>NW_028227257.1:177756848-178356848 GCF_978045245.1 Mus caroli | reverse complement strand
GCTGGGCTTCTTTGGCTTGTCTTACTTGCTGAGCCACCTCCCAGGTCCTGTTTCTTTCTTCCTCCTCCTTTTCCTCCTTGGTCTTCTCTTAATTTGTGGAATCAAAGAGCCTACCTTGGAGTGGAGTTGGATGCTGAGAGTCCTCAGCTGTCACACTAAGATGGCAGAACTGTAGCGGGCACATCTGGTACAGACAGCAGAGCTGAGAGCCAGCTTCACTCTAGTCAGTTCTCTTGGCCTGGGGTTATGGGCTCAGGTCTGCCTGCAGTGCTTCTGCTCACAGGGGTGGCCCTTCTTCCTGTGAGGTTCACTGATGCTTCTGAGTACTCTTGGACAGAGAATGGCTCTCTTCTGTTTATGTTTTAGAAATTATCTGCTAGTTACTGTATTGTAATTCAAAATAATTTTTTTTCTTTTTCCTTGTAGTGACGGAATAATGGCCAGTGCTTTCTTTAGGAGAGTGCCAGTGGCTCTGAGCACACCTTGTGCCTTTTACCGCTGGGTGACACTCTTAGACCAGAGTGCTGTACCAGTGGAACCCAGGGCCCTTGAACCTCAGACTTCTTCAAAACACTTTATGCAGGAGAAAGGGGCACTCTTCCATCTAAAGTGCATACTGGCCACTCTCAGACATGATAGGTATTATTTATCAGTCTGAAGCAATTTTTAAGGCCAGTGAGTATTGGGCAATGAATTATTAACAGGATCATAAATTCGGCAGCCTTTCAGTTGCTTGGAGGTTTATTTAGATTAATGTGCTGCATATTAACTAGCTACTAATTATTTCAGGGGAACATTTATATGAATTTATCATTCTAGTATTTATTTTGCACCTGACACAAATCTGTGTTATCTGTTGGTGGCCCAAACCTTGGTGGTGGCTTGCAGATACTAATGGAGGTCACAGCAAACCTTTGGCAGTCAGAAGACAGTATGAGGAAGTTGTTTCTGTCCTTCCCTCATGTTAAATTTGAGAACTGATCTGAAGTCCTCAGGGCTGGCAACACATGCCTTTTCTGCTGATCCATCCTCCAGCCCAGTCCTGTGCATGGACTCCACTGAACCATCTTAAGAGGAAGCAGAGCGGTTCCTTGGGAAAATGAACACAGGTTCCCTGTACAGATCTCTAGCAAATAGAATTTGTCTAGAACTTGTGCCAAGCACTTGAGAGCAGGTTAGAGAAGGTCTTTGCTCAGAGCGTGTGCTGACCTGCCTGCCCTCCTCGTTTCACGGCTTCTTTTGTAAACCCAAGGCCCACCATCTAGGCTTGGCATGAATAGCTCCTAGTCACAGTCAGCTGAACAACATGTGGTATTTCTCAGGAAGAGTCAGGTCTCTCCTCTTCTGGCTTAATAGGAGGGATGAGAAAAGTTGATAATTTTAGGATCCTGACAGAAGTATTTACTGTATCCCATAGGGACAGAAAGAAATGACAGTGGCAGAGTCAGAGAAGAAAGAACCGAGTGAGGTTAGTGACTCCAGCGTGTATTTTGATCCCTCAGTATGTGCATCCTCCAGTTAGTACATTGTTGCAGTGACCCTTGGTGTGATACCCAGTGCAGGGGGTGGGTGGGCTGTGGCAAGCAAAGCAGTGTGAATGGAGTAAGACTTGAGGCACAGCAGGTCTCATGGGACTCAAACAAGGACACAAGTAATTGACAGCCCCAGATTTCCAATAGATGGTATCATGTCGTGACTGCTTATGCTTCATGTGGCTTAGGCAAGAGGCATTGTGCTTGAGGTGGGAAGAGGTGGTGACCAGAGGCCTTTCTGCTGTGCTGTTAGAATCTGTCCTTGCAGAGACACACCAGAGATGGCATGAAAAGTTAGCTTCTAGGGCAGAGGACTAAGTGTTAAGTCCTTGGGAGCAGGAGAGCACTGGGTTGAATCTTCCACTTCAGTTGAGATAAGAGGGAGCTATCCCATTTAGGAATACATGTTGTTTACAAACAAGCTAGGTCTTTGAAAGATGTATGGAGTTTTCATTGTACTGGAGGATGGAATTTTATGTGGGAGGAAAACCATAAGAGGTGTGTGTGCATGCGTGTTTGCGTGTGTGTGTGTGTGTGTATGCGTGCATGTGTGTGTGTGCGTGTGTGTGTGTGTGTGTAAGGCTGCTGTAGGAGACCTGAATCCTGACATTAGAAGTCTGCCTGAGGACCTGATTATGGAAACATGGGAAGGAGGCCAGGCAGCTGTGCACCATCTCCTCAGGTGATGGATAGAGATGCTTTGCTTCTGGGATTTTGATCTGATTAGATTAGTGGACAAGGATGGTCAGGAGAAATGGAGCCCAGAGAGGAGCAGGTTGGTAATTACTACTTGGGATGAGAAGTGAAGAGGGAATGAGGCTCCTGGCGGTGGAAGAGGATGGGTTTCAAATACATTGATGGACAAGAATCCAGGATGGATTGGTTCTTCAAGGATGCTTTGAGAGGACGCCACCCAAGATGGCTGTGCAATAAGGAGGTTAGAAGAAAGACACAGGATGGCTTCTGCCAATCGGAGGCTGGCATGGAAGGTGGCACAGTGGACATGTGCTTTAGCCTGGGTTTGTGTGGGTGATTGCTGCTGCAGTGGCAGCTAGTAGGGTGAGGGGTGCTGGCCTGTGGTCCCTCAGTCTGTGTCGTGTCCGGTACTTCTGTAAATAAAGAATGAGGTGAGGTGTGGCTGGACAGGTGGTCCTGAGGTGGGTGCAGAAGCCCTCAGTCAGCATGTTAGAGCCCAAGCTGGAAAAGATGGCGACTGCCCTTAGGCTTACTATAGAAATGGCTCATATGGCAATGTGAAGGGAGAGTTTGCATTGTTTTCAGATGCAATTGTGGGGGTTAGGGTGTAAGGCTCTGGACCTGTTCTTGGACACCATTGTCACTGAGGGCTAAGAAGCAATAAGCTTTGGTGCAGACCCCAAAGACTGGCTTTCTAATGCAGCAGATGGGCAACAGCTTCAACTTGGAGAAGAGGCTAAGGAGACTGTTAGCTCTAGGGAAGCCAGAAACCAATTAGTCCTGAGAACGTTTCTTGATAGGATAGGGATGGGAGCTGGAACTTGTGCAGTGTTACTGAGCAGTAGAAGAACCACATTGCTGTTTTTAGTGATGCATTTCCTGTCTTGGCTGCCTGTGGACCACACTCCTCATGCATGGACCTTGAGGGCCATGAGTACAGGACCTTTTATCTGAAAGAACCTCTGATTGGCCAAGAGTCACAACCTGCCCTCAGAGGACGATTGAGGAGGAGGATGTGTCTTAGAGTTTCTGTTGCTGTGATGAAACACCATGACCAAAAAGCTAGTTGGGGAGAAAAGGGTTTATTTGAGTTACATTTCCATACTGGTATTTACTGTTGAAGGGAGTCTGGACAGGAACTCAAAACAGGGTAGGCCTGGAGGCTAGAACCGAAGCAGAAGCGGGGAGCTGATTCCTGGCTTGCTTCCCCTAGCCTGCTTTCTTATAGAGCCCAGGACCACCGGCTCAGGGATGGCACCACCCACAATGGGCTGAACCCTCCCCCATTTTCCACTAATTGAGAAAATGCCTTACAGCTGGATCTCATGGAGGCATGTCCTCAACTGAGGCTTCTTCCTCTCTGATGACTCTAGTGTGTGTCAGGTTGACACACAAAACCAGCCAGTACAGGATGTTTGCTAAGGCTTTTCCCTTTGTGATATTTTCTCAAGAGTCCTCAGACTCAGTCATTTGCTGGCCTAATCCGTAATTGATTCCTGGGTGTGATAACCCAGTCTGTTGTTAGGACCTCGGATGATACTAAGCAGGTATTTGGCTCTGGCTTCTATCTTCATCACACCGCGCTGTGTTTCCACGTCTTCGAGTGGGCTAGCTGTCTGGTGGCCTTGCATAGATGTGCTTCTGCTTGCCAGGGCCAAAGAAGCTTTCTCCCACTGTCATACACACCTTAAAGAATTAAATAATAGTATAGCTTATCATGGCATTCTAAACTCTGCCCTTAAAGAATCTGAGCCACCTCAACATGGTCTCTCATAGCCTGCCATGTGGAGAGTTTTTATGTATGCATGTATGTATGTGTGTATGTATGTGTATTTATTTTATGATCCTGCCCTGGCTTCTGTAGGCAAGCTCCCTGCCTCTGAGCCATATCCCAGCCTAGCACTGGTGTCTTTTTTTTTTTTTTTTTTTTTTTTTTTTGCCTTGTCTTCAGATTTGTTTCTAAAGTTGTCTGAATATTCACCTTTCTTTCTAAAGGGCTTATTCAATAATTATCCTTTACTCTGACTTTGCTCATAATTGGCCAACTTTAGACACGGTGTGTTTTTGGCAGTGCCGGCAGTTGCATGGCTAGAAGGTAGAGGGAATACAGTTAGTTGTATTACCCACTAGCATTCTTGGAAAGCAGCCCAAACTTTTGCTTGCTGATTGGCACACTCTTCTGATGAAGCCACAGTACAATCTAGGGTGCTACCCGGACACACCATTCTCCTTCCTGTAGCCACGGTACAGACGTGAACAGCTTGTGGTTAATTGGCAGTATAAATTCACAGTAACACCAAAACTTGATCTTACACACACAGGCCTAGTGAACATTCTGTCAGCAACATGGAATGTAGTCTTGTAAACTATCATAGTGGCCGACAGCTCATTGCTTATCTGCTTGTGCCTTTGCATAGGGTTTCATGGAGCATTATACAAGCAATGACTCTGTGAGGAGCTCCCCTCATTTCTGTTTCCATCAACTGGTGGTTAATTCATGTTCCACAAATAAATTGCAAATCTGGACTGGGTGTACTTGTTTGTCTATAAGACCTCTGACATTTATGTCACTGGCCTATGTTCAGGACATATATTTATGCAGAGAAGATTACCAAAAAGCCTAATGAGAGAGAAGGCCACTCAGTTGAAGAGATCGGACTGAATCAAGGAGATTGGGGAAGTTCTTGAGGGTTTCTAAGGCCTTGGCAGGATGGGATCTACTCAGGGCCTGGCCTATCAGGGATTTTCTTTCTCTACTTTTTCACTTTCTGTCCCTTTCTTTCACCCTTCTGTGTCAAGACTGGAAAAAAATGACCAGAGCCATTGACTGGGCTCATCCATATTCACTCTTCCTGTCAGACTTGTAGGATGATGCAGTCATCATCCATTTTCCTGGCACCTTCATTAACGGAGAGGTAGATGTTGAACTGGTGTGTTGGGGCATGGATGGGCACTGATGGCCTCAGGTGGGTTCCACAGGACTTCTCATGCTTAGAACATGCCACAGCTATTAGATTGTTGGCTCTGATTTCCAGTTAAGAAAGTTGAGATGCGGGGTAAGCCATTTAATTAAACAAAACCACATAACTGGTGAATGACCTAAGCAAGGTTCTATCTAGGGTCACTGGTCCTCAGGCCAGCTCCTTCTCATTGTGTGCATACATGGATGGACATGTTAGGTATGCTTTATATAATAGCCAGTGGAACCTTATGGAAAGTGTATAAAGCAGACAGAATAAAAATGTTCCAAGATGCAGTGTGGTATTAACATGTATCCATTTTATTCTGTTAAGTTTAGATGTAGGATTACTATGCCTACATTTCTAATGAGATGTGAGGCCAAATTCTAATAGCATTGTAACAACAAAGTGATTCTTAGTTGATAGTCTCAACAGCAGTGTTATATAAACTGTGTTTACTGAGGTGTGTTTATTATGCCTACAGAGAAGATATCCACAGGAAAGTGCCATGTGATGATCTGTGTAACCAAACTGGTATTATTAGCACATGGAACATCATACTGCACAATTCCCCTCCTCCCACCTATGTCTTCCCTTCATCATCCATGCCTAAGGTAACATGGTATCAAACAAGGGGCTGTTTGACTGCTATTTACTTAAATTAGACACCCAGAGGGTTCTTTTGTACTATTGGCACCTGATTGGCCCTGACACTGGTCCAGTTTATCATGGCTATTGGTATGTGCTCTGACTTCTGGGTATTTTTGGTTCCCTTTCATTGTGCCTTCATCTTTCGCCATCTTCTAAATATAAAGTATGCTCCTTGTTTAAAAATACATTTGGTGGGGGAGGGGAGCTGAAAAAAAAACTGATGAGAAAGTGAGTTTGGATATTTTCCCAAGAACGTCATTATGTGGTGTTTGGACAGCAACATATTGGGAGCAGATCGGTTGCGATTATATCACTATTTTAAATGGGCCACTTGGGAATCCTAGGGTCCCCTCTAACAGTCGTAGAGCTTGGCAGAATATGAAAAAGTAACACTGCTGTGTTTATGCAGATAATCCCAGAGGGGCGCCTTTTCCCAGCCTTTCTCCTAGCAGATTTGTGTCCACAAAGGGTCCTCCAAGTATTTGTCAAATGCCTTTGGGTATCAGACGATGGCTTCTTATGGTAGAGTGAGTTTGTAGGTTCACCTCAAGGCCAGGCTGTCCAAAACACTGGCAGATGAGGCCAGTTCCTCTGGAGAGAGAGACTTGCGCTAAACTCATTTTCCTGTCTGTCTGGGAATTCAGGGGCAGAGGGAGGAGATTGCTACAGATCCAAGAAGCCCCTTCCAGTTTTCAGGCTGATCCATGCCTAAGTTTGCCAACTACCGTCTTAAGTGTTTGGGGGATCTCAGCTCCTAGCGTTTGCCAGTCTCCTGGAGCCAGTTTGGGGAATAGGTTCTCGGAAAGAATGTCTTGAAATACTTTTAGCATTCTGGGAGTAGTTGTTGCAGTTCAAAAGTTCAGTTCTTTGGGATTGACTGAATTCTGCTGTATGTGTATGCATGCATCTGGTGTATACATTGCCACGAAATAGGGAACTCTTTAAGACAGGATTCAAGTCCTGATGCTTCCAGACAGAATTGGATTAAAAAAAAAAAAAAAAACTTGGGGGCTGGTGAGATGGCTCAGTGGGTAAGAGCACCCGACTGCTCTTCCGAAGGTCCAGAGTTCAAATCCCAGCAACCACATGGTGGCTCACAACCATCCGTAAAGAGATCTGGCGCCCTCTTCTGGAGTGTCTGAAGACAGCTACAGTGTACTTACATATAATAAATAAATATTTAAAAAAAAAAAAAAAACTTGGGCAAATGAAAATTGGCATATTCTCTAAATTCTGATTTTCAACCACAAAAGGTTAGGTTTTTGCATTTTGTTTGTTTTATGTACAGATGTGCAAAGATGGACCAAGAATAGCCTGATGGTGCAGCTCAGTCACAATAAGTGTGTGTTCTCTTGGCTTGGTGGGGAAAGTTGACATTGGGAATCATTATCTAACCCAGAAAAGCACTGTCTGTGGCCATTGGAATGCAATGTGTTACCTCGGTAATGTGGTAGGTAGGCCTTTTTAACTCTGCCATAAGAGTCTTGTGTTTGTAGCTTTGCTGGTAGAACTATGGAATGCTGGTCTGGGGAAAACACTTAATAGTTAAAGATGCTTATTATTAAGTGTGAGGACCCGAGTATGATCCCCAGCGTCCATAGAAAGTGTTGGGCACATTGGAGTGCACAGGCAACTACAGCACTGGGGAGGCAGAAATGGGGCAGCGGCACTGGCAGTGGTGGTGGTGGCAGTGTGGAGTCCTGTGAGCTCACGAGAGACCCTGTATCAAAAAACAAGGTAAAAGCCCCTGAGGAATGACTGTTGGATTTATCCTCTGCCCTCCACACCTAAGTCACACACACACACACACACACACATATATACAACACACAATGCATCCACGTGTACTTACTTACTGTTACTAATGAGGAAACTGTATTATTCATTTGAATTCATGATTAGAAGAAAATATGACCCAAAGAAGATAGATATCTCTAGATAAGATATGTAATGGTGTCAGCTATAGCTTGGCTAGCAACACCTCCTACTCAAGTACTCATATCCTGGGTAATAGCACATTGCTTTCACATTATTTCATTCATTTTCAAAGACAACTGGGGAGCTGAAGTCACAGAAGTTAAGGCTTGTCTAACCACTCAGTTGCATTTCTTTAATTAAGCCAGCACTGATTCTTCTTCCCTTGACTTGATACTTGATAAAAACAAAACAGCAGCAGCAACAACATAGAAAACGTACTTTATGGTCGGTCCAGTTACTTGGTCAGTAACATCAATATGATGAGAATATCTTGTGTTAATGTCAAGAAGAGATCCCTCATGTAAGGATACTTATTTCTAGACTCCCCCCTTACTCCTAGACTTTTCTATCACATCTTTAGTCTCAGCCTTCTTGGTTGCTTAATGCTCAGTGAAGAACCAACCCCACCTTGCCTCCCTGAGCGCATTTCCAAAGGCCAAGGAAGTCACGTGGCTCAGGGGCGCCCTCTTCTGGCAGCTAACCCCTGACTTGGTTACTTCTTTTAAATAATCTCCATAGAACCTCCATAGAATCCTCGGTGGCTGAAGAGGGGAGAAAACCAGTCTTTGCAATAAAGGGATGGAATGTTACATGTAGATTTCGATGCAAACTAAAAAGGGGAGATGATTCCGTAGTTGTCGGTGGCCAGAGTTTAATTACAGTCAGGACGTTAGGAAAATCTTCCTGAAAGACTTGGCCACGTATCTGCATCTGATTCGGCTTGCTGTAAAGTGGATTAGAAAGGACCATCATGCCTGCTAGGAGCAGCAGCAATGGTGAGGGCCTGCAGGTGGAGGAAGGGCCAAGGAGAGGGAAGGTGGGTACATAGTATTTATGCCAGTTCAGTCAGCGCATGGGCTTTGTGAGGACACATCGCCACATGATCAGAATTCTGTTGTCAGGCTTGAGTAACCATGGACAGGATGGCTGACAGGAAAGAGCATCAGGTAAGAAAGACAGAGATGGCTACTTCTTTGCTTTTGTTGTGGGTGCAGAGTGGAAAGCCAAGGAGAAATGCACCAATGTAGCTCCCAGCTCCTGTCCCAGCCAGCCTCTGGTAAAGCCATTGAGGACACAGGGAGACGCTACTTCCCTTTCCAGACCCCTTTACTGTAGTTTGTAGGAGGTGCACTGCACACACCTGCTTGCCCTGCAGAAGACTCTGAGCCTGCACATGGGACTTGGGCTGTGGGGCTCTTGTGCCCACCCTGACTCCAAGACACAGAAAATGAAGACAGTGCTGGCTCTGTGCTTAGATCAGAACTCATGCAGGTTCACCCTGATGATGCCCAGGGTCTTGTCTGGTAGGAGACCCCCACTTGGGTGCTTCTCACCTGACTGTTACTGTGGGGGAGAAGTCTAAGAAGCTTGACTCTAAAAGAGAAGTCACAATTATGCTGTCCACCCACTTGTGCCCCAGCTACCCCATTCTTTCCCTGCCTGCCTCCTCCCTGAAACTTTGACCTTTGGAGTCCCCTCCTGCTTTGAAAAGATGTCATGGCTTAGGATAGAGAAGCAGGTCCTTTTATGGAAGCAGGCAGCCTACTTTGTCTACTGATTAACCAGAGCGAATCTGCTCTGGGCTCTTTTAGACAGGTTGGGCTGTAGAGCGGTGCCTTGTGCATTTGAGATTTCAAGCAGACAGCACGGGAGCAGTGAAGCTAAAGTCAGGCTGGCTGTGATGGGCTCCCTCACTCACTATGTGCAAGGTTTGTGTTTCTCTCTCTGGTTAAGGCTGCAGGAGTTCTCAGTTAAATTGTCCACAGTGTCTTGGGAATGTGTGGGTTCTTTGTTATGTTTTCCTCATTTGGTAGCTCTGAGCCTTCATATTATACAGTGTTGCCTCAAATATTTAATTATGATGGAAGTTATAGCTGCTTTTATATTTTAATTGACTTGTTCTTTAGACATGTAATAGCTATATTTTCATGTTAATTTAAAAAAATTTTATAGCAATTGATGTAAAAAAGAAAAAGGTGGGCATTGCAGTTTGGCAAACCTAGGTTTTGGGATTAGTGGACAGGCAATTTGGTTTTAGCACTATGGCTCTAGCAGTATAAGTACCAGCATGGTATTTAAATCTTGTTTCTCTGAGTGTTGGTGCAGAGTCTGAGTCTTTTATTCCTATAGTTGTTGCTGGAATCAGATGGGACCCTGCATCTGCACGTGCCGTTCCCAAGGCACTGATTGATAGTTGTTGGCTGTCACTTTGCTTAGGTTTGGCTTTGATGAACTGTTAGTGACAGTTCAGGGCTTCATGCTGACATGGTTGCTTCTCTCCGGTGTCTACTTTGGAGTCTGTGGATAGATGCCCTGCTCTCTCTCGTCCCTCAACATCCACGTAGCCCCACTCCTCCCCATAACTGTCTGCTGGGTGGCCTCCATGGGCAGAAGTTAAAGGTAGGAGCTGGCATTGGACTAAGAGCGTGTGCACAGAGAAACTCTTCTCGTTCTTCTGAAGGCAGGTTTCAGACCGTCAATAGCAATTCAACATCTTGTACTTATCTGAAGTGGCTGGGATTAGAACTGGAGGAGAAGTGATCCTCCCCCTTGCAGAGAATGGGCCGAAACCTACAGTCACCCCATATCCCGGTTTATCTTGTGTCAATACCAGGGAGGTGGCAGTGCAGTGCTAGGCATGAATGTTTCAGGTGTGACTCTTCCTCCCACACAGTCCCCTGCTCTCTGACCCGCTGTATCATCTAGTCAGTGAGGAGGAAGCCGTAGTTAGCAATCGGAACTGTGGACTTACAGAGAAAGCAAGGTTGCAGTACTCTGGTATAGTCAGGCCCTTATCTGATTTTGAGTTTGAAAATCAAAGTCTCTGAACCAGGACAGGCAAGTAGGAATCTCCTGCTAATTATCATGACATCTTCATCTGGTTTGTTCTGAGCACAGGGAGCAGGGATGGATGGGGTCAGCACTAAGAATGATCTTGGCACACATGGTAATCTTGGCAATCACTGGCACCAGCCTTTGCCTGTCTTCTGTCATGGGGTCAGTCCTGGTCCTCTTGCTTCAGTCTCCAGAGGGATTTTTCTTCTGTCATGAAATGGTACTCACATTCACAGGCGTTCACGACATGTCCACAGCCCTAGGTAGTTACAGGTGTCCAAGAAAGGAGACTTTCTTTCTTTGGAGAGGAAGTCTGAGGCCAGAGGGGTTAAGTGATTGCCCAGCTCTGTCAGCACATTGCTCTGCTGTAGTTCAGAGACATGTTCTCTTTAGCCACCCCCACTGCCACTCTGTCCCAAAGGGGTCTTGCTCAAGCAAGGTCACCTACCTTCCCTTCCTCTGCTCTCAGTTCTAGCCCTGAGAATAGATGGTCAGATGGAAGAGGAAACAGACCGCCCGTTATCCACGTTGACTGCTGTAAGTTTTGTCTCTGTGCAGGCTCAGGCTTTACGGTGGTAATGTGGATTCATTTGCTAAGGTTGAGGAAAAAGCTAGTACCCAAGTGTTTCTTGTGAGCTTGCTTTTGAGATGTTGGTGGCAGGAGGTATCCTTTGTGACTTGAACTCGGGTTGTGATTGGCACTGACTGGAGTCAGGTCAGAAGACTCTTACCTTGCCCGTTGCTTTCTAGTCCTTGGAGGATTAATCAGTGGTGTCCCTGAAGTAGACACCGGAGGATGGCATGTCCTGGTATGACAGACCAGACATAGCTCTTGGGACCTTGACCATCAGTGAAAGAGTGTTGACAGAATAGGCTGCAAATGAATGTGCCTTCTCTTTGTGTTTCAGACGGCCCCCTTGAGAATATTGACCCCAAAGACTCCTGTCTTATTCCAAGAAACATCATGGCTGAGCCAGACTACATAGAAGATGACAATCCTGAGCTAATTAGGCCCCAGAAGCTAATCAACCCTGTCAAAACCTCCCGAAATCACCAAGACCTCCACAGAGAGCTTCTTATGAATCAAAAAAGGTACGTGGCTTCTGAGTGGTGTTTTCCTTCAGGAAGCTTTAAGGTGACCAGGTTTCCTTTTGAATTTACAAAGGCTGCAAGGGATTTCTGCTTGTTCGCCATGTTGAAGGCATCCTTTTACCAAGCATGGGGGAGCCTGCTGTCTCTCCACCAAGCTCCTAGGTGCAGCTGACTCTGGCAGGGTCTGACACTGTCTCCTTTCAAATGCGTGCACATTTTAAGGAGCACTTGCATTTCTTTTGTCTGTGCCTGTGCTCAGGCCTGTGGAGGACAACTTGGAGGAATCAGTTCTCTCCTTCCACCACTTGAGGCCTGGGGATTGAACTGCAAGCAGAGCTTGGCAGCAAGTGCCTTCACTTGCTGAGCCCATATGTGCATATTTTAAAACTTGGGTAGAAGAGGCGGAGTTAGGGGTAGAAGAGTCTCTGACATTTTGGGAAGTGTAGGAATCAGATTTGAGCCCTGCCTGTGCTAGTGTTTTCTAGCTGCAGAGAGACGTTTCTATAACTTTATTAGACTTAATAAACAACAATATTCTTCCTTGTGTCTTTATTAGTTTCTTTTCTGTAATATTTTAAATGTTATGTCTTTCTGTTAAATTTTTAAAGGGATGCAAAATATTCCCTGTCTTCTTGTGCAGTTAGTCAGTCAATCCTATCTCTACCCCAAATTCCTCTGGGTGCTAGGACTTGGGTCTACTGCTGCTTGCTTACGTGTTTAATGCCTGTTGTATGCAGTGTGTGTGTAAAGGCATGTGGAGACATGAGGTTGTCTCTCCTCGGTCAGTTTCCACCTTACTTCATTTTAGACAAGATGCCTGACTGAAGCTGGGGCTTTCTGGCAGGCCAGCAAGCCTCCAGTATCTCTCTGTCTCCATCTCTCAGTACTGGGGAATCACAGGTGCTTGCTCCTGAGACCAGGATTGTTTGGTTTTGATTGTGGATTCAAACTCAGGTACTTGTGCGCTACACAGCAGTCACTCCATCCAACAGAGGCAGCTTGGCCAGGATCTTAGGGCAGTTCGAATTCAACACGGAACCAGGGAACTCAAAGGGCACAACCTTTCCACACTGCGATGCCTGAGCTAATGGCAGCCTTTGGGAACAGTGAGCTAGGGCTGCCTGAAGAGTCACCTGTGGGCCTGGGATCTGTGGGTGAGAACCAGAGTTTAGACTCACATAACCTGTCTAAATGCCAGGCAAATATGATGGCCCACCTGTATAATCTCAGAACTTGAAAAGCAGAGGCAGGGGCTGTGGAACAAGCTGGCATTGGGCCAGCAGAACTGAGAAGTAGTTCACTGAAGTGAAATGCTGCCTCAACAGAGATGGACAGTGACCAAGGAAGACACTCAGTCAACCTCTGGCTTACACACACACACACACACACACACACACACACACACACACACACACTCTTTCTCTCTCACACTCACACACACACTCACGTGCAAACACACCATGTGTTCAAGTAGGCAAAGAAGGAATGAGCAAAACCAGACAGAAGTACAAGGCTGCTTCATTCTTTGGAAATGGGAGACAGCTTCTGTTGCTCTAAGACCTGTTTAGCATCAATAAGATCCAGGCTACTAGTAATATTTTGGCAGAATAGTTTATTACCTGTAATCTAGAAAAATGTATGCTCAGTAGAATTAGGATTGACTTTTGCTTTATTCTTCCTTTTCACAAATTTCATTAAAACTTTTCAGCTAACATGCTTTTTAGAGATTAACTGAGTAGCCCTTCCCCCACCGTTCTCTTTAGAAAGGAATGGAGGCTAAGAGCAGACTGGCCGGTCGGAAGAATGGGAACCTCCACAAAGTTTGGCTGCTCAGTTTGGAGACCCCAACCCCACCATTTCCCCAGCACAATGCAGGCATAAGCTAAGCATTTACAAAAGATGCATAGACTTGTGTTCAGGACAGTAAGCAGCAGTCCAACCACACACTTGCTTGTACTGGGGCCAAACCCAGTGACGGCACAGAGAACTCCTGGGTAGGGGGTCCCCAGGGCTGGCACAAAGGCTGTACTCAAGGTAGAGAACTGCCCTAAAAATGCCTCACAGGGCCAGGAGAAGGCTCCTCGGGTGAAGGCTGTCACATACAGTCACATAGTAAAAGGAGAAAGGTGACTCTAGCAAGTTGTCCTTTGGCCTCCATGTGCATGTGTGTCTGTGGCCACATACCACACACACACACACACACGTGGGTGCACATACACAAACCCAAATATATGTAATAAAATGATTTTAGAAGCCTTGCAATCTCCCTTATTAAATTTAAATTAAGATAATATATATCAGGGTTTTGCCTTGGTAATGAAGTATCCTTGGCTGGGTGGCTTAAAATGCTGCAAACGTATTATGTAATTATAGAGGACAGCGCTGTCATTTGCATCCATGGATACAGAAGCTCGCTCAAAATCTTCATAATCAGCATTTGAAAAATTTTAATCTCAACATCACATAATAGAAATGAAATAAACATAGGCTTTAACTCAGTCCTGGGATAGGCTGGGGACTTCAAATTCAAACTACAACACCTTCCACAAGACTACAGTATAACTGGTGCTTCTGCAGTCTGTTTAAAGGGGAGAGCTTGGGTTAGGCATTCAACTTTTAATTTTATGAGTACTGATATATTTCATATATAAAATATGTGACCTAAAACACTAGTCCCAATTTTAGAAACTGGCTACACTCTGGCTGGAGATGTGAGAGTTGAGAGCAGGTGCTGCTCTTGCAAAGGACCCAAGCTTGGATCCCGGTCCTTATCAGGCAGGTCACAGCTATCTGTAACTCCAGCCTCAGACCTTACGTCTGTACTCCTTAGGCGCCTGTACTCACATGCACACACAGACATCTACACATAATTAGCTCTGCTCTTAGGATTGATCCCTGGACAGTCATGAAGGGGTTGGAGAGACTTAGTAATGTAGGCATCAGGGCTTGTAAGGACCCACCACTGTACAGCTGCACTGGTATAACCCAGAAAATGTTATTACTAGTTGAAGTTACTTTTGCCGGTGAAATATGGGAGATATCTGAACTTAAATTATTCATATAACTAAATTCTTAATCTTAAAATGTAATTGTCTGCAGTTTTATATTGAGACCTTATGTATTCATAAAACTGAGAAAGCCTTAATTCATTATTCCTTAGTGATACTTTTGGGTTTTGAGATGGCATTTTACTATGTAGCCCAGGCTAGCTTCCCGCTTTAGCCTTCTGAGTGCTGAGATTACAGTGTGCCTTCACACCCTCCTGGTTAATGATACCAGGAACTCATATGAGCTGTGACTATGCTGATTAAAGATTTGATTTCCTTGACACCCTGTGTGCAGTTGTGTATCTGTTCATTCTTAATAGTTGTGAAATAAATCATAAAATCATAAAAGTAATCTCCCTTCTTTCATAGGACTTAGATCAGTTTTCTTCCAATCAACTTCCTGCTATTGAAAATAGGGAAAGAGAAAATTCATTGTGATAAAAAAAAAAAAAAGTAGCCGGGCGTGGTGGCTCACGCTTTTAATCCCAGCACTCGGGAGGCAGAGGCAGGTGGATTTCTGAGTTCGAGGCCAGCCTGGTCTACAAAGTGAGTTCCAGAACAGCCAGGGCTATACAGAGAAACCCTGTCTCGAAAAAAAAAACAAAAACAAAAACAAAAACAAAAACAAAACAAAAAAAAATAATAAAGTAGGTAGAAAAGATGCCAGAATCAGTGTGTGTGTGTGTGTGTGTGCATCTGTATGTTCGTATAATTTTCCAAGAAGCATGAAATGTGAATTGGTTTGGGTTTGTAGTGACTTGTATGGCTGTGTTTAGAGAGGAGGATTTAGTGTAACCCACCTATGATAATAAAGGATACACTGTTAAAATAACACACATATCTCTTTTTCCCTATTTTTATTAGCAGGATGTTGGTTAGAAGAAAACTGATGTAAGCTCTAATGAAGGGAGATTACGTTTATGATTTTATGGTTCATTTCACAGTTATCAAGAATGAACAGGCACAAAACTGCACACAGGAGTCAAGGAAATCAGATCTTTAATTGGCATAGTTAAAGTCCACATGAGCTCTGTAAGGTTTTGCTTTGTTTTGTAACCAGAAGAACATTTTGGAAATCATTCTTTAATGTGTATTCAGCAGTGACTAGCTGATTAATCAGTATGAGTTGATAGAATCCTTAGAAACCATTGTCCCCAGAGCAGATCGATGGCCATCACCTAGGCGAGGCAGGCAGCAGTGGGGTGGGGGTGCGAAGTGTGCCTTGTAGACGAGCTGATGAGTGCACAGTTGTGCATATATGCATAGCATGAGTGTGCACAGCTGGCACACACCTGGTCTGCCTCTGATGGGGTGTTTTTCCTGCCCTGTTGTTTCATTTTTATTTGAAATATATTTAATACATTTTAGTATCAAACAGATATTGTTTATGGGTCAATGGTGTAAATAAGGAAGACAGGGAAGAGGTCCATCTAGAATCTTAGAAACCTGGGGCTAGATAGCTCCTAAAGGAAACAGAGGTGAATGGCATGCAATTTAGAATTCCTACCAGAAAGCATGCTAACAGGAGTCTGACTGTTGGATTGCCCCAAGCCTTTCATCAGGGGTCGTCTGCTTGCATGTGGTTTTCCCCCATGTACTGGCTGGTTTTGTGTGTCAACCTGACACAGCTGCAGTTATCACAGAGAAAAGAGCTTCAGTTGGGGAAATGCCTCCATGAGATCCAGCTGTAGGGCATTTTCTCAATTAGTGATCAAGGGGGAAAGGCCCCTTGTGGGTGGGACCATCTCTGGGCTGGTAGTCTTGGTTCTATAAGAGAGCAGGCTGAGCAAGCCAGGGGAGGCAAGCCAATAAAGAACATCCCTCCATGGCCTCTGCATCAGCTCCTGCTTCCTGACCTGCTTGAGTTCCAGTCCTGACCTCCTTTGGTGATGAACAGCAGCATGGAAGTGTAAGCTGAATAAACCCTTTCCTCCCCAACTGCTTCTTGGTCATGATGTTTGTGCAGGAATAGGAACCCTGGCTAAAACACCCCATTTGTAGAAATGGCCACCTAGTTTTTCTCTGAGGAATGAAGAGTTTCCCTGAAGTCTGCTCTCTTGTGTATCTCATTAAGCACACACGTGGCGTTCTGAGATAGCTGGCTGCAGTTAGGAGGAAGCCTACTCCACTTCCTTTGTCCTTCAGGAAGAGCTTAGCCTTGGATGTTATCTCTAAAGGTTTGAGAGCCTCCTTCAGGTCTGAAATATGAGAGGAGAGAGACTTCATCAGCCATTTTTCTCAACTGCTGTGCCACTAAACTCTCTTCAGAACGTGAGATTAGCGGCTGCAGTGTGACTTCAGGTGGATTTGCCTCCTGTCCTAGGCATCTTCATCTCTCTTTTGAGGATCTGCCCCACCCACTGTGTAAGCATGCTGCTGCCTGCCTTCCCCACAGTCCTGGCCTTAATGTGCTTTTAGTGCATTCATGGACGCTCTGAATTCTTTGGAAGATGCCTTTGGCTTCTCTTCCATGCAGTAAGTGTCTGAGTGCTATTGAAGAACCATTGGCTTAGCAGTAGATACTCTCTTCTGGCTAATTTCGTTTCCATCTCTTCTGCAGCTCATATCTTCAATTATATTTCTTTTCCTGAGAGATACTTCCAGTGAGATGACAGTTTTTCAATCCTTTCTTTGCCCAGAGGTCTTGCCCCTCAGAATAAACCAGAACTGCAGAAGGTGATGGAGAAGAGAAGACGAGACCAAGTGATAAAGCAGAAGGAGGAAGAAGCTCAGAAGAAGAAATCCGACCTGGAAATAGAACTATTAAAGCGACAGCAGAAGCTGGAGCAGGTAGGGCTTGAAAAAGGGGTCTGCTCTGAGAAGCAGGAATGCTGGATGCCAAGCAAGCAGAATTCCAGCAGGCCAGATGTTCGTGTTTGTACCCCGAGAGAGACAGGAGTCGAATGCAGTGGAGGGTGTACATCCCATTCAAGGCAGACACTCAAGTTCCATTGGGAACCTAAAAGAGGCATCAGAGGCCAAAGCAAACTAGAGGGGCTGGGAAGGTGGTTCAGTGGCTAAAGCATTTGGTAACAGCTGGACCTGATTCAGATCCCCAGAATCTATGTAAATGTGGGGTGGTTGTGGCATGGTGGCCAGCCTGTAATTCCAGGACTTGGAAATAGACAAGGGATCCCTGGAGTAAACAAACTAGATAGACTTAGTCACGTTGACCAGCCCTGAATTAAGCCAAGAGACCCTGCCTTAAAAGCATATGATAGATAGTGATTGAACAAGATTGTCCAGGTCAACTTCAGCCTTTCACATGGATGTTTACATACATGGTGATGCATCACGTGCATACACACACACATAAACACACACACACAAACACACACCAAAAAAAGTTGAAGTATCTCTGTACTCCAAGTGTTAGAATAAGTTTGTTTGAGAAAGACTCCAGAACAGCTGTGTGTGAACCCAGGATATTCTTTTAATTGTTGTCACCTCTGGGTATAGTTTATAGCAACAAACAAAGGGTCCATGCTTCTGCAAAGATTAAAATTCCTAAAGTTTATATATATATATATATATATATATATATATATATATATGTGTGTGTGTGTGTGTGTGTGTGTGTATATATATATATATATATATATATATATATATATATACACTTTTTTTTGAAAGTTGAGAGTCTTTTGAAAAGCCATCCAGGACATAACTAATTTTTTGTGTTTGACATTCATTCAGCTTGAACTTGAGAAGCAGAAATTGCAAGAAGAGCAAGAAAATGCCCCAGAGTTTGTGAAGGTGAAAGGCAATCTCAGAAGAACAGGCCAAGAGGTGGCTCAGGCCCAGGAGTCCTAGGCCCAGGCTGTGTGACCTGATGTGTCCCACCATCTCTGTAGGAGCCCCGTCTAGACACCTCTACAGCACTGTTCTTGGGCCAAAGTCCTGAGGAAGAGAATCCAGACAGCTGAGAATTTTGACTATCAAAAAAGGATTGCGTTTGATTTACCATTGCGGTAGATGAGTTGTCTCTGATGGTTGCAATTCCCATTCGCCAAATGAAAGACATCGACCAGCACACAAGATACCATGGACTTTAGACAAAGAAAACCACAAAAGAAGTGAAAAGAGGCAGGAAGCGGGCACTGGAACACGCAAGAGGGTTGCACTACTCGACCTTTCTTCCATTCCAAGTTTAGTGGGACACAGAGCCTTCCTTGTTCCTTTAAAAACTAAGAGAATTGTTTGGAATCCCTCCTTGGGTTATCTGTTAGATTTTTTTGACTGCATCAAAATGTATTTCATCTGTTACATCCAGTATTTGTATTTCATTCTGAGAACCCAGCATTTCCCCCCACTTTATAAATCAAGAAAGGCTGTTACTGTTTATGTTTAATTATACCTATTACTTTGGTTGACATTGAAGTTCAGAAACAGGATAAGACATTTGAACATGTCAGCACCCATCATGAACTTACTGTAATTCCCTTAGGTTCTTGGCATGACAGTATGTCAGATATTGCCTTTTCACTTCTAAGAAGGTACATATAGCCTGTCGATTCCTTTCTCGCCTTGATAACCATAGCCTTTCTGTTCCATTTTAGTTTGTCATTTCTTGCTCAACTATTCCTTTCAGTTGAAGCAATTTCTCAGTTCTTTGGCGGATGA
Organism: Mus caroli; assembly: GCF_978045245.1. Classification (NCBI taxonomy): domain Eukaryota; kingdom Metazoa; phylum Chordata; class Mammalia; order Rodentia; family Muridae; genus Mus; species Mus caroli. The sequence goes on along the minus strand of NW_028227257.1, from coordinate 178,337,435 downwards.
AACTAGAGTGTGTAAGTCAACTTCTGTGTCCCATAGAGAGACCAGCTCTTTTGAGTTCTCCTGAGAGCAGTGTAGAGGAGTGTACATTAAGACTGGTGATGAGGCCTTTAGAGATTGTATGTAATGCAAATAGAGATCTGTTTCTAGGAGACTTTAGGGGAAGGCTTGATACTTTTTGCATTTTGAATATTTTAGACTTGAGCTTTGAACATCTCTGGCGGATGGTCACAAGTTTCTTTCCCTTTTGTTTCCTGTGAAGATGACCATCTTGGCGCTCTTGGCATGATGCTGTTGGTAGGGATGATCCTGACTACTGTGTTGCATCTCTCAGGAAAAGCTGAGGTGCTGGGCAAGGCTGCTCAGTTCCCTCTTGCTAGCTAGCATGCTGTTCAAAGAGACATCTAAGTTACAAATGATATGAAAGTTCTCATGCAAAATATATTTTGTACTACAGGCATGAGAGTTTTTTGGCTTTGTTTTTTCTTTTTTTGTATTTAGTACTTCTCCACAGAGATGATTTAACCAGTAATTTCTACACTGAAGACTTCTGTTTCCTTTCATGATGCATAGAATAGCAGATGTAGCGCCTGGAATCCTTGCTTAGCACACTAGATGCTAGTTTTCTCTGGGACCACTTCAGTCTGGTAGTTTACAAGCCCACATTCCCTTCCAGTCTGCATAAGAAGTAAGTGGGTGATAATTCACTGCTAGATAAGAAGCTTGAGAGCTGAGTACAGCAGAGAGGATTCTTGGTCCTATCAGCAAGTGCTATCTAAATAAAATATGAGACGCTGAAGATAAGGTGGTTTGCCCTTGAAGGTTGGCTCAGTGACCACTTTGTCATCTTCCTTTCCTTTGAGAAAAGCAAGTTCATTCACTGATTGTTGAAATAAATCTCTCCAGTGCACATTGCTTATTCTTTCTCTATGCATATGGGATAATGATATCAGGTGGTAGGGTGACAATTCGGGGCAATTAGACCTTTTTATCTACCTGGAAGCTAGCTCTGGAGATGTCCTGCCACTTGGCAGGATCTTCAAGGGCCACCGCTAGCTCCCATAGAAGGCCTGATGCTGTTCCACTCTACAACATTGGGGGAAAGTTAGCTACAAACATGTTTGCTTCCTGGTCACGCTCAGGCCGGCCATCTTCCTTGGTGGTTAGTGCTACAGGGTCTAGCCAAAAGAGGACTTGTACATAGCAAGAAGTGATGCCTTCTGCTAGGTCTCAGAGCATCTGGGGAGCAGAGCGGGGCCTTAAGGAATCTGCTGGGAACTCACTGAGAATGCCCTCAGTCACTCATTTCTTACACTTAACACTGCACAAAACCTCAGTGCAAAGCCTGAGGACAGGTCACCATCTGAGCAGTGTCATGCTTTGAGCCACTTATAGGGGGGAAAAGGCTCCATTTTTTCACTCTGTAGTTTTCTTAAAATAGTTCTGCGTTTTGTAGTCTCCTGCTAGTAAAGTAGTATTGCTTTCTAAGCTATACCAGTTGACTTTATTCTTCTACTCCAAGAATCTCAACCCATTTGAGTGTACATAATATATATAAAGGGAGCCTTAATGGATTTGTTTTCATAATTTAATATTTTTTGTATTTGCTCTTGTATAATTGTTTTTTTAATGGAAAGTATTACAGAATTGAGGGTGGAATTCTTAGAACCAAAGTTATTCTTAATAAAAATCACCAATGCTTGGACCACACAGCCATGTTTGTCTCGTTTGTTTAAGAGGGGAGTGTTGTAGCTTCCAAGCCTCCCTTGGGTGGCTGTTCTCTCTGACAGCAGGTATGTCTTCTCTTTGTGCATTTGTTGAATCTGAAAACTTACATGGCGAACAATTCCATCCTCACATATCAGTGGCTCTCAGTGCTGCCGCCCTTTGCAGGAAAGCACACAGCATTGTTGCAGTTGTTGGTCCTTCAGCTCACAAGACTTGGAATTTTAGGAGCTCAGTAGGACAGTAGAAGATACCTTTTTGGAAGGTCTGATTTTTTTTATGCTTTTAGATAGTAAAAGTTTTAGGAAGTCTGCTTTTGTGCTGTTTTTGCTTACTCAGTTGCGTGAACACTACCCTCAAGGGAGTTGGGATGCTCTATACACATGGCTGTATTATACTGTTGCTCTTGGGGAGGTTCAAATCTCTCTCCTTGACAGGCCTCACTGTGACTTTCCCTGGACAGATAGAAGTGAATGTCTATTCCTCACAGATAGGATAATGAGGATATACCAAAGAAATGATTCTCCCCATTTCTGGCTCCATCATCCACGGGGTTTGTTGGGGCTTCTTACAGGAGTATGGGTGATTCAACAGAAGGCATCATCGAAAAGGCCTCCCCACATAAGGGCTCATGAAAGCTGCATCTGCCACAGGGGAGCATCCTATCCCCAGCAATCACTAGTTACAACTTTGGATCAGAAGCTTGGGTTTCATGTACTTCCTAAGTCTTACATGGTGTGTGTGGGTCTTTAAGCAGCAGTGTGAGGAAGGCAGAAAAATGCCTGGGATGTGAAAAGCGAGGAGGGGACTGCTGGGGACAGAAAGGTACTGAGGGAAAAGAGGAGTCATTGCATATGAACTGAACATCGGTGCTTTTCTTATCAGTAACAATACTCTTATTGCATAATATTTTCATTGTATTAGATATTATAAATATTTGCCAACCCTGCAAGGGCCCTGAATACTCTTTTTAGAGGCAGAACACCTATGTAGCTTGCATTAACGCCCTGAGCTCAATCCATACAATAGAAATAAGTAAAAATCTTTTTTGTTTTTTTTTTAAATACAAGCACTCTTTCTTTCAGGAGGGAAGACAGTCTGAAGAAAATAGCAGCTCAACACACTTTTACTTTCTATTTTGATCATTTGCCCAACTTTTAGGATCTTTGGAATCTTGATCTTAAAATCTGCTTTAATTGCCTTTGATATCTCAGTCAGTGGAGTGGAGAACTGTAAAGTCCCTTAGAGTCAATTTAAGTTACACTGTAGACTCTAAAACCAGCACAGAAGGTGGATTCCACAAATGAGAGCTGCCCCCTTGGAGTTACTAAGTTCCCAGGGTGACAGTTATCTGTGAAGTTTTAAGACTTTAGACTACTATATCCAAAATAAGTTTTAAAATTCTGTTACTAGGTGTGCATTTACTGGTATGACAACTAAGGGTGTTTTATTTCCAAGGTTTTAAGATGAAACAATCTTAGGAGCTACTAGGCTCACAGTTAAAATTTTGCCTGATTTTTCTCTTGAGAAACAGGTCTGATTGTCAACTAGGGATGTTTTCAGTATCTCCCCATCTGCTCATACGCTTTCTAGCAACATATTAACTCCCAATCAGAATCTAGGATCAAGGTTACTTAGTTATTGAAGGTAACTTTATTGTTATGGGCTTCATCAAGGGGTGTGTGTGTGTGTGTGTGTGTGTGTGCGCGCGCACACACGTGCCAAGTGCTTTGAGGATGACAGTGTTTGTGTTTACATGTGTTGAGTGTGAACCCAGGGAGCACGCTGTCCAACCTGTGTCCTCTGAGTATCTGCAGTTCCCATCTCCAGAGTGACAGACAGGCTGTCAGCCAGCCTCCCTCCCCCTGCCCTCTTATTTCCTCAGTCCTGTGAGTCTGCCCACTCCCCTGCCCTGCCTCAGCCACCTTCCCACATAAGTCCTGCCTACTGGCTTTCTGAGTCAATTACAAAGGAAAACAACTAAGTTTATTTTATTCCCACCCCCCACCCCACCCCCACCCGCTCCCTTTTCTCTCCATTGCAGTCTTGACTTCATCCTGCCCTCCTCTGCTTCAGCTTCCCAAATGTTATCACGGGCTGACAAGCTTGGCTTTTATTTTCTCTCATCTTTCATTTTTCATTATTTTTCCCCCTCTGAGAATTATTTTCCTCAACCAACCAAATAAACATGTATGGTAAATATAATTACTTAGATGCCCCAAACAGCCAGAACCAGAATGGCTGGCTTAGTGTAGCCGATGTTAGGGGACTTTCAAATCAATATTCAATATATACTTGAATATAGTGACCAGGACATTTTAGAAATAACTTAGATAAACTTAGTTTAAAGGTTTAGCCTTTGGCTAATGAGAAAGCCCAGTGGAGTAAAGTTAGTTCAGATATCTGCAGGGAAGACATCCACTTAAATGCCACTTAAACATGACAGTCACCTGTAATCTTAGCCCTTGGAGGTAGAGATATGATCCCCAGCAAGCTGGCTAGCGAGACTAGCTAAATCAGGAAACTCTGGCTTCAAGTGAGAAACTCTCCCTCAATATATACAATGATGAACAGTGAAGAAGACGTCCAACATTAGCCTGTAATCTCTCGTACAGATGTGACGCACACGTATGTCTGCACACACACACACAGGCCTGTAATCTCTCATGCAGACGTGAGGCACATGTGTGTCTGCACATACACACACACACAAGCCTGCAAAAATATGAAGCCTTATTTCTATTATTTTTATATTTTAAAAATTACTTTCCTACTACTATGGCCGTGCCTCTTTAACATCCTCCTCAAGTCTCAGGAAAAAATTGTCTAGTCAAGATTACAAAAAGGAATGCCCCTCAGACTCACTGAAGGAAGAAGGTCTGCATTTTTGACTGATTTTTTTTTGCTTGCACAGAGTCTGCCTGGACAGTTCATCTGAATCCAACCATGACTCACAGGCCTTGGCGCAAAGCCTTGAGTTGTTGCTTTGTCATGGGAGTTTTACAGCTTTTCTACTTACTGGGTGCTTGCTTGCTGCCCTTCTCAGGAATAGTGTGTGTCTTTATTTCGAAAGGCTAGCACTGTCTCCCTTTTTTATAGTTGCCAGTATTATTTCCTATATACCCAGCTAAAAACAAACACTTTTTAAAAAACCTGTATATTCTTCGTAGAACAAGCAAGATGCCCATATGTGCGTTGCGAATCCTCTGTCAAATGCATTGGTTCTTTCTTTTTTTTTTTTTATTAGATATTTTCTTTATGTACATTTCAAATGCTATCCTGAAAGTTCCCTATACCCTCCCTCTGCCCTGCTCCCCTACCCACCCACTCCCACTTCTTGGCCCTGGCATTCCCCTGTACTAGGACATATAAAGTTTGCAATACCAAGGGGCCTCTCATCCCAGTGATGGCTGACTAGGCCATCTTCTGCTACATATACAGCTAGAGACACTAGCTCTAGGGGGTTCTGGTTAGTTCATATTGTTGTTCCACTTATAGGGTTGCAGACCCCTTCAGCTCTTGGGTACTTTCTCTATCTCCTACATTGGGGGCCCTGTGTTCCATCCTATAGATGACTGTGAGCATCCACTTCTGTATTTGCCAGGCACTGGCATAGCCTCATATGAGACAGCTATAACAGGGTCCCTTCAGCAAAATCTTTCTGGCATATGCAATAGTGTCTGGGTTTGGTGGCTGATTATGGGATGGATCCTGGGTCGGGCAGTCTTTGTATTATAGCTGTTTGTTTCCTGAGTCAGGGTCTTGGTGTACAGCCCTGGCTCACCTAGAGCTTGCTGCATAGGCTAGGCTAGCTTTTAACTTGTAGTGAGCCATTTCCTTATCTCTCCACCACCATCCAGAGTTGAGATTACAGGTTCAAGCCACTATACCCAGCCTTATTTTTGAAGTGTTACAGAGTAAGAAAATGTGAATCCCAAGGGTTTAAAAGGGCAGAAATAAAGGAAACACTAGCTGGAAGTATTATATTAACTCAATGTTGTTTATCATTCAGATACCATGTGTCTTGAAATTATTGGCCTGTACAGGACATGTATTGGTAGGTAATAAACACAATGGTTTCAGCAATCCAATATCAAATAACCTCAGAATTGACATTGCCAAGGTGAGGTAGTGAATGAATAAAACGATGATAGGTGCAGTGTGTGTGCACAGGAGGTGGAGTCAGAGGGGGTGCAACACCAGTCGGGCTTTGTCACTAAAGTGACGTGAAGCAGGCTCAGAATAAATTTCACTACCCTTTCTTGGCCCTGCGACGGCCAGACTCGGTCCTAACTGGTCAAGAGCACTTCTGGATCTATCTGGGTCATTTCCAGAAACAGTGGGTCACTGTTCTGAATATGTACGTCACTGGCATGGGACAGGACCTAATGGGGCAGAAGCACACTTGTGAAGCGATTCCTCCCTGGCAGGTGCGTTTAAGCTCCTGCCCTTGTGCCCCTCCCCGTACCAGATCCTACAATCTTCAGTCTTTGCTTGCAGTCCCTCACCAGCAACTTCCCGAAAGTTCCAGGCCTCCAGCCTCGATTGGGTCTGCAGACTTGACCTCCTCTGTTCTAAGGCTTCCAGCTTCCAACTGAGCAGCTGCTAGGTTCCCTGACTTTGCAGCCCACAGTCAGTCACTGTGGGTTCATAGGCCCTCTGCTGCTGTGAGCTGACCTACCACATTCCTGATTCCTGATTTCTAAAATTGCAAACACGTTAGTTCCTTTGCTCTTGAGACGCCAGTGTGTGTGTGTGTGTGTGTGTGTGTGTGTGTGTGTGTGTGTGTGTACGCGCACGTGTTTGTGTATGTAAGACTGTAACTAGCTGTAGGCCTTGTCATGGAAACAGTTTTGACCCTTATGTGATTTCTCTGCTACTGGAATTTAAGGTAAGTTGGTTCTACTCTGGTCCTTGCTAGCATTGTTTATATTGGCTGGGGTCAAGGTGTCTGAGAACATGGAATAAATGGAAGCCCTGTAATGAGATACTGCTACTCTCTCAGGCCTTGGCAGAGCCCCAGGGTTGTTCAGTCAAGGTCTTCCTGGCTAATCCCCTACCTTGGGCGATGTTGAAACTTCTGTTTACTTTCTTCTATGGCCCCGGGTGGGGCCTTTGTCAGATTCCTCGGTACTTTTATTTCTCCTGCTGGCCAAATGCTTGAGATTTAAGCCTGGGGAAAGGCTGACTTCTGCTTCTTCCTGAGGCCTCATAGGAGCTGTGACAGAGGCTGGCCTGGATAGAATTAGCAACAGAATGGAGGTCTGTGCCATTCTGATTGAACAGCCAAGGTCCACTCACTACAGCATCTCTGCCGTCATCTGCCCTTTGTAATTTACTTCTCACCATCATTCCAGGACACATTGCATCTTGGGTCAGCCAGGTGTCAGCAAGGAGGGAAAGTGTTTTGATTAAAAAAAAAAAAAAATTGCTGCTCCCAGGAGGGCAGTGCCTTACCCCAGGAACCAGAGTCGGGGTTCCTAGGTAGCTGTTGTGGAACTGAGAAGCAGCCTAGGACCATGGCATGGAGAAAAGTCACTATGTAGAACTTCAGCGAGCCAAGGCATTTCGCGGAGTCGGTGCCATTTTTAAGGAGCGGTCGCAGCATGAGCTCTCTTCCCATTTTCTGCTTTCTTCCTCAGCGATCTTGGTGTTTCTCAGAGATAAGCAGCCATTTAACTGCATGCAATTAACAAATACAGTTACAAGATGGCTTGCTGGCTCCAGGGTTTGAAGTGTGTTTATAACTTTGTTCAGACATAAGACATTGCAATAATAGTCAATAATAAGTGTTCAATACAATGGCACAGGAATGGCCAGAAGACAGTATCTACAGGGAAAAAAATCCAGCAAGAACACACACACTAAATTGTAGGGTTTTATTGCTAGATGGGTGTTCTCTGAAGGTGACAGTGGACACCAGCAGCTCAGGTGATATAAACAAAACATGGATTTTCTTTCTTTATCTTCCCATCTCTTTCTCTAGTTTCAAAAATTAAGACTGGGTAAGTTTAGGGGCTGGGTAAGGACCTCACTTCAAATCTCCAGAATGTACCAAAAAGCCTACATGATTGGACACATCTCCAATCCCAGCACCCTTAAAGAAACATGGAAGACAGAGAGTCAGGAGACACTGATGAGAGAATCCCTGAGGTTGCAAGGGCCAGGGTTACATGGTGGCAGATAAGAGACCCTGGGTCAAGCAGAAGGCAATGACTTACACTCGTGGTTGACCTCTAACGACCACATGTGCTTCATGGAATCTGTGTATCTGTACTTACATATCTGAAGGCAAAGCTCTCTCTCTCTCTCTCTCTCTCTCTCTCTCTCTCTCTCTCACACACACACACACACACACACACACACACGGGGATTTGGGGGGGGGGAGGTACAAAGAAAAGCAGGCTCTTAGGATTAGTAATAACATAAGACCTGGATTAGACAGAAGAGGGAGAGCAAGTGAGCATTCCGTCTTCCCATGTACTGCATCCTAGGTGTGCCTATGGTATACTTGTCAGCTATCTCCACAAACCTTCCTGAGGGTGTCTATTGATTTGCTTACTAGCAGTGAAATTGTGTGCTCTGCCATGGCAGAGTCAATAGCCACCAAATGGTAGGCTATTTCTGACCCCCCTGCTCCGCCCCGCTCTGCCCCATCCTGCATACACGATGATATATCATGCCCATGCCTGAGACTGCAACATTGAGCTCAATTAGAGCCAGCACCTTGCCCTTTTGAAACATCAAGGCAAATCAAAGAGTCACACAGATGCGATACCATGACAACCATGAAGGGTGGTGTGAAAACAATGGCCACAGTGTGAGAACAGGTCACCTCATCGTCTAATACAGCTGGTGCTGGGAAACATGCCCCCCATCACTACAAGTGCCACTTAGTGGGTGCAGTGTTTACATTCAGGATCTAATAATCCTGCAGTTCCCCCTGCGTGCTGCTGTCACTGCTGCTGTAGAGAAGAGAGAAATGTAGTTCATTAAAATTAAGTGAGCCCAAGATCTACCTGGCCCTATGACACCCCTGTTCACTCTCCAGTTCTCAGGGATGGGGCCAGGCTCACTCTTTGTCTAAGTTACTTTTCCATAGCTGTGATAAGATACTGCAAACAAGACAACTTATAAAAGAAAGGGTTTAAGTGAGGTTATAGTTTCAGAGAACTGGAGTCCATCATGGGTGGAGCAGAGGCTGAGAGCACACTGGGAATGGTGTGAGTCTCAAAGCCTGCTCCCAGTGACACACCTCCTCCAACAAAGCCATACTAATCCCTCCCAAACAGCTCCATCAACTGGGTACTAAGTATTCAAGCATATGAGCCTAAGGAGGCCATTCTCATCCGGACCACCGCACTCATCTAGATTAGGAGCTGGGAGTTAGCATACCTCCCCTCCCCACATCTGGCTAACCACATGGTTCTGCCCACTTAGCTCCCTAAATCCATCCTGAATTTTTGCACCCCCCCCCCCCCAGTAACACTAGCATTTCAGCATGACAACTTCTGGTATTATGGCATCCTTTTTGGTCTGTCTTTCACTTACTGGCATCCTGTTGATTTGAGGGTAAAGACCAAAGCTATGTATACATTACAATTGAAGCTCTAATGCTTTTCTTGGTCATTGCGATTTTTATGCTTCAGGCTTGTCAAGTGGTAAGCACGAAGTAAGTATCTGTTGAATCAAGCTCAGACCTCTCCAGAGTCCACATACTCCATCTCCGGCAGAAGCAGCTCTCACACCCGTTTGGAGTGATTCCAAGGTGCATGCATGACTGCACTGGTGCTGTGCGTGCCCTGCCATGACATTGATTTAGGAGGTAAGAATGTAAGCGTGCTGCAGATGCTCACGGTCAAGACTGTGCTCTTCCACAGGATGCTTCGTGCTGTACCTCCACGTGATCCACACAATTCCAACTCTCCACCTGTTCTTCTGTGTGCTGCTACTGAAAGGGTCTATAAAAGCCATGTGTGATAAAAATCAAGAGGCCCAAGAAAATTATTTAGAAAAACAATTAGAAAGAAAGGTTGGCATTTGATAGTGGTCGGCTGAGGTTTCATATTGAATGTGGGTAACTTGTGAAGCTATAGCAGCAGGTGTTTTAGCCAGAATGTGACATTTGCCACATATGACACAGCACTGGAATGAAATAGGAAAGACAGTTGAATTGCAAGTAAGATTAGGTGAAGAAAGCTCACAGTGTGACTTCAGGTTGGACAGTTTCGTGTCTGTTCATGGCCACATCCCACTTCAATGACAAGTGCACACTAGATGTACTAAAGGCATGTTGAATAAATAAATGAGAGTATGATTTCAAAAGTCTATGTGCCAGTGAGGATGGGTCCTGTAGTGTAAGAAATTTTGTTCTGTAAAGCCCATGGTGGACTCATGGGACTCTCTGAGAAGCTACCCACACAGCATGCACTCAGAGCTAGCTGTAGCACCTCATTCTATATTACCATGACAGCAGGGTGCTAATTGGGCTGGAAAGTTGAGGACTGTGGGTGTCATTGTTCAAAGTGAATTATGTGGTTATACCTCTATACCTACTGCAAAAGGACAGGAGAGATCTCTAATCGCTCTCTGTATCTCTCTCTATGTCTCTGTCTCTCTCTGTCTCTCCAACCCCCTTTCTCAAACACACACAATGAGAGGAGTGAACCTGTCATTGCTGAACATCAGTAACTAACCACAGCAGTTGCACATGGACAGGTTCTGGAGTTTCCTTGGCTTTCATGATTCTTTAAAGCATTGTCTATTCTCCGACTTTCTCTGTAGTCACACACATTCAAGAACCATAAACACATGTAGATGACTTTGTGATGTTCTTCACCTCTGCTATCCCCCCCCCATTTATCATTCCCATCCTTGATGACCCCCATCTTCTCAATTCATCTCTTTCTCTCGTCTCTCTCTCTCTCTCTCTCTCTCTCTCTCTCTCTCTCTCTCACACACACACACACACACACACAGAGACAGAGAGAGGAAGTAAGAGAGGGAGGGTAAGAACAGCTCATGCACTGTGTATTGTGTCGATGATTTACAGCAGCCTCGCATCCAGAAGGCAGTGTTTCACAGAGTTTCTAGCCATCCTTTGACTCTTACGATCTCTCTCCCGAGCTGCTATGAGTGTCCCTGGGCTTTGGAGGAAGTGAGGTAACTTTCATTTAGGCAGAACACTCACCAGTCACATATTCTCGACAGCATGACCAGGTATTAATTTCATTTAACATCCCCAGCTGCAAAAATGAAGTGCTCTGACTCAAGCAGAGAGCAGCACTAGTTGATAGTATAAATGTTTCTGAGGCTGAATGACTGCATTTTACTACATTTAGAAAAAAACAAAACATAACACCAAAACAATAACAACGCAAACAAACAAACAAACAGCAGTAGTACACCCTCCTCCAGGGCTGTGACTCCCCAAGCCTTTGGTTTTGATGAGGTTTACAGCAGCAGGTTTTTTTTATGTTCGCTGCTGCGGAGCAGACCTCAGATTCAATCAGAAAGCAGTGGGGGGCCCCTATATTGGACATTCCACTATTATACCAGTGGGTAAATCTGACATTTTTATAATTTCAAATGACTCTGAGAATCTTTTAACCATGTGGATTTCTACATATTTCTGTCCAAAAGAGTATGGGTCAAAGTTGAGGAAGTGGTTGCTTGAATTTCACAATTATCTTTCAGATGACACTAATGATATATAAACTCGAGAAAGGTATTCACAGATACTTCTATGTATAGGTTGAGGAGAGAGCCCCTTCTCTACGGTTTTTCCTCCATATCTGACACTGCAGATTTAACCAACCACAGACTGATGATATTTGGAGATACACTGCATCTGTATTGCACATGAAATCTTATTGGTCCTAAACAGATGGTGGAACAACTATGTACTCAGCTTTTACTAGAGAACTGGAGATGGTGATGGGAAGACACGCATAGGTGACACATGAATCGATGCCATTTTGAATGCTGACTTGGGAGTACGAAGGTCTTTGAATGGTCCCTTGGGTTTATTGATGCTGAGTGAAGGGCACTGAACACCTCCCTTTTCTATCCCAGGTTTCAAGACTTGGCAGTTCCCTCCCCTCCCTGTGTCCTCTGCCCCCTTTTCTTTCCTCCCCATTCTATTTTATAAACAATTTATTTATTTAATAAACAATACATATTATTATGTATTAGCTTTTCATTTTCTGTGTGTGAGTTTTACCGACATGGTATGTATACTGAGTGCATGGCTGGTCCTCACAGAGGACGGAATATGGGAGAGGATTCTCTGGTACTAGAGTTACGAGTAATTATGTGGACTACCATGTAGGTGCTGGGAGCCAAACCCAGGTCCTCGGCAAGAGCAGCTAGTGCTTTTAACCTATAACCCATCGCTCCAGCCCCTCCTTTGCTTTATAAAGACTGAGTCATGGGAGACAGCTGTTTGGTCAGTCTGGCTGTGCAGACCTCTGGGTAATCAGAGAGTCTGGGACTCATAGCTCTGTGTCACAGCAACAATAGCATTACTTCCTCTCAGAGAATAATCTATAGAGCACTTTTTTTTTTTTTTTTTGCTAAATGACTTAAAAATTCAGGCTATGATCAATAATTTTATTTCTCATAAGTGTTCTTGAATTTGCATTTGAATTTTATTAAGGGATGTTTACTGTGTTTTATGATGCTTTTCTTTGGAGTGTGTGGCTTTGGGGGGAAAACAATTTTGTTGTTGTTGTTGTTGTTTTGGTTTTTTCGAAACAGGGTTTCTCTGTGTAGCCCTGGCTGTCCTGGAACTCACTTTGTAGACCAGGCTGCCTTGAACTCAGAGATCCCCCCGCCTCTACCTCCCGAGTGCTGGGATTAAAGGTGTGCGCCACCACTGCCTGGCTAATAATTTTTATTCTTTAAGGGAAGGAAGGGTATTAATGAGAAGGGTGAGAAGGGAAGGCGGAGAAATGGGCGGTGGCGATAGAACATGCACACAAATGTAACAGTCTGTAAAATAAAAAATCCACTCCACAAGAGCACGTTTTACTTTGAGATTTATTTGCCACTTGAATAAATACAACAAAGAATTGTTTACTGTGACCTCCTCTGACCCCAGCTGGAGTCGTTCATAGCTTCGTGACTTTGTGTCTATGATCACTGAATACGAATGTATGGAGAACATGGATTTGCATTATTGAACTGTTACTGGAAAAAATATTCTTCCTTCCTCTTGAAGAGCTATAGGTTTCCATCAGGGCGAGTGGGTATCAATTCTGGTGTCTTGGCTTCCTGTTGAAATGGGTGTGAGGGGAGTTCTTTCCACAGTGGAAGAAATGTCTGGGCTGGAATTCTTTCAGTCAGTTCAAAGCCAGTCAAATCAAGGCTTGACTGAAGTTTAGGAGCACACAATTCAAATCAGGCAAGAGAGATGTTTGTGAGCAAACAGCCTTTAATGGTAGGTGCATAGGCTCTGGAAACACAGTTTTGCATTGCTAATTGATTCTTACTGAATGCTTAGAGGCACTAACCTAAGACGGAGGACAGGGGTTTCTGTGGGTGTGTGGGCTGGCCCTCCGGCATGGGCATGACCTCACTCACATTACCTTAGGGCCTGGATGTCCCCCTATTCTCTAAAGAAGTTGGGCCCAGCAAAATAGAGGTGAACCCATGAGATAAGTTGTGCCAAAGAATCCAGCCTACTAGAAACTACAAAGAAAGATCAAGGCCAAGTCTGAGAAGCAACAACTGAATGTAGGCTGCAGTTCTTTCTCTTCCACATTTTATTTTACTTATTTGTTTGTGTATGTGTGTGGTATAGGTGTTTGTGCTCCATGTGCACATATGTGGGGGAATGCATGCATGCATGCGCACATGCGTGCATGCATGTGAGTGTGTGTGTGTGTGTACGTGTATGAGAGAGAATGCATCAAGGGAGGACATCAGATGGCTCTATTACATTCTGCTTTATTTCTTTAAGACAGGGTTTTTCACTGAACCTAGAGCTAGTGTTAGGGTGTATATGCTCAGCCCAGGGAAGGGCACTATTAGAAGGTGTGGCCCTGTTGGAGTAGGTGTGTCACTGTGGGTGTGGCTTTAAGACCCTCATCCTAGGTGCCTGGAAGGCAGTATTATACTAGCAGCCTTCAGATGAAGATGTAGAACTCTCAGCTCTACCTGCCTCATGCCTGTCGAGATGCTGCCATATTCCTGTCTTGATGATAATCGACTGAACTTGTAAGCCAACCCCAAATAAATGTTGTCTTGGTCATGGTGTCTGTTCACAGCAGTAAAACCCTAACTAACACAGCCTGGTTGGCAGCTGGCAAAGCCAGGAGGCCTCCTGTGTCCCCCACAGCTCTGGGGTAACAGGTGCACAGGCAGCCACACCCGACTTTTTATGTGAGTTCTGGGGATTTGAACTCAGACCCTCCTGCTCCACAAGTCCTCTTATTTGCTGAGACATATCCACAACCCTTCATTTGAGTTTTTATGCATGGAAACTTAATGTACAATAAAGACTTGTATTGTCTCAAGTGCGGCTATTTCCTTCCACTTGGGTATCATTTGGATAAGATACCTCTTGCCTCATTCTTAGTACCATTTGCTGAGGCTCTCTCATTCCTAATTTTTTTTAGGTTTTACCCACATTTACACACACACACACACACACACACACACACACACACACACACACACAAACGGGTGGGAGCTGCACATGAGAGAGAACACGAATGTTTTGTCTTTCTGAGTTTAGGTCACCTCATTTGGTGTAATACTTTCCAGGTCGCCCCACTTTCCTGCTGGTTTCGTACTTTTGCTTTTTGTTATAGCTGAATAAAATTCCACTGTATGTGTATACCATGTTTCTATGTCTGCTCACCTGTGGATGGGCATCCTGGCTCTTTCCATCGCCTTCCTGTTGTGAGAAGAGCAGCAAGGAACATGGGAACAAAACTGCCTCTAGGCAGACACAGGTTCCTTTGGGTATCTACCTAGGAGTGGTGGACCCGAGCCATGGTGTAATTCTGTTTTTAATTTTTGGAAAACAAAAAGAAGGTTAAACAGGCAGAGAGATACACATGATCTAAAAGCAGAAAGGAGAGGGAAGATACAAGTTGTGGGGCAGAGAGATGGAGCAGATGAGAGGAGACGAGAATCCACTAATATGACACTGTTTGAAAATGTCATATTGATACCTATTGATTCATATTGATTCAGGCTGGTTTAAAAAGTAAATTTTAAAAAGATTTTCCCTCCCATCTTCCTCTTCTTGCACACTGAAATGAGGGATGCCTAGCTTGATCATAAATCACCACTCTCCAGTGAGTTCTTTTCTGTAGGCTCTGGGGTGGCACTAATGCATCGCACTTTAGCCAAATTAAAACTCTTCCGTTCATTCCCCAGGACCCTACTTCTTTCCAGGATCACTGTAGCCTGTTTGTCAAAGGTTGTTGTCTCTGCTGAGTGGCCGTGTTTCTCTTACCATCTTACTCTGTACATGACAGCCCTGGCTTTGGATATACATTGCCACATATCCCTTCAGGTGACAAAGAAGGGAAGAGGCATAAAAGCAGACACACTGTGGTGGTGGTGAGCCACAGGAGAGAACTGGGATTTGAGGAGCAGACATCTTTGGAAATGGAGACTCAACCTGCCTTTTCTCTCCCAAGGCTGAGTTCATACCTTCTCTTGTGTGAACAAGTGTTTATTCAGCACTTATTACATGTCAGCCAGCATACAGATAGAGAAGGGGTAGTTGATGGTTAGTTTAGCTGGATTGAGGGACACCCAGGATACTCGTAAAGCCTACCTCTGGATAGCCAGTTAGGTCACAAGGGCTCTGATCTAGTTACTAGTTTAATCCATTGATGGATTCAGTTTTAAGTAGACCCCTGGGAGGTGGAGTTTAGTTGGAGGCATAGGGGCTCCATAGTGCCCTGAGCCTTTCCCATCCTGTCTCATCATGTTTCCCGTGTCCCCTGATATGAGGTGCCTTGTTGTCCCCACATGGTGGAGTGAAACCTCTCCAACTGTGGCTAAAATACATTCCTCTCCCCTGATGCTCTTCTCTCTGGAACTATGGTCACGGGGGTTAAAAATACGAACAAATGGAGAAAATTCTCACAGGTGAGAAAGAGTCCTTGCCATGGAAAGAGCCCCTTGTGTGTCACCCTGGATGAAAGGCAGGCACAGAAGGGCAGCTGAGATTTCCCCATGAGATTGTGAAGAAAGCTCAAAGTTGGTTGTCATAGAAAAGTACCAAGGTCTTGCCCTCTTCCCATGTGAACTCACCACACACATGCATGCATTTTGTGGGAGAGCAAAATCCAGTAAGCCAGGGGCAGTGGCCAAGGGCAGCATCCAAGAGCAGCTGATATCCAAGGCCAGCTTATCTCTGGCTTGTCATCTCCAGATGTTGGATCAGAAGTCTCTCTCTCTCTCTCTCTCTCTCTCTCTCTCTCTCTCTCTCTCTCTCTGTGTCTATATGTATATGGATGTGTTTATGTGTGCACACATGCATATGTATGTATTCTCATGTGTAACAGGAGGCTCTGGTGTTTTCAATAAACAGTTTCAGATGGAGTTCATTTTGGGTGTTAGAATTTGGGGATGGAGCGTGAGTGCACAGTAGAATAAGCTTAGGAGCTCTCTCTGGATTCAGAGAATCTTATATTAGTTCTACCACCTTTTTGCTTTTGTAATACTGGAGAATTCTCTGGCCTCAGTTTTCTCATCTATAAAATGGTCATAATGATTGTATTCTGCTGCAGACTAACCCCTTTTTTGGGTCTCCTATCTGCGTGGAACAGGTCTCTAGTTGCAGGTGAGCAAGGAGTCAGAGAATGACAAACAGAAGCGACACAAGAGAGAGTGTAGAATCTGAGTGTATTCTCACAAAGTAAACACCAGTCTTATATAATACAGAAAACAAAGGGGTAGGCAAAGTACATTGAAGTTACCTGACACAAAACAAAGGAATAGCTCCAAAAGAACTTACAGGAACCAGGTAATATTTACAGTGAAGATAAAACAGCCCTGCCTAGGGTCAGCTAATGACAGGTAAGGATTTCACACCCTAGTCACAATTTGTGCTATTCCTTTGAGCCTTGTGAAAGCTAGCACCAGGGGGTTCTGCTCTAGCAGACCTTCTCATGAATAATGTAATACCACAACCCCCCTATTTCCTGGGCCTTGATAAATTCTTGTATGAGTGTAACTTGCCTGTTCTTTTAAGTATCTGTGGAGAATCTCCATTTGTCAGAAGAATTCACCAACTTGCTTCTAATATGCAATGTAGCCTGCTATACCTGGCTGTAGAGAAGATTCCTGTCTCAGTGGGATTCCCTAACTCTTACATGGTAAACCCACCTATTAGCTAGGCCATTGTGTATTCTCTTGTTTGGGTGAGCCTGGCTACTGTCCTAAGTAATCACTCTGCAGACTAGCCCTGAGCTATTCTAGCTCCGTTCTTTGTAATGCCTAATTAGTTTCACAGGCTCTACTAGAAGTAAATTTGAATGTTATTGAATAGGTAACATACTTACTGAATTCTTACTGAATTCCAAGTTCGTTGGCTTCAAGGATTTTCTAGGACATTGGAACACTGGTGGAGGCTTACCTATGTCAGAATTCAATCTTTAAAGGCACTTATAATAAAGCAACACTGAAAGAGAGCACGAGGATCCATACACCAGACTAACACGGGGATAGGATATGAGTATACGGGTTATGAGAATGCCTGATTCCAGGAGGTTGAGTTTCCTTGAAACTCATTGCCTTGTGAGTGCAAGATGTGTGAAGTATAAACATAAGTAGTTACCATTCTCGTATTTATCTATGTTTTGTTTTTATGCTGTTCAAGCCAGTCAGGGCTCTGTCACTGGAATCCTATGTCATGAAGGACTGCAGAGCCCATGTCACCAACACATAACAGATCCAGCAGTAACTGGTATGATCTTAAACTCAGATGTCTGCCTCCAGATTCCTCTTCTGAAAGTCTGTCCTCGTTGGCCTTTAGAACTTCAAGTGCCATTTTGTAGGCTAACACTCCACTGTGCCCTCACTTAGAGAAAGCACACCGAAGCCACGGCTCAAGGCAGAGACATGCTGACCCCTCCTCATTTTGTGGAAGCAGTCAGTCAGGACAGTCCTGTTGGCACAGGAAGGGATGCTTTAAGGCCAGGTCAGAGCCAGGCCATGCCTTGCAAAGTCATTTGGGAAGCCAGAGGAACCTAGAACAAGACGAGAATGTTTGGGGGTGAATTCTGTCGGGGCTGGAAGTTGGTGTTTTTCATGAAAGTCCTGGCATGAGTAGTTGCTCAATAAATAGTTTCCTTTTTGGCAATATTGGGACTTGAACTCGTGCTTCTCACATGTTGGGTGAGAACTCCATGACTGAGTTCCAGCTCCATCCCTTCATTTCCTGTAAAACAATAGATGCTCAACCGAAGCCCCACAGGAAGCCTAGTGAATGTTGTTTTTCCAGCAGTGCGCAGAGGGCTGGGCCAGTCACACTGAAGGTGGAGGGTCAGGAAGCAAGGCACACACAGCAGGCGACTTGGTCCAGAAGGAGTCAGCACAGGGCAGGAATGAGAGTAAGCAGCTCGTAGGAAGCGAGCTCTCCCAGGGATGCCTTCAGCCACAGGGCAGCGTTAGCTCTCCCTTCCTGTGCCAGCGTTTGACATCAGGACTCAGCAGCTTTGATTTTGATCCTTTAACCTAGGACGCTCACACCTATTGTTATAAGTGATTGTGAATAAGGCTTAAATAAAGTAATAAAACCGACTTCTAGCCTAGCACTAGCCCATACAGACCCTTAGTGCAGGTGGTTGAACCTGTTTGCAATGGCCTTAAAATGATGCCGGATGCTGCCACCTACTGGGATCCAGTGGAACTTTAAAAATATTTTTAGCTAGAATAATAATCCACGTGTGTTAGTTTGTTGTTGGTGTTATTATTTTCCTTACTGGTCTTCGTCTCCTCACCACCCCAGGCCCCTAGTTTTCTGCTCTTGTCTGGCTGAGATATTTACTGAATGAATAGTAAGTGTTGTTTAAACCTGTCCGTGTGGTATCCAGTTTCTGCCTCCAGAAGAGTCCACTGTATGAATCTCAGGGCTGCTGTTTACTCTGAGGCAGGGGACAGCGTCTGAGCTTCCTGACCTTCAGCTTTCCTGGCAGGCTATAAAATTGCCTCCCATCTGTTTGGAAGAATGAGTTTTACTCATTCATTCATCCAGCGAGTGAGCTTTTGGGAGGCAGGGGAGTGGCAGTCTGCAGAGGAAACAGATGGTGCATGGGGAGGGGCACCCCACACACCCATACCTTGCAATGATTCATGGAAGATTGATTGCCCCCACCCACTGTCTCTCTTCTTTTATTGTTTGAGAGTTATTTCCTGAAACACAGATCTCCGCTTATGATGACCTCGCTTCAAGCTTATCACTACGTTGAAGGCCAGCCTGCCTATCATGGAAACTTTGGTCTATTCAAACTGGTCTGCTCTACCAAGCTACTTCTGGGTTTCTGAAATGGTAGTAGACAACATTTACCACAGGTTAGACATTATGCTAAGTGTTTTATTGGATAATTGTTATAGCTTCCCAGGACATGAGCCTTATGCCTGTTATATTTGTGGAGCTATAACAATAACGTCAAGGGACATCTTCAAGGAGAAAGCTTGGCTTTGGCTCAGTTTCAGATGTCTCAGATCAGGGTTCTCAGCTCTATTCGATTCCTAGCTGGTGGGGTAGAACATTATGCCAACAGGAACCTGTGTGTCTTAGTTTGGGTCTTGTTGCTATGAAAAGACACTATGGCCAAGGCAAGTCTTATAAAAGCAAATATTTAAATGGGGTTGGCTTACAGTTTCAGAGGTTCAATCCATTATCATTTCAGGAAGCATGACAGCATCCAAGTAGATGTGGTGCTGGAGAAGGAGCTGAGAGTCTGGATTTGAAAGCAGCCAGGAGAGACTGTCTTCTGCATTGGGCAGAGCCTTAGCATAGGAGGAGTCCCCAAAGTCCATCCCCATAGTAATACACTTCTTCCTAAAAGTGCCACTTCCTATGGGTCAAGCATATTCAAACCACCACACTGTGCTAGAGACTACTTACCTCATGGTGGATGGGAAGCAGAGAGGGGACAAAGAACTGGGGACAAGTTAGAACTATCAGAGATACGCCCTCCATGACCCACTTTCTCTAGCTTGAATTGATCTCCCATAGTTTCCACAGTCTCCATAAGGAGCCCTGCCAGCTGAGGGAGAAATCTTGAACATGTGAACTCCTGGGAGAACTGTTCATATGAAGACCATAACACTCTTAGTCAAACAGCTCAAATCCAGGTCTACCCAGCTGCAGAAGACATCCCCGAGCCTCTCTGCCACAACTGCCATATAGCTGTCTGCATCTGCAGCCCTCTCTGCACAGCTGGCACTCTGGCCTTTCCACTCCTTCCTGGGCCTATGACCCCGCTCAAATACCCCATTAACACTGCTACTTCTAACATGCACACAGTGCTTATGCCCTCTTCCCTGGGAGCCAGCCCTACTGCCATGCCCCATCATGAATGTTAGAGATCCTTCATGGACATGTATACCCCCTTGGCACATGGGGAGAGTCTTAGAAATACACATAGACTTTGAACTGTCAGGACTTTCTGAATAAGTGAAAGAGCACAGGAAAAAATATTTGAATGGTAAGATATCAGAGAGACAGAAGTCAGAAGCACTCAATCACCCTTCTGCATAGAAACAAATCTAGGAAGTCATGTACTAGTTATGCACAGTATTGGTTTTTTTTTTTTTCACTGACTTTAGGTCACTGCCTTAGTCAGGGTTTCTATTCCTGCACAAACATCATGACCAAGAAGCAAGTTGGGGAGGAAAGAGTTTATTTAACTTACACTTCCATACTGCTGTTCATCACCAAAGGAAGTTAGGACTGGAACTCAAGCAGGTCAGGAAGCAGGAGCTGACGCAGAGGCCATGGAGGGATATAACTTACTGGCTTGCTTCCCTTGGCTTGCTCAGCCTGCTCTTTTATAGAACCCAAGACTACCAGCCCAGAGTTGGCACCACCCACAAGGGGACCCTCCCCCCCCCCCCTTGATCACTAATTGAGGAAATGCCCTACAGCTGGATCTCATGGAGGCATTTCCCCAACTGAAGCTCCTTTCTCTGTGATAACTCCAGCCCATGTCAAGTTGACACAAAAGTAGCCAGTACTATTGACCCCTTGTCAACTTGACACACAAACACATCACTAGTAAGCCTCAACCTTTAGTTTCTTAATCATCCCCAAGATCTAAACAACTTTAAAAGTCCCACAGTCTTTACATATTAAAAGTTTGATCCTTTTAAAATATCCAATATCTTTTAAAATCCAAAGTCTTTTTACAATTAAAAGTCTCTTAATTTTGGGATCCACTAAAATATTTTCTTCCTTCAAGAAGGGAAAATATCAGGGCACAGTCACAATCAAAAGCAAAAATTAAACTCCAACTGTCCAATGTCTGGGAACTAACTCACGATCTTCTGGGCTCCTCCAAGGGTTTGGGTAACTTCTCCAGCTCTGCCCTTTGTAGCACACACCTTGTCCTGTAGTATCCAGATGCCTGTACTCCACTGCTGCTGCTGTTCTTGGTGGTCATCTCATGGCACTGGCATCTCCAAAACACTACATGACTCCTTCAGTCCTGGGCCATTAATTGCAACTGAGGCTGCACCTTCACCAATGGCCTTCCATGGCCTCTCACAGTGCCAAGCCTCAGCTGCTCTGCATGACCCCTTCATGCCTTCAAAACCAGTACCACCTGGGTGACTCTTACATATTACCAAATCCCACTGCAGCAGAAGTACAACCTTGCCTATCTCTGGAACACAGTCTCTTTGTGCTTCAGAAAACATTTCCCAGAAGATGTCACCTCAACGATGCTGGTCTCTTCTTAATCACTGCTAATTTCTTAGCTCCAGCTAACCAACATCAATAGTCCCAGTAATGCAAAGGTTTCGCTTCAGTAGTTCTGGTATCTTGGTTTTTTTTTTTTTTTTTTTTTTTTTCGAGACAGGGTTTCTCTGTATAGCCCTGGCTGTCCTGGAACTCACTTTGTAGACCAGGCTGGCCTCGAACTCAGAAATCCGCCTGCCTCTGCCTCCCGAGTGCTGGGATTAAAGGCGTGCGCCACCACGCCCGGCTCTGGTATCTTGTTAACCACAGCTGATACTTCAGCCCCAGCTAACCAGAACTACAGAATCATCACAATCAAACAGCAATGGCCCTGAAAAGAGTCTTTCATTTTCCTTTTAAATTTCACAAGCCAGGCCTCCATTTTCTTCACTGTTCTCAACATTATCTTCCAAACTCCTACACAACATCCCACAGAGCTCTTAACACTGAATGGATCTTCTAGCCCAAAGTTCCAAAGTCCTTCCACTCTCCTCACCAAAACATGGTCAGGTTGTCACAGAAATACCCCACTGTTTTAAAAATAATTTAAAAATAGAATTACGAACACTTTTTTTTTGCTATTGTAGTTTTTATTATTATTATTTCAAGAGATGGCTAAGCTCACAACCAAAAATAAAAAAACTCTGTAGAAGGCATCCAGATATTATGGGTGATGAGATGCCTCAAAGGTTAAAGTACGTGATGCTGGAGCTTGAACCCCTGAAACCACTGAGGTGCCTGGTGGGTGGGCATCTTGACCGCAGTTCCAGCTTTGGGAAGGAGACGGATTTCCAGAGCAAGCTGGCTGCTGAGACTAGCTATCATGGCGAGCTTTGGCTTTGACTGGAGTTGACTCCCAATATCAACCTCATGCACCCATCTTCACACAAATCCACACATATACGGACATACATGTACACATATGTACAGCATACTCACATGTATGTGAGAAATGGTAAAGAAAAAATAAAGCATTAAAATATTGAATAATTGGAGAGAGTAATATGGTGGTTTCTAGACATGTTTGGGAGGGGAAGTTGGTATAAATAAGTCAAAGTACACAAATACGCTGGGTAAAATTAGCAAAATCTATGTGCATAGTGGAGACAGTAATTAATAGGTCTTCTTTATAGACAGAAATTTGTGGGGTATTTTCAGATATTTTTATTAGTTATGTATACAAAATATCACTACAGACGGTGACATATGTTCATTTACTGAATGGCAGTGATTATTTCACTGTGCATTTGCATGTCAAAACATCATGCTACATACATTACATATTTACAATGGAAATAAATTCAAACGTTATTAAATATGTGGTGATAAATATATATGTTTACCTTATGAAGAGGTAAAGGTTTCCTTTTTTTTTTGTTTTGTTTTGTTTTTTCGAGACAGGGTTTCTCTGTATAGCCCTGGCTGTCCTGGAACTCACTCTGTAGACGAGGCTGGCCTCGAACTCAGAAATCCGCCTGTCTCTGCCTCCCGAGTGCTGGGATTAAAGGCGTGCGCCACCACGCCCGGCTGGACGAGGTAAAGGTTTCCTAAGTGCTTGAAGATTCCTGCATTCTGTTGCTACTTTTCCATGTTTATAAAAATTTTACAATAAAAATTTACTTTAAAAATGAAAACTAAAAAGTAGTGTCATTAGCCTTCTAGAGATTTTTATGCTTTTAAAATTTTATTGAAAATATGAAGAAGTCTCAAATAAGATGAAGAAATATTCTATACTGCGGGCCAGAAGCTATTCTCTCCAAATCTCTCCAAATCAGCATTGTATTCAAAGAAAGCTCAGTATGGTTTATGAGTTTGCACAGCTCGATGGCAGACTCTAAATTTAATTTAGTCACAGCAGGTAGGGTCAAGGACAGCTAAGGGGGAGGTAAGGCCTACCAGATGCCATTGGTATTCAGTATAAACTACAATTGATATTTGTCCCATATCAATGCAGAAATTTTAAAAATAGAACAATGAGTTGATATTTTTAGGGGATGGAGGGAAATCTCAGTGGTTAGGACCATGGCTGCTCCTCTACAGGACCCAGGTTTTATTCCCAGCACCCACATGACAGCTCATAACTGTCTGTAATTCCAGGTCCAGGGGATCTGATGCCCTCTTCTGGTCTCCGTGAGCCAAACAGCCATGCATATGGAATTGTTAAAGGCATATTTCTTAGATACTGTACTTGAATATATAACTTAGGTGATATTGCAAGTCAATGAAGAAAGACTGATGTATTAAGAACATTTAAACACTTATCTAAGTGAGAAACCTAGAAGAACCTATTTCATTTTATATACAAAACAATTTTCAGGAGGACATCTACACATCTATAAAAGTCCCATCGCTTAAGTTTGGCAAAGGATGGTGTGATTTGAACTAGGAGGCAGCCATCTCGCTCAGGTCCTCGGGGTTGGATGCAGCACTCACCGTGGGGAGGGGTAAGGAACCTTCTTAGTGACTGCAATGCTCTGTTTCTCAGCTTGGGTTATGCTTTCCTAAGCTTTTGCTTATTATTTATGATATAGCAAAAGACCTGTGCACTCTTCTGTAAAAGGAAATACTTCATATTATAAATTTCAAGTGATGAATTCTCAGTGAAACCCTGTGATTCATGATCTCAATTATAAATCTTGGTCATCCAGGAAGCAGACACTAATATACAGACACAAGAAGGAAGTAAGCCAGGTGTATTCTCAATGGAATAGTCTGGAGAGAACGCTCTCCTCATTCGCTACAGGAGCTCCCTTTCCCACTGCTCTGACAGAGGGTCGTGCCTGTCTGCCAACATTTCTAGTGGGACCCAACTGTCATCCCTACATACTGAAGGAAATGCACGTATACTGTCCCGGGGACAACGGAGAGGCAGGATGCTTGCATCCCGCAGCAGCTGGATTTAGATTACATTCACTTTACAACTTGCTTATTTTTAAGTCACTATGACTAGCAATACTGGCAGTAAATGTGCAGTATGTGATATTTAGCATTGCATCATGATTTCCCTGTGGTCCCTAAGGATGTGGCCCAGGGAACCATCCCCCAGTGTAACAGTTCATCAAGGTTTCATATATATGGGCTGGCCCGAGGCCCCGGGCACATATGTAGCAGAGGACTGCCTTGTTTGGCCTCAGTTGGAGAGAATGTGTCTACACCTGTAGAGACTTGAGGCCCCCAGGGAAGGAGGATGCCAGTGGGAGTGGGGTGGGGAAAGGGGAGCGGGGAAGGGAGGAGCACCCTCTCAGAGGCAAAGGAAAGGGGGAATGGGATGAAAAACTATGGGAGGGGGCAATGTATGGACTGTAATAAATAAACAAATGCATACATACATACATGAATAAATTAAAAAAGAAAGAAACAGGTTTCCATTAAATACACACAAATAAGGGAAAGAGAAGGGAAAGAGAGAATAGCAACCAAGCCTTTTTTTCTTTGCCATGGCTTAACACATCCCTCTTCACCCTGTTCTAATTATTCTGATTTATTTTTATTTATTTATTTATTTATTTATTTTGTCTCAAGTTCTTCTTTCATGTCCAATTTACATGTTTGCAAGATCTTTCTGCCTTTGAGGACCCAGAAAATCCAGGGATGTGTAACCAGGGATAGATGAAATCTGCTTTGTTCTTTGAGGATGGACTTTGAGATGCTCTCAATAAAAATCTCTCTCTCTCTCTCTCTCTCTCTCTCTCTCTCTCTTTCTCACACACACACACACACACAGAGAGAGAGAAAGAGAGAGAGAGAGAGAGAGAGAGAGAGAGAGTATAAGACATTGAATTGAAGGAGAAAGAGCTTGTGCAGTGATATCTTAATTCCACCATCTCCCCCTCCATAACTGTTTTTGCCATTTCTTTAGTTGAAAGAATGAATTTATTTGAAAAATAATACCACGCAAGGAAGAAAACCTTAAGTAAATTTAAATTAATTCTGAACCCTATTTTATTGTTTAAGTTTCTCCCAAGACACTGTTAGTGTCTGGTGTATTTTGTAACCCCAGCTCCTGGCATGGTCCCCAGCAGTGGCTCACCAGGTCATGTTAAATGTAAGGAATGTTGGGGCTAGTGTCCAGGCTTTGACGACTGCTCTGTCTCAGCCACATGTTAAGCAGGATCTATGGACTCAGATACTCTTATGAGAATTTTGAAAGGGGAAGAAAAGTCCAAGCACTAAATACCCCAGGCTTGACTGTATGATGCTAAGATCTTAAAGATCTGAGATGCTGTTGGTATCTGAAATGAAAAGTTGAATTGTTCTGCTTCCGGTCAAAGAGTATATCACATATATCTTCTCCCCTAGGGGTTTCCTTTTAATGAAATGTGCAGGTAACAGATGAGTTTTGGTGGGTGGTTAAGAGAGATGCTTTCCACCAGCATGGTTCAGGAGTCTGCATTAGATCTTCCTGACACCAACTGCTCCTTGCATGATGGGTCTTGAGTATGAAAGAGAACAGGCATCTCTCGACAGAGGACAGTCATAGGACTTCCCTACCATTGGTCTCCATAAAATTAAGTGCCAGGAACAAGAAGTTAAGAGAGCATACAATCAGTGAGACAAAGTTTTCCCCTCTTTGTTTAATTAAATACTAGGCTGAGGGGTTCTGGAGCCACTCTGTGTACACAGCAGAGGATGCCTGCTCAGAAGCACAGAAGGTTAGGCCTGGGGTTTTTTCCTGCTGGAGTTAGCTCTTCCTGGGTTCTTGGAGAACTTCCCTGTCTTCTGAGATGTTCAGATGTCTAGAATCCACACCTTGGCTGTTCCACACCCCCCATCAGCGAGCTACCCAATTACATTAGCAAGTGAACTTCCCTTCATATATGAGACTTCCCCATGTCCTTCTCCTGTCCTCTTCTCTCTTCCCCTGCCCTTCTCCCCTATTTCTCCCTTCTCCTATTCTTTTCCCTTTCCTCTTTCCCAATCTCTCTCTTTTCCCCTTGCCCTCCCATCCCTCTTTCCTTCCCTTTCTACTCCTCTCCTTCCTCCTCCATCCTCCATTGTCTTGATTTATAGAGAATGCCATGGTGGAATCTTTGGGGTCATTCATACTCTATTCTACCAGACTTTGATACACAACCCCTCAGCAGCCTAGAAAGTCATCAGTCAGTTTTGGATGACATATAACCAAAGAGCTACCCTCTTCTTGGAAACAGGCTTCCAGACAACTAAAGGGTCAAGGAGAAAACCAAGGTGAGTTTGACTATGTCATAGCATGGAATGTTGAGAGAAAAGCTATCTATATATTATGGAGGTAATGGTGAGTCACAGTCTTTCCAACGAATCAGAACTTACATCATGGATGCCTCCATTTAACAAATGTTACTGCTGATTTATCAGTCAACAGTCAAAATCCAGCATCTTCATTGAGCTAAAAAATGGACAGTGAGTGAATTTCTGTGCTATGTTGATTCTGGAGAGCAAAATGCTTTACATTAGTACCTCCAAAGCTGGGATGCAGTCTATGGTCACCACCATCTTACAGTTAATATTGGCCAGCTAGTCTTTAGGTCCTTGTTGTTGTATAAGACTGCACTAACCTGACACACTCTGTGTATATTATTGCTATCTGGCCTCGATATGGTTAACATTGACATTGACATCTATATTATAGGATTCTATTTGTCATTAAAATATCTTCTAGAAGGTTCTAAAATGATCCATTGTTGAAATGGAAATGAAGAAGTAAAAAATATCACTGGGAAACTGAACATAATATCTATTTTCCTGTAAACAACCTTCTATTCTTAGATGCCACAAAAAAGAAACACTCTCAAATGGAAAACAATATGTCCTATATTCTTACTATGTTACAGTTGCTAAAGATTGCTAACATGTGCCTAGGATGCCCACAAGGGCAAGAGACATCCCTAAAAATTTTTCAGATTGATAAAAGAATCTTGTGAGGTATGGACTAAGTGAGGTCATAATTCAATTGGCAACATTTCTCACTCGGTGAGAATATAGGACACACTTTTTTCCAGACAATGGGATGTGATTGACCACTTACATGAGTTACAAATGTTAGAAGACAGAGAGGAGTCTTGAATGTGTGTTATCAGATGAGAGGAGCCAGTGTGACTCCCTGGAAAAGGCCAAGCAGTGGAGATAGTTGGAAGGCCAGGTGTTGGTGGGGCTGGGAGAGAAGAAGGCATGAACAAGAAGGGCACAGAGGATTTACAGGCAGTGAAACTATTCTCTATACTGTACAATGATGGATGTGTGCACTTGCCTAGACCTGTAGAATGTCCGATGCTTGGGTGCACATGAGTCAGGTATGAAGATGTGTGTCTATAATCCCAGCATTGGAGAGGGAATGGCAAAAGGTCAGAAGTTTAAGGACAGACTAGGCTAGATGATAATCCATTTTAAGAAAACATCAAGCTCTTCATTGCCAACTCGAGTGGGTTTGGAATCACCTAGAAGACACATCTTTGTATCTATAAAGGCATTTCTAGAGAGGTTTAACCAAGGAGGCAAGACCCATCCTGAAGGCGAGTAGCACCATCCTAGGGACTGGGGCCACGGACTGAAGAAAGCAAATAGAGCTCTAGAATTCTTCTCTCTCTGCCTCCTAACTGAGGATGCAATGTGGGCAGCCACCTTCCCTCCACTGCCTCATCTTCACTGCCATGATGGACCCCTCAGATGATGAGCCAAGATAACCTCCTCCATTCTCAACCTGCTCTCGCAAGGTTCTTATTTTTTGGCATTGCAATGGGTACGGTGGTATAATATAGATACATATTATGACTTATCTCCAAAAATCAATAAGGATAAAAGAGTCTAGACTTTGCAGATAATAACAGATAAGCTAATATAGATTGGTTGATTATACTAAGTGTAGGGATGTTGATGTTGGAGGAGTCAGTGTGAGTACAGGGCCTGGAGGCATAAGATGAACTCTATTTTATTTATTCTTATTGTGAAGCTATATTTACATAAAACACATAGCCTATTTAAGGGGAGAAACCCTCAATGATGTAAAAATAATCCTTCCTTCACGGTAATGATTATAATTTTGGCACTATGCCATATTGTTTTAACAAATCTCCAAAGCAAGGAAGATTAAGATTAAGATAAAGATTAAGTGGTCACTAACGTGTTACTTCATTTGATTTAGAGGAGGGAGGTTATATTATGCAACAGTTGTTGGAAACAATTATTGTTTAATTAAATTTAAGGTTGTAAGTTTTAGTAGACTAGAAATTGAATATAGGACTTCAAAAAGCAGATAGGAAAGGAACAAAAAAATTTAATGAGCCCAGTGTACATCAGGAAAGGAAACACACAGGAAATGTAAATAGAAAACTTAACAGAATTGGTTACATAAAAGGTATCGTGGCAAATATTGGCTTGCTCTTGAGACACAGGCTGGTCCTGGGTCCAGTGAGGCATCAGGAGAACGCTGCTGGAGTTTTCTTCAGGACTCTGGTCTGTGAACAGCCTCACAAATGCAGTGCATCTCTTTGAGTGGAGGGGCTCTTGACAAAGGGTCTTTTGATGGCTTCACCCCTCTTTATCCAGGGCAGCCTCTTGGACAAGGCATCTGTTTGCTGCCACTCAGGGAATTGACAGAATCTTCTTCATTTCCACCCTACTACCCACTTGGCTTGTGTGATCTTCCAGCTGCGGCTAGAGATAGGATGCGGTTATTATAGATTTCCTTCTACTTTCACTTCCTGTGTCACACACATAACCACGTGGGTTACCGAATCCTGGATCTCTGACCCACATCTGTGTGAAGAACTGCTACCCGTACCTTGCAAGCTGCCCACCTACGTGAGTGGAGTGGACACCTTTGCAGTCGTGGAAGCTTCTCTGTATATTCCCTCCTCTCCCCTCATCAGCTAGAGCAGAGAACTGGCACACATAGCACTTTATGAATGTTTGCCAAATGTGCAGTTCTGATTTACTTTATATTTCTCGCCTTCGGTAGTGGAGAATCAGGGCCAGCCAAGTGGGTAGTTTTAACCAGTTCCATTTCACTTCACAGGGTACTAAATTCACAAAATAACTTCCTTATATGAATATGTTTTAGTGGGTTTTTAATTACTAAATAAAATATCTTTTATTTTATTGCATAGCAATAAATTGACCTTTGGTTTAGCTTATCATTCTTTTATAATAGTGAATTCCAAAACTAGAAGATGTCACTAAGCCAGCTATATGAACCACACCATCAGTTTTTGTGGTGTCTGGGGTGTCCCTCTGTGGATAACCTTTTGTTTGTGAGTACAGTGCTCCAACCTACCAGCTGGACAATCATTCAGAGATAATAAGGCAACACAGCAGTTCCTGGTGGCTGTGTCTGGTTGGTTCAGCCTTCGGCTGACATGTTTTATCAATAATAGCAATCCTTCTTTGCCATTCTATTATTTCCCAGTGTGATTAATAGCAAGCTCAGGGGTGCAGAGAGCTTTACAATAGTAAACGATCATTTAAGTTAGGTGGTGACTGCTTCCTGCTGCCTGTTCGAGTAAAAACGGAGCTGCCCAGTGTGGAGAGCAGTTTCTGCATATAGAATTTAGCCACCAATAACTATTAGAGTTTAATATTTAAAAGAAAGCACTGAGGAGGACCTGAGTGCTGAAGGCTGACCTTTCTGAAGCAGAGTTTGGGTGACTGCAACGATGAGTTATTGCATCAGCCTTTGGGTGTCCATGTCAGGTGTCCGGAAAGTCTTCTGGGAGATGTGAGTTAGCTACAGAGGCGCAAAGCCAGGAAGGAAGGGCACAGAACTGGCATAGAAGAAGGAAAAGGAAGTTGGTTTTTTGGGGAATGTATCAAA
Organism: Mus caroli; assembly: GCF_978045245.1. Lineage (NCBI taxonomy): Eukaryota > Metazoa > Chordata > Mammalia > Rodentia > Muridae > Mus > Mus caroli. Next base: position 178,306,995 of record NW_028227257.1, on the reverse strand, counting down.
TAACCCAGTTTCCTGACCTCAGCCCCAGTTTTCTTTCTGCAACAGTATCCTGCAACAGATATGGAAGCAGAGCAAGGGTCTGCTCACATTTCACATTGACTTTGGGAGCCCATTGATCGGGGGCCAGTAGAGACCAGCTGCAATGTCCAGGAATGCTGCTGAAATTGTTCTGAGGAGTAGCAACCAGGTGAGTAGATATGGCCTTCTGTAGACCCCCCAGCTATGAAAAGGTGTTTGCAAGACGAAGATTAGCAAATATCCTGCTTGCGTCTGCCATGTTTCTTTTTCCGTGAGTATACAGAACCTTATCACTGACAAGGATCCAGGGTCTGTCCTGGATTCCAGAATGCCTGTTAGAATATTTTAGGGTTTTCCTAATGCCAGCTGCCATGCTGGAGTAGAACATGGGTATAGATTAAGGTTTGCTCAAAGGGAAATGATGGGAATGATATAAAGAGATATTCCCTTCTCTTGTGGGAACAGTCTACATTCCCCTTGCTTTAGTATGTCTCACTGGCTCCAGAACCCCATGTTTTGATAACTGGTGATCCATATGAAAGAAGATGGCAGGAATTTTACACTTTGGTTTTATTTTCAGCCCAGTCTTCTTGTTATCCTCTGGTTTGTGCCTGATGTTCTAGGCAGACCGAGTCGTCCTGTTAGTACTGACGCTTTCCAAGCTTCATTGACTGTATTGTCAACACAGCGGATCTTTCTCTGGCTGCATATCTAACACTGGCATCATTTTAGCAAAAGTCTTGGGTTAGAGGAACAGGAGATTGCATAGGCTGAAAAATATGGCTTACATTTCTGGAAAAAGCCAAGCTGCTCTCCTACATGAACTTTAGCTTATTCCCTAGACCTGGGTTCATAGTAGTCTATCAATTTACAATAGTTCGGAAATGGTCTAGAGGTCCATCAATGGATAATGACTCCCTGCCGCCCCACACACACACAGAGAAAGAGAGAGAGAGAGAGAGAGAGAGAGAGAGAGAGAGAGAGAGAGAGAGAGAGAGAGAGAATAGAATTTTACTCAGCTGTAAAGAAAATCAGGTTATGGGGTTTTTAGGAAAATGGGTGAAAATGGAAAATAGTATAGCAAGTGAGATAACCAGGCCCTGAAACCCAATTATACATGTTCTCCCTCTTGTGGGAATCCTAGCTTTGAAATTTTAGAGCAGTGTGTTTAACTTTGAGTGCAAGTCAAGACAGAAAGGGACCATTGGGGAATTAATGTTCTGAGGGAAGTAGGATTACAGAACTCATTAGACATGAAGGTGGAGGGGTTCTGGGGTAAATAAAGCTAAGCAGGGAGCAGAGGGAGGGTATGGAAGATGAGGAGCAAGGACAGAAATGGTATCTGAGGGCATATGTAAAAGCCATAGAAACCTATTATTTTATAAACTTGTAAAAAAATAAAAAACTAAAAGAAATAGGTTGAATAGAGGTACTCTCCATAGAAGGAGGATGCTGCTCCCAGAAGCCATGAGCTATTAAATAAAAGTCTCAGTGCTAGTGCTAAGTGTGGAATATTCCCTATGAATTATTAGTCAAAAAGTCTTGAGAAGCCAAAATAAATCCAGGCTATTGACACTGCTCACCAGAACTTGAAAGGAAGCCCATATTGGTGAAGACATCACATTACTTGGGTCACAGGAGATCAAAATCAAGCTGGAATTGGAAGTTTTCTCTTAATGCCTAGCTTTCAGGGAGCCAGAAATGCTGTGTGTGTGCAGGGAGAGAAAAGTCATTAACAGTTGCATCAAGTGAATTCTGGAAGCTACAATAAAACCTGTCAGGCAAAATGTGGTCTTTGGTGCAAAAGGAGCATAAATGTTATGGGAGTAGCCAGTTGTTTCCTGATGGGATTTGAGGTCTGTTCTGTAGGAGGAAATTAATGCCATATATAAATATATGCATATGTATATATACATATATATATATAGAGAGGGATGAATGGGAGGTGTGAAACTACTAATACTATATATTACACATATATTAATAGCATACTATATAGTATATTTTATATATACTAATATAGTTCATTATATTTTTATTATATATGTATATATATGCATATATGTAGTCAAAAGATTAAAAAAATTAGAAAGAAAGAAGAATAAAAGCCCAGAAGCCTGTCTCATAGCCTAGATATACATAGATGTGCTCATGAAATGTCTAAATGCCTAGTGAAGAGTAGCTAGCTACAATTTTCTGGGTGTTACTATTATCATTGGTTCTAGTGATAATGAGGATAATCTGTAATACCAACAAAATTCATACCAGATCTTTTTCCAGTTGAGGGAATTCTCCAAAATCCAAGACAAGAACTCCTCTACAAAGTGTGACTTCAAATCATTGCGAATGAGACCAGTGTGCATCAGCAGAGCTTCCGATGGCCAACTGTCAGTAGGTGAAGGACTGCATTTGCTATGGTTCTTTCGGATCCTGTCCCTAGGGTCCTGACAAGAGTCCTTCAGATCTCCCTATGCATGCTCCAAGGACAGTGTTTTCAACTCCCCCAGTTCTCATCAGGGTCTCATCAGGGGAAACACTAGACTGGAGTCTGGTTGGAGGCTTATTGTGGTAGTACAGAGGATTCCCTCTTCCACTTAGCCCTGAGTCTTAATCTTCCTCTCCCACCCCTCCCCTCAAGCCCAAGAACTAGTATTCACCTTTGAAGATTAAATCCAAGAATAACCCTCTCTGTGAATCCTTGAACTGGATGCATCTGATCGGCCATTGTGGTTAAAACCTGAGCCTAGTCCTCTGGCTGCCCCCATCTTAAGGCATTATGGGTGTTGCTGGTTTACTTCCATGCATCAGTTATTTTGTGTTACTCTGATAAAATATCTGATGAAAGCAACTTAAGGAAGGGTGTGAGAAAGGATGTAGTCCTTCGTGGCGAGGTGGCATGAAGGTGATAATGACTTTAGCTGTAGTGGCAAGGGCTTCAGGCAGGTGGTTAGATTGTGCCCATGGCCAGGAAGCAGAGGAGATGAATCTGTTGGTCTGTTTACTAGTTTTTTCTTTTGTTCTTCCTTTTTATACAATCTAGGATGCATACCCATTTGATAACGATGCCCATATTCAACCCAAGTCTTCTTTACCAGTTAAATCTTTCTGGAAACACCTTCACAGTCATACCCAGAGGTGTATCTCCTGGGTGATTCTAAATTTGATCCAATTGACAATGAAAATTAATTATTTCATTTTCCAAACATAGGCAGTCTCATGGATTCGAACTATCTCTTGCTACTCTTGGTAGCTAGTATAATTTACAGTTATACTGGAATATAACGGGTCTATATGATGAAGGCGTTGCTCCTTGTGTGGCACTATAGGGTGGAAGTAGAACCTTTTAGGGGTGGGGGAAGGGCCTAATGGAAGCAATTTTGCTGTTTTTAAGGCGAGGTCTTGGTGTGTAGCTCAGGCCACTTAATACTTGCTAGGTAGCCCAGGCTGGTCTTGCACACACAGCAGGTCTCTGTTCTCTTTGAGAGCTGGGATTACAGGTGTGCACCAGAAACTGCCTCCAGTGGCAGTTGCTCAGACCTCTTCAAAGAGGACAGTAGATGGCACCTCAGCCCCTTTCCCTTTCTTCTGCCTTTGCACCATAAGTGGATAGCTCTGCCCAACCATAGGCTCCCTGCCGTGAGTGGACTTGCAACAGACCCTAGAGCAATAGTAACCAATGCAGACCCCAAACCTAAATATATCTTTGTAAATGGAGCTTTTCTTTCCTCTTTGTAAGTAGATCATCTCAGATATTTATGCTAGTGGCAGAGAGCTAACAGTGACCTCTGAGCCACAATGACACCATCCCCTTCTGTGAATCCTTGGACCAGGTGCATCTGATCGGATCTGGTCACAGAAGATACTTTGCAAAGTATTTGAATGAATCAACAACTGAGAATCACCGCCAGGAAGGAGGAACTGCCACACCTTCTTTTGTTTACGTTTCCTAGCTGTGTCTTACACAAACCCACATTCAGCCTGACAGAGAGCAGGATCAGTGCTTTCTAGGAACCTACTGAAAAACTGGTATTATAGTTATATTTTCATGTTCCAGACTTATTGAAATGGCTTTTGGTCCCTATGCTAAGGTCAAAGGTTTAATGGATGCTTTAAAAATCTATTATTTTTATTTCCTACATTTGAGTATTTGCCTGCATATGTGTATGTGTACCACATGGATCGCTGATGATGGCAGAGTCCAGAAGAGGGTGTTGGATCTCCTGCAGCTGGAGTCACAGATGGTTGTGAGCCTCCTGATGTGGGTGCTGAGAACTGAACCCAGGTCCTCTGGAAGAGTAGCAAAGTGCTCTTAACTACTGAGCACCTTATAGGTGTCGAATAATACGTTTTAATCACGTGACATTTTGCTCGTCTTTTTTAAACTAGTATGTTGACTTATATTTACCCATTCTCAATTTTCTTAGTTTTCCAGGAATGGAAAAACTCCACTTACTACTTTTAACATTTAAATGACTACTATCCTTCAAAGAAACTCTCATAATAATCACAGCGTAAGAGGTAAACCTGGGGGTGAACAGCAACAGCGGGCGGGCAGTAGACAAATAGCTCAACACTAGAGGTCCCCCTCTTCTTAAGATCTAACGGTCTGCCCTGTCTGGGATCTTAGCCAGCTTCAGTGGCTTCTGACTGGGAACAGAAAGTGAGGAGCAAAGCAAATCTGAACCAGAGAATTCTTTGTGGCATTGCAAATTAGGTCTCAGGCAGCAGAGGCCTGCATCACTGAGTTCTGGCTCGCCCACAAAGTATTTGCTCCTCAACTCTCAGCCCCAGCTTCATTTTGTTCTATTTCTATCTGCTTCTTAATTTAGCCATGTGACTGCATTCAAACCCTTTTATCTCGTCCCCATCTGGAAGGCAATCTGGGTTGGTCCTGAATTTTTATTCCCGTGGAATAGAAGAGAGTGACGGAGTCCCCACTGCCCCTCAGAGAGTCACTGGCGATGCCAAGGTGAACTGAGGGATTTCACAGATCAGGTGGTCCAGGCTGCGTGGTGGCAAGGGCTCAAGGCAGACAGGAAGAAGCTGACAGTCACACACAGCTAGCAAGTCAGAGAAATGAGGGCTTAGATGAGGTCTGTTGTTTTCCAGCAAGGGTCAGTGTCTGGCAGGCAAAGAACTGAGGAGACAGACGCGTGAGAAGACCACAGCTTGCTTTTAAAACCAAGAAGACAATGGCCACCAATACTGGGAAGGAAATGGAAAGATCACATAGGAAAGTAAAGCTCTCTTCTTTGTCTTGGTAGTGTCACCCGCGGTGAAGAATGGGACACCGAGGGTGACAGGCTCTTTGGAGGTCTCCATGATGCTCATGTTTTTTTGTTTTTTTTTTTTAATGTTGTGTGAAATTTTAGCTTCATTGTGAAGTCTAGACAGAGCCTGATCCTTTCTCTGTGTCTGTCTCCCAAGGGCTTCTGTTCTCTTCTACAGACACACATCCCTCAGCATCCTTTGTGGCCGGGTGGTGGAGCTGGAAGCAGCATTGGACACTCTGTAGTGACCAGAAGTAGTGTGTGTGTGTGTGTGTGGTATATGTGTGGTGTGTGTGGTATGTGTTTGTGTGGTGTGTGTCTCTGTGTGTGGGTATGTGTGTGTGGTGTGTGTGTGTGCTTGTGTGGTGTGTGTGGTGTGTGTGTGTGCTTGTGTGGTATGTGTGTGGTATGTGGTGTGTATGCTTGTGTGGTATGTGTGTGTGGTGTGTGTCTGCTTGTGTGTGGTACATGTGTGTGTATGTGTGGTGTATGTGGTATGTGTGTGTGTGTGTATGTGCGTATGTGTGTGGTGTGTCTGTGCATGCAAGCACTTGTGCAAGGCTCATGGTGACTCTGGAAGGAGGTCCAGAAAATTTAATCAAAACAACTTTACGGTCTAGAAATGGGATCATGAACTCTAGGGACTAGAGGATAAGTCCTTGGCCTTGGAAGCTCCTTTCTCCATTGTGCTAAGTTCAGCCTGAGAAAAATCAGTTCAGGGCTCATGGCCTATGTGCAAGAGCTATGGCTAGTCTTTCTTAGGTCTAAGTCCCCAGTCCCTTTGTTGTCTGTTACCATCTCCAGTGTTCCTGGGGTTCAAGCGTTTCCAAACCTAGGAATCTCCTGAGGAGCTCCTGACTAAAATGGCTGTTCTCACACACGGCAGATACGTCCTTAATGATTTCTACCAAATCCAGTGAGAGCCCTCTGCCTGTGGAGAGGCGGGACCCAGTTTAGGAGAGGCAGAAAATTATGCAAATTATCAGTGCAATCTGACATTCACCATTCAGCTGACTCAGTCCAGAGTCGATTGTAGAAAGAAGGAAGGCTACACGTAGGGGTGCCTGTGCTGGAAATCTTTGTGTCGGGTGTGTACTGTGTTCAGGTACTTGTTATATGAGGTGGGCAGAGACCAACCTTGGATATCCATCTTGTTTTATGCGTTAGGCTCTGTCTCTCAGGCTTGGAGCTCACCAAGTAGGCTAGACTTGGTTACCCAGTGAACCCAAGGTATCCTCCTGTCTCCTTTTTTCTACTGTTTATAATTAAACATGCTACTACAGCTTTTTGTTTGCTTGTTTGTTTGTTTGTTAAACATCTGTTCTTGGATCCAATTTAGGCTCTTGGCTCTTGTACTTGTGTGCCAAGCCCTCTACTGACTGAGCTGTCTCGACAGCCCTTAAATGGGTTTTCCATCTACATGACTAACGGTGGTCATAGCTACCTTCCTTTTGCCGGGAGAGAACAGAGAAGTTGAAGAACACTGGTCCTCATGTTGGGAAAGCTCTACTTAAGTTTCTTGTCACCTGAGTGTTAGCAGTTGTGGAACAGTTTACAGATGTGATTACATTGTTACCCCAGAACTCTGTCCCAGGTTTAGTTAAAAAAAAAATCAGCTGTCTGTGGCAGAGCCACAATAGGTTTCCCATGCGGTTTGGCATCTCTGGGCTCACCCACAGTAGTGAGATGCCCCAGGAGACACCTTTGATTCTATGCTTCCTTAACTTTCTCTATAAGGAAACACATCTCAGTTTCAAATGATTGAGCAGGGACACCTGCTCATTGCTGATGGCTTGAAGCTTTGGGAGACAGGATTCATGACCTGACAGCGGTATTCTTGTTAATTCAGGGACTGGCAGGGTGCAACTTCAGGCCCCAGGGGAAATGGGATTTTCTGGTGGTCCCACACCTTGTTTTGTCTTGAACACATTCACCCTCCTATGAGATGAACAGACTCTAAAATGGAATCCAATTAACCTTTAGCAGTGAGCAAGCTGGGCACTGGCGAAGCACATTCGTTTTTTTCCCAATTCTTCAGTTGTCATGACACCAAGAGATGATAGTACATGGGGGGATCTAATAGTCATTGCGTTTTTATAGCTTGGCAATTAACTTCTTCATTTTTATAGCAGCCTGGAAGGCTGGGGTGTTGGGGTAATGGGTGTTCATCATGGCTTCCCTTGCTTCTGAGTTTATGCAGGTAGTCACAATGCCCCCCCACAGTCCCTTCTATGGGATTCTGATAAAATACCAGCAGTCCAGCAAGAAGCATGGGGGTTTTAATTACTGCTACTTCTTTATTTTTGGGAGATGATAGTATTCTGTTTACAAACCGTTATGTACCAAATTACTTCCAGCTTTTAGTAGCCTAAGCATCAGAGATCAAGTTTCTTTGTGATCAATTTGATCACAAGGCATCACAAATGGGGTGGGGCCATACATTACAAAATGTATTTTCTTACCTTCCTATGGGTAGGAAGGCTGAGGCTTGGCTTCTCTGCAGCCCTTCTCCCTCTGTAGTGAATGATCACGCTGCATGTGTGTCTGAGTCTTAATCTCTTCTCATGGAGACAGCAGCCAGTTTGGATTAGGACTACTGACCTTATTTTAACTGAACTCAAGATTCAATCTACAAATATAATACCATTCCCAGGCCAAGAGGATTGGGGTTTAATAAATGAGGTTTTGGGTGGATATAACCCTGACAACAATGTATTTACAATACAGACTGAGGTCAGAGGGCACAATATGTGGGACCTTAGTCATGAGGAAGAGAGACATGGGGGAGATGTGGCCTCCCAAGCATAATCTCTCTCTCTCTCTCTCTCTCTCTTTCCTCCCACCCCCTGCTCTCACGTCTTAGCATCTCCACATTTTCTCCGTGTGTGGAGTGTTGTTTCTTTCAGGGTGGAGAGACAACAGCCGGACTTTTTGCAACTCAGCCTTAGAAGTCATTGCCAATCACCCTTTCCTCTGGGGGCGACATAGAATCAGTTTGATTTGACACAGATGAAATATAAGACGTGTATGTGTGTGTGAAGGAGCATGTGCAGGGGTGGACATGGGGTCGGGGAGTGTCAACAGCCAACTTGCAGGAGAGAACATGGACCTGGGCGTGGCGCTAGTGCCCAGCCCTCCTCAGAGGGCTCCTAAACTGACATCTCAGCTCATTCCAGGCCAGCCAAAGCTAAATTGAAGGAACTTGTCTCAATGGTACCCTGCAGAGGGCAAAACAATGTGTCACTTTCTGTACACATGCACACACACATACATGCACATGTGCACACACACACATGCACGCACACACACGCATTCGCGCACACGCGCGCACACACACATACACGCACACGTGAGCACACACACGCATTCTCGCACACGCGCGCGCACACACACATACACGCACACGTGAGCACACACACGCACATGCACGCACACACACGCATTCGCGCACACGCGTGCACACACACATACACGCACACGTGAGCACACACACGCACATGCACGCACACACACGCATTCGCGCACACGCGTGCACACACACATACACGCACACGTGAGCACACACACGCACGCACGCACACACACACATTCGCGCACACGCGCACACACACATACACGCACACGTGAGCACACACACGCACACACGCACACGTGTGCGCACGGGGAAGGCTCGTGAAATTGCCCTGGGTTACAGTTGCTGTAATTGGATTTCATAGAATCCAGTGTTTGCTCCACTTGCTAGGATTACCGAGTGGTCTCTGGCAGGGCCTCCCTGCCACCTTCTCCACTGGTTTTGGCCTTTGCTGCCGTCACTGGAATTCTTGCCATGCATATCAAGTTTTACTCCTGTACACCCTTCCTTGCTCAGAGCTACTGTATTTCTTTCAGTCAGTTTGGCGATATTTCTAGTCGACCCCTTACAGGCTAGGCCTGGGACCTGGCAGTGGGATGTGAGGATGCTCTTCCACTTTTGGGAGGGTCAAGGACCTGGACTCAATATGATGCGTGTAATAATAAAAAAAAAATCCAAGGAAATTAGTGAAGATGTGAGGAAGAGATTCCGTGAAAGTTCCATGAGGAGATCTTCACAACTGTGAGGAGTTCCAGGTACAAACCTGGCAAGAGCTTGCTGGGCGGAGCCAGGGCGTGGCTACCAGGTGAAAGTATTTGCAATTCTGTGGCAAACCTGGAGGCCTCAGAGAATCCAAAGATGGGGGAGAGAGAGACAGAGACAGAACAGAGACAGAGAGACAGAGAGAGAGAGACAGATACAGACAGAGAGACAGAGAGATACAGAGAGACACAGAGAGACACAGAGAGAGAGAGAGACAGTCAGACAAAGAGACAGAGAGAGACAGAGAGAGAGAGGGAGAGAGACAGAGAGACAGAAACAGAGAGACAGACAGAAACAGAGAGAGGCAGAGACAGACAGACAGAGACAGAGAGACAGAGAGAAACAGAGAGAGAGTGCCATAGGAACTGAGAACAGGGACCATGGGAAAGGTTGTAGAAGGAACAGAAAACAGGGTTATTTTCTCTACTTTGGGGATGAGAGTTGGTTTGAAGGAGGAGCCTGAGAGCTGGGGGGCTCTGTTGGGATTCTTTTTTTTTTAACTTTTTATTAGGTATTTTCCTCATTTACATTTCCAATGCTATCCCCAAAGTCCCCCATACCCTCTCACCCACTCCCCTACCCACCCACTCCCACTTTTTGGCCCTGGCGTTCCCCTGTACTGGGGCATATAAAGTTTGCAAGTCCAATGGGCCTCTCTTTCCAGTGATGGCCTACTAGGCCATCTTTTGATACAAATGCAGCTAGAGTCAAAAGCTCCGGGGTACTGGTTAGTTCATAATGTTGTTGCACCTACAGGGTTGCAGATCCCTTTAGCTCCTTAATCCTGAGATGGAATCTAACTCTGCCAGGCCCAGACAAGCAGCCATGGCAATGTGGCAAAGGACAACTTTGGCCCAAGTAAGTGGAGCAAGTGGCTGGGCATTGTGAAGTAAGAGGGGGGTTGCTTCTCTCCCCAAGAAGTCCTGGTTAGAGCCTCCGTATGGTTATTGAGATTAATGGTCTGATTTCCACGAAGTCCACTTGACATCTCATCAACACTGTCACCTGAGAAGTCTTAGAGCCTGATAAACCTCAATCTGTAAATTACCTCAGGACTCCAGATGTTTCTAGCTACAGAGGAACAAGTCTTGGCACTGTAGCTATGCCCACTTGGCAGGGTCTAGGGGTGGATTCAATGAGACTTGATACATTTTTCATGAAGGGTTTTAGACCTGGTACATGAGAAACCTAAGTTTTTTCTCTCTTCGTTTAAAAGAATATTTTCCTTTGATTGTGTATGTGTGTGCCCACATGTGTGTGTGTGTGTGTGTGCGCGCACACGTGTAAGTGCTTATGGAAGCATGGAGAAGGCATTGAAACTTCTGGAACTGTAGTTCCAGGCAGATGTAAGCTTCCGGAGACAGGAGGGAACTGACTTCTGGCTTTTAACTGCTGGGCTGCCTTTTCAGCCTCCTTTAAAAACTTATGTATATGGATGTTTTAGCATGCATACCTGTGCACCCCCTGAGTACTTGGTGCCCATGGAGGCCAAAAGAGGGTGTCAAGTCCTCTGGAACTGGCATTATAGGTGGCGGTGAGCCATCATATGGATGGATGCTGGGAATTGGACTCAGTTCCTCTGTAAGAGCAGAAAGCGCTTTTAACTGCTGGCTGTCTCTGCAGCTATCCATGCTTTTGCTTGAAAGTCTTAAACTAATTTCTTAAATTCCAGCAATGTTTAACAAATAGTCATTTGACTCCCCTGGTGATTTCAGAATGTTTGTTTTAGGTTTAGGCACAGTTTATAACTCTATATAATAAGTGAGCCGGTGAACTAGCTGAGCAGGGGGTTCAGCCAACACAGTTGCCTCAGAAGTGTCTGAAATGGGATTGTGGCAGTCTTTTTCACGATCAACTGCAACTGGGTCCTTTCAACAGTTTGGAAAGCAAGTCTCAGGGCAGTGGGTAGAATGGTTCCTTGGGAATGAGAGAGTCCCCAAGGAATGCCATCAAGAGGCCATTCTTCAGCACATCAACCAAGAAGAACAAACACTTCAGTCTGTCTCAAATCCAAAGCACGCCTCTCGCAGAATAAAGATTGATGATCTGCGTACAAATGGTGATGAATAACTTGGTGATACATGCTTTCTGGCACAAGCTGTCAAAAGTAACGAGCCATAGTGTGTTCCAGAGTTCATTTGGTCATGCGCGTTCCCTATAAAATATGGAATGTACTGGGCCACGATTTGTCTGAGTCCTTGCACAGTTCTCTTCCAATTACTGTTGCTTCTATTCCTGTCACCAGTGGAAAACAAATGGGCTAATAATTATAGCCTCAGATAGACTCTTGTAGCCTGCATCTCCCTGAGCTTTACTGGCCCCTGTGTCTAATGGGGTCACAGTATGAATCATAACTCAAACCTTATTGTCTTACTAATGCTCCCCAGTCCCCTGGCTCCTCCCCCGAAGTGACCTCCAATTGAGTGCAGAGTCCTCTGCCTCTGGGGATGCCTCACATGTCCTTGTGTAAGTCTGCTGCTTGCAGTACTGTCTTGCTGTGAGCATGCAGTGTCCTGGTCACATCTGACATTTTGCCATCTTTGTCTGGGCCTTATCATTGCCCATCAATCCAAATATATACGTTTTCAGGGCAACTGCCCCTAATTCAAATGTGACTGGCAGTCTGTGGCAAGCTGGGAAAACTAAGTTTGTGTCTGTGGAACTTTATGATGTGTGTGCATGTATGAATATGTATGTGTGCATTCATGCATGTAACTTGTGATCCTTGTACCTTACGTGACTATTTTAATTCAATGGCTTTCCTACTTCTTCTATTTACAGTCTCTAACCCAAAATGGAGCCCATGTGCCTTCCCTATAGTCTTTGCTTTCCAGACTTGGCTGCTTCTGCCCTTAGTCTGTTTCCTTCTTGAAAAAACAGTAAGTTCCCAGTGCAAAGAGCATCTTTCTCCCCCATTCATCAGAAGAGCTGAGCAAATCCCAGAGAAGCTCAAGCTAGGACCTGCATTTTCTTCTCAATGAAATATTTGCAGCCTGTTTGCAAAGGGCTTCATTGTTACCCATGACTTCTAGGAAGGCAGAGAAGTGAGCCGTGTTGAAACCAGGGCACTGTGGCATCTCTCCTGAGCTGGTTCTTGGAGTATGCTTTACTGTTCATGTTGGACCATGGTCCTGGATTTCTGCTTGGTAGACATCATCTAGATATATGATGCTGTTGGTGTCTTCATTTTCAATTGTGTCTGTTGGGGGCAGCAGCATAGGTAAGAAAGGCACTGAGTTCTGAGGAAAGAACCCTCACGTGGCATAATTTGATTTCTATGGCTTTTTGATCAGCGTTGTATATCTAACATCAGAGAATCATCCTTTGAAAGACATGATTAGGGAAATTGAGGTTGAAACAAACAAACTAACTAAAACAAACAAACAAACAAATAAACAAAAAAGAAGGAACTTTAAGCACTCTGAGCCCTGCAAAGGTGTTCTGGGTCTTCAGTTGTCTTCTCTGGAGATAAATCAGGAAAATCTTTTTAAAGATGGAAGAGACATTGTCATGGAAGGAAACTGAAGGCTGTTTCCATTTAAGTCTGGACGGTGTTCTAGGGCTTTAGGACAGACAGATGTTTGTCTTCTTCTGGGATGACCAGGACACAGGTGACTGCTTACAGTGAGTAATGTTTTCAAGCCCTGAGCTCTCCCTCTGCAAGAATGACTGATAGATGGTTGGGAGGAATGTGCTTAACCTTCGCAGAGGTTACCAAGCAGACAAATAGCCCAAGCCCCCTCCCACCCCCACCCCCAAGCAGACAGATAGCCCAAGCCCCCTCCCACCCCCACCCCCAAGCAGACAGATAGCCCAAGCCCCCTCCCACCCCCACCCCCAAGCAGACAGATAGCCCAAGCCCCCTCCCACCCCCACCCCCAAGCAGACAGATAGCCCAAGCCCCCTCCCACCCCCACCTCCAAGCAGACAGATAGCCCAAGCCCCCTCCCACCCCTACCCCAAATCAAGTTATAACAAGTAACAGCAATTTGGAAATAAAAGACCTGATTCCCAATATTACAATAAATTCTTTTCTGTGTTCTCTTAGGACACGAGAAGAAAAGCGGGTGCGGGGCTTGGGAATTGAGTATAAATGTATGACATTAAGTAGCAAAACAGAAAGGCAAGCAGGGGAGCTTGGGGAGAGTTTATACTGAATGCACTCAGTTTATTAAAAGGGAAAAACTGACTTGAGAGAAAAAGTATTTTCCCATTTCCCGATTTACTTCCCTTTCCTGGAAGGTAAAAGGTACTTCCGGTCATTTTATGTTTTTGTGAAAATGAATATTGCTTTCTAAGGACCTTTTCTGACTGTAAAGAATTAAACACCTATGAGAGAAAATCAGTAAAATGGAAGAGAAGAATTTGTCTACCACCCATGACTGTTACATTTGTTCTCTCTCTCTCTCTCTCTTTCTCTCTCATCTATCTATCTCTCTATCTGTTTTATTATTTCTGTGTGTGAATGATGAAGTATAGCATGTATATGAATGTACTAACCCTTGTATGCATATAGGGGTCACATTTCGATGGTGGGTGTCTTCATTTTTTGCTTTCTATCTTAATTTTATTAAAAATTTATTTATTTATTCTTCTCTCCTTTATTGCATCCTGACTGCAGTTTCTGCCCCTCTCTTCCCATTCCCTTCCTCCTCCATCTCCCCCCTCTAGATCTACTTCTCCTTTTCCCTTTAGAAAAGAGCAGGCCTCCCAGGGATATCAACCAAACAGAGCATAACAAGATACAATAAGACTAGGCACATATCTCATATCAAGGCTGAATTAGGCAACCCAGGAAGAGGAAAAGGGTCCCAAAAGCAGGCAAAAGAGTCAGAGACAGTCCCCATTCCCACTGTTAGGAGTCTCTCAAGAGCACAGCCATCACATATATGCAGAGGACCGAGGTCAGATCCATCCAGGCTCCCTGATTGTCCCTTCAGGCTCCATGAGCTCCTGTGAACCCTGGTTAATTGATTCTGGGGACTGAGGCATTCTTGTGTCTACCACCTTAACTTTGAGAGTCAGTTTCTTTAGTGAACCTGGAGCTGTCATTTGGACTGGACTGGCTATCCAGCAAGGTCCTGGGATCCTTCTGCCTCTGCTTTTACCCAGTGTTAAGGTTACAGACACGAGACACTGTACCAGCTTCTGTATGATGCTGAAGAGCTAAATTTGGACCCTGATGCTTATTCGGCTGAGCCACCTCCACAGCCCTACAACTGTAAAAATGAATTTTATTATAAAGGTACGCAGCATATTAATATAGTGGCTGTTTTTGTTTATCTTAATTAGTTCCCCAATAACACCACAGAGAGAGCAAGGTTTATTTACAGCTTAAAAACACAATAACTAATCTAATCCTCTAATCTAATCTGGTTACCTCCCAGTCAAAATCCTCAAGATACTTGCAGTTTTGTATTGGTTTGGCTCTCTGGGCTTTGGGTATATTTTCTCCTGATGTCTCTCTGGACTCCTTTCTTGTGGAGACCCATGTCTTCCACTCTTTCTCAGCCTCCTCCCCTGACTTGCAGAAGTCTCACACCCTATTCTCTCTATTGCCAGTTATTGGCTTTTCCAGCTTTTATTAACAAGACAGAAATCAAACAGTGGGTATTGTTCACATAAACTTGAGACAGAAGATTTTTTTTAATTAGGTATTTTCTTCATTTACATTTCCAATGCTATCCCAAAAGTCCCACATACCACCCCCCTCCCCTACTCACCCACTCCCACTTCTTGGCCCTGGCGTTGAGACAGAAGATTTTTTAACATAAGAATTACAATGCAGTGTCTGGATGGAAACCAGGTAGTGGGATAGAGATATCAACATCTGAATCATACAAGGGTAAACATTATACCTTCATGTAACTCCTGATTTGATCTGATAAAGTTAAGAGACAGAGCTGGTGGTACAGGCCTGTAAATCTTAGGTACTTGGGAGGTTGAGGCATAGGGATAACCAGGTTCCAGAACCTCTGGGCTCAAACCCCAACCTGGATAACTTAATGAAGAAGATGTTGCCTCAAAATGAAAAACGTAGAAGGGCAGAGTATTTAGCACAGCGGTAGAGTACTTATCTAGCAAGGTTGAGGCCAAAGGTTCAATCCCCAGTACTGAGGGTTGGGTTGGAAGGTGGCCAGAGTTCATGCTTCTGCTCTGGGAACCAGAAGAACATACAGCCGTGTCTTCCACACACTGGCCATAGGTCCTAACCATGTACTATATACACCTTTCTCCCTTCTCCCATTCTCTTCTTGCTAGATGCTTGCAAATACACCCAACGTCTCCCCTGACCTTAACTAGATTAAAAAAAAAAGACTATCTTTAACTATATGTTTTAAAAAAGATAAGCTCCCAGCCGGGCGTGCTGGCACATGCCTTTAATCCCAGCACTCAGGAGGCAGAGGCAGGCGGATTTCTGAGTTCGAGGCCAGCCTGGTCTACAGAGTGAGTTCCAGGACAGCCAAGGCTATACAGAGAAACCCCATCTCAAAAAACAAAACAAAACAACAACAACAACAAAAAGATAAGCTCTTCATTTCCTGTTCGAATCCCTTTCAAATGAGCAATCCAAACACAATCCCTTGATGTTTCCTTCACTTTGCCACTGGGGTGCAATATAAAGGGCTTGGTATAATTTTCTTTGTGTTTATCTTGATCAGAGTTATTTAGATATCATGAGCCTGGCAGCTCTTGCCTTTCATCAATTTTAAATTTTCTTTTTCTTCATTTAAAAGATTTTTTTTTGGTAGTGCTTATGATGGAACCCAGGGGTTCCCACAAGCTCTGTCTCTTGTGGAATTCGAGCTACACGTACCTTCAGACTCTTGGATGGTATCCCATCTGTCTCTCAAACTGCTATCTCTCCCATTCCATTTTATTTTCTCTCTGTGTTTCAGTTTAATTGCTTCTGTTCACCAGTCTTCAAGTTTGCCTACCTTTTCCTCTACACTTCCAGCCTTCACTTGAACCCACCCAGGAACTGAGCTGGGTCCAGGAGTGAGTTGAGACTTTAAGTCTTGCTCATCAGAGATGGTAGGACAACCTGTGTGGTTTATAGATCCCCTCCTTGCAGCAAGATTCTGAGTACAGGTGCTGGGAAGTTACTATGTTTGTTTATGAGTCAGATTCCAAGACTGATACATAGATGTTGCTGCTGTAATATACATGTACACACACAGGCACACATACACATGAGAATGCACACATACACATCATGGGAGAGAATAGTGAGAAGAGAGGTTAGCTCCAGCCTTGGAGATTCTATAGACTCCAGTCTAATCTCTGTGACAACCCCAAGCCCCAGGAGTTTCTCCATATACACACAGTGTCTAATCATGGCCAGCCAGGTTCTTGTTTGCTTATTTCTAGACTTAGCAGCTGACCAGGGAGGTACATGGCCACTGGCATTCACCTAGGAAGTGCTCAACCTTCTTCAAACTCTTTGTATCCTTATAAATCCAGAGTTTTAAAAATAAGCTGTATTTTAGCTTATCATAGCATTTGGCTTCTTGAGTAGTGTGCTGGTCTGATGAGACCTCTCCCTTCCTATTCATAGGCAAGAAGCCAGTGATTCCTCCCCTCGCTCTGGGACACACATGTCCATATGTCCCACAGCACTCTGCCAGCTCGGTATACCACAGAAATAGTTGAAACAACAGTTTGCTTCCAATTTAGCCTCTTTGAGACTGCATTCCATAAATTTATCTAATTGTCCCAGTGTCTCCCCCAGGGATGTGTCTCTTACATTCACTTCATTTCTTCTTTACTATCTTTGTTCTAAGAACAAGTCTTGGCTGTGTTGTCTTCCTACTCTCTAGTCACTCATAGCCCTTAAAGTTTTGTTTGTGTCTTCAGTGTTCATGTTTTCCTGAGGTCCAGTTCTTTACTTTCTCAATTTCTTGCTTATAAATCCTTAAAAAAAAACTTTCATGGAAAGTAGGTTAAAAAATTCTCAAATCATTTAATAAGAGCTGTGGATTTTTCTCCCTGGAAACACAGAATTTTGCACATGATTTCAAAAGGGCTCAGAGTTGTCTTAAAAGTCCTCCTAGGGCTATGGTTAGAATATGATTTGTCTTCCATCGTATCCCAGACTTACACAGCTGTCATTTACAAAGAAATTTGTTAATCAATTCTGGTATATCAGGGTATGGCCTTTGGAAAGATATTTGCTTCAAACTAGGTCAGTTTTGTGGAGTCCCCATGGTTCAGTCCTGGTAGGTTTAGAAGAAAAGGAACAGAAGTCACACAGAAGACATGTGCTTCTGCTGTTGATATACAGCTGCCAAGGGACCCTTGCCTGAGTCTGTGTAATATTTCCTGGACTCCCAACACAAGATGAGTGATGATCCTTTTCTTTTTATAAGTTAGCTATTTCATGTATCTCATTGTAGCATTAAAAATGGACCAATGCAAACTTACAGGTGTGTCCTACCTTTTGATATTGTGATCCATCTACAGTTATAATTTTCATGCTTTAGAACTACACAATCATGGTAAAACACACAGACACACCCCAGTGTTTTAAGTAAAGTTATGGTTTTGTGTTGGGCTGCCTTAATAGCTATCCATGTGGCCCAAGGATCATTGATTAGACATGCCTGGTAAACTATCAGCTGGGAGCAGTGAGTTCTTTCCTTCCCAGGGTGAGGAACAGATAAGGGAGTGTCCAAACCCCATGCCTGTTACAGGTACACAAGTTGCGCACAGTCCCCTAGTAATCCTCATATACTAAAGATAACTGTCTTAGGGTTTCCATTGCTGTGAGCAGACACCATGACCAAGGTAACTCTTATAAAGGACAACATTTAACTGAGGCTGGCTTACAGGTTTAGAGGTTCAGTCCATTATTATCAAAGTAGGAAGCATGGGAGCTTCCAGGCAGACATGGGGCTAGATGAGCCAAAAGCTCTACATCTTGATCCAAAGGCAGTCAGGAGAAGACTGTTTCGTGGGCATGAGGGAGAGGGTCTCAAAGCCCACTCCCAACAGTGACACACTTCCCCCAACAAGGCCACATTTTTTAATAGTGCCACTCCCTGGGTCAAGCATATTCAAACCACCACATTCCACTCCCTGGCCTCCATCAGCTTATACAAACACACGAGTCTATGGGGGCCATACCTATTTATAGCATAATGTAAAGTACATTTAGTCCAACATCAAAAGTTCCCATAGTCTATATCAGTCTTAACAATGTTAGAAGTCCAAAGTTCAAAGTCTCTTCATCTAATCACTTAACAGTAAAAAAGCAGGTCACATACCTCCAACATCACAGGATATGTATTACCATCTCAAAACATCATCACAAGGAAATACTGGACCAAAGCAACACCAAAAACCAGCTGGGCAAACTTCAAACACCAAGTCTCCATGTCTGATGTCAAAGCACTCTTCAGATCTCTAACTCCTTTCATCCTTGTTGACTGTTGGCAGTTCTGGCACTCAGGAGCAACGAGCTTCATTCCCTCTTTGTTAGCAGCTTTCCTTGGCAGATTTCCCATGGTTCTGACATCTCTAACAACTTGGGGTCTCCAAAATAACTTCAGTTTTACAGTTTCTTGTTCCAGTGTCTGGGATCCACACATAACCTTCTGGGCTCCTCCTAAGGGCTTGGGTCACTTCTCCAGTTCTGCCCTCTGTAGCACTGTAAACTCTGGTTGACTCCATTCCATGTTTTCTGCTGTTCTTGGTGATTATTTTATGATACTGGCATCTCTAATTTGCTCGAGTCTTCCATTGCAACTAAGCTTCACCAATAGCCCCTTACAGGCTCTCTTCATGGTACCAAGCCTCAGCTTCTTTGCATTACCCCTTTAGTCCTGGGCCATCAACTGCAACTGAGGCCATACTTGCTAATAGTGCCATTCCCTGGACCAAGCATATTCAAACCACCATAATACCACAGGCAAGCACCATCATTAGCCCAACACTACGAGAAAATCCACCTCACTGTTTTTCTTCAAATAACTGTTTATTTACTTAAATATTGGATTTGAAGGGTTTTTTTCCTACCCTAAAATTCAAACTTGATGAAATACCATCTCTGTTGGGGTCCAAGAACTGTCCACAAACCGCACAAACACCTGTCTCAGTCAGACAGGGATGGTTTATTGAATGCACACCCTAAGACAGACTCAGAATGAGCTACAGTGCCACTGAACATCTATTTCTGTCAGCTTATAAATGCAAAAACTACAATGATCTCATACAGAGATGCAGGAAGTGCTGCCTGGTGGTCAGCTCTGTCTCAAGCTACTTTGGCTGGCTAGACAGAACAGCTCCAACTGACCTTTGTTCTGATTGATCCTAAGTGAAGCTTACAGTTGTTGAATTTCCCAAGATCAACAAACCTCAGAACATATAGAACATAACAGGATATATGATCAGCATGCTCTTGTTTTGAGTCAAGTCATTTCTCTGTGTCAATGACTGGCAGGCATATTACAGTAACAAAATGAAATAACTGGCAGGCATGGAACAAAATGACTATACCTATTCTGGAGGGTGGGGGCAGACCTCAAAATCTCTCTCTCTCTCTCTCTCTCTCTCTCTCTTTTGTTTGTGTGTGTTGGAAAGGGGCATGGTATGTCTTGTGTGGAAGTCAGAGAACACTCAGTGTCAGTTCTCCCCTTCTACCATGGCGGTTATGGGAATTGAACTCAGGTCTTCAGGCTTAGAGGCAAGTGCTAGCTCCTCTTCATTACCTACCTACCTACCTACCTACCTACCTACCTACCTACCTACTTACCTATATACCTACATCTATCTATCTATCTATCTATCTATCTATCTATCTATCTATCTATCTATCTATCTATCAAATCTATCTATCTATTAATCTATTTTATCTATCTATTAGTCTAATCTATCTATCTCTATCTATCTATCTATTTATCTATTAGTCTATCATCTATTTATCTATTAATCTAATCTATCTATCTATCTATCTCTATCTATCTATATTTATCTATTAATCTAGTCTATCTATCTATCTATCTATCTATCTATATATCTATCTATCTATCTATCTATCTGAGACAGGGTCTCTCTACATAGCCCTGGCTATCACTATGTATAACAGGCTGGCCTCACACTTGCTGAGATCCACCTGCCCACCTGCCTCTGTCTCTCATTGATGGAATTAAGGTGTGCACCACCATGCCCACATTTCTACCTTATTTTTTGAGATGGGATCTCCACTGAATTTGGTTAGGCTATAGGCCAGCTAACTCCAGGGATCCTCCTATTTCTGCCTTCTTAGAGCTGGGATTACAGATGTACTGCAAGGTCTGGCTTGTGATGCAGCTGCCAGGAATGGAACACATGTTCCCATGCTCTGCGGTAGGTACTTCACTGGCTGAGCTGTCTCCATAACCCCTTGAGATAGCATCTTGATGAGGACATCTTGGTCAGCTCTGGTCTAAGTGACAGGGACATTTCTAGTAGGATTGGGCTTTTTCTAGCCTGGTTTCTAACAGGAATAAATACCAGGTAACATCCCAGGACAACCACATAACGTCTAAGGGCAACACAGCAGCTTGAATTATCAAAGCCCAGGACTTATCAGTTTGAGGCTTCCAGGCCCTTAACACGCAGTATGCTATGTTTTCCACCCCCCATGCCTACAGCCATGTCTGACATTAGACAGACAGGAAAGAGAAAGTTCTCTGAAAGAGCTGATAATGAGCTCCAAGATTCTGGGTTGCTTTCCTCCTTGGCACAGCACACGCCATTTTCCAGAAAACCACACTGGTGATGTCTTTGCCACAGTTTTCACAAATGTCACAATTGTTAGGGCCTAAGAAGACAGAACAGCCAATAGATTTAGAGTAGACAGAGCCAACTTCTGCTCCTGCTTGTCCTTGGTGAAGTTAGCTGGCTGACAAAAGTGTCCACGGGGGAAAAGGGAAGACAATAAAAGATAAAGCCATCGCTTCCTTCAGCTGCAAACGTGTGGTGTGGACCCCAAGAACTTGAAGCACACGGGGAAGGACCTGTACCCCCACAAGTTTCCTTAGCTCGGTCAGGATTGGCAGACTGTGAGGAGATACATGGACTTCTCCTGGGTGGTGGAGTCTGTGCAAGCAAATGTCTGCTCTGCATCCTCATAGGCACCAAGCTGTACTTCCACCAGGAAGCAAACTGGCAAGCCACTGAGTTTATTGGTATGGATAATGCCCCAAACAGTTATCCCAAACTGTTAGTTAACAGTGACAAAAATGTCACATAGCACGGATGTCAACAAGCTCACGGGTACATAGATCATGGCACTTCCCCACCATCAGTTAGCCACACACACTATAAACACTGTATGATGTCCAGATTCTTTTTTTTTTTTAAATATTGTTTTTTAGGTATTTTCCTCATTTACATTTTCAATGCTATCCCTAAAGTCCCCCATACCCTTCCCCTCACTCCCCTACCCACCCACTCCCACTTTTTGGCCCTGGCGTTCCCCTGGACTGGGGCATATAAAGTTTGCACGACCAATGGGCCTCTCTTTCCAGTGATGGCCGACTAGGCCATCTTTACGAGAACCTGTTGTTCAGAACCCTGTGTAGCTAGGAAGGTGGTACAGAAAAGAGTGGCTGGAACCTCAGGTAGGGATCTAATGACCCTCCCTGGCCCCTCTTATAAGACACAAGTGTGGAGCCTATGCAGCCTGGTCCCTGGTCCAGCTCAGGCTTAAAACCTGGGAAACTGCAGGTGTTTGGCCACGCCCCTTGGGCCCCTAGCTCCTGTCGAAACTACAGCCCTCCCACAGCTGATTGGTCTGTGGCAACCAGTCACGTAGGAGTAGCACCAAGCCCTCCCACATGCAAATAAAGTTTACCCTAGCTCTCAGACCAAGCCAATGAGAAGTACCTGCTGCCAGACCCTGACCCACCCCAAAACTGTATATAAGAATCCTATCCAGAAGGTCTGAGAGAACTACTCCATCCTCTGAGAGCTTCTGTCCTAAGAGCTATAACACTTGCGAAAAGGTCTGTTCTCCCGAAATGCCACTTGAAGCTCCCCCACACTCCTCCCTGGCTAGCTGGACTCTTGTCGGCTCAGCCCAGCCCGACTCAGCACGGGGCGACATGGAGCAACTGACACAGCATGGTAGAGACAGAGGTGGAGCAGCGGAAGCGGTGGAATTGACTCCCCATACCTGCTTACACTTTCTCACCTTTGCTGGAACCCTCAGACCCGGCTGAACCAGAGATCATCATGGAAAGCCTCCAGTACACAGGCCCACAGCAAGGACAATAAACCAGTTCTTGAGGGTCTCTTGGAGTAGGCACAGCCACTCTGATTGAGATGCAAAAGCTGATCTGTTGGGAGCACAGTGTTCCATAAGAGGGAGGACTTGAAAAGGTGAGGGGTGGGGGCATTCATGAAAGGAAGGGAGGAGGTCCCAAGGAAGTGAGGGAGAGGAGAACTTGTAGAGTTCTGAGCACTGGGTATTGTTGATATACTCTCAGAAAGAGGCTTGATGGCACTGGAGAGAACCTGGAGCCAGCCCACCTATGGTCTGCCTCACCAAGACCTTCTATGTTTGAGATGCCAGGGGCAGTTGGATTCCATCTGGCTGCAGAGTAAAGCTATTGGGATGCCCGAGGTGAGGAAGTGGATGTGAAAGACCGCAGTGGGGAGACCCCCCACTCAAGTCCCGAGATGGCTCTCGTACCCAAGGAATCACGAGAGACCGGCTTGATGTAAATACACACGAGGTAGTTTAATGACGGAGCTCCAACACGTATTTCACGCAGGAGACAGAGGAGTCGACCCTGAGGTTCAAAAGTTAGGGGTAACAGCAATTCTGAAGGGCGGGTGCTTATCTATGTCAGCAGAGCATCAGGTTAACATTTAACCCATGTCAGAAGGGCGGGAAACAGGAGAATTGCTAATCTTGTTATGGCTATTTCTTTGAGAACAGCTAATACTATTTTGCTAGCTGCAGGCTTAATCATTTTGACCTCTAAAACTATGTTTATACATTTGTTTAGTCAGCCAGCTTCCTTATCTGGCTCTGCACTTGGCCTGCTAGTACAGTTTGGAAGTCCTTTTTGAAGGGGGAAGTTACTGGGTGGTCTTGAACTCATTTTGGGTATTACAGATGAGCTCACCTGAGTCTGAGTCCATCTTTTGGTATATTTTTGTTATTGTTTTGTTTTTTGTTTTTCGAGACAGGGTTTCTCTGTTTAGCCCTGGCTGTCCTGGAACTCACTTTGTAGACCAGGCTGTCCTCGAACTCAGAAATCCGCCTGCCTCTGCCTCCCGAGTGCTGGGATTAAAGGCGGGTGCCACCACGCCCAGCCCCATCTTTTTGTACTTAAGTGGGTGGGTTCCGTGGACAGGGCCCTCAGTCAGGGTGCCAATGAGTGAGGCACTTATTTGCCTCTGATCCAGGCTAAGGAGGCATAAATACCTCAGGTGTATTTATAAGAGAAATAATAGTTTCATGTAATATTTGAAAAGTCTGAATGCAAACATGTTTCCAATGAGCAAAATATCCAAATTTTAAATAAAATCAGGACTCAATAATGTCATACTGAGCCATACTAAAACCTGAGGTGAACGTTTTAAAATGTTCCTGTTACACTAATTTATGCATTTTTTAGTGTTTTCCCCCCAGATATATGAAGTAGCATTTAGAAGTGGGGAACTAGGCATATTAAAAGTCATGTGACTATCTTTTCTTTTGGAATGTTGGGAATAGAACCAGGATCTTGAACATGTATTTGTTCCACTAAACCACATCCCCAGCCTTGTGACCATTTAAACTTGAGATTCTCAGAATATTTATTCTTGTCTCCTCTAACATTCTCCAAGCCCACTTTCTAGTTAATTTCTTCCATTCAGAAAAACGTACAATTCTCAAGAAAATGAAGATCATCAGAGATTCAGACCCGGGGGGGGGGTGGGGATGTTGTGTTTGCTTTAAGAAAGAGAAATGAGAATAAGTTATACTTCATTTGAAGTAGAAGTAAAACATTTCCATGTGAAGTTCCATCATGAGTTTTAATCCATTGGTTTCTCAGCTTTTTAGGTTTCTGAAATTACTTTGATGGTCTGGAAAAGTTCCTGTCAAGCATGGGCATAAAATCCTCAAAGGCTCTTATTTCTCTTCAATTTTACATCAGTGTGACTGTTTTGTGTTCCATCTTTATCTAAGATACACACATTCATTAGGGAACTGTTTGTGTTAACTTGAGTTTTGTCTTCAGTCTTACCCAGAAGGCTGAGCAGAAGTAAGTTTATTTAGATTAAAAATAAAAACGAAACAAAACAAGAATCACTGCTTTAAAATGTTGGTCTTGATTAATATTTTTTTAATTTCTGAAACCTGTTTACATGTATTTAGGCATTCAAAATGAATGCCTAATATTAGCCCAGAGCTGCAGGAAACTAACTCACTCTCTCTCTCCCTGTCATAGGCTTAGATTTTTCAAAAATCTACTTTAATTATGGTTCTTTAATGCTTCAACCTCCCTTCTAGCCCACCACCTACCAGATGTAGGGGAAAAGAAAGGGAGTTGTGGTCCTGTTTAGAAATTGGTTTTTGGGGCGATTCTAATCTTTGTTGTTAGCAGTCCAGTCCACTAGCAAAATCAGCAGCAGCTGAACCCAGAAGAAAGCACAAGGTTCTGCCAATTGGCATGAGTCTGAGGAAGTAATAAAGCAGCCAAAATACTACCAGAAGTGCTTTGGTATATTTCTGTCTATGAGGTCACAACAAGTGAAGATCAGCCAAGAAAGCAAGGTGAACCAGTACAAGAGGGTCATCAGCAAAGACCAGTGTCAGCGAAGCCCAATGGTGACCAGCAAACAGTAGTAAGGGGAACCAATCCAAGAGAATTGCCCACTGTCTATTGGGTTATACTCATACTCTTTCCAAACATCACATGTCCTCTCAAGCGCCCAGTCCAGCAAAACATCACATACCCTTTTTCCAAGCAGCTTCCAGAAAAACACTATGTGTCTGTTCTCAGTAAAACATTCTCTCGTGTGTCTGCCTCAGCAAATCGTCCTCTCATAAGTCAGGTTCACATTACACAACTGAGTCTCCAGCAAAACCAGAAACGCCCCTCACACTGCCCCCAGTGTGTGTGTGTGTGTCTCTGTCTGTCTGTCTGTCTGTCCATCTGTTATAGCTGCCCAGGTGGAAGGGATGCTGTAGGAGACAGTTGCAATTGGAACTGGAGAACACTAGGCAAGTGTAAATCAGGGTTGCCTAGCAGGCAGTGGCATTGGCGCTATTTTACAATATTTCTTTCAACTGG
Source organism: Mus caroli (assembly GCF_978045245.1). Classification (NCBI taxonomy): domain Eukaryota; kingdom Metazoa; phylum Chordata; class Mammalia; order Rodentia; family Muridae; genus Mus; species Mus caroli. Next base: position 178,281,319 of record NW_028227257.1, on the reverse strand, counting down.
GGTCCCAATTTGCTGGTTTTCACATTTACTTTTGCTTTTCAGTATTATGGTTTTGTCAAAGCTGAATTTTGATATCTCAAATCTGTTTTCAACACAAGCCCACTCACTCTACACTCACAAGTCTCCGTTTTCCTTTAACAGTGGGATATTGGCACTGAAGGAAATACCTGGGTGAATCTCCTTCTTGGTCAGGCTGTGCAGGCTAAATACATGTGAATTCAGCCAGAGGCAAGCTGGCTGCAACCACATCAAGGCAATGATTCCCCGTTAGAGAGCTGTGTGACATAGCCAGAGGAGCCTGCTCCCTTCAGCCAGCAGCATCTCCTCCCAAACTCAGTACCGTGTCTGTCTGATGAGGGCTTTCTATCTTGTAACTGGTTAAAATATATTTAATTAGAATTAAGCTAGTTGTGTTCTTTTGAGTTCTTGAGACAAAAGCTCACTGTGCAGCCCAGCCCGACCCCATTTGCAAGTTGGCTTCCACATGCCTGGTACTAAGATCACAGGTTTGAACTGGCTGGCTTCAAGGTTCAGTTTTGAATTATCTTGATTCATTACCTTCAATATTTAATGGTGAAGAGCAGAGAGATGGAAATATTTCCTTCTTTCTTTCCTCCCTTCCTCCCTTCCTTCCTTCTGCCCCTCCCCCTCTTTCTGTAAACTTACTCTCATTTAAATGGCAGTTGTTGTGGCTAAGCATTTGCAGTGGCCTTTTGCTGGAGATGGAAGGGCACATCATGGATACTTTAACACACTGGTTCAGGGGGATACATTTCCTCCTCTGGACAGAGAAATAATTGGTTCTCAGTTAACTAAGCAATGAGGACTCAAATGGACTTTTCACAGTAGGGCTCCATCAGGTGGCTCACCTTTTAGGCCCAGGCGGCCTCAGCCTTAGGCCCTTCACTGTCCAGGTGCTTCATATGAGCACAGGAACATTTCCAGAATCCTAAGGAAGGGTTAATTAGGACCCAAGGCGGCAGTTTTCCAAACAGCAGTGACTTCCTGTGCTGATACATTCCCATCCTTTGGGGTCCAGCTCTGTATCAAAGGCTCATGAGTCCCCTAGCTACTATATTCCAGGAAGACTGATTAAATGCCCACCCTTTTAAAAACTGCCTTTATTTAACACTTGTCACCTGACCATGTTGTGCCATGTGTGGAGACTGTGGATGCAAAATGTGCTTAAAGGAACACTTTGTTAAACACCTGTGGATTTAAAACCAAAGGCTGCTGTTTGTTTTTGAGATTTATTAAAGGGCCATGAAGGAAGAATCCTGGGTCTCAGATGGCAGGGACGTCTCTTTAGCGAGGGAGCCAGCACCGAAACTGTCTCTCACAGGAGTCATCTTTTAAAATATATCCTTTGACAGTTTCACATACATGTATAGCTAATCTTAGTAGTTTCACTCCAATTACCCTCTCTTACGTCCCTCAATAAATCCCCCTTCTCTCATGACCCCCTGTGGTATGTCTCTGAGGTTGGCTAGGGTTGCTTTTATGAGCATACATGGGAAGTTATTTATTGGACATGAGCTTCTATTTAGTGGCTTCACCATTGAAGAAAGTGACGGCCTCTCCCTCAGCAACCATTAACTGCCAAGCATCTCTTAGAGAGGGTGTGGTCTCATGAGACCCACCCAACCACTGATGATGTGTTGACAGACCTGGCCTGATACAGGCAGCCACAGCTGCATCGAGTTCATAAGTACCCTGACCAGCCTATGCCTAGAGAAGTATTTTTATGGGGAAAGTGAGTTTGATCATCACCTAAACATGAAGAAGCCTAGAGAATGGAGGGGGTTGGAGTGTTGTAGAGGTGGGATCTTTCCCTTCTCAGCCACCCAGACTGGTAGGAGCCCAGTGATGTTACCTGTGCCCCAACTCCTACTCCAGGGTGACATTGGCATTCCTTCTGCGTGTTGGTTTGGGGACCTCAGACTCTCTGCTCTGCAAGGCTGTGTGTCAGCCACGACTTTTTCTGAACTTCCATTGCACAATTCTGCCATGGTCGTGAAGTAGAAGCGTTACTCCCTTATCTGTCAGTAAGTAGGGTGAACTCTTATAGCAGTGAAGCTCTGCTTGCTCACCTGTCTCCATCTGAGGATACTATATCTGGGTTGTGCTGGGAGGCTGTGTGAAGCCCAGCCAGGGATCTTGGACTGCAGCCCTTTAGCAGAGCATAGTTTGTACATGTTTTTCTCCTTTTCTTACTGTGGTTTTCTTTGCTGTGCACAAGCTTCTAAGTTTGATGTACTCTGTTTTCTGAGCTCTGGTGTCACATCAAAAGAACCATAGCCAAGACCAAAGCCAAGAAGCATTTTCCTGGGTTTTCCAATACCTTTAGGATCTCATATTCAAGCTGTGACTCCGTTTTCACTCAATATGTCATAAAATAAGGTTCCAATTCTGTCTCCATTGCAAGTTGCTGTTGACATCAAATATAACTCTTGTCCCACAGGGAATAAATAATTGTTTATCCTAAGCCAAACACAATGGCTATTTGATTATAGGAATATGTATTCAGACTCCCTAAATGCACATTTCATCATCGAGTTAGTTACACGAAAAAGGACAATCATAAGTCAACTTGTTGACCAAATACATTGGCATGGGCATCAGGTAGGCAGGTTATAGCAAGGCAGTGTGCTCTTTGCTGTAGGTCTTGTGCTTTCTCCTGGCAATTTCAGCTTTTAGGTTGGTGAAAGCTGTGGTCTGCAAGTTAAAGTGTACTGAAGGTTTTACCTGATGGTTATAAGGATGTTTAGTGGGTGATGATGTCTGATGTCCAAAGGACTAAAGATAATTTTGGCTCTCCCTCTACAATATTCTAACTTTCTACAATTAAGTTTTGTCCAATCTGCAGAATCTTCAACAGAGGGTTGGTCTCTCACCAGTTTTCCTAATATAATTTATTGAAAAAGTTCTATCTTAACTGTGTGTTCCCTACAGCTTATTAAGAATCAATAGTTCACAAATGTATAGGTTCATTTTAGACAGTATCCTGTTCTGCACACATCAGGGCGTCTGTTCTTGCTCTCTATACCATGCTGTTTTCCTTCCCATTTGATCTGTGTAATCCCTAGTGTTACTCTTGCTTGAGGTCATTAAGAGTCTCCATGATTTTTGTGAAATTTTAGGATTGATTTTTCTGTTTTGGTGAAGAAGAAGAAGAAGAAGAAGAAGAAGAAGAAGAAGAAGAAGAAGAAGAAGAAGAAGAAGAAGAAGAAGAAGAAAAAAAGATATTCACCACCAGTCATCATATAAATGAGAACCAAAAGCATGGTGATAACTAGATATTGTTTCATGGCTAGACTAGATTTCCCTAAAAAAGAAAAGAAAAGGAACAAAGTATTGGTGAGGGTATAGGTTATTTGTGGGTTTCAGGTATGCTGCATGATCTCACTTAGGTATGGCTCCTAAGTAGTGAAACCCAGGAGGATGTGGTAGAACAGCGGTTACTAGGGACTGGACAGGAGGCTGAGAGAAATAGATTCTGGTCAAGAGATTCAAAGTTTCAGTTACACAGGAATGACAGTCTTTACTGACTATAATTAGCAAAGCTGTATATCTGAAATTTGCCAAGAGTTTGGATCGTAGATGTTCTCACCCCCTTCGGCATTCACACATACAAGAAAGAAAATAGTAACTGTGGAGTGATGTATCTGTTAATTAGTGTTGAATGCATTGATCATTTCACAGTGTACACATACACCAAGACAGCAAGTTGTTTTCTCAAATATAAATGACTTCGATTTCTTATTTATACCTAAAAAAAATCCAGGGGGACAAGAAAGAAGAAATGAAGCTACCCACCCAAGTCCATGTCCAAACTACATGGGTCCCTAGGTCCTGGACAGTGAGGAGAGAGATCACTCTCCACATGGCTTATGGTGCTGTGGTACCCTCCATTGATGTCTCCTATGTGAGATCCCTCTGTGCTTGAATTACTGTTCTTCCAAAATTTGAGTCAGAGTGAGACCAGCCAGAGAAGCTTTCATAATCAAGCCTTCTTCTACAGCTGGCATCTTGCTTCTCTCTTAGATTTCCCAAGGGCAATGTTGTTGTAAACTAGACAGAAGGAGAGAGAGGCATCCCAGTTACCCACTCGCTTCTTTAGCAGCTGGAATGATTTCGAAAGACATGGGTCATGTGATTGTTTCCTATTTAGGGTGGCTCTGGTACTCATCTGCCCAGACAGAAACAAGAAATGTGTAAACATGATGTTGTCTTTCCTCAGAGGCCCCAGGCTGAGAATTTGACTTTTAATATTCCCAGAAATTTATGAAGCAAGACCCTTGTCCATGGTCACACAATGGTTATTGTGACTAGGCCTGGCCAAGAGAACTCAGTGCTTTGACTTGAGAATCATGCTCCTGCCATTGTATCACATGTATGCTGGGCAGGAAGCCTGAAATCAGACCCTAGTGCCAGTATGGCTACTCACTTAGAGACCGATCTTCTTAACTTCAGCAACCTTTAAAACTTCAATGGTCAACATAAGGTACATGTGTGCCTGTTTAAAGTCCTGACTCTGGAGACTCTGGCCTTGTTCCTACCAAGCTTGGTTGTAGAATCATATAGAGAACCATAACCAACTCATTAATCTCACCCCACACCTAATCTTGTTTCTCTCTTATGCTTGTTAGCTTTTAGTGTCAGCTTGACATAGTCCGAGTCACCTGGGAAGAAGGTCAAAGTGATGAGTAATTTATTGGAGTGTGGGCATGTTTATGGGGGATTGTCTTGATTGTCATTCAAAGATGGAAGATCTAGACCACTGTGGGTGGCACCATTCCCTAGTCAGGATTCTGAATTACATAAAACAGAAGCTGACAAAGCAGACAGATAACATTGTTTCTCTCTGCTGTGACTAGTTGCTTTGAGTTTATGTCCTGAATTCCCCTCAAGAATGGGCTGCAATCTGAAAGTGTAAGCCACTAAACCTTTCCTCTCCTCATATGCTTTTTGGTCAAGGTGTTTGATCATAGCAACAGAGATGAAAGTAGAGCATTCTGCCTCTCCATGTGTAAAATGAGGGCTCTAATAAGCAGCGTGGCAGATGATATCAGGCGAAGAAGCTCTCTCTATAAATACAATGTACCTTCAGTATGCATAGATTCTGTATTTGTGAATTTGCCTACATGATAAAATTACTGTATAACTCCAAAAACAGTACTTTCTGGGAAACATTTGACTTTCTGGACATAAGTTCCCTGCTGGGGTTGGAGCTAGGCTCTCTCTGCCTATCTGGTAACTCTATCTAGGGATGGGCAGCAGAGGGAAGTGGCTGGCAGGAAGCTCTATTCTGAGACTAGCTAGATGAGCTTGAGTCTTATCTCCAGTGCCTGTTTGTGACTTGGTCTCAAGCATGTCACACTTCTGAACTTCATTTCCTCATTTTGGAAAATGGAGGCATCTCCATTGGATGAGCTGAGGACAACACCCCCCCCCCAAATCATTTTCTCGCACAGTACTGCCATACAGGCATTCTCTGACACTGGATGTGTTTGGTATTCTTCCTATCAGATAGGTTATACTGCAGCAGGTACTAGATAGGAGCCCTCTAAGGAGAGCGAGATGACAGACAGATAGACAGATAGACAGACATAGACAGACCAATCAATAGGACTACTGACCCACAGCTTGAAGACACTGTCCCTGGACTGTTACCACTTTCAGATGCCATTGTGAAGCTTCAGGGTCTAACCTAATGGGCAGTACACCAAAGTTCCTTCAACCTCCTCTTCATTTAATTTGCTAGAACAGTTGTGGGAACTTGGGAAAGCCCTGTTTATGTTTACATATATTTTAGAAAGGATATCATGGGAATCTCAATAAATGCCACTCAGAGAGAAGCATAAGGCAAGGCTTATGGGAAGCACAGAACTTCTATACCCTCTCTGGGTGAGCAGGCTCCTAGAAATGTCTCTGTGTGAAGTTCTCTGAATGCTATTCTTTGGGGAGTTTTAGGAGGCTTCCATAGGCATGGTTGATTAAATTAGGGGCATTGGCAATCAACTTAACTTTCTGTCCTCTCCCTGGACACTGGGAACACAGTGGGAGTTAAATATCTCAATCCTCTAACTATTCCTTGATAATTAGAGGATGCCCTAATAACATCCTTGACCATTCTGTATCTACCTGTTGAATTACAGCCATCAATCAACTTATTGGCGTACAGAGACAATTGCTTTGGAGAGTCTAAGGAATTTTTAGGGTTTGAGTGTCAGGAGTAGGCAAAGGAGCCAGGATGAGTATGCTTAGGATTTTAGGTTATAATCTATCTGTAGTTTTCTCTAGGAACAACACTGTATCTTTCACAAATTCAGAGTTCATAGTGACTCAGTACATAAATTCTATGGATAACCAGATTGGGCTATGCACCAAAATGATAAGTCAGCATAGGGACCTATAGCTTCCTTCTCTCTACCAGAAGGATATGTGAGGATCATATCCTGACTGGCCCTGCACCCAGGACCCTGAGAGTACCCAGCATCTTTATTCAGCTTCTGTGTAGCAGTCTGAGTCTACCTCCCTTGATGTGGTACTATAACTGACCCAGCCATGCAGGACGGTTGGTAGAGGGTCAACAGATTTTCTTCTTTGCTATAGAATTTCCCAAGGAGTTGCTTCAGGGAGGTCTAAATAGAATCCATAGGGACCTACTGATCCATGTGATCATGTTTCATCTCCAAAAATGCCTCTGCTTCGGCTGTTTGTTTTTGTTTTGCTTTGTTTTTTATTTTTTGTTTTTTTACTTTACTGGCATAGGATGTGACTGTGTTACCCTTAAATGCTGTAGGGAGTTCATATGTGTGTATGCATGTGTAGATATGGACAGATACATACATGCATTAAGTGTTTTTATGTCTGTACTGGCTAGTTTTGTGTCAACTTGACACAGCTGGAGTTATCACAGAAAAAGGAGCTTCAGTTGAGGAAATGCCTCCATGAGATCCAACTGTAAGGCATTTTCTCAATTAGTGATCAAGGGGGAAAGGCCCCTTGTGGGTGGGACCATCTCTGGGCTGGTAATCTTGGTTCTATAAGAGAGCAGGCTGAGCAAGCCAGGGGAAGCAAGCCAGTAAAGAACATCCCTCCATGGCCTCTGCACCAGCTCCTGTTCCCTGACCTACTTGAGATCCAGTCCTGACTTCTTTCAGTGATGAACAGCAATGTGGAAATGTAAGCTGAATAAACCCTTTCCTCCCCAACTTGCTTCTTGGTCATGATGTTTGTGCAGGAATGGAAACCCTGACTAAGACAAATTGGTACCAGCATAGTGGGGTATTCCTGTGACAACCTGGCCATGTTTTGGGAAGGACTGTGGAAAAATTTGGAACTTTGGGCTAGAAGATCCATTAAGTGTTAAGAGCTCTGTGGGATGTTGTGTAGGAGCTTGGAAGATAATGTTGAGAACAGTGCAGAAGATGGAGGCCTGTCTTGTGAAATTTCAGAGGGAAAATTAAAGACTCTTTTCAGGGCCATTGCTATTTTGGAGTTTGACTATTCTGTGGTTCTGGTTAGCTGGGGCTGAAGAATCAGCTGTGATTAACAAGATACCAGAACTACTAAAGCAAAACCTTTGCATTACTGGGACTATTGATGTTGGTTAGCTGGAGCTAAGACATTAGCGGTGATTAAGAAGAGACCAGCATCGTTGAGGTGACATCTTCTGGGAAGTGTTTTCTGAAAGCACAAAGATTCTGTGTTCCAGAGATAGCCAAGGTTGTACTCCTGCTGCAGCGGGACTTGGTAATGTGTAAGGGTCACCCAGGTGGTACTGGTTTTGAAGGCTTGAAGGGGTCACACAGAGCAACTGAGGCTCGGCACTGTGAGAGGCCATTGAAGGCCATTGGTGAAGGTGCAGCCTCAGTTGAAGTTGATGGCCCAGGGCTGAAGGAGTCATGCATTGTTTTGGAGATGCCAGTACCATGAGATGACCACCAAGAACAGCAGCAGCAGTGGAGTACAGGCAGCTGGAACCTAGAAGAAAAGCTGTGTGCTATAAAGGACAGGGCTGGACAAGTGACATAAGCCCTTGGAGGAGCCCAGAAGATCGTGAGTTAGATCCCAGACATTGGACAGTTGAAGTTTATTTTTTGCTTTTGATTGTGACTGTGCCCTGATATTTTTCCCTCTTGAAGGAAGTAAATATTTTAGTGGATTCCACAGTTAAGAGACTTTTAATTATAAAAAGACTTTGGATTTTAAAAGATATTGGACATTTTAAAAGTATTTTTTTTTTTTATAGTTGAAAATTGTTCAAAACATTTTATTTTTTTTTTGTTTTTTTTTTTTAATATTTTTATTACATATTTTCCTCAATTACGTTTCCAATGCTATCCCAAAAGTCCCCCATAGCGCCCCCCCCCCACTTCCCTATCCACCCATTCCCATTTTTTTGGCCCTGGCATTCCCCTATATTGGGGCATATAAAGTTTGCAAGTCCAATGGGCCTCTCTTTCCATTGATGGCTGACTAGGCCATCTTTCGATACATATGCAGCTAGAGACAAGAGCTCCGGGGTTCTAGTTAGTACATCATGTTGTTCCAACAATAGGGTTGCAGATCCCTTTAGCTCCTTGGGTACTTACTCTAGCTTCTCCATTGGGAGCCCTGTGATACATCCAATAGCTGACTGTGAACATCCACTCCTGTGTTTGCTAGGCCCCAGCATCGTCTCACAAGAGACAGCTATATTTGGGTCCTTTCAGCAAAATCTTGCTAGTGTATGCAATGGTGTCAGCGTTTAGAAGTTGATTATGGGATGGATCCCTGGGTACGGCAGTCTCTAAATGGTCCATCCTTTCATCACCGCTACGAACTTTGTCTCTGTAACTCCTTCCCCGGGTGTTTTGTTCCCAATTCTGAGAAGGTGCACAGTGTCCACACTTTGGTCTTCATTCTTCTTGAGTTTCATGCGTTTAGCAAATTGTATCTTAAATCTTGGGTATCCTAAGTTTTGGGCTAATATCCACTTATCAGTGAATACATATTGTGTGAGTTCTTTTGTGATTGTGTTACTTCACTCAAGATGATGCCCTCCAGGTCCATCCATTTGGCTAGGAATTTCATAAATTCATTCTTTTTAATAGCTGAGTAGTACTCCATTGTGTAAATGTACCATAATTTCTGTATCCATTCCTCTGTTGAGGGACATCTGGGTTCTTTCCAGCTTCTGGCTATTATAAATAGGGCTGCTATGAACATAGTGGAACATGTGTCCTTTTTACCGGTTGGGACATCTTCTGGATATATGCCCAGGAGAGGTATTGCTGGATCCTCCGGTAGTATTATGTCCAATTTTCTGAGGAACCGCCAGACTGATTTCCAGAGTGGTTGTACAAGCTTGCAATCCCACCAACAATGGAGGAGTGTTCCTCTTTCTCCACATCCTCGCCAGCAACTGCTGTCACCTGAATTTTTGATCTTAGCCATTCTGACTGGTGTGAGGTGGAATCTCAGGGTTGTTTTGATTTGCATTTCCCTGATGATTAAGGATGTTGAACATTTTTTCAGGTGTTTCTCTGCCATTCGGTATTCCTCAGGCGAGAATTCTTTGTTCAGTTATGAGCCCCATTTTTTAATGGGGTTATTTGACTTTCTGGAGTCCACCTTCTTGAGTTCTTTATATATATTGGATATTAGTCCCTTATCTGATTTAGGATAGGTGAAGATCCTTTCCCAATCTGTTGGTGGTTTTTTTGTCTTATTGATGGTGTCTTTAGCCTTGCAGAAGCTTTGTAGTTTCATGAGGTCCCACTTGTCAATTCTCGATCTTACAGCACAAGCCATTACTGTTCTATTCAGGAATTTTTCCCCTGTGCCCATATCTTCAAGGCTTTTCCCCACTTTCTCCTCTATAAGTTTCAGTGTCTCTGGTTTTATGTGAAGTTCCTTGATCCACTTAGACTTGACCTTAGTACAAGGAGATAGGAATGGATCGATTCGCATTCTTCTACATGTTAACAACCAGTTGTGCCAGCACCATTTGTTGAAAATGCTGTCTTTCTTCCACTGGATGTTTTTAGCTCCCTTGTCGAAGATCAAGTGACCGTAGGTGTGTGGGTTCATTTCTGGGTCTTCAATTCTATTCCATTGGTCTATTTGTCTGTCACTATACCAGTACCATGCAGTTTTTATCACAATTGCTCTGTAGTAGAGCTTTAGGTCCGGCATGGTGATTCCACCAGAGGTTCTTTTATCCTTGAGAAGAGTTTTTGCTATCCTAGGTTTTTTGTTATTCCAGATGAATTTGCAGATTGCACTTTCTAATTCGTTGAAGAATTGAGTTGGAATTTTGATGGGGATTGCATTGAATCTGTAGATTGCTTTTGGCAAGATAGCCATTTTTACAATGTTGATCCTGCCAATCCATGAGCATGGGAGATCTTTCCATCTTCTGAGATCTTCTTTAATTTCTTTCTTCAGAGACTTGAAGTTCTTATGCAAATCTTTCACTTCCTTAGTTAGAGTCATGCCAAGGTATTTTATATTATTTGTGACTATTGAGAAGAGTGTTGTTTCCTTAATTTCTTTCTCAGCCTGTTTATTCTTTGTGTAGAGAAAGGCCATTGACTTGTTTGAGTTAATTTTATATCCAGCTACTTCACCGAAGCTGTTTATCAGGCTTAGGAGTTCTCTGGTGGAATTTTTAGGGTCACTTATATATACTATCATATCATCTGCAAAAAGTGATATTTTGATTCTTCTTTTCCGATTTGTATCCCCTTGATCTCCTCTTGTTGTCGAATTGCTCTGGCTAGGACTTCAAGTACAATGTTGGATAGGTAGGGAGAAAGTGGGCAGCCTTGTCTAGTCCCTGATTTTAGTGGGATTGCTTCCAGCTTCTCACCATTTACTTTGATGTTGGCTACTGGTTTGCTGTAGATTGCTTTTATCATGTTTAGGTATGGGCTTTGAATTCCTGATCTTTCCAAGACTTTTATCATGAATGGGTGTTGGATTTTGCCAAATGCTTTCTCCATGTCTAAGGAGATGATCATGTGGTTTTTGTCTTTGACTTTGTTTATATAATGGATTACATTGATGGATTTCTGTATATTAAACCATCCCTGCATCCCTGGCTTAAAACCTAATTGATCAGGATGGATGATTGTTTTAATGTGTTCTTGGATTCGGTTAGTGAGAATTTTATTGAGTATTTTTGCATCGATATTCATAAGGGAAATTGGTCTGAAGTTCTCTATCTTTGTTGGATCTTTCTGTGGTTTAGGTATCAGTAATTATGGCTTCATAGAATGAGTTGGGTAGAATACCTTCTACTTCTATTTTGTGGAATAGTTTGTGCAGAACTGGAATTAGATCTTCTTTGAAGGTCTAATAGAACTCTGCACTAAACCCATCTGGTCCTGGGCTATTTTTGGTTGAGAGACTATTAATGACTGCTTCTATTTCTTTAGGGGATATGGGACTGTTTAGATCATTAACTTGATCCTGATTTAACTTTGGTACCTGGTATTTCTCTAAAAATTTGTCCATTTCATCCAGTTTTTCCAGTTTTGTTGAGTATAGCCTCTTGTAGAAGGATCTGATGGTGTTTTGGATTTCTTCAGGATCTGTTGTTATGCCTCCCTTTTCATTTCTGATTTTGTTAATTAGAATACTTTCCCTGTGCCCTCTAGTGAGTCTGGCTAAGGGTTTATCTATCTTGTTGATTTTTCTCAAAGAACCAGCTCCTCGATTGGTTGATTCTTTGAATAGTTCTTCTTGTTTCCACTTGGTTGATTTCGCCCCTGAGTTTGATTATTTCCTGCCGTCTACTCCTCTTGGGTGAATTTTCTTCCTTTTGTTCTAGAGCTTTTAGGTGTGTTGTCAAGCTGCTAGTGTGTGCTCTCTCTAGTTTCTTTTTGGAGGCACTCAGAGCTATGAGTTTCTTTCTTAGAAATGTTTTCATTGTGTCCCATAAGTTTGGGTATGTTGTGGCTTCATTTTCATTAAACTCTAAAAAATCTATAATTTCTTTCTTTATTCCTTCCTTGACCAAGGTATCATTGAGAAGAGTGTTGTTCATTTTCCACGTGAATGTTGGCTTTCCATTATTTATGTTGTTATTAAAGATCAGCCTTAGTCCATGGTGGTCTGATAGGATGCATGGGACAATTTCAATATTTTTGTATCTGTTGAGGCCTGTTTTGTGACCAATTATATGGTCAATTTTGGAGAAGGTACCATGAGGTGCTGAGAAGAAGGTATATCCTTTTGTTTTAGGATAAAATGTTCTGTAGATATTTGTTAGATCCATTTGTTTTATAACTTCTGTTAGTTTGACTGTGTCCCTGTTTAGTTTCTGTTTCCACGATCTGTCCATTGATAAAAGTGGTGTGTTGAAGTCTCCCACTATCATTGTTTGAGGTGCAATGTGTGCTTTGAGCTTTACTAAAGTTTCTTTAATGAATGTGGCTGCCCTTGCATTTAGAGCATAGATATTCAGAATTGAGAGTTCCTCTTGGAGGATTTTACCTTTGATGAGTATGAAGTGTCCCTCCTTGTCTTTTTTGATAACTTTGGGTTGGAAATCGATTTTATTAGATATTAGAATGGCTACTCCAGCTTGTTTCTTCAGACCATTTGCTTGGAAAATTGTTTTCCAGCCTTTCACTCTGAGGTAGTGTCTGTCTTTTTCCCTGAGATGGGTTTCCTGTAAGCAGCAGAATGTTGGGTCCTGTTTGTGTAGCCAGTCTGTTAGTCTATGTGTTTTTATTGGGGAATTGAGTCCATTGATATTAAGAGGTATTAAGGAAAAGTAATTGTTGCTTCCTATTATTTTTGTTGTTAGATTTGGCGTTCTGTTCTTGTGGCAGTCTTCTTTTTGGTTTGTTGAGGGATTACTTTCTTGCTTTTTCTAGGGCGTGGTGTCCATCCTTGTATTGGTTTTTCTCTGTTACTATCCTTTGAAGGGCTGGATTCGTGGAAAGATAATGTGTGAATTTGGTTTTGTCGTGGAATACTTTGGTTTCTCCATCTATGGTAATTGAGAGTTTGGCTGGGTATAGTAGCCTAGGCTGGCATTTGTGTTCTCTTAGTGTCTGTATAACATCTGTCCAGGCTCTTCTGGCTTTCATAGTCTCTGGTGAAAAGTCTGGTGCAATTCTGATAGGCCTGCCTTTATATGTTACTTGACCTTTTTCCCTTACTGCTTTTAATATTCTATCTTTATTTAGTGCATTTGTTGTTCTGATTATTATGTGCTGGGAGGAATTTCTTTTCTGGTCCAGTCTATTTGGAGTTCGGTAGGCTTCTTGTATGTTCATGGGCATGTCTTTCTTTAGGTTTGGGAAGTTTTCTTCTATAATTTTGTTGAAAATATTTGCTGGCCCTTTAAGTTGAAAATCTTCCATCTGGTAATCTGTCGAGTTAGTTGTTGTAGTTGTCTCTGGTTAGAGCTTGTTCCTCAGGTGATTATGTTAGCCTCTATCAGCAGACAAGGGAGACTAGCTCTCTCCTGAGTTTCAGTGTTCAGAGTACTCTCTGCAGGCAAGCTCTCCTATTGCAGGGAAGGTGCCCAGATATCTGGTGTTTGAACCTGCCTCCTGGCAGAAGTTGTGATCCACTCACCAGAGGTCTTAAGATCCCGTGGAGGGTCCTGTGGGTAACTTGTGGGTGTCCGCAGACTCCGCACTGAAGGTACTCCGGTGCTGTCCTGGACCGGAAGGGTCTTGTGCTCCTGATCATGCCGGGTTTTCTGCTTCCCTAATTAATGCAGTCTCAGGTCCCGCCGATATTGAACATTTTAAAGGGATTGACATTTAATATGTAAAGACTGTGGGACTTTTACAGTTGTTTAGATCTTGGGGATGAATGAGAAATTAAGGGTTGAGGCTTGCTAGTGATATGTTTGTGTGTCAAGTTGACAAGCAGTCAATTGTACTGGTTAGTTTTGTGTCAACTTGACACAGCTGGAGTTATCACAGAAAAAGGAGCTTCAGTTGAGGAAATGCCTCCATGAGATCCAACTGTAAGGCATTTTCTCAATTAGTGATCAAGGGGGAAAGGCCCCTTGTGGGTGGGACCATTACTGGGCTGGTAATCTTGGTTCTATAAGAGAGCAGGCTGAGCAAGCCAGGAGAAGCAAGCCAGTAAAGAACACCCCTCCATGGCCTCTGCACCAGCTCCTGTTCCCTGACCTACTTGAGATCCAGTCCTGACTTCTTTCAGTGATGAACAGCAATGTGGAAATGTAAGCTGAATAAACCCTTTCCTCCCCAACTTGCTTCTTGGTCATGATGTTTGTGCAGGAATAGAAACCCTGACTAAGACAACGTCTGTACATATGCATGGGTACAAGCATGTATTGGCCTGTTCATATGTGTGTGCACATGTGCGGGTGTATGCATTAAGTGTTTATATATATGTGTGTGTATGTAAGCACATGTATATGACTGTTCAAGTATTGAGTGTTTTGTATTTGTATATATGTGTGTGCATGTGTGCAAGAACACATTAATTATATTCTTGCATGTGTATATGTGTGTATATGTGCATGCACACACACACACACACACACACACACACACATGTATGTTGGTGGCATAAGGGACAAGGCAAGAAACAAACAAGTAGAGTTTAAAGGCTGAAGAAAGACACAGATATCTTCAGTGAAGCAGCTTGGAAGCCAGAACTGAGAGTAACTTAAAAGCTGATGTTAAAGACTTTTCACTTCTTTCCACTTGCACTATCACCCAGATGGTGCCCATGACCTGATCCAAAAACATGTCTTCTTTCCCTTGCCATCTTTCTTTTCTTTCCTCTCTGCCTCCTCCTTTCTTTCTCTCTCTCTCTTCCTTCCAGGAGGCCCAGCCCCAAACTGCTCTCTTCTGCACTCAGCTACTCTCCCACATACCAGGGTATCTTGGTGCATACCTATAGTAAGTGTTCTGGGCTCTTTGTTAGCTCATATTACAACCCATGGCCATCACCCCTTTCCCATCCGGTTTCCTTTGTAAAGAAAGGGGGACTTGGTGGTATCAAGGCTGGAGGAGCCCAGCTGCCCCTAATCCACTTCCTTCTTTTGGTCCATGGCTTTGCCGCTAGAGAAGCAAAATGGAAGTCAGGGAGAAGTCAGAAAAATGAACACCTCTTGGTCCTCAAGAGAAAGGATAGAAAGGGAAAGAGATGCAGCAGGGAAGGGCTCATGGGGGTCATCCAGTCTGATCATCACCAATGAGAGGACAGGGGACTGACTCAATGGGGGCTTCAGGACAGCTGTGGGCTTCAAAGGGAAACTTGTGACAAGCCCTACATCTGTGATGACTTCTTGTCTTTGACAATACTACCTCTTTTGCATTAAGAGAGGGGATAAGGGGACCACAGCTTCATAGTGCAAAAGAGGAACACCGTGAAAAAAAACATCACTTTCCAGTGTTTATTCTGCCCCATGCCATGGCACTGGTGGGTTGGAAGAGAATCTGTAGTGGAGTCAGTCAACAATGCTACTTAACGATGTCCTCTGTCACTCATTTGCTAGTTTGTGATAATTATTGAGTGACTGACAAGAGCCAAGCTTAAGTGCTGGGGCTCTGGATAGTTCTCTGACTTGGCTACCTAGGTGTTTCCAACTGGTTTTGGAGAAAGTGACTTCATATTTGGAGCCATTAAACACTGCATCATGTGGTGCCCAGACCAACTTATTGGAAAGCCCCGGACTTCATTCCCAGTCTCCCTGTCATGTGCACAAGTCAAAGGCATGTTTGAGTTGCTGGGCTTTTGATATAAGCATCTCTTTTCCCTGCCAAGAGGAGGGCTGAACTGACTATACCAGGTCTCCCATGCTTGTGTCACAAATACTCAACTTCTAAATCTGTTACTGGTTAACAGTTTCTGAGCCTTTATCGTATAAAGCCTTTGGGAGTTAAAACAAGAGCCTGTAAACTTAGTGTCCCATTGAGTCAGCCTCAGATCTGGAAGTGAATTGACCATGATTTTCTAACCCCTGAGCCAGAATCTAGCTCTTGGCAAATTGGTTTCCTTGTTATATTTGCAGGGGTCAGGTATAATAACTGGTAACATTGTATATGGTTACTGTATATTTTCAAAAAGTTTTATATGCAATCAGTTATTAAATACCCATTTTCCCTTTGTTGCAACGTCAGCAACAGCATTCAGTCAGGGGGAGGGGGGAATGGGAAAAGCAAGAGTGGAAACCACTCCCGAAACGAATGGCTGTCTGGATAATGATGGAGTAGGTTACATGGGCCTGTTTCCCCACAGCATAGCTGCATGATTAAAAAATACCCGTGCACATTTGGGTCACTAACCTATCAATAATTAAATGGGATCCTCGAATAAATATTGCAGTGGTCTCTCCCCTCCCCCTGACTTTCTTTTCCACATGGGCACTTTGACATTTTGTGCTGCCAAAATGCCTGATAAATATGTCTACCACTGAGAAATAAGCTGCCTTTCGAACCCAGAGGGGCGCCCAGCAGCGTCTGCTCTTAGAAGAAGACATAAAAATATATGCTTTGATTAAAAGAAAATGTCACCGGGGGAAAGTATTGGGCTTTCCTTCTGGCCATGGCAAGTATCTGAAAAGCAAAGGCGGGGAGCATGAGAAATTACAGGTCCTGTGCAGGAGAAGCCCAAGCCCGCATCACACTGTGCTCCAATGCTCTTCATTGTGCTGTGCACAAGTAAGAAATGATCTGATCCATGGCTGCTCGTTTTCTTCTTTGTATTTTTGTTTCATAATGAAAAGCTGATAGTTATTCCATGAAAATGTTAATGGCATATGTGTATGTGTAAGGTATGATAAATAAATAACAACCTGTGCTCAACACCTGCTTTAAGGATATTCCATGACTGGTTGGTTACATGGCCTATAATAGAGCTACTCAGCAGACCGAGGCAGAGGATCGTAAGTTCAAGATCAGCCTGGGCCGTACAGGGAGTCCCACCTCAAAATTTAATAAAGAAAGGGCTGGGGAGCTAGCCCAGAGGTACAGTGTTTAGCTAGTTTGCATGAGATGCTGTGGTAAATCCATACTACTACAAAACAAACAAACAAACAAACAGCAAATGGAGGAGTTAGAGAAAGGACTGAAGGAGCTGAAGGGGTTTGCAACCCCACAGGAAGAAGAACAATATCAACCAACCAGACCCCCCACCCCAGAGCTCCCAGGGACTAAACTACAAACTTAAGAGTACACATGGAGGAACCTCTGGCTCTAGCTGCATATGTAGCAGAGGATGGCCTTATCTGGCATCAATGGGAGGAGAGGCCATTGGTCCTGTAAAGGCTTGATGGATGCCCCAGTGTAGGGGAATGCCAAGGCAGGGAGGTGGGAGTGGGTGGGTGGGTGGGAGGGGGAGCACTCTTAGAAGTAGGGGGAGGGAGGATGGGATAAGGGTTTGGGGGGTAAGGGGGGCCGGGAAAGGGGATAACATTTGAAATGTAAATAAAGAAAATGTCCAATAAAAAAATTAAAAAAAAACCTGTTGTGAATAAATCCAAAACAATATAATTTTGCTGCTGATTTGTGACCACACTCTTTGTTTATCAGGGAGAAACAATTCTCTCATTTGTGCTCATTAACCCCTTGGTTTGGGGCATAGTTTTACAGCCCAAGCATACGCATTTAAAGGAATTTTGAGTATTTTCCCAGTTCCTTGAATAGGGTGATACTGTTTTTGCCTGGTGTAACTTTTTTCACCCCATGTTTCATAAGTACAGTCCTAGAGAAAAATCCGAGTGTTACACAATTATTACTAGTTCTTTCTAACTATTTTACCACAGTCTACAGGGTTAAGGGAGCACTATTTATTCACCCACTTTCCTGTTGAAGAACACTGGGTACCCGGGTACGTGATACTTACTTCCTCAGCGTGAGGACCCCAGCTGGACTCCTAGGAAACAGGCGAGAGTAAACAGGGTGTGGTGGTGCCTCCTGTAAGTCCTGTGAGAGTGTTCTCTAGGGCGTGGCACTGTGGAATCACGCTGCACACACGGTGCACACACTGTGGAATCACGCTGCACACACACATCGGAGTTTAAAGATAACATCACGTTACTTCCTGCAGAGTTTCTAGCAGATCAGACTTTTCCACAGCCTTGCATGGAAGCTCCCGTTGGCCACAGTGTTACTCATAGTTGGTAACTGAAAAGTGTTTGCCTCATGTGGGTTTTATCTCTTATCTCAACATTAAGGAAATTATCTATATCTTTCCATAATAACATTTATGCTATTGGTATTTGTACTTTCCTTTTTTGGTCTGTTTCTCTTTTGGTTGTCTCTTTATTTCTTCTTTATTTTTTTCCTCTTTATTTATTGTACATTTTTCTTTATTTACATTTCAAATGTTATCCCCTTTCCTGGTTCCCCCTCCAGAAACCCCCTGTCCTCCCTCTGCTTCTATGAGGGTGCGCCTCCACCCACGCACACACTCCTGCCTCCCCTCCCTGGCATTCCCCTGCACTGAGGTATAGAGCCTTCACAGGACCAAGGGCCCCTCCTCCCATTGATGCCTGACAAGGCCATCCTCTGCTACACATGCAGCTGGAGTCCCTGGGAGCTCTGGGGTGTCTGGTTGGTTGATATTGTGGTTCTTCCTATGGGGTTGCAAACCCCTTCAGCTCCTTCAGTCCTTTTGCTAACTCCTCCATTGGGGACCCCATGCTCAGTCCAATGGTTGGTTGTGAGCATCCGCATCTGTATTTGTCAGGCTCTGGCAGAGCCTCTCAGGTGACAGCTATATCAGGTTCCTGTCAGCAAGCACTTCTTGGCATCCACAATAGTGTCTGGGTTTGGTGACTGTATATGAGATGGATCCTCAGGTGGGGAAGTCTCTGGATGGCCTTTCCTTCTATCTCTGATCCACACTTTGTCTCCGTATTTCCTCCCATGAGTATTTTGTTCCCCCTTCTAAGGACTGAAACATTCACACTTTGGTCTTGAGCTTTTTCCAGTTTCACATATGGCATCTTTTGGCTTTGAGCTCTGATTGATGTCATTCAATTGCTGTCGGGTAAAGATTCGATTTTAGGTATAATACAAAATTGTTAATGTTTATTTCAATGACATTGTCCAAATTGCCAGGGTTTATTTTGTGTTTTGTTTGTGTAATATTCCCCAATTTTCTTTAAGTCTAGGTTTCACTCTAGAGCCCTGGGAGGCCTTGAACTCTCAGTGTAAACCAACCTTGCCTCAGTTCTTTCTATAAGTCAGGATGGCCTCAAACTTGTAGCAATTCTTGTCCTTCTGCCTCCTGGATGCTGAACTCACAGGCATGTCTCAGCATGCTCATATTTTATGTTTTGTTCCTTGTACATATTACACAACAATTCCTCCTTACCTTAAGAATTTACATATAAAGATGAAAGAATTTCCCTTTTTGAGCTCTTTCTCTCTTCTGCCTTGATTCAGTTTTGTGTTCAGTCAAACTGCACCTGATGGTAGGGGTTCGGGTGAGCTGGGCTGAGGGTGTGTACATGGAAGAGCTGGCCCTGCCTCTTGTTTGCTGTGCAGAAATGTGGGTGGGGAAGAAATGCCCTCTCTCACCTTTGTCCCTTGCCACCTATGGCAGGCAGGAGCACTGACCCTGGGGTCCTGAGAGCAGGATGCTAACCCTGCCTCTCACCTGCTGCGTTTCTCAGGAGAGCAGGCCCTGCACTTTGCCTGGGCAGCAGAGGAGAGCTGGCCCTGTATGTGGAGTTGCAGGTGAGCTGGCCAATGGGCATAAGTGCAGAAGAGCTGCCCCTGCCTCTTTTCTGCTGGTACTGATGGCACAGAAGAGGGAGAGGCTCCCTCCTCCCTCCTCCCTCCTCCCTCCTCTCTCCTCCCTCCCCATCTGTGGCAGATGGGAAACCTGGCCCAGGATTATGAGAGTTGAGAGACCTGACCATGCCCTCACCTGCTGCAGCACTCTGGAAAGCAGGCCCTGCACCTCACCTGGGCAACAGGATAGTGCTGGCCCTGGTTGCAGGGCTTGCAAGTGAGCCAGCCCTGAGGCTCTGAGATCATGAGAGCCAGAGGGCTGAACATCTCTGATGCCTCTCAGGCCCAGTTCCAGAGCAACTCTTATAAGGACAACATTTAATTGGGACTGGCTTACAGGTTCAGAGGTTCAGTTCATTATCATCAAGGTGGGAACATGGCAGCATCCAGGCAGGCATGGTACAGGAGAAGCTGAGAGTTCTGCATTTTCATCTCAATGCTGTTATCAGAATACTGGCTTCCAGGCAGCTAGGACAAGAGTCTTAAGCCGATGCCCACAGTAACACTCCTACTCCAACAAGGTCACACCTTCTAATAATGGTACTCCCCAGGCCAAGCATATACAAACCATCACATCTAGTAGCTACAGATGTTGGACATTGTTACTGTTATTGTATATATGGTATAGATATGTGTGTGTTCAAGTGTGTGAGTGTGGGCACACATGGCACACTGTGCATGCAGAAGTCAGAGGACACCTCAGGCTCTGGTCCTCCCCTGCACCTTTCTTTGAGATGGGTCTCCTTTGCTTACATTCACCTGGCATCTTGCTGACGGATCACTGGGATGATAGACACATGCCACTAAGCTTGGCTTTACATAGGTTTGGGGAATCAAACTGAGATCCTTACTGCACCACTGAACTATATCCCCAGCCCATTTTGAGGGCATTTAATGTAGGCTTTTTTTTTTTTTCTTTTTGCTCTCCTTAAGGATATGGAGAGGTTGTTCATTTTTAAAAATATTTTTGTCTTTTCCTAGTTGCTTTTATTTTTCTTACTAAATTCTAAGTGTCCATGGATATTCTAATCCTTAGTTAGAAATATCTTGTGAATATTTTCTCTCTGCAAATTGCAGGCTCCTTCACACTTTTAGAAAACACTTTGCCGATTCTTTGTGAGTTTCACATGATGCACCCAGTCATGCCCATCCCCTGTTCCTCATCTATCTACCCATTGCCCTTGCAAACTTCTTCCCAAAAATAAAACACATTCAGCAAATAACAAGGACAAAAACAAAAAACAAAGCACAGAAAACATTGTGGATGCTGTAGTGTGTCACAGTGTGTCCCACAGTATATCCCTTTGTCCACACATCTCTCTTGCAAATGTTCTTTGCAATGAGTCATTGGTCTGGCTCAAGGTCTCTGGCTTCTGTAGCACCATCAGTGTTGGATACTCATCAGGACTTCTGGTTGTACTGTTGTTGCCCTGTGTCATGGAGATCCTGCAGTTTTGAAACAGCAGGGCTGGCCCCTTTACACATCCCAATCATTCACAGATAGTATAGAGTTTGTGCTGGCACATCAGAGCCCTGGATCTGGGACAGGGTGGTAGCTGAGCTGGTTGCCCACCAACCTTTCCTTTTCCACACCTCCAGGACAAGCTCTCCAGCACTGCTCTGGTAGGGCACCCAATGTGTCTGTCAGTAGTAGGCAGGGTCAGCATTCCTGCCCTCATGTCCTCCGGGCCAGCTCACCCATACCCAACTAGCCAGAGCCAGATCCAGAGCCAGAGCCAGAGCCAGAGCCAGAGCCAGAGCCAGAGCCAGAGCCAGAGTGCTGAAAGGCAAGGTGCAGGCTCACTCTCCCAAGTGCTGCAGCCTATGAGGGGCTAGGACAGCTCTCCTGTTCTCACACCCTCAGGGCTGGCTTAGCTGCACCCCCTCTACCAGGGCCAGCTCTACCATGTTACCCAGAGAAGATGCAGGGCCTGCTCTCCCAAGTGCTGCAGTCAGCAAAGGGCAGGGCCAGATACTCCCCCCATATGATCTCAGGGCCAGTTTTCCTGTCTGTAGCAGGTGGTGAGTGGCAAGGGAGTGAAGGGCATCACCCCACATTCATGTCACCTCAAGGCAGGTGAGTGGCAAGTGACAGGGCCAGCTCTCCTGTTATTTCACCCTCAGAGCTAGCTCACCTGCTCCCCCTTGACCAGGGCCAGTCCTGATGTGCTGCCCAGGCGTGATGCATAGCCTGCTCTCCCCAATGCTTCTCCCAAGTGCGAGTGCTTCAGCTGGCTATGGACATGGCCACCTCACCTGTTCTCTTGACCCCTGAGTCAGCTCCCCTGACTGCCGACTGCCATAGGTTGCAAGGAGGATGGAGAAGGGAGGGATCATCCCTATACCCATGCTAGTTCATGGCAGACATGTGGCAAAGCTAGTTCTCCTATGCTCTTGCCCTGGGGGATGGCTCATCTGCTCCCCTGCCTCCAGGGTCAGCTCTCCTGTGCTGTCCAGGTGAGATACAGGGCTTGTTCTCCTGAATGCATAGCTGATATGGAGCTGGGTTGGCTTTCCAGAACTCACGACCCTATGGGCAGCTTTTCCTGGTGCTGGAGGTGGAGGTAGAGCACCATTTCTGCACCG
Source organism: Mus caroli (assembly GCF_978045245.1). Taxonomy (NCBI): domain Eukaryota; kingdom Metazoa; phylum Chordata; class Mammalia; order Rodentia; family Muridae; genus Mus; species Mus caroli. The sequence continues at coordinate 178,258,994 of NW_028227257.1, read as the reverse complement.
GTACCACCCCACAGTAGGTGAGTGCAGGGTCGGCAGGTCAGCACACTCACACCCTCTAGCCGGTTCATCCCTGCCATCAGGGCAAGCTTCACTGTACTACCTGGGCAAGGTGTAGGCAGTCTCCCAAGTGCTGCCTGCCACTTGAGAGATGGGGGCCAGCTCTCCAGAGCTCGGCATCTAATGAGGGGTAGGGTCAGTTATGCATAGCTCCTGGACATCCACGCAGTCCTCAGTGGCTGCCCTGACTAAGGGCATCATTGTGTTCTCTAGTGGTAATATGAGCCAAGGAAAATGACATGGACCTCTGTCATTGTTGCATAGCCATGGACTCAGACATGACCCTCAGTGACAGCTCTGGCTGGGACCTTACCATGGCCGCAGGTAGACTCGCCACTCATAACAGGCTACTTTTTTCCACCCTTGAGTCTTCAGTTCCATCTCTCTTTATAATGCTTAATTTGTTCCAACTCTCTTTCTCTCCTATCTGTTGACCACATACTCACACATTGTGGTGGCTCCTGCTGCAGGCTAGCAATTAGCTGGCAGGCCCCTGGGTGACATTCTCCATCCATGGGCAAGCAGGTGTCTGGAGTGTCATGGACTGGAGGGCAGGTCTGTGTGTAGCATGGTGGTTTGCAGGTTTCAGTCTTCCTCTTCCTGTGCTCTGCTGCCTGGATTTGATTCTATTTCATTTGATCTTTATGAGTCCTAGGCTTAAGCCAGCTTTTGGCCACCAAACCAGGCATTAAGCCAGGATGAACAAAGGGCTGTCATCTGCCCTGCCTCTGACTGATACAAGAGCAACACCAACAACAAGGCATCTCTTTGCCTGTTACCTAAAAGGGTAAGGCTCCTTTATACTTTTGTCGATTATGGTTCAAAAGACAAAATATTTGATTCATCAAATCAGTTTACCAGGTTTGTCTCTTGTGGTTTGGTTCCATGCCGTGTCTGAGAAATGCTTTTGTTTTAACCCAGACTCTCAGATGTTCTCCTGTTTCTTTACAGAAAAAAAAATTAAAACTCTTGAGTATTTACGTTTAGTCTCTGATGCTTCTCGGGTTTTAACAAATATGGTTTGAGTTGAGTTTGCGATTCATTTTCTCGTTCATTAATAAGCAGTTATTTCAGCTCCATTTGTTGAGAAGACCATCTTTCCCTCTATTCAGTTGTCTTAGTTTCTTTGTTGAAGATTAATTGACCATATATGCACGAGTCTATTTTGAGTGACTCTATTAAGTCTTATTGATCCACATTCTGATGTAGACTGATGACAACACCTTCTTAGTCAGTCTAAACACCAGAGTCAGTCTTCTCTCTTCTTCTCTGATTCATTTCAACTTTTCTTCCCTCTGTATCTCCCCATAGTGTTGAAAAACAACCTAAAATTTTCTTCAAAGAAACTCTGTTTGGATTTTAACACTATCAGGTCTTCTCCTATGACTTAGGTATCTTTCTGTGTATTCAGGTTTCCTTTCTTTAATTTTTTTTTCAGAGACATATTTGGCTTAACTAACTTTCCAAGTCTCAGTTGTCTATTGGTAATATGTGAAAGAGTTATTATCATCATCATCATTATTGTTATTATTATTGTTTTGCCTCTATCTTGCAGCTTCACTGAAGACTCCATCATGAGTTGTAATCATTTTTTAATGATATCTTAAAATTAGAAAATGACATCTGAGAAAAAAGACATTTTTCTTTCTCTGCTCCCCCATTCACTTGCTCCCCTTTTCTTGCTTTGTCATGTTTACTACACAAGATGTTAAATAAAGGTGGTGTGAGTAGACATTGTTGCATTAATTCTAGAATGAACATTTTTTTTTTCCTGGCTGTGTGTGGTGTGAGGGCAGATTTCCTTTTAAACTGAATTTATTTTGACAATGAATGAAGATACTTCCCCTGAGCACTTTCACCTAGAAGGAGAGTTTGTTATGATGCACAGGATCTTGTATGATGCATAGGAAAGGGATCTTGAATAATCTACAGGTATAAGCTCTTGTATGATACATAGGTATTGGATTTTGTTAAAGACTTATTTTTCATGGATTTTTGATGCTCACCCTGCTTCTCTTTTGTGCTTATTAGTATTAATCATTATGGTTAATTTTTTGAACATCAAACCAATCTTAAATGTTTGGGATAACCCCAACACACTAGTGGTATGCTATTTTTATAAGCTTCTAAACAAAGTTTGCTAAAATATTATCGAGGCCTTATTATTTTATTTTTTGTTTATGTGTGTGCAGTGTGCCACAGTGCACATGGGAGGTCAGAGGGCAATCTGAAAGATTCAGTTCTTTCCTTCTACCATATGGGTCCATGCTTGGCAGCTAGCACCTTTATCCACTGAGACATTTCACTGGCCCAGTGGGTGAGGATGTATATAACTGTGTATTAGTTTCTGTTGCCTCTGGAGACAATTGCTATCAATGCAGTGGCTGGAAATAATACAGAGTAATCTTTTTATAGCTCTGGTGGTCAGAGGCCAGAGGTTGTATCAATAAAATGAAGTCTAAGAGGTGGCCAGGCTGGATTCTAAGGATACTCTGAAGGAATATGTTTTCTAGCTTCCATTGTCCCCTCCCACCATCTTTAAGCTCTTCTCTGCACTCTCTGCTTTTACCCTCAGTGTCTCCTGTTCCCCTCCTGTGAAGACTGCTGTGGCCTTACCAGTTCCAACTGGTAACCTAGTTTACTTCTCCCCTTTCAAGATCCTCAGTCACAGTCACCATACCCCTTTAATTACCCGGCAGCCTTTTGATGTTTCAGAGTGTTTTCCTGAAATTTATGTAGTTTTGGTATAAGGATAATGCTGACCTCACTAAGCCAATTGAGAAATATCTAATACCATTTTCTGAGAGTTACGTGTGTTGTTGAAACGGTATAATTTCTTTCTTAAATATTTAATAGAATTTATGAGCAAAGCCATTTGTCCCTTAGCCTTCCCTAAATCCCCAGCCTGTGTCTAAGTCGGTTCTCCATTTTACTTTATCAATAATTTTAACCCTTTCTTGGAGTACTCAGTGATACTCACAGTGTTCTGATTGCTCTCCTCACATGAACATCTCATAGCATCTGTCCTTGTGTTTGGTATATATTTGTTGAGTGATCAATTGACTGACTAAGGAATCAAATTCTCGTGACGTATGCCTGTAGTTTTATGAAGTTTTCTTCCCCTAATTTTTGATTAAGTTAGCTCATAGTAGTTTCTCTTTGCAGCATCTGAAAGTGTGTCAAAGGTCATCATGGATGCATTCAACTTTGTGGAAGGCTGATGCCAATGTTATGTTCCCAGTGAGTGGAAGGCTGATGTCAATGTTATGTTCCCGGTGAAAAGAAGGTATTGAGGAGAGCTGGGGATGGTAGGAGAACACAGAGGAAGAAGAAGCCAGGTTCACCCAGTCTGGCTTAGCCTGGAGGTCTAACACACACATATTCTCAGAAAGAGGTATTTAATGTTTCTTAGCTGGCTTAAGGAGGTTAGCATTATCCTGATACCAAATTACTTAAAAATTGATGAGACAAGTGAAGATCCTCTGGAACCTCCAGACATTACCTTGTAATTAAGGGGACCTTATGGCTGTGACTAAGGATTTTGAGAGGGTAGAAATAAACTCCCTTGTTTCTCAGTTGAGCATGAAAATGAGCAAGACCAAAGTGTAGGATTAGATTTTTTTTAAAACCTATGTTTAATAAGGGTTTTCAAATGCTTCAATCCCCTCTTCTAGCCCATTACCCAAAGATAGGGGAGAAAAGATGGTAAACAGGACAAGGGGATGTGGACCTGCTTAGAGTAGTTCCTCGGGACAATTTTAATCTCTGTTTGTCAGGCTAGCAGCAGTCCAGTTCATTAGTGTCAGGAGAGCAAGCATGAATCAGTAGCAGTGGCAAGATCCAGCAGAAACAGCCAGGCCTCCACTGAATCGGCATGAGTCAGCAGGAGTGACCAGGACCAGTCGGAGACTCTAGTTTTCAGAGGTGCCTCTCTTAACAAAGTGAAGATCAGCAAAGATGAAAACGCAAGACCAATGAAGGGTTGCCAAGCTAGTTTTCAAGCCCTGTCACTGTCCGTTCAGTCCTTTTTATACTTTCTCCAAGATCCTGACACATATCTTGCCTCAGTGAAACACCACGAGAGTCTTTCTTAGCAAAGCACCATGTGAGTCTATATCAGCTGACATACCCAGAAACTTTCACTTCACCAAAGCATGAATCAGAGGCGCTGGGCTTGAAAGGAGCCTAAAGCTGATGTAACCTGTGACCTAGCTTTGACTGCACATTCAGATCTCTCCAGGCTTGCATCTATACCTCTAGGTTATCATCTAATACAGCTTATATTCTTCCTTCCCTAAGGACAGCTGTGCACACACTCAAACATATCAATATTTGCCTCCAATTTCTAAACATAGTTTCAAATGCACTGGGGAGAAAGGATCTCCTTCATTTTGATCATCTAGATGTATTAAAATATAAAGAAAAAAATTAGTCATGATGCTGCATTCCTTTTTATTTTCTTCCTCTGTAGGAATTCATCTGTGTCCTCAGTTCCCCCGATTGGCTTGCCTTATGATGGTTTCTGTCGGAATACAAAGTCTCCGTGGTTCCTGCAAGTTCTTGCTGTCTGATTCATTGCTGTGGCTCTGAGATCTATCATCAACTACCAAATCTTGAAAATTTGCAAGAAATTGAAAGCTCTCCAGAGGAGACAGGGAAGGGAAATAAATGTATCCTCAGATGCCCTCGCTCACTCAATCTGACAAGCATAGATTATGTTGTTTGAAATACTTTCCAGACTGCTAGGAAGTGTCCCCAAGTGGGGCGCATGAAGGGAATAAAGCCTTTGTACCGTCGGACACTGCCTCACTGTTTATGAAATCATAGTTTGGAAATGAAAGACTTATTAAGTCATCTGGCCCATGCTGCTAGGACAGACTTCTCTCATTCTCATCCTTCATCTTGGCCAGTGAGTGGTATTTGGGGTTTGACTGATCCCAAGAGCTTGTGTGTAGCAGGGCTGCTGGAGGTCAAAGGTGAGTTCAGTTCTTGTTTATATCTGATAACCCTAGCTCTCCAAAGGTATCTAGTAGATGCTTACTGTTTGTTAAATGGAAGGAAATTGATTTTTTTTTTTTATACAGCAAAGTCTTTGGCATGGTGAATGCTGGCTACTTTGTTGATGGAATTGATACTGATGCTTTACAAATATTTGAAGCAACCTTTGTTAACTTTTTGACCTAGGCATAAAATATAGATACATCTGTTGTAACAAATAAACATGAGGCCAGGGAACACACATGAATACTAAGTAACAGAGCTCACTGACTACTCAGAAAAATAGAATCAGCTCTTAAATTAGAGCCATGTCCAAAGTGTGGAGCGTAGATTCTGTTATGTCATCTTCTAAGAGGTCTTAATAGATTGCGCCAACAATAATTAAAAGACCAATGAGAAGCTGTGACAAGCACTGGGCTTGCAAGATGCTCCTCAGAGGACAGCAGGACGAACTGTGGGAAAAGTTAGGAAAGACAATGGACTCCTCAAAACGAGATCGAAATCACAGAAGGATTTTCATTTTTAATTCTCCATATTTCTTTTCTTTAATTGATTGTATACTGTGGACGTGTGTGTGGTTGGGCACATACCACAGGGCATGCATGGAGGTCATGGGACAACTTACAGGGGTTAAACTCAGGTTATCGGGCTTGGCAACTAGCACTTTTCTCCACAGAGCCATTTTTCTGGCCCCTATACTTCTGCATAACAGAATCAGAACCATTCAGAAGCGTGGTTCTGGCAGCCTCATCTCAAAGGCACCTGTATCGTGACTTCAGTGTACCTAAGTGTATGTGTTGATCTCTGGCAGACATGGGAGTCTTTATCAGGCAACATTTGAATAGGACATATGGTAAAATGAAACATTGCAAAATCAGAGAATTGTCTGCATATTAGACATATGGAGTCAGCATTCCTTAAAACCCACCCTGGGTCTTATAATACAGTACTGTTCGGTTTAAGGGGAATCTTGGTCTTTGTGTGAATGGTGTCCTCTGGGTCTAGTGGCTCTCCACCTTCCTAATGCTGCAAACCCTTAACACCATCCTTCATGTTGTGCTGACCCCCAACCATAAAATTATTTCTGTGGCTACTTCATAACCGAACTTTTGCTACTGTTGTGAATTGTAATGTAAATATCTGGTATGCAGTTGGTTTCAGGTGACCTCCGCAAAAGGGTCGTTCAATCTTCAAAGGGGTTGTAACCCTCTGGTTGAGAAACACTGCTCTGGGTCAGTAAGGAAAGAGCAAAGCACCACTAAAAAGTGTAACTGCCTGAATCTTCCTGGCTTCACACTACCCTGGTCATTGGAGTTGAGTTGGTTCAGCTGTCAACTTTAGTTCTTCTCAGACCTACTGTTGTAAATTTTGACATCTTTCTTTCTGCCTCTTCTATTCCTGTGAATAGTTGGTCATCAACTCCTGTGAAGTCCAAATCCTTATGTCCAAATTGTAGGCCACATCCCCATTTAAATCCACTCTCCTGTTTGTGATCTGCCTGCCATCTTGCTAATACTCATGATACTCATCAAGGAAGAAAATGGCTGGGCATGCTGAGGGTATGCCTGGGCGGGGCTGCTTTGCTGTGCCAGTCTCAAGCTTCAGTCTCTGTTCCCTGTCACTATCTTACAGTTTTTCATCCTTACCAAGCTGGAGACAAAAGTTTCATTTTATATCAAGTTCCTCAAATGATAGAGCTGCTCATCACTCAACTCCATCCGTTTCTTAGAAAAGCAGAAAGTTGGACTTGGATGGAACACCAGAGGAGGCTGTATCATATGATAGAACATATTGATGGTAAATCTTTACTTTTTGTTCCTATTTGATGATCATCATGGCTCTAGGGAAGATTCATTCTTGCTGGGAAATTGATATGTGTGAGCCATCAATTTGGTATGTATGATTCCTTACAGAGTATCTGAAAAAGTCTGGGATATAGGCAGTTCGAAAGATGGAAGGGAGGGAGGGAGGAAGGGAGAGAAGGATAGAGGTTTGAGGGAGTGAGAGAGATTGATATGGCCCTACTTGATGTTCTATTACTGTGAAGAGACACCACTAAGGCACTTCAAAAAAGAAAGCATTTAATTGGGGGTGTGGTTACAGTTTCAGAGGGGTAGGTAGTTCATTTCTAGCATGGTGGAAAGCATGGTGGTGGGCAGGCAGGCATCACTCTGAGAGGTTGCACCTTGACCCACAGGCAGCAAGGGAGGGGGAGAGAGAGAGAGAGAGAGAAGAGGAGAGGAGAGAGAGAAGAGGAGAAGAGAGGAGAGGAGAGGAGAGGAGAGGAGAGGAGAGGAGAGGAGAGGAGAGGAGAGGAGAGGAGAGGAGAGGAGAGGAGAGGAGAGGAGAGGAGAGGAGAGGAGAGGAGAGGAGAGGTGGACTTTTAAAATCTCCAAACCCACCCTCAGTAATCTGCCTCCTCCAACAAGGCCATACCTCTCAATCCTTCCCAGGAACTGAGAAAATCATGTATGGCCTTTGATGATCAATTGTCATACACTGTCCCTGGAGCTTTGGTGACATTCCATGCATGGGTCGTTATCTTTTGCACATCATTGATACTCTGGATCACGATTAAACAATTCTTCGTACCTTACTATTGCCTTTAGATCTTTGTTCAGTTTTGGCTTAAAGAAGGAGCATTTTTACAAACCTCTTGTAGCTTCTCTTTAGCCAAAGGGGCTCAATATTTAGCTTCTTCAGTGGAGATGTATAGAGAATGTGATATTGTCTAACCATTGCAACACCAAAATCATAGTATTTTGAAACCTGGTGAGAGTAAAAATCAAACAGAAATGTTTATTTGTGTGTTAGGCTTTATGCTTCTTAGCATCATATCTCACTATAAGACAGTCTTTCAGTATTGATTTATGGTGTGAGTGAAATGCTTTCAATACATGAGTGGAAGCAAAGATGAAGATTTTCAGCAACAATTTCTGATTTCCAAAAGAAAATTTTTTTCTGTCTTTTACATGGTCATACAGAAATAGGTGAAATGAACAAAGAATATATAAGATCCTCTTTTATATTTTCCCACAGAGAGGAATCTCCCTAAGTATTGTGATACCTATCTGATTTGGTTGCTAATATATTTCTCCAGCTGATAACAGTGCCAGTTACAGAGATATGCTATCAAATCTTCAGACGACTGTCCTGAGAACAGATGGTGGACATTCTGGAAATTTCTAGAAATGAAGGCACCTCTCTAAGGGTGGTCCAGATCCCACCACTGCTTTACTCACATGTTGCTCTCTATCCAGTTATAAAAGGAAACCATCACCTTCAACAAAAATCTCCTGCTGAAGACTTCTAAAAGTAGGCCAAGGGTAGTCTTCAGATCTAGAAAACAATAGTTTTGCAACATGGATTGATAATGAGCTATAATTTATTTACTGATAATCATTGTCTTAGGATTTTACTGCTGTGAACAGACACCAGGACCAAAGCAACTCTTATGAGAGCAACATTCAATTGGGGTTGGCTTACAGGTTCAGAGGTTCAGTCCATTATCATCAAGGTGAGAGCCTGGCAGCATCCAGGCAGGCATGGTACAGGCAGAGCTGAGAGTTCTACATCTTCATCTGAAGGCTGTTAGCAGAATATTGCCTTCCAGGCAGCTAGGATGAGGGTCTTAAAGCTCACACCCATAATGACACACCTACTCCAACAAGGTCACACTTCCTAATAGTGCTACACCCCGGGCCAAGCATATACAAATCATCACAATCATTGTAGATACATTATTATGAGGTGGCTGAGGCTTTGGAATAAGATCCACTTTTCAATAGAATCCAAATGAGAAGAGGGCAAGGTGGGTAGGTAGTTTTGGCAGTGAAGTATTTGCCATATTAGCATGAAGCCCTGAGTTTAGTGTCCAGCATTCACACACAGAGATATGGGGAGGCACAGGCAACACAATTCCTGGGACTCATGGACCCCTGCCTACTTTACAAGTTCCAGGTCCCAGTGACAGTCTCTGTCTCAAACATGGATGACACTAGGGGGTGTCAAGTGGAGGTAATGGTGGGTGGATACAGTCAAAATACTTTGAATATATGTATGGGCATCCTCATCAACAATAGAAACACTCCAAACCATGGATGGCTTGACTTTTTGGCACACACACACACACACACACACACAGGCCCACACTGGGAGAACTCATTTTATTGGTAGTCTTCTGACTCAGCTCTATTACTAGTTATTATTATTACTAACTAGGGAACAAACTTTCCAGTTGAGAACAGGATCATTGGAATAGCCAGAGCTCATTTCAGCTTTCACCACACATTCATTTTCCTGTTTAAACCTTAAGACGTGCATTGGATGTTTTCTGGTGTAGCGTCTTCACCCAAACGCAACCTTAATTCTGCAAACTAGATCACTGAAGGCTGGGTCTGAGGGGTGAGGGATAACGGTGACTCAGGGATTTAGGACAGAGATCCATCACTCCTGGGGTGTGAGGTCCTTCTTTCCATGCCCTGGGCACACGCTGTCAAGCAGCCTGCTTTGGCTTTAGTAGCTTGAGCACCCTTAGCAAGGGACAGTTTCCTACTATGTAAGTGGAACTGGCTATTTCCTTAGGTAACTTTGAGCAACACCACATGTAATGCAGGGTTTGTACGATTAGGCCGTACACACGGTGGAACAATTGTACAGATGGTCTTGGTTTAGTCCATAGTTCCAGGAAGCTGACTATTGCATGGACACTCGTGAAAGGTCCCTCTCTATTATTTTCTTATTGAATGTTTCTATCTCCCCAATGTAACTTGTAATAAATTACATCCAACTACTTGTGGGCCACCAAAGGTTTCATTGGCTCTTTTGTGTTTCTTAGACTGCTTTGTAGCTAGGGTGAGCCAGGTAACAAGTTCTGGCCATTTTAGCCTCAGGATACGCAGGAATCATTAATCCATGGATCACTTCATGGTAAAATATTATCATCCTGCTTTGGGCTTTCATTGGCTTATGTCCCTTAAGGCGTGGATTTTTTCTGTTAACACAACTACATTAATACACGATATGAGTGAAATACCACAGAAATATGGACAAGAAGGCTCGAGTCTCAGGGTAGTCTGACTGATCTTTAATGGTCAGTGGGATTCATGCTTATATCAGGAACTTATATTATCTGCCTTAAAACCAAGGTACAGGAAGTATATATGTAAAGAAAAGAAATTGAGGATATATTCTAAATTATGCGTAGATACATGTGGGTTATGTGCAAGGGAATGTGGCTGAATGAGTGGGCCAGAAGAGGGCATCAGATCCCTGACCTGGGCGCTGGGAACTGGCTGGGTCCTCTGGAGTTGCAGCTCATGCTCTCTTCACCACTGAGCCACCTCGCAGGCCACTGAGGCTCTGTTCACGGCAGCAGCATGCACAGAGGACAGAAAACGGAACTGGAGCCAAGTGTAGGTCAACAGACAAAGGGATAAGCAGACATACTGTGTGTGCTCTTGAACATGGTCTGCCTTTAAAAGAAATGACACCACGACATGGTAAGACATGGCTGGCGTCTGCAGACATTAGCCTGGGTTCAGTAAGTCACAGACCAGCAGGTACTTACTACAGGATTCCATGCAGAGGTGGTGCCTACAACAGTCAGACTGACACAGATAGAATAGTGCTTGCCAGAGTCTTGGGGATGATAGAGTGGGCAGTTCTTGTTTCAGAGTTTGGGGAGATAAAAAAAAATGCTCCGGAAATGGATGGCATTGATGATTGTACAAGAACACAAACATATTTCGTGCTAGTGAAGTGTCCTGGCTAGTGTTACCACTGCTGTGATGAAACACCATAGTCAAAAGCAAGTTGGGGAGAAAACAGTTTATTTGGCTTATATTACAATGTTGTAGTTCACCACTAAAGGAAGTCAGGGCAAGAACTCAAACAGAGTAGGAACCTGGAGACAGGAGCTGATGCCAAGGCCATGGTGGGCTGCTGCTGATTGGCTTGCTTCTCATGGCTTGCTCAGACTGCATTCTTATAGACCCCAGAACCACCAGCCCAGGGGTAGCCCCACCCACAATGGGCTGGGCCCTCCCACAACAATCGCTAATTAAGAAAATGCCCTACAGGTTTGCCAAGGGCACCATTGTGTGGAGAAGTTTTCTTTATTGAGGGCCCCTCCTCTCAGATGACTTTAGCTTGTATCAAGTTGACATAAAATTAGCAGACATCAACTGTATGTGGAAAAATAGTTACGGTGATAAATTTTGTGTTATGCACATTTTGACATGACTAAGGAAAAGGGGGAAACAAACAAACAAACAAAAACCCGTGGGTACACAGAACCTTGATTCAACTCTGAGATAAATAATTATCTTGCCTTAACCAATGAATTTGGTATGTATGTGTGTGTTTGTGTGTGTGTGTGTGTGTGTGTGTGTGTGTGTGTGTGTGTATGTGTGGCTTGCTTCAGGTGTGTAGGTCAGATGACAATCTTACGTGTGGGGTTCATATGTTTGAGCTAGAGTCTCTTGTTTATTCCTGCTTATATCAGGGTTCTGGCCTGTCAGCTTCTGAGGATTCTCTTCTCTCCACCTCCCATCCTGCCACAGGAATACTGGAATTATAGATGCTTTCTGATGTCTGTCTTTATAGGTATTCTTGGGATTCTGTTTTCTCACCCACTGGATCGTCTCTCCTGCTATACATACACACGTGTGTGTGTGTGTGTGCGGGCACAGACACACACACACACACATGTTGAGTATGTATATATGCACATGTGTTTAAAATTGTGCATGTGTTCACGTGTGTAGGGATGCACATGTGTACATGTGGTGATCAGAGGCAAGTCTTGAGTATTACCCTCAGATACACAGTCCACTTTCTTTGAGACTGAGTCTCTTATTGATCTGGGGCTCACTAATTAATCTCACTGATGAACAACTAAGCCCCACGGATCCTCCTGGCATCTTTGCCTCTCCAGTGCTGAGATTACAAATGCATGCTATCATTCCCAACATTGCACTTTGGTTTTCAGAACACCACTCAAGCCTTCAAGCTTTTAACTTAAACAATGTCACACCAGAGCCACGCCTCAGCCCCCCTGTATTTTGTCTTAATTCTCTCTTCCTAAAATGTCACCCCTTCTCAGCAAGCTGCTACTGTGAGCCCATTGCTATATTTCTGTAGTGGACTAAAAATAGTAGGAGGGTTGGGTCTGCCTGGTCCATACACCACCTTGAGAAATAGTTCCACACTGGCTACAGCAGGGCTTCTTAAGCCTGTTCTACACATCCTTGCTCAGCCAAGGAATCATCTTATAACCCGTGGTATATAGGTGTGTAAAATAGGCATACTAATCAAATATTTACTGACAGTCACAAAAATTAGAAAACATTGTGTGTGAATATTATATATATGCATATATATATATATACATATATATACACACACACACATATATGATTTTGCCAGTGGAGTGAGAACAAACTTGCTTACAGTTAGCGCAGTTAGTGTACTAATGAGATGGCTGCCCTTGTTTATTTTCACAGAAATCATTAAATCTTGGCTGCATATTTGATTCTGCAGGACAGAGAACATCTTCAATGTTGTTCCGAGTTGATCAATATTTTGACTTCATAATTGCTAGTGCTATAATGCTGTTTCACAGAAGCATGTAGTATAAAATGGCAGGAGCATGGCTCAGGGCATCTCAGAAATTGTTGGAAATTCTATGCTAATCCCAAGCCAAAATCCATTAATTGATTTTTTTTAAAAAAATGAAACTCAAGTGAGCAAACTCAAACAGCAATTTTAAAAATCAAACATCCTGACACTATATAGTCCATCTTTGGTATCAATGATCCATGCTGGCGAGCAGCAGGAAGACATAACAAGTCTCTGTTTCTGTATAATTACACCATCCTTGTTCTGTGCTCACAGAAAAGTTTGCTATGGGCAGAAAAACATGGCCATTCACAGCATACAGCCCTCCAATCTGAGCAGAGGTGTTCCGGGCAGATTTCTATGGCTCTGTTCCACGTGACAACATGCTCCATGCTGTGTGTGCATGCTGTCTGTAGAACCCAGGCTGTGGTGATGTCACACAATGCTATCAGTGAGAGAGAGAGAGAGAGAGAGAGAGAGAGAGAGAGAGAGAGAGAGAGAGAGAGGCCTGGGATTCATTACCCCTTTGAGTTTCGATTAAATTTTGGTTGTTGCACATTCTGAAACCTTTTGTTGTTGCCAAGTATGTTTCCATCCCCATTCAGTTATGAGACTGTTTATGTCAAGACTCACGGTGTAAGGAGTGGGTCTGCAATGCCCAGTCATTAAAGTGCTTGCTGTGTAAGAACTGAGAACAGAACTTTGTTTTCCAGAAAGCCAAAGAACTATCCAGTGGGTCTACAATCCCACCTGTAATTCCAGAAGGCAAAGATGTCGATCTATGGAAGATGCTGGCTGGTGAGACTAGCCGTACTGGCAGGTCTGGTTGTGACTGAATGACTCTGCCTTATTGAACAGGGTGGAAAGTGATTGAGAAAGACTCTCAGCATCAACCTTGGGCCTCTATGCACATGCACACAAATGTGTGCCAACATAGGTGGGAACACACACACACACACACCCCTCCTCCCCCCACCACATATGAAAAAGGATAAGGAAAAAGCTGTGGTCTATGTAAGCACAGAAGACAAAATTGCCATAAAACCTGGGGAGAAGATCAATTCGAGAGGAATACTCAAGACTGAGCAGGCCACACCTCACCAAACCAATAATTTTACAGCCATGAAGAGCACCATGGGGGGAGGGGTCATCCAGAATTAGAATAACTAGACTGTAAGAGGAATGTGTATGAAAATATCACTTTAAAATATATTTTGGATGATGTATATAGTAGTACATGCTTCTGAGGATAGCCCATGGAGAGAGCCCAGGCTAGCTCAGAGCTGCATCGTAAGGCCCTGTCTTACAGAGACAAGAGCTAGGGGTGTAGTGTAGTGGTGGTTTGTATAGCAAAAGGGCCTGGGCTCAAGACCCAGCACTGACTGATGTGTCCTCAGACTACAGTGTCCTCAAACTTGTGTTTGGCACAGTGAGTGCTCCAAGTCTGTCCTCCCAGTCTGTCCTCAGCCTTGCTCTTGGACACACATGAGTTCTTCTTTTGCTTCAGAGGCTCTGCTCTTTCACTGAGCTTGGCCCACATTTTTAGGACAATGAGTGTTTCTTTGTTCTGTCTGTCACGCATCCTTCATGGAGGGCTGGGTCTCCTCTTTGCCTGTTGATTTCAGCTGTCACCACCAACTCTTGGGTTCAGAGGTTTCTGCTGGGAAGATGGCATCCCGAGCCTCATCCTCAGTCACCGTACATCAGGAAGCAAGCAGCATCAGGTTCCCTTTCTGAGATAACACACATTGATTTGAGTGCTTTCAGGAAGAATTCAGATGATTTGATATTCTTATTTATGGGCTACTGTCTCATTCAGGAGTTAATTCATTTTGGTTAATGAAAACAAATTTATGAAAACCATCAGAAGTGTTTAGCCAGCAGCAGTACCTCCTCCAGTCACGAGGCATTTGGAAATGTGAGGAGTGTGGTTTCAGTTGTCACAATGACTGATGGGATTCTGTCGTTAAGTGCCCGGGGACTAGATGCTACCTATCCTGCAGTCTTAGCTGTGGCGCTGCATAATGAAGAGCTGTTCAGTTGAAAATGTTATTATAGCCTTATTGAGAAAAGCAGTCTTGTGAAAGGAAGGTGGAGTCGGTCATATACAAGGTAACCCTGAGGTCTCTCTCTGTGTCCAGACTCCATGTAGGATCTCATTAAGAAAAATGCAAACCTGTTCTCTAAGACAGCACTGGGAAGGAAACTATTTCTTGAACTAACCTCAGAACTTCAAACAAAACAAAACAAATAAATGTCTTTTCCTTATTTTGTATCCCTGTTACCAAAATCTTAATTCAAATTCTCTGAAAAGATCTGGACCTGCCTTCTAGATCAGCCTGACTTGGTCACTTCTCTACTGTGGGTCCTTATCTTAACTTTTCATTTTAATAGAAACGGAGTTGAATTTTTCTGCTTTCTTCAATTCTCCACCACCTATATGTAGAAATTCTGTGTGCATGTGTGTGTGAGAAAGAAGAAAGATGGAAGAGATGGAGTGAGGATGTACACATTTCTTCGTTGCTTTGCTAATAGGGGACTATTTAAGACTTCAGGTGATCTTTTAAACTCAGATAACTGGGTGCACAACAGCACACTGCATCTGTTGCTCCCATCTTCTTTCCAGGCCAAATACTTTCTTCAGCTTTCCACGTTTCACACGCAGCCTGCTCTACCTTATCCAAGACCTTTCCGCTTTAGTACCACATGGCTATCTCTCAGTTCCGAAGTCCTGCACCTGAAGCGGAAGCCCTTCCATCTGCACTTGAGTGCCGCCCTTCCCAGCGTTAGCCGCTATGGTGGGTAGGCTGACCCTTCCAACCTGTGAGTAGGCAGACCCTTAAGAAAGAATCGATGAGAAAGAAATGATAGATACCCGTCGCCCAGCAACCCAGCTTCATTCAGTTCAGGGTGACAGATAATCAATTGAAGGAAATTCCAGCCTGAGTATGAGACAATATCTTGATCTTATTATTCCTCTAAGCAGCTAAACTAATCCTGCCAGCCAATTAGTGCCGAAGAGTGGGCGGTCCCAGCATGGTGCATCGTCTTCATTCCTGACCCTTCCTGATTGTGGAGCAAGTTCAAAGCGGAGATTTACACTTTGAGTTTTCCTGATTTTCAACCATTTTTCTCAAAAAAAAAAAAAATAACATCAAGGGTAGCCTGGCTATAAACTCCCAGAACGTTTTAGTGTTTTAGTGAAATTACACAGACACCTAAAATGAAAGTGAACCGTCGAGTTAGTGCTGGTTCATTAACTCCAGCACACCAGAGATACTAATTAATTTAAATAATTTCAAGGCCATTAATTAATCCACATTGAGAGCCAGTGAGGTGTACTCAATTTGGGGAGATGTAATAAAAACTCATATTCCTTGCTTCTAGCTAATATTTGTTGAAACTCCATCCTTGAAAACATCCATTATTTTGATTGTTAGATGGGAAGATGAAAGAGAAACCATTTTATGTTGACAGAAAGTTAAAGATACTCTTTCTAGCTAGGATCTTAATCAAACTGATGACTTGGGCACTCCTGATAACCTATCTGCAGCTCAGCCCTCTCTTATGCACAGAAAGGAGAAGGGGCTGCAAGCCCATGGCTCACTGAGAGCAAGGATCTCCTGACCCATTCAAAGGCCATCTCAGGAAGGGTGACCATGGGCTGACAGTTAGATGCTTCTTAGTGGAAAAGATAGTTGTTCAGTGATGGGCCCAGCCACACTGCAAGTCAGGGAGACAAGCTCCTCATTAATTTTGCTGCTTCCTTAATTAGGTGTCTAGGATTCTGAGAACTCCAGATAATGAGAAACTTTATATTGTTCCAAAAAAAAAATGTTACATTACAGCCTGTCTGCATGTGTTTGAAATTTCATGTGTTCATACTGTATTCTTTCCATTTTTCTTTTTGTTCAAGTTTTTATTTTTCAGAAAAAAAGTTTTCTGAGAATTATTAATCATTTGGGTAAGGAGGAAGTAGGAATCATATATAAATAACAGTTGAATAGCAGATGAATATGCCCAGGAATAAGGATTGTTAAAAAGCCAAAGGGACTTCCTGAGAGGAGAACAAAACATTTTCAGACAGACCAGATCATTACTCTATACTCAGCCATTGAAATTATTTTTTTTTAAATTGATGACATATTTGAAACAAAAATGTTCAGAGAGAAAGTTAAAGAATCTTGATTCTTCTTGAAATTTTAATTTTAAATTTATATGTACAGATACGGGTATATTTCTCTATGCAAACACTACCCATAACAAAATGCCGGCATCCGGCGAAGGCATCCATTCTCAATCCAGCCCTGTTTCTATAGCAATAATGACTGCTCTGACTGCCAGCTTTATTGGAGAATTACACTGCTTATCAAAAGGCAATTAAATTTTAAGCCAGAAAAGTCTAATTTATTTGCCACTAATTACCAAGTTTTAATGAGTATTTTATCATAAGCTTTACTCAAACACTAGAGACTTATGAATAAACACAACGGGAAACAATTTCTCATTATTTCAAATAATGTAACCATTTTTTGAGGTAGGGTCTTATTATATAGCTCAGACCCAAACTTATAATCTCTCTGTCTCAGCCTACTCCATGCTGGGGTTACAAGTATGCACTGTCACACCTGGCTTCTTACTATTCTCACTAGTATTTAGTCTTTGTACTCTTACATATTGCTCTGTGTATTTTATGAAATATATTACAAATGTAATATTTGCCCATTTATATTACATTTTATAGCTTTAATATATGACTTGAAATGAAAAAGACATAAAAACAAAGTCCAATGGGCTTGACTTTGAACATGGGGAAGGTTATGAGTATGACAGTCTGTAACTAGTTCTCAAGGGGATACCCTTGGGAGCTCTGAGTGTCAGGACTTAGAGACTGTGATGCCGTGATGCTGTTATTAACCAGCTCAGCAAATCCCTGGTAAAGACAGAGTGTTTCATGTCACTGCTGTGCAGGATGTGGCCAAAGTGGCCCATGGGAAGATGTAAGCATGAGCTATAGGCTGAAACATCCCACCGCATCTCATCTTGAGTGTGTTCACTTTGCTGAGTATAAGCGGGCAGGTGAACCTTCACCTTGTATCAGAAAGCTCCGCGCAGGCACCATATCTATATGGTGACCAGATGGCTGCTGAGTACACCTTCACTGAGCCACTGCTCCAGCCCATTTGACAGTTTTAAAATAAAGAGATGCTTACCTTCATCAGTTGTAATTAATAGCGGACACCACTGAAAAGCCAGTGTCTCCATAAGAAATGACATATGGGAAGCCGACTTGGTTCATAAGAAAAAGGCTTGCAGAAATCCAGTGAACAACAGAGGCATGTGCGGAGCTGCCAGGGAGGGGCTCATAGAGTGTGCTGTCTTTTCTTTCTAGATGGTCTGCGAAGTTTCCCAGATGAACACTTATTTCCAACAGCCATCAAGAAAGAGTCTTGACTGACATGTTTTTATGTTATTCTTTCTCTGCTTGACAAAGAAAATCAACCGGAATTGGCTAATTTACAAATGAAGGGGTTTATTTTTTCCCTTTGACTTGTGGACATAATTGTATCCATTAAGTGCAGTGGGAGCTCTGTGGTCTGAAGGGGAACAGGTAGGGAAAGCGAGTGCAGGGCTACAGAATTGATCCACAGAGAGGAAATACGGGGTCTGTTTTAACACCCAACTTCTGCACTGTGGAGAGCAATTTGAAAGCTCTCACGTTTTTCTCTACTGGTACTCTACAAAGAAATAAAATGGAAGCAAGTGTATCCAAGAACAATTTTATGGGGCTGTTGAGAAGTGTGGGGACCGTCTTAGCCCCACCCTGATTATTCTGCATTGCATAATAGGGAACAGTGGTCGGCAGGCATTCACAGCAGGGATCTCAAGTGTGCATCTTGTGACTGATCTGCATCTGCCTCTGGGAGGTCATGCCAGCTAATAAAAATTTCCATCCCATTCAGAGGAGCAGCCTGCTCTCCTGAGAAATGAACATGAGATGTTATCAAAGAAGAACTTCATAAGGTCTTGTTCTGTTCTAAGACTATGTATCAGGAGTATTACAGGTGTTTGGACAAAAAGAAATGACACATGCCATTAGAAAAACAGTGGAATGAATGAGTGAACCACAACTTGGCATGGCATGCTCTGAAAAGGACCAAAGGACTCTGAGTAAACAGAATGCTATTGACAATTTTAATTCACTCTGCAAGTGTTGGCTTGCTCACTTTCTGGCACATACTTGGCCCCCCAGTAGCATTCGTTGAATGAGAGAATTCTCATTCATGAGGAGATGGATCAGCAAGTAAAGTGCTTGATGTGTAAGCAGGAAGACCTTGGTTCAATCTCCCATAATCCACATAAAGGCATCAGGCTTGGCAGTGGGCACCTATAACCCCAGTACTGGGGAGGTAAAGACAGAAGGAGCTCTGAAGGTTCCTGGCCATCCATTCTTGTGGAATTAGCAAATTCAAGTGAAAGACTCTTGCCAAAAAATCAAGGAGGAGCGTGATTAAGGAAGGCAGTTACAACAGACCCTGGCTTCTACATGCATAGGGTCATATGAGAGCATGCTTACACATGCTCATTTATGCACACAGGAATGCAGGCACACACACACACAGTTCTTACCCATTCCTTGACTTTTCCCCCACTTTGGCACAGATTCTTTCTTTTAGGCCCCAGGTAACTATTCCATTTCTGGCCCATAGGTTGTAGAAGCTACATTGTATAAGGACCAATGTTCTCTCTCCTCTCTGTTTGTTCAGAATGAAAATGCACAACATTCCAGATGGTTTGGCTAATAAGGCCCACCCTTATTTGTCCACGAGTCTGGCTGGAGAATGACTGTCCTGGAGAAACCATTTCCTGAGAAGGCTTTGTGTGCAGCAGATATAATCCTTGGCTTACATCATTGCAAATGTCATGGGAAGTTATTGTTACTGTAGCCTAGCCTAGCCTAACCTGATTAACATAGTGAAATGCTCCAAGGAAATGCCCAGGGAAAGGAGGGCTAAGTATTGGAAGGAGTGAAAAGGATTTTGGAGATGGTGCCCCTGCAGGATCATAAATGTGATTGGGAGATATATTTAGGCAGATGGGCAGAGCAACATTTCAATGTAGGGGAAATGTCTCAGGCAGGGACTTGTACACCTATGTGCCAGGAAAACCACACATGGGTTTGTCTAGTTGCAGCTAGTGTGTGTGTGTGTGTGTGTGTGTGTGTGTATGTGTGTGACTGGGAAAATGGCATTTGTCAGACCTTGAATTGAGCTCATTGCTATGGAATGCCTTCCCCCAGAGCCGGCTGTGGATGGTATGAGACAGCAAGAGGCTTAAGTAAAATGTCAGGGCATTTGCTTAATCATGATAATTAGAGGTGAAATGAAAGGTTTCCTTTCCACTTTGGGCATTCAGCCCTTGCTGTCACTAAATGCCATTACAGGAACTGAGACAACCAGGTAAGGTCTCTTCCTCTCCTGTCTTTGGGCTCACAGAGGCCTCTTTAGAGAGGTTAAACTTCAGAATCAGTGGTATAAATAGGAATTATCCAGGCAGAATTAATAAGAGTGGGCTGATGCCAGTCGAGTGTATACATTTATAGTCTTAAAAAGGGAAACACAAAGATACCCTTGGTGCAGCAACATGTTTTGCAGCAGATTTGGTTCTGCGGAGAGTGACAAAGAGACCTTTTTCTAGGCTTAATTATTTTTAAAATGCCTTTTCTGGGGATTACAAGTTTCATATCATGGTCGTGCACACTGTCATAGGACTTGGCTGCTCTGAGAAACTAACAGGCCAGAAAAATAACCTTTTACCTTCTTGAAGCATTAAAGTTTGCATTCCCCCATTTTTCTTGACATTTATTTTAAGATGTACTAATTAATATGTGGTTTTATAACAGTTGAGTCTATAAACTCTAACTCATAGGCAGAACTAGGCTATTTTTTTGCTATTTCTCTCAAAGCAAGTTGTAAACCAATATAAGTCAATCTATTCAATTTTATTTTATTTTATTTTTTTTTTCATTTTTCATTTTTTTTAATATTTTTATTACATATTTTCCTCAATTACATTTCCAATACTATCCCAAAAGTCCCCCATAGCGCCCCCCACTTCCCTACCCACCCATTCCCATTCTTTTGGCCCTGGCATTCCCCTATATTGGGGCATATAAAGTTTGCAAGTCCAATGGGCCTCTCTTTCCATTGATGGCCGACTAGGCCATCTTTCGATACATATGCAGCTAGAGACAAGAGCTCCAGGGTTCTGGTTAGTACATCATGTTGTTCCAACAATAGGGTTGCAGATCCCTTTAGCTCCTTGGGTACTTTCTCTAGCTCTATTCAATTTTATAACAGATAATGCAAATGACCTATTCTTATTAGGCAGGATTTAAGTACTTTAGATAGGATGGCCAACAAAATAGGGACCCTAAAGGAGCTTTCATTTCAATGAGAAAGAGGGATAAGTGAATACTTGACTATAGTGTTAGATGACATTATATCATCTCTGATTCTAGGAACCAGGGAAGTGGTAAATCATTATGGGTTGTTTTGCTGTGATGCTTTGTGTCTGGAAAGTTTGTTACCTTGATAAGGTGGTAGCTATGCAGAGACCTAAAGAAAATGAAATAGATCTGCCTGCCTGCTTCTGCTTCTGCCCTCAGCGTATCCAGGCACCACAGTGCACTGGGCAGAATGGAAGGAAAGAAGCTTTTCCTGTGGTTTCAGCAGAATCTTGGTTGGCGGTGAATGCCAGGAGAAATAGCCTTCTCCAAGATGGTTTTCAGTGAAATGGATGTTTTTTATTAGGGGGGACAAGGGCTATATAAACCTTGGGGAGTAGGTAGGGGTTTTCAGGGTGAGTGTATGTCATTGGCTGGTGCCGAGGTGCTGGGAACGCTTCATTTGATTAAGGTGCTTACTGGACATGTCCTTATAGGGAGAGAGGAAGTTAAACCTGTAATGTGGTGACCAGTCTACATGACTACCTCAAGGGTGGTGGAGGAGAGGGGTCATACAGGCTCCATGCACCAGGGCACGCAGAGCAGACCCAGAGCAAGGAGGGAAGAGTCCCAATTCCTGCCCATCTGAGGATGAGATTTTCAGGGTTTACACAGCTCTCAACCTCGCACTTGCTCCAGACTGGCTCCCCATGTCGCATGGCTTTCTGTCCTCACTAGAATCCATATGACAATTGTGAATTGGAGAAGTACCCAGGTAGGAAGAATGGGCAGCGTCACTTGAGGTAGAATGTACTGGCCTATTTCAAGGATAAAAACTGAGACCAGTGTAAATGGGGCGAGCAAGGAACAGAGTGCTAGGAACCTAAAGTTGTCAAGGGTTGCCTTATTCCTTCTTTCCTAGTAAACTTAATCCACAGTGTTCCTTGGTCTACAGGTGTGTGTGTGTGTGTGTGTGTGTGTGTGTGTGTGTGTGTGTGTGTGTAAGGACTTCTTAGGCCATACCTCATAGGGCTGTGGTACTCAAGGGGTTCTGTCCCTGTATGGTGAGAACTAGCTCCCCATAGACCTGGTATGAGCTCCTTGAAGGGCAGAGGGCAGGCAGAGATATTCCAAAGTTCCATCCCTCAACACACAGATATAAATTTTTTTGTAGACTACATTTTTTCCAGCTGTTATTTTTCTCACTATTTAGATAACATACTGAAGTTACAAAAAGAAGTTTATAAGACTACTACAAAGATCTGCATATTTCATAGAGTCACAATTATTGACATTTCTAGAATGCTTTGTGTGTGTACAGTTACTGTTCTCTGCATTGTAGGCAATCGTTGAAGACATTGTGCCCCTAGATATTTCAGCATACATTTTCTTACAAGTAAGTATCCTGTTACATTAAGATAACTATCATGTAAACAAAGTCTGGGAATTTCACACTAATGGAATATATTATTATCCCAACCACAGTCCAACTGCCTCCCATTTTCTTCAACAATGACAATGCTCTCTTTTGTAGATGTTTTCTTCACAAATTTCTGATCATATCTGATAAACACGATGACCTTTAATTGTCCTAGCCTGATTCTCTTTGACATAGAACAGGTTCTCAGGTCTTCTTGGCTTTGGCCTCAATGAAAGACAGAGGCTATTTATTTTCTCAGCTATCCAGTTGGATTGTGACAGATAACCAGATTCAGTTTCTGAGTGTTTGGTACAAACAACACAGATGGGGCCCCGTGTCCTCAGTGCAGGCTATCAGGTGACAGGTGTTCACTAACCCTGATGACGGGGACTTTGCTTACATGTTTTAAGAAGGTGCTCACCAGGCATCGCCACTGTAAATTTATTGTTACTCCTTTGTGGCGACTTGTGGGGTGATAATAGAACGTGTATAAATAACATGTCTTCTCAGATGTTTTCCTACTTATTTTAATGCCTGTTGATGAATTTCTGAGTTTCATTTTAGTAGAATGAATTTTATTGGCTATAAATGACAAAAATAGCTTCAGAATATTTGATTTAGGTGCATAGAGTTTATTGAACAGATCATGTAGAATTATTTCTCCCTAGGTGCATTCATGATACTCTATGCATCATAAATGGGGCATGTACACACTCAGGGCCCTCATTGGTATCCATACCTTGATTAGCTAAAGCATTGGGAAGTCATAAAAACTAATGGACCTCTTGGGAAGCTGGTGTGTCTCTTTCAGTCAATGCTAATCCTCAGAGACCATCAAGCTGACAGATCTGTATGTTATAGGATGTGTACTGCCATCAGGATCTTTTGGAGGTTTTAATAAAAGTGCTATAAAACCTGCCCCTGATAATAAGATTGTCTTGTTTTCATTTGCCTGATCTTTTCAAAAGTGGAAAGCAGCAGCCTTTCTTGTTACTTGAGATAAATTTTATGTTCTGATACATTTATGTGTTGGGCGGGAAATGTGAAATGCACTTCCAAGCCTGTTTCCTGATTTTCACATTTTAATGAACATGCATTATGTCTTTCCCCCTTGTTTTATTTCTATGACTAACAACTGTGTGATACCAGGCAAAACAAATTTAAGGTCTAAATTATGTGTACATTAAAATGGTCATTCATCCTAAATGGTGATAATATTGACCAGGAGTATTAGATTAATTTATAAATGATGTTTTATGAATAATAAAATTGTTTTATCAATATTCATCCAAGTGGAACAAATAGTCTTAGTAGTTCTGGCTTCTCCGGGTCATCAGGTAACATGGGAAAATCAGTTCTGTCCTTGAATGGGACCAGATTCACTTTGGAGCAACCTTGGTAGAGTTGAGGATCCTTGACCAGTGGTTGTTTCCTTCCCAGCCTTTCTCCACTTGTCATAGGCATGCAAGTAGACATAGACAGGGGCTTCAGTGAGAAGTTTCACTAAGGAACAAAACAAATTCCTCCCAACATAACAGAATTCACCAGGATACTTAGCTTGAACCCTTAGCAACAAGGGGTTTCTGTAGGACAACACGGAGTATAGAGAACTGGCTTCTCTTTATCCATAAATGTGGATTTGTCTGGAGGTTTCAAGAAGCTTTGGTGGGACTAGCATAGATGGGATACATGCTCTTCTCTCAGCATCGTATCAGGGGATAGGTACTACTGTTCCTATACAGACTCAATGCCTAATCTTGTGAGAGGCAGGATGGAACAAATTCTAAAGTCTGATTTAGGCACCTTCTCAAAGTAAAGGGTCCTCAGAGGGTGTTTGTAGTAAAAGGGATGGGAGTGCAGAAATCCATCCACATAGAGGGACATGCTATTCTGACGATGGCTCTTTTAGTACCTCAGCATATGTCCAGTGTTGGATGGGAATGAATATTAATAGACTTTGTGTTCATGCATGTTCACATATTGAAAGATCCTTGGTTTCTTAGCTTGAGCAGAATATTGCTGAGTCCTTGCATGCCTCTAGGTACTTGGACATGACTTGGGGTGGAGAGGGAATGAAGAAAAGACACAGAAAGAAAAGTTGGGTTTTGGTGGACTGAGTGCTCAGCACCCCAGAAGCTCTGTGTATCTATTATATAAATTGAATCAGGAGGTGGGGCTTTTACATACAGCTGGACAAGAAGGCGGAGTTATAACATTCAGTAAATAAGAGGCAGGGTCTGTGATATTCAGCTGGATCAGGGAGGTAGATTTAGCTAATCTCAGCAGGGGCCTCTGTTGGGGAGCAGTCTTCAGACTATAAACAACCTCCAGGAGAGAGCTATGGTGGACATCTTGTGCACAGACCATCAACACTCATGTGTGGTCCCTGAGGCAGGCTTTGGCATTTCCCTCTGGACCTCATTCCAGGGGAAAGGCTTGCCATTCCTCCATGGATCTGTAGCTCTGGGGCTTTGACATGGCAATGCTCATGCCACCAGTCCCCATTAATTCAGGACTTCACTCACTCAGGTTTCCTCCACTCCCTACAGAACATCACCGTCAGCTTGGGCTGAAGACCGCATCATGAAAACTTCCCTTTGGATATGCCTCCTTCTGATTTGGTTATTTTGAGCATCAGAAAATCCAGCACAATGTGAGGGAGTGAGTTTATATATGTATATATAATTTATCTATGTATGGCTGGTTGTTTGAATGGTCAGTACAACAAATACATTATTTTTCCATGTGTACATGTTTGTTGGTAAAAAGTCTCAGTAGTTAGAAGAACTATGCTATAGTTTAATCATTATAACTAAATTATAATTTAATCACACAGTAATTTCTTCATGTAAAGCCAGACAAGGTGCTATAGACCCAAATACAATCTTTATCCTCTTTGGGACAATGCTCATGTGCCAAGTGGGTCTGGCTGTTTAGCACTGGCTGCCCCCACATATACTGTGCCCCTCTGCTTCTTGTTTATCGAACTTACAGGCTAATAGGTCACTGTTTTATTAAGTAGAAGGGTTTATGGATGGCTGGATGGTCAATAACATTGACCACTCAGACATCAAATAATTAAGTCAAATATAACCTACACAAGGTAGGCTTACCATTGAATATAAATTAATTTCCCCAGATACTTTGACTGCTGAAATATATTTTTCTAGACCCCAGAATATACTGGGCTTTGATGTGATGTCAGTGGGTGCTGGGGGTATTTTGTAATGAGCACACGAATGCCTGTAGCTGGGCATTTGTGAGTTTCTGTCACTAAAGAAATAGTATGGGAATACCAAGTTCAGTAAACTGGTCATTCTCTCCAGACTTGCTACAAAGCACTTCTGACCTCCAGAACTCCAACAAGCAGACTGAAATCACTAAGCTGCTCAGACTCCCACAGAACATTAACTGTTTCAGTACTATGTTCTTAGTTCTCAGAAACAGTGTTAGTTAATGAAATAACCAAGACAATCAAGTTTAAAAGGACAAGGGTTTATTTTGGCTTTTGGGAGGTTTCAATCCATGTTCCCTTGGCTCTGTTCTTTGGTCCTGTGATAAGGTGTAACACCATGGTGGGAATACATGGAGAAGAAGCATCCAGAAAGCAAAAATCATTGTATAAAAATGATGAGTTTCATTGACGTTTTCCTCAGGCATGTGTCAGTTACTTTGCTCCTACTCTTTTGTCAATCTCTCCCCAACACTGCTGGAACCCCTCCTCTTCCAAAATTATCTCCCTTCTAGGTCTCAAATGAGAGAGAAAACATGACATTCTTCTTTCTGTGTCTGGCTTATCTTGTTTTTGATGATGATCTCCAGTTCCATCCACTTCTTGCAAATGATGCAATTTTATTCTTCTTATTCTCTGGATGAAACTTCATTATGTGACCACATCTTCCTTATCCCTTTATCTGTTGATGGGCAAGATCCTGTACCTTGGCTCTTGTGGACAGTGAGTGATAACTGTGGATCTTCAGATGACTCTGTTGTATACATGCCTGTATTTCTTCATGTACTTACCAAGGGCTGTAACATCTTCTAAGATTTAAATCGAAGAGGCATCTATGAAAAGACAATTCTGACTTAGGAAGATGTTGACCACCAACTTTTGTGTCCCTTAAGAGGACAATGGATAGTCCTTACGTAGTGTGTAGTACATTATAGTCATTATTCCATTATAATTACATTCATGGGTATATAACTGTGGCATTAATCCTCAGTGTAAACTTCTGAGGTCTCTGCAACCTACCTAGGTAGATGACAGTTCCCTTAGTGCGACAAATATTTCTCTAGCTTCATTGAAATATGACTGACAAATGGCAATTGTTATATATCAAAGGTATACAATATGGCTATGTATACAGATCTATGTATCTATGTATACACAGTGCTAAGTGATTATCATGTGTCAGATATTTAACCATATGCCAGCCATCACCTCATAGTTACCTTTCTCCCTGTATAGGTATGTGTGTGGTGAGGATAGTTTTGAACTATTCTCTAAGCAAAACTCAAGTTTACAATAGTCTGCAGCTATTTGGTCTCTGGAACTTACGGTATGAGTGAAAGTCGGCCCCCGATTCCATGTCTCCCAGTTCCCCCTCCCATCTCTCTGTTCTCTTTCTGCTCCTGTGAGCTCCACTTGTTTAGATTCCACATACAAATGAGATCATCCGGTGACTATGCTTCTCTGTGGGGTTTATTTCACTTATTGCTGTGTCCTCTGTGCTGCGCATTACAGGTAAAAGTGAGATGTCCTTCTTCTTATGCATGAGTAATATTCCATGATATGTATACATACTGTATTTTCTGCATCGACCTAGGGACATTTATTTCTATATCTCAGGTATTATGAATCGACCTAGGGACATTTATTTCTATATCTCAGGTATTATGAACAATGCTTCACACGGTGTGTTGGCTCTTCACACCACAGTTGAGGCACACTGAAATCTGACAGGAGTGAAGACAGCAGTTTTTAATATCCACTCTTTCTATAAAATTTCCTTTGCTCAATATCTTGAGTTAAACTATGCAGTCTAATAAAATAAAAAACAACCCTGTAGTATATTTTGTTGACTTACATTAGCGTGTCTCAATGACAATGATGATTTTTGTTAAAGTGATTTATAGAAATTTCCAGCTGAAAGCTTTTCATGAAACCTCTGAAAATCTTCAAGCCGTGAGTAGGTCAGGCAGAGCAGTCTGAAGGAAGGCATTGTATCTGAGGTGCCCCCTTGACTTCTGAACTATCGAGCAGAGGGAACCACTGCTGTAAATGAAACTTACAGAAAGCAGCTTTAAAACTGCATAAAGGGAGCAAGACTCCCAATGAAATCTGCAGTTAGAGCTGCAGTCAAATGTCAGTGGGATTTCTTAGGGAGATTAAGAGGCCTGCAGCAGTTCACTTTTCAGTGAGATATGCCATAAGTTATTGATTTTCATGAAAAAATATATAGCTCTGTGTGGAACAGTGATTTACAGAACCACTAAGGTCTACCATCTGACGAAATCAAAGAACTACTAATAATTCTCATCAAATATTTTGCTATTTTCTGACTATTCCAGTAATGTGTGCCCTTGTAGGAAAGAATAACAGTTCAAATAAACAAAACCATTTTGAGTTGACTGGAATCTCATGACTCAGACAGAATCCCAATGCTGTGTGGCTGTGTTTCATGGTTCTTCCAAAGCCATCTGCATTTCTTGGACACAGGCTAGCAACTGTGGGATTGGCTTTGCCTGATTACTCTTGCTAGTCAGGAGGTGTCCTGATTTCTAGTCCCTCCCAAAAGTCCTGATGAAGGTAGCTCAGCAGAATGTGGACTGGATGAACTACCATTTGCCTAAATAGTAGGAAGGGATGAAACGGATAGGGACTTAAACATGGCAGAGTAAGAGACACGTAATGACCCAGAAAGACCAACTGCAATCCCACAAACAAAGCCAGGAAAAGCAACAGTCCACAATGTCTGAGTTCTCATTGCTCGTGTGAAAAACAGGAGTCAGGTTCCATGGGCTCCATAGTTTGGTGGATTTCTTTCTCTTCATCTTAACTCAATGCTTTTTGAGCTTCCAATTGCAGGTCATCAGGGAAAAGGTTTTCTGCTTAGGAACATCTCTGCCTAAACTAAAGCTTTGGTGTTATGATCAGAATGTTAAGAGAAAATATTTTGTAGTATCTGGTGCCCTCTTTTAATCTCATTTCCCTAGTGACAATTGAAGAAAAGTAGGGGACATCTGAGGGGATAAGATCTAGAGAGGCATGGAGAAAGAAGTCATTCTCTGGGACAGGGAGTGATTGACATTCATGGGAATGGGATGAGCAGTGACATTACATAAATAATGCACACACTGAATTAAGGGGAGCAGGAAGTGAAAAGTGAGGTCCAGACCCCAGAGAACTCTGACAAACATAGTTTTGTTCTCAGATCTTTCTACACACAAACAGTTGTTGGTGGGGGTCATGTTGGAATACATGTATAATCTCAGTACTTGGGAGACAGGGTTGCCAGGGTGAGACCGATTTGGGCTATACAGTAAGATCCTGTCTTAAAATGAATATGCAAAAAAATATAACAATGTTGATTTTTTAACATAATATGTACTTTAGTTTTGAATATAGTATTGGTTTTTCTTGTGGTACAATTTCCATTTTATTTTTGTCATTATTGAAAATTTCTCCTGCTCTATTTATATCCACTAAAGACTACCTCATACCATCATCCCTCCACCAGTTATTCTTTATTAACTACCTAGTCTAAATTTCCTATGATTTTTATAGTCTTCAATATCATCCCCTATGGTATAAGTATATTTACTAGTAAGCATTCTAATTATACAATGATCCATATAAGTCAGCCAATATTTTACCATTTACCATGGTATGTCAGGAATGAAAAATGTGATTCCAGCTGGGTTTTTTTTCCAAAGAGACCTCTGTCAAATGACTGTTAAAATATAAGGAAGAATGGAGGGAACATGGTCCAGAGAGGTCTATAAAATGTTATATTCTAAGTAAGAATGGAGTGAACATGGTCCAAAGAGGACTATAAAATGCTATATTCTAAGTAAGAATGGAGTGAACATGGTCCAGAGAGGACTATAAAATGCTATATTCTAAGTAAGAATGGAGTGAACACGGTCCAGAGAGGAACATAAAATGTTATATTCTAAGTAAGAATGGAGTGAACATGGTCCAGCGAGGACTATAAAATGTTATGTTATAAAATGTTATAAAATGTTATAAAATGTTATATTCACCAATGATTCTAGCTTTGATTCTGTTGGTCAGTGAAAAAATTGTAGTATTTCTCATGCCATCTCAGGGCTAATGTCAGATTTATGAACCATATAAAGTGTTTTATTTGAACTCCTGGGAAATTTCAAAACTGTATACAGCAAGACAATACTTGGGAAAATAAAGAATCTTGTGTTTTAATTCCATGAAATCCTATAAAATTTATTAATATGTGGGAGTTCACAGTTCTCTGGATCACTTGCTCCAAAGACTTCTCCAAGCTTTCTTCTTCTTTTTAAAAATTTATTTATTTATTTTAAACTCCAGATTTTATTTCCCTCTTGGTCCACCCTCTGACGGTTCCATATCCTATACCTCCTCCCCACGCCCCTGTCTCCACATGGATGTCCCCAAATCCCACCCCACCAGACCTCTAAACTCCCTGGAGTGTCCAGTCTCTTGAGGGTTAAGTGCATCTTCCCTGACTGAACCCAGACCCGGCAGTCCTCTGCTGTATATGTGTTAGGGGCCTCATATCAGCTGGTATATGCTGCCTGGTTGTTGGTCCAGTGTCTGAGTGATCTCTTGGATCCAGGTTAATTGAGACTGCTGGTCCTCCTACAGGGTCGTCTTCCTCCTTAGCTTCTTACAGCTCTCCCTGAATTCAACCACTGGGGTCAACAGCTGCTGTCCATTGGTTGGGTGCAAATATCTGCATCTGACTCTTTCAGCTGCTTGTTGAGTCTTTTGGAGGGCAGTCATGATAGGTCCCTTTTGTGAGCTTCCCATAGCCTCAGTCATAGTGTCAGGCCTTGGAACCTCCCCTTGAGCTGGATCCCACTTTGGGCCTGTCGCTGGCCCTTCTTTTCCTCAGGCTCCTCTCCATTTGGAACAACTATGGGTCAGAGTTTTGACTGTGGGCTGGCAACCTTATCCCTCACTTGATGCCTTGTCTTCCTGCTGGAGGTGGGCTCTACAAGTTCCCTCTTCCCAATGTAGGGCGTTTCGTCTAAGATTCCTCCCTTTGAGTCCTGAGAGTCTCTCACCTCCCCGGTCTCTGGTGCATTCTGGAAGGTCCCTACCTCCCAAGGTTGCCTGTTTCCTATCTTTCTTCTGGCCCTCAGGGCTTCAGTCCTTTTCCTCTACCCAGTCCCCTACTACATCATTCCCCTCTTTTCCCCTCCCCCATCCACTTTCCCTCCCAAGTTCCTCCCTCCATCCCCACTTGTGATTGCTTTCTTCTCCCACCCATGTGAGACTGAGACATCCTCACTTGGGCACTTCAGCTTGTTGACCTTTTTGAGTTCTGTGGACTGTATCTTAGATATTCTGTTTCTCTCTCTCTCTCTCTCTCTCTCTCTCTCTCTCTCTCTCTCTCTCTCTCTCTCTCTCTCTCTCTCATATCCACTTATTAGTGAGTGCATACCATGCATGTCCTTTTAAGTCTGAGTTACCTCACTCCAGATGTTATTTTCTAGGTCCATCCATTTGCCTGCAAAACTCAGGATATCCTCTTTTCTAATAGCTGAGTAGTATTCCATTGTGTAAATGAACAACATTTTATGTATCCATTCTTCTGTTGTGGGACATCACAATTACTCTAAACCACACAAGGACCCAACCAAAAAAGAGAACTTTAGACCAGTCTCACTTTTTTCTTTTTTCTTTTCTTCTTTTCTTTTCTTTTCTTTTCTTTTCTTTTCTTTTCTTTTCTTTTCTTTTCTTTCCTTTCCTTTCCTTTCCTTTCCTTTCCTTTCCTTTCCTTTCCTTTTCTTTTCTTTTCTTTTCTTTTCTTTTCTTTTCTTTTCTTTTCTTTTCTTTTCTTTTCTTTTTTTTTAGACAGGGTTTCTCTGTGTAGTCCTGGCTGTCCTGGAACTCACTCTGTAGACCAGGCTGGCCTCAAACTCAGAAATCCTCCTGCCTCTGCCTCCCAAGTGCTGGGACTAAAGGCGTGTACCACCACGGCCTGGCTCAATTCTCACTTATGAATATCAATTCAAAAATACTCAATAAAATTCTTGCAAACCAAATTCAAGAACACATCAAAACCATCATTCACCATGATCAAGTAGGCTTCATCTCAGGGATGCAAGGTTGGTTCAATATACTAAAATCCATTAACGTAATGCACTATATAAACAAACTCAAAGGAAAAAATCACATGATCATCTTCTTAGATGCAGAAAAAGCATTTGACAAAATGCTTCATGTTAAAAATATTGGAGGTATCAGGAATTCAAGGCCCATACCTAAACATAATAAAAGTAATATACAGCAAACAAATGGTCAATATCAAATTAAATGAAGAGATACTTGAAGCAATCCCACTAAAATTGGAGACAAGACAAGGATGCCCACTCTCCCCATATCTATTCAATATAGCACTGGAAGTTCTAGCTAGAACAATAAGAAAACAAAAAGAGATCAAGGGGATGCAAATTGACAAAGGAGAAATAAAGGTATCACTATTTGCAGACAATATGATAGTATACATAAGCAACCCCAAAAAGCTCTATCAGAGAATTTCTCCAGCTGATAAACAACTTCAGCAAAGTGGTTGGATACAAAATTAACTCAGATAAATCAGTAGCCTTCCTTTATACAAATTGTAAATAGGCTGAGAAAGAAATTAGGGAAACAACTCCTTTCACAATAGCCACAAATAAGATAAAATATCTTGGGGTAACTCTAACCAAGCAAATGAAAGATCTGTACGATAATAACTTCAAGTCTCTCAAGAAAGAAATCGAAAATCTCAGAAAATGTAGAGTTCTCCCATGCTCATGGATTGGCAGAATTAACATAATAAAAATGGCCATCCTACCAAAAGCAATCCACAGATTCAATGCAATCCCCATCAAAATCCCAACACAATTCTTCAAAGATATGGAAAACGCAATTCTCAAATTCATCTGGAAAGACAAAAAACCAGATAGAAAAGCATTCTTCTATTTTTTTTAAAAGATTTATTTATTATTATATATAAGTACACTGTAGCTGTCTTCAGACACACCAGAAGAGGGCATCAGATCTCATTACGGATGGTTGTGAGCCACCATGTGGTTGCTGGGATTTGAACTCAGGACCTTTGGAAGAGCAGTCAGTGATCTTAACCACCGAGCCATCTCTCCAGACCAGCATTCTTCTTTTAAAGACTAAAAAGACCTATGCTACATACATTCCTATAAAAAGGTATGCTGTGTATTTTCTGGAGGTAGAGAGTACAGAGGCTACATTTTGGGACTGAGTTAGCATGTAGCATGGGGAATTGAGGCAACTGGGTTAGAGATAGGTCAAGGTGGGGTTGTGGGGGGTACTTGATTAGAACAAAATGGACCAAAACCACCTAGGCAATTTGTGTCCAGAGAAAAGGAACCAAGATTTTAAAAAGTAATTTTCAATTATATGTATATATGTGTCATCCTCCCTGGAGCTGGAGATACAGGCATTTGTGAGCTGTCTGAAGTGGGTGCTTGGAATACTCTTAACTGCTGAGCTGTCTCTTCAGCTCTAGAGAACAGTGTGTAATATGATTTTCATAGACTCTGTGTCTGACCTGCTTTACTCATTTAAAGAAGGGTCTTTTAACTCATTTAACTCTGATAAGGTCTTTTTTGTTCTGTGTGATTTGTAGCTATGTGATGGGGGATAGAACAATGCAAGGACAGTAAGAACAGACTCTGCTCAAGTTAAATTCAGAAATATATTGGTCCTAACTTTACATATCCTTTGTAATTAACTGATGATACAGGTGCTAACTCATATCATGTATAGGCATGAGAACATTGAGGCTTATAGAGGAGGTACCTGCTGACCAAGTCATCTCAGATCCAATATCCAAAGCCAGGCCAACTCTGTGCTTTGGTCTCTTTCATCACTTTTAAAAGAAACTTTGAATTCAGACCATGATTTTCTGTTCTTTCTATTTGCGCGTCCAGAAACAAGGGTCTCTTGACTCCTACCATTGATGAGCGATAAGCCACTGATAGGATGTATGGCTTTGCTCACCAATACATTTGTCCTCTGTCACAGAAAGGCTCAGGGATTCCCAGGTAAAACAGAGACCGGCAAATGTTTGCCATCTCGCAGGGTTTGTGACGATTGCAGGACAAGGCTGCTGCCAAGTTCCTTCATATAATACCATGTTAACAGGAATTAACTTCCTTCCCAGGGTCATCCAGAGGCCTTCCTGCCCCCTTTGTTAATGAGTGTCTTGGCAAATCTAGACTATATTGAATCCTTGGTTCTGATGCTCTGCCTTTGCTCCATGGGAACTGGTGAAGGGAAGGGGTGGGGACAGAAATGCTGTCCCCCAGCTGTCTGTTTAACAGGAAAAGCCTTTGAGTAAGCACTATACCTAGTTGGAGTAACAGACCCTGCAGAATAAACCTAATGCAAACCCAGCACAAGAATAAATGGAGCCCCACAGAGCAACTTTTCTCCTCCACACAGGGATCCTTTGCCAGCATCCTCTGTCTGGGATAAATGGCAGCGGCAGTAATATGGATTTGGACTCTAAGTTTCCAATCAAATGAGTTCAGAATGAACTTTCTTACTCATATTGATTTCAGAATAAACACAGATCCAACAGAGGGGCATTGCTTTCTTTGCAAGTTTCTCTGTAATTCAGGACTGCTTGGCAGATACTCTTCCCTTTAATGCCAGGAGTTATTCAAAACTCATCTTAAGAATAAGAGGAATCAAAGCATTTGACATTGGGAAGGCCAGCAGATCCTGTTGTGTCTGTGCGGTCAAGAGGCGTTAGCATCTAGATTGGTAACTCCCCCACCACTATCCAAGGCAGAGAAACTCAAAAAGTAAAGTTTCTCCACAAAGAGACTAAAAACAGTGCGACTATTGCCATGCTGGGTTTTTTGTTTTTTTTGTTAAGTCCATAGTAGCTCTGATTCTACGTGTACTTAAAGTCTAGTGATAATCATATATACTTTTTATTTTTACAAAAGTACAATGTGGTTCCAAGACTGGAAAAAGATGGAAGATATTGGAGCCAAAGAATGAGACTCAGAACACCCCTCCACCCTTTAGACTCTGCTACTTCATTTGGTTCTTGAGAGCACAGCCCAATACTTGAAAGGGTAAACTGTGGAATGAGATGGCTTGAATTCAGTCCTGCTCCTCCAGCTGTGTTACTGGAGCCAAGTTCCAGGACTTCTGCCTACTCAGTTTTCTCATCTGTCAGATGGGAACAGAGACAGGTAATGTGCCATAATGCTTAGAATATGATATTTAATACAATATCGATGTCCATGGATCATAGGGTGAGTTTTCAAAGTCTACTTAAATAAGGGTTCTTAAACACTTTAACCTCCCTTCTAGCCCATTGACCAAAGGTAGGGGAGAAAGATGGTTAATAAGACAAGAGAGATGTAGAGCTGTTAAGAAGTAGTTCTTTTAGGTGATTCCAGTCTTTGTTGTCAGGATATCAGCAGCCTAGTCTGAATCATCAAACATGAATCAGTAGCCGCAGTCCAGTCCAATTGGCAAACACCAAACATGAATCAGTAGCAGTAGCTTGAATCAGAAGAAACTGTGAGACAAGAGTCCATGAGAGACATGAGTCCACAGAAGCCACAAGAAGCAGCTGCAATACCAGGAGAATCCTTTGGTATGTGTCATTCTATGAAGTCATGACAAGCAGATATCAGTGCAGAGCAGCAAAGTGTTACAAGGTGAAAGGGGAAAAGAGTGTCATTATCTGTCTGTTGGGTTCTACTTATACTCTTTTCAACCATCATGGTGTCCTCTCACGTGTCCTCTCACATCCTCTCATCAGACAGCTTCCAGAAAAACATCATATGGCACACGTCTGAGTCTCCAAAGAAACCAGAAATTTCCTCTTCAATATATATTTATATGCACACATATGTGTGTATACATAAACATATATATTCTTTAACTTTTATTGCGTTTGCTCTTTAACAATTTCACACATGTATAATGTGCATTTTGAATTTTATACCCATCCCAAATCTCCCTTCCATTTCTATTACCCCCTATGTGAGTCTCTTCCTGTATTTATGACTTTTTCTTGCTGTTTTGTTGGTTTTGGGAGGCTCTACTGAGTCTATGGGCCCATGGCTTTGCAAGCATCTGCTGAAGCCTCCTGGGCTCCTCAGTAGTTGCATAACTGAGGACAATAAGTGCCTGTCCCTCAGAATCCATCAGATGTTAATATTTCAACAGGGAGGGATGTGGCCCTGTAAACTCCTCCCTGACCCATGATTATAGTTTTAAAAATAGCAGCTGAAGTCTTTCCTTAGAACTTCAGGAGTATGCCTGTTGTTTGATTGGACAGAGCATCTGTCTGTGGCTGTGCGTTCTCAACATCTGCTTTGCCCAAGGTGTGTAATAAGGAAAATGGATATGAAGGATTTTCTTTTGCATCATGTATACGATACTAAAATGAAGTTTATGAAAACATTTACATTTTTTCCTGGTTGAACAAACACAGATCTCACTGAATAGCTCTTTTATATTTTAAAATATACAAGGAAACTGGAGAAGTCAAAGACTTCCAGGCAGACCTGCCTGATAGTGCAGGGTAACTCACTCAGGGTGGCTGCCAAGCATTCAGGCTGCAGGCTCCCTCAGGCTGCCTGCCTGCATCCTTCGACCTTGACGGCAGGTTCTGGCAGACAACCCAGAAGCTCTCACAGTCCATTAAAACAACAGATGCAGACACACTCAAAGCCAACTGCTGAAATCAGGTTAATTTCAGCTTGGTCTGCTGTTGGCCTCTCAGAGCCCAGACCAGTTCCACCCACCCAGAAATCTGCAAGGTTAGGTCATGGGGACTTTCCACTTGTGGACATTTCTCAGAATGTCCAGGTAGGTGGGAAGTTCTGACTAGGTGAGGAATTGTCAGCTTATGATTAAGAGATGAAAGTAGAACACAGCAAAGAAAATTAGCAGGCAAATGCACTGCCGTTGCGTCTGGTGAATGGGAAAATGTCTAAGGCCTGACCTGTGTTTATTTCTGTAATGATGCAATTGTTGGGATAACACTGGGTTTCTTTGGTTGTATGAATGGACTTTGCATGAAGCACATTTACCTTTTGCTGATTCTACATTCACACCTGTGTATATGGAGCGGGAGCAGTGTGGAGTGGTGTGATTGCCCTCAGCCAGCTGCACTTGGGTTTTGGCCATTTGTTCTTATCTCCCTCTGCATTTTGCTTTGCTTAGTTGTTGCTCTTACTGCAGGGAAGTACAAACTGTTAAGCTGTCTTTTGTGACTCAGAGCCAAAATGATCGAGTTCACCAGTTGAAATGATGAAAGATTGGAAGGCTGATGACTTTATGGCAACCACGACTCAGCCCCCCAAGGAAACGGCCTTCCCATGAGCATGGGAGGAAGATGACATTTGCCTCTTCCACAGCGTGGCTTCTCATGATGGTGTTCTCCTGGTATCCACATTCTCCCATGTCCTTGGTGGGACCCCTAATCCTTTCTTTCTTTTCCTTCACCTCACTTCAGTGCAGCTCAGTGATGGCTATGTGCACCTGTTGCATGTTGGCTGTGTGACGACATGGGATCTGATCCTTGGTCATAAGGGGTTGGTTCATAGACTTGTATCAAGTCATACCTGCCCCACATGAAAAGGACACAGCAAAGGAAATAAAACAATCGCAAGCAAGCCTCATTGCTCTGCGATTCCTATCTGGGACCTGAACTAATCTCATGTGGATACATGGAGACAGATGAAAAGTGGATAGTTCAGTCAAATGGACAAGATCAGGAGCAAAACAGCATCTCACTATGTAGCTCTGGGTGGCTTGAAACTCACTAAGTGGATGAGGCTGGTCTTGAACTCATAGAGATCCATCTATCCCCTTGTCTATGGGCATTAGAGGTGTGTGCCACCACACCCTGCCAAGGGCAAAGCATAAACTAGCAGTGAAGGCCATGGATAAGAGGCTAACCTTTAGGATTAGCAGACTTTGCTTGAAATCATAGCGCTGCGTGTCCTCATTGTATGCTTTAAAAATGCCCCTACCCTCTCTGAGCATCTGCTTCTGCATTGACCAAAGCATAGAGCTGTTGGGTGGGATATTACCAGGGTCTGCAACATAGCAGGTATTTTATAAGGGTGGCCATTAGTACTGTCTAGCTATGTCCATCTTCAGATGCACTTGTTAATGTCTCAGAATGGTTACTTTGTCTTGGGAGGAGGATAAGGCTGGAGTAGTCGAAGAGAACCATGCATGGGTACCCAGGAATCAAGGTGAGACTAGGAGGCTGGTGACTCAGATAGCATCTTTGTTTAGGCAGCAGCTGGGTTTTCTCTTCTCCAAGGGAAATGGCATGTTTGTCCAGCCAGAGAACCAAGCTGTGACTGTCAGAGAGCTTTTAAATGGAGCCTTGCAAATGTGGTGTGTGCAGCTGGTGGTAATGAGATTCATGTTTCTTCAGTGGTAATCCTCCACTAGACAGCATTTTAAATCTTTTTTCCTATTTGGTACACAGGATTGAGGTCCAGGATATACATATTTCCAACTGTCATTTTTAATTTAATGCATGATTGGACATATTACCACTGGCACAGCTAAATAGTTAAACTAGAATCCATCAATTTGTCCTGAACTGTTGACATGCAGGGTAATGCTACGGTTAAATTAAATTTAAATGTAAGAATGAGAGTGAGGGAGGCTTCCTGGCAGCCTGGGGCTTTGTCAGTGAGGCTTGGCAAAAACAGGAAGGGGACATTCAAAAATGTGAGGTGCGTCTGTCTGTCGGCGTGGCACGGAGAGAGTCGATCCTGCTCGTTCTGGTTCCTTTCCTGCCAGGTGTCTGAACCTGGCAGGCAGGCACTGCGGAAATGCAGAAGAAACTCAGTAGGAAAAACTTGGACTGCAAACCACACCATGTCAGAAACAAACCAGATTTGGGAGACCCCAGATTGTTATAGTTACACAGGGTGTTAGAGCTTTGGTCCAGCCCAGAGGGGTTATGCAAACCTTCTCAGTGCAGTTGAGGCTGGAGCTGGGCCCCAGGCTCTTAGTGAGAGCTCTTTTCTAAGTCTGTGTTTTGTGTAAAAATGTGCCTGAGTCTTGTTCTCTGAGGACCTAGGCAAAAGAAAGAGCTACTCCAAGCTGCTTTGTCCATATAGTAGAGGTGGGTGATAGAACCTACATTATAGGCTCAAAATATTAAATGGATCGCTAGATAAAAAATAATGGCAACAGTGGCTGGCGTTCGCAGGACAATCAATAAGCACAGGCTATTCTTGCCACAATAACAAAAGTAGCTCATTTTTATTACTGATCAAGGATTTGCTCAGAATAGCTTTTCCGTTCAATGGGAAGCCTCTCGGCAAATCTGAGAAAACAATTCAAGTCATGCAACGTAAGGTGGAGGAAAAGGGCAAGGGCTTTCTAGGCTCGGGATTGATCATGGGAGAAAAGACACAGGTGAACCAACAAACACAAAGACATGGAAGCATGGGGACCAGGGTTCTTGGAGCATGGATGGAGGGGATGAAGACATTGTAGTACGTACGCTCTTCTAAGCAGATAGCAGGGAAACAGGTATCCTATAGGAAACCCTTGAAGTATGCTGAGCCTTTGCAGGGAGGCATAGTTACCCTATAGAGGCTATACTCCTGCTTACCTAGAAGAGATGAAGGAGGGTCTGTGGCAAGGAAGTTTGTGCAAAAATTCAGTTAAGAGGGCCAAAGTCCCTAATTTACTTATATGCCGGTGAGCTCTTGCAGACCACATTTGGGGGCGGGGTAAAGAGGGAGTGAGAAGAGTCAGGTGACAGAATGGGCCAAGGGATGGGAATGGGTGTAGCCAGTTTGCAAATGGAAGAGCTGGGCAGGGCCGAGGACACTTCCAGAAGCAGACTGACTTTGCAGCCACATTGTGCATTTCATTCTGTGGACTTGCTTCCTTTGTGTTCAGAAGCAGAGTATGTAGCTCACATTGAGGCAAGAATGGGGTCTTGGCAGGAAAGTGTATCCTTATTACCTACTTCTCTTGAACCTCACCCCGTATCCTTTCAAGTTCCACTTGTACCCCGTGTCCTTTGCAACTTCTTCCCTCACCAAGTCACCCATCTTTGCTGTTCTTCTTCTGACTGTCTTTCACTTTGACCAACTGTTTTGTCGGTGAGACAGGTTTGTTTAACACTTTCATGTATTCTTTCTCTTACTAGATTTAAAATTCCCAGGGGAACTCAGCTTGGGATGCTGGGACATTCTAAAGAGAGAATAGGACAGTCTGAGTTATAAACTTAGTTCATCAGCTGTGTCGGTCATTCTGAGAAAGTCATCGGGGATCTGTTGGTCTCTGTTAATAGTGCAGGACTTTTATGATGTGCTGGGGGCAACATGTCACACCGACAAATCCTTCCACCTGGTTGGTGTCCAGTAACTAAAACTCTATCTAGAAAGTCATCATTGATAACTGTGAGGAAATAGACATCCAGAGGCGAGAGTAAGAATTTGTAATTCTCATAAGCCTTAAGGATGCAGTAGTTGGTCCAGTATAGGTCAGGAAAACACATGCAAGGAGGTGTTCTATTTTAAAAATCAAAAAGTCATATATACTTAGCTTTTTTCATTACTGAATTTCTCTCATTTATTTATCAGCCACTATAAATAGATATTCTCTGTGCACAGACTTAAAGTAGAGAAAGTTTAGTTACATGTTTTCATAAAAACGTTAGCCTGACCACTTATATTTTGAGTAATAAAATAGGGGTTCCCTAGCTATAAACCACATTATTCACCCTTGTGTATAGTAATAGATTATGAAATAATAAAAGGAATGTCAATGTTTGTACTGTCTTATGTCACTTGCATTGAAGAATTTATCAAAAAGGAATTTGATTAAAATTTATTGCATTTAAAAACGGGACTGGAGAGATGGTTCAATGGGCCAGAGCACTTGCTGGGCAAACATGAGGAGGATCTGAGTTACAGTTCCCAGCACCAGTGTAAAAGGTTTGAGGATTGCTGAGCTGTTCTGGCTGCTAGCCTAGCTCCAGGTCCAGAGGGACACCCTGGCTGCTAGCCTAGCTCCAGGTTCATGGTCAAGGCGGTGGGACGGGATAGGGCAGCCCATGTCCTCCTATGGCCTCTACATGCATGCATGGGTGTGCACACCTGCATATGCATATATACCACAGATAACACACGAAGACTGAGAGACAGTCAGACAGATAGAGAAGGGGTACGGAGGAAGGGTGGAGAGAGGGAGAGGGCAAAGGAGGGGGAGGGTTGGGAGAGAGAGAGAGAGAGAGAGAGAGAGAGAGAGAGAGAGAGAGAGAGAGAGAGAATACAAAGTCTTCCTGAATCCCCTATGGCCCTGAAAGGGTGGAATGCATACTTTGTTCTGGGCAGAAAAAAAAAATGGTGCCAAGTTTTCTAGTTTGGACATTTAAAAAACATTTATAGCTGTCTTTATTTTGAAGCCCAAGGTCAGTGGGTCCAGGAAAAAGGACAGTGAGGTCTGTTGACAGTAGTGGGATTAGACACAGGTGGCTGGCCAGGCCTGCCAATTTCCACCTGTCCTGTTCTAGGAGCATTTAGAGATACGTGGTAGCCATCCCCGGCCTGGCAGCTCTCATGGCCCAGCTGACGCTGTCACTGTGTGTGGGGACAGCCTTCCAGCCACCAAAGGGATTTCTATGAGGGTGAGGTTTGAACCCTGCATGTAGCCACTCTCCCAGGGATGGAGATCTAAACACTCTGTTATTTCTGAGTGTCCTTGGCCCTTGGTCTATAGGATGACAATTGTATTTGATAAGCTTTTATTTTTAGAGTCTCCTGACCTGTGCCTTTTATTTCTCTCTGAAGTGGGATGGGACTATTGTTCTGAGACTGGTTGTACTATAACAGGAATCAAGGAAACTTTAAAAAACAATTAAATGTGGTGTGTGTGTGTGTGTGTGTAAGCATGTGTGTGCACATGCAAATGTGTGTGTAAGTCTAAGGAGAACTTTTAGGAGTTGGTTCTTTCACTGTGGTACTGGAGATCAAGCCCTGGTCATGGAATCCAGGGATCAGACATAAGCCACGAGGCCTGCACAAAAAAGCCCCATTGCCTTCTGAGTTATCTTTTCAGACCCCATAACACTCTTGAAGAAGACTTTTATATTCTACCCTCTGGTGACATTAGAACTTGGAGTGTTCTGGATCCAGAAGAGACTTTTAAAGCATAAATAGCTAATGAAACTTTGAGCTGGGATGGTGGGGAAAATGGATAAGAATGAGACTCAGTGTGGAATCTACCACAGTGCAATGTCAAGGGTGCCAGAATATCCTTTTAACGACCATCGGCCTAGTAAAAATTGAAATCTCTCTGTCTCTCTGTCTCTCTCTGTCTCTCTCTCTGTCTCTCTCTCTGTCTCTCTCTCTGTCTCTCTCTCTCTCTCTCTCTCTCTCTCTCTCTCTGTCTCATGCCAGCGTTAATGCTATGTGTGCTCTCTACCACCGAGCCTCCCCCTCAGCCCAGGAGATATTCTTTTGGTCTAAAGCTGCTTGCTCTTTTATTCACGAGCAAGGGCTCCTGGGAGAAGATGCGGGTTCATCCGCTTTCATTCACACATGCCTCAGTGTGAATGAGTCTATCAGGTCACTTCCTGGCTTGGAGTTGCTGTTAGAAGGGTTGAAAGGGGAGAGGAGGATCCTGGAATTCCAGAGGATGTGAGGAGCAGGGGCGGGGCCATTAGTGAGGAGGAGGCGGGGCCTTCAGTGAGGATGGGGGCGGGGCCTTCACTGAGAATGAGTAGGGCAGACATCACATTTTTTTCTGGACTCTGCAGTCTAAGGAAAACCAGGACATCTTAGATGATCCCGACAGAAATTAGGGAATAGTTAGAATTCTGCTCTCATAAGAAAAAGCAAACAGGCTAGGCATGGTGGCGCACGCCTTTAATCCCAGCACTTGGGGTGGGGGGGTGGGGGGGGAGAGGCAGGCGGATTTCTGAGTTCGAGGCCAGCCTGGTCTACAAAGTGAGTTCCAGGACAGCCAGGGCTATACAGAGAAACCCTGTCTCGAAAACAAAACAAAACAAAACAAAACAAAACAAAACAAAACAAAACGAAAAAGCAAAAGCAAACAGCTCATTGTTTAAAACACAGCAGCTCAGTGAGAAGTCCCAGGGAACTTTTCATTACATGTGGTTTTATTTCCCTCTGTGTAAAGCAAGGTCTAATACTAATATTAATAACATTAATACCAATACTTTCTCACGTATTTCCTCTATAGCAATAAGCTATGTTATAGCTTAGTTCCTGTTCTTGGCTCTTCTACCACAAAATAAAAGAAGCACAAAGAATTCCCACAAAGTTAAGCTAAAAGGATTAATTAAAACATTACACAATAGTATACCTCTTAAAGGTGTATTCTGTAAACCCTGGGGAAGTAAATATTTTGTGACTCCTTTATATTCTCCAACTCAAAACAGTTTGATCTCTGTGAAAACTTTAAAAAAAAGTAGCAACTTAGAATCACATTATTGCAGTCTTGATCAACACTAGGAAGAAAAATAAGATAATGATGTCTTGGTGGTATAAAATCTTTAAATGGGGGGCTGGTGAGATGGCTCAGTGGGTAAGAGCACCCGACTGCTCTTCCGAAGGTCCAGAGTTCTAATCCCAGCAACCACATGGTGGCTCACAACCATCCGTAACGAGATCTGGTGCCCTCTTCTGGAGTGTCTGAAGACAGCTACAGTGTACTTACATGTAATAAATAAATAAATCTTAAAAAAAAAAT
Organism: Mus caroli; assembly: GCF_978045245.1. NCBI lineage: Eukaryota > Metazoa > Chordata > Mammalia > Rodentia > Muridae > Mus > Mus caroli. The sequence goes on along the minus strand of NW_028227257.1, from coordinate 178,215,464 downwards.
CTTTAAATGGAATCATCTTTGTTGACAAGATTGGTTTAGGGTGGGGCTAAGAAATTCTGTTTGTCAACAAGGTAAGAATGATTCAGTTAAGCAGCAAATAAAATTCAATTACAAATAAGCCTTGGATAAAGGAAAGGCCTTTTAGAGAAAGGAAGAGATAAATTATGGAAGTTGAATGCAATGCTTATCAAGGCCCAGAAGTCTCATTAGTGATTCTCTGTAGGCTGAAAATGAAGGAACAAAGATGCTGATAAAGCTGCATCCAAAGGACTATTTGGCCAATGTGGAATTTGAAGGTGGCTTACGATCAGCTCAGACTTGATATTTAACCTGTTCAAGCTCATCATCTCCTCCAAGTCCTGCCGACTGATGCTCTCTCTTCCTCTTTCTGACTCTGTGGGCCTAATTACGTAACCAATATTTACAGAATCCTCTTCATACTGGACTAACTGAGCAATTCTCAACCAATGGATCACAACCCCTCAGGGGTGGTCACATATCAAATATCCTGCATGTTAAATATTTACATTATGATTCAGAACAGTAGCAAAATTACAGTTAGTAAGGAGCAACAAAATAATTTCATGGTGGGGGTCACTACAACATGAAGAACTATATTAAAGCACCACACCATGAGGCAGGTTGAAAGCCACTGAAGTCATTGAATGCCCACTGTAAAACCCTTCCTCTTACTGAATATTATTGATTCATTGACTCGTTTACTCAATCATCCAGGTCCAGTCTGTCCCTTCATGAACAATGTTGGCAGGATTCCAGCCATGAGTCTGGGGTCAGTCACAAATACTGTTTAGACTCTTGTGATAAAATAGACTCACAGGGCTCATACTCTGGCACAGAAGGCAGGCAAGGAGTATATAATGACAACTCATCAAATGCTTGCTTACAGTAGGTGAGCTGCTGTGAGGTTTGAACTGGGTACCGTGAGGATGTGTTTCAGACTTGCAGAGGGAGTGAGGTAGGCATTTTTGAGGAAGCTGAAGCTGAACTATGGGAGTGTGTGTGTGTGTGTCTAGCATGATGTAGCATAGGAACTAATTTTATTGTGGTAAAATACATGCCTGTCCCTATAACCTGTGCTCCAATGACAGCTCACCTGCTCTCATGTAGACAATCATTTGTCATAATATCTTTCCATCCTCTGAGTCATTCAAACACGAATGAAGTGATGAGGCCTGTGCTCAGGTCAAAGGCCAGAGGGAATAGCAGAGACTTTCTTCAACCTTGAATCTTGACTGTCTATAGATTTTTGTTTTATTTTAATTTTGGTATTGGGTGTTTTGCCTGCATGTATATATGTGCTCCATTTGTGTTTCTGGATCCCATGGATGCCAAAAGAAGGCATAAAAAATTTTTGGAACTGGAGGTACAGATAGTTGTGAGCCACCAAATGGCTGTTGGAAATTGAACCCAGAACCTCTGGAAGAACAGCTAGTGCATCTTACCTGCTGAGCCATCTCTCTAGCCTCTGTCAGTAGACTTTTATCTATAGATCTTAACCCAGTTTCAGGAGAGTCGCTGAGCTTATTTAAGAGCCTTGGTTTCTACCCAAGTGCTGACGGGCACCTCAGACTTTCACTATCAAAGTGAGAGGAGAAAAAGCAAGGAAATAAGGACTAAATAATTAGTTTCTCCTAACAACCCAGGTCACAAATTCTTCCCTTCCCACGTAGACCTTAGGCCGTTCTTCTGCATGCTTGTGTGTGTCTCCCAGGGTCCTTTCTAACGTCCATCAGTGACCCCAGGCTTGCTTACTCTGCCTCTGTCTTTGCTACCATGCTAGGTAGGAGGGTCTCAGTATTCCAATGCTAGCCTGGGTCTACATTCTCTCATTTTGTTCAAACAAGGAGGCCATGTGCTCTAAGTTACCCAGAGGATACAATCTTGCAAGCTTTCCAGAAAGTTGTTTCCAGTGCACTACAATCTGTCTACATCCTTGCCGAACTTGTTACACCTTTAGTAAAGCAGGAAGAAGGAAGCTGTCTAAATCCTCCAGCCTGGCTCTGACACAGGGACTCCTGACAGAAGCTGGACCTGGTGCAGGAGCATCGTGTCCCTGACAACAATGCAGATAGTTTGAGGGAGGGGGCCCACATTACTCCCTGTTACACATAACTTTAAAGTTTCCAAAGCTATGTGTGGGAACTGCTGTTAGAAATCACGTTATCTGTTAATGGGATTTGGGCCTGAGACGCCCACATGCTGCTTTGAAATTTTCTCTCCATCTGTTCATTTCTGCAGAGCTTATTTATTTATTTAGGACAAGAATAGTGTGGCCTACTAATGTGTTCAACCAAACAATTAAGATCACAGCTCTGCGGAGAAAGTGAGCCATGGCCAGAGCTCCTCAGGTGTGTCTCCCTTCATCTGCTCCTCTGCTGTCTTTAGGTGAGATGGTTCTGGTAGAAATAGACCCAAGAAACCACTAACAATACGGCATAGACCTAAAAAGATGACCTAGGTTGTCACTCAACCTTGGACAACAAGAACAAAAGATTTAAAGGACTCTCTAGTGCATTGACTGAGCTTTTACCTGGCTTGGGAAAGGATTGTGTCCTTCAGTTGTCTTTGGGGAAAAACATCTCTATAAATGCTGTTATTTTAAAATGTTGAATCATATCTTTTTTTTTTCTTTATTAATTCTGGTAGGCTATGGGTTGACTAACACTTAAGAGGTTTTTATGCAGGATATTGATTTTCCTTCTCTGTCGTGACAGTTGGAGTTTTGTCCCTTATCTCAACTCATAGGCTTTTTGACCTGCTTTGAGAGCTGCTGTCTACAAAATAAGGCTCCAGCCCCCAGAGTCTACGTAGACCCTTCTCTTGCTGTCTGTTACTCGGTAAAACATCTATTGACCTAGTTTTGTTTCCAAAAGTAAAAAGCATTGTAAATACTTCATAATTATAAAGCACTTCTTGGATGTTTAGCCTTCACCAGATATTTCCTGAGTGTGCCAGTAGAAACCTGTTCTGTTAGTAGGTACCAGAGATGAAAAGAGAGCCAAGGGTATTGCAATGAAGGAGTTTATGGTTAGATAGGAGAATTAATATTACACCAGTAAACTCCTATGCATGCATGGTTTCCAGTATGATTAGTGTTGTAGGGAAAAGAACAGGGAAACCTTAAAATTGGGGACCCTGGTTGGGGTGGGGGATTCCAACTTTCCTATCAAAGGCATTATTTTTCCTTTATTTTTAGGTTTTATTTACATTAAGGGCACAATAGAGAGTCAATAATAACTTGATGCTTTTAAAAGCTAACCCCCCTGAGTGTGGAGTTCTAGCCTTCATTATTTATAATATTTTGCTCATGAATTTGCTTATTTAGGAATGCTGTGGACTGAACCCAAGACTGACAATGCCCTAGGCCAGTGATCTATGACTGAGCTACCTCCCACCTCTTGTTTCTCTCATGAGCTCACATTTGGGCACATTTACTAGCTTGCCCTGGAACACATTATGTAGCTCAGATCTTCCTGCATCAGCCTCCTGAGGAATCAGGGTTACAGGACAGCACAATTACTCCTCATTTATCATTGGAACTAGGAAAGTAAAAACCTCGCAGATGTCGGTTGCTTCTTCATACTGTGTCTTCACTGAGAGTAACTCATTTACAAAGTGCCAGATTCAACGTTGTGTCCACTGGTCTACTCTACAGAGGTGGTGGAGTCATCAGAGTTCAGGGATTTGGTTTAGGACACAGAAAGGGTGGAAGGAAGTCTTTGCTGATAGTGAAGCTCCAAGGTGACAGAGGAGGGACCTATCTCATATGCTTTGGCATAATTTAAAGTGAACAATAAAAACGAGTCCCCAAGACAGAGGAAGAATGCTCACTTAGGCTTCTGCCAAGAAAAGTTGTGAAATCTGCTTCCTGGAATTGCTAGGCTCACCGAAGTGTCTTCTAAAGACTCGGTGAAGAGTAAAGTCTTGGATAGAAACTGAGCTTGGAGGGGGTCCAAGAGTCTGCTTTCCATCATGTCCCCAGGAATTGTCAATGCTAGCAGCTTCTAGAACTCGTCTCCTGCTCTCTCTCCTTGCTCCCCTCCAGTTTCTCATATGTAGACACTTTTTTACCTCACACTTCTTAATGTTGTTTTCTCTTTCCTGTAATTGTCCCTGACCCCAGCTTCCACTTCAACTCAAGATTTGGTTGTTTCTGATGCAAATGAAACAAAGATCACATACTGGCTATGCTTTACTCAGCATCCTCAGCATCCTCAGCATCCTCAGCATCTCAGCATCCTCAGCATCCTCAGCATCTCAGCATCCTCAGCATCTCAGCATCCTCAGCATCCTTAGCATCTCAGCATCCTCAGCATCCTCAGCATCTCAGCATCCTCAGCATCCTCAGCATCCTCAGCATCCTCAGCACCTCAGTATCCTCAGCATTCTCAGTATCTCAGCATCCTTAGCATCTCAGCACCTCAGCATCCTCAGCACTCAGCATCCTCAGCATCCTCAGCACCTCAGTATCCTCAGCATCCTCAGTATCCTCAGCATCCTCAGCATCTCAGCATCCTCAGCATCCTCAGCATCTCAGCATCTCAGCATCCTCAGCATCCTCAGCATCCTCAGCATCCTCAGCATCTCAGCATCCTCAGCATCTCAGCATCCTCAGCATCCTCAGCATCTCAGCATCCTCAGCATCCTCAGCACTCAGCATCCTCAGCATCCTCAGCACCTCAGTATCCTCAGCATCCTCAGCATCCTCAGTATCCTCAGCATCCTCAGCATCTCATCATCCTCAGCATCCTCAGCATCTCAGCATCTCAGCATCCTCAGCATCCTCAGCATCCTCAGCATCTCAGCATCCTCAGCATCTCAGCATCCTCAGCATCCTCAGCACCTCAGCATCCTCAGCATCTCAGCATCTCAGCATCCTCAGCATCCTCAGCATCCTCAGCATCCTCAGCATCCTCAGCATCTCAGCATCCTCAGCATCTCAGCATCCTCAGTATCCTCAGCATCCTCAGCATCCTCAGCATCCTCAGCATCCTCAGCATCCTCAGCATCCTCAGCATCCTCAGCATCCTCAGCATCTCAGCATCCTCAGCATCCTCAGCATCTCAGCATCCTCAGCATCTCAGCATCCTCAGCATCCTTAGCATCTCAGCATCCTCAGCATCCTCAGCATCTCAGCATCCTCAGCATCCTCAGCATCCTCAGCATCCTCAGCACCTCAGTATCCTCAGCATTCTCAGTATCTCAGCATCCTTAGCATCTCAGCACCTCAGCATCCTCAGCACTCAGCATCCTCAGCATCCTCAGCACCTCAGTATCCTCAGCATCCTCAGTATCCTCAGCATCCTCAGCATCTCAGCATCCTCAGCATCCTCAGCATCTCAGCATCTCAGCATCCTCAGCATCCTCAGCATCCTCAGCATCCTCAGCATCTCAGCATCCTCAGCATCTCAGCATCCTCAGCATCCTCAGCATCTCAGCATCCTCAGCATCCTCAGCACTCAGCATCCTCAGCATCCTCAGCACCTCAGTATCCTCAGCATCCTCAGCATCCTCAGTATCCTCAGCATCCTCAGCATCTCATCATCCTCAGCATCCTCAGCATCTCAGCATCTCAGCATCCTCAGCATCCTCAGCATCCTCAGCATCTCAGCATCCTCAGCATCTCAGCATCCTCAGCATCCTCAGCACCTCAGCATCCTCAGCATCTCAGCATCTCAGCATCCTCAGCATCCTCAGCATCCTCAGCATCCTCAGCATCCTCAGCATCTCAGCATCCTCAGCATCTCAGCATCCTCAGTATCCTCAGCATCCTCAGCATCCTCAGCATCCTCAGCATCCTCAGCATCCTCAGCATCCTCAGCATCCTCAGCATCCTCAGCATCCTCAGCATCCTCAGTATCTCAGCATCCTCAGCATCCTCAGCATCCTCAGCATCCTCAGCATCCTCAGCATCCTCAGCATCCTCAGCATCCTCAGCACCTCAGTATCCTCAGCATCCTCAGCATCCTCAGCATCCTCAGCATCTCAGCATCCTCAGCATCCTCAGCATCTCAGCATCCTCAGTATCTCAGCATCCTCAGCATCCTCAGCATCCTCAGCATCCTCAGCATCCTCAGCATCCTCAGCATCCTCAGCATCCTCAGCATCCTCAGCATCCTTAGCATCCTCAGCACCTCAGTATCCTCAGCATCCTCAGCATCCTCAGCATCCTCAGCATCCTCAGCATCCTCAGCATCCTCAGCGTCCTCAGCATTCTCAGTATCTCAGCATCCTTAGCATCCTCAGCATTCTCAGCATCCTCATCATCTCAGCATCCTCAGCATCCTCAGCATCCTCAGCATCCTCAGCATCCTCAGCATCTCAGCATCCTCAGCATCCTCAGCATCTCAGCATCCTCAGCATCCTCAGCATCCTCAGCATCTCAGCATCCTCAGCATCCTCAGCATCTCAGCATCCTCAGCATCCTCAGCATCCTCAGCACCTCAGTATCCTCAGCATTCTCAGTATCTCAGCATCCTCAGCATCCTCAGCATCCTCAGCATCCTCAGCATCCTCAGCATTCTCAGCATCCTCAGCATCCTCAGCATCTCAGCATCCTCAGCATCCTCAGCACCTCAGTATCCTCAGCATTCTCAGTATCTCAGTATCCTCAGCATTCTCAGTATCTCAGCATCCTTAGCATCTGTCCCCAGGATTATAGTGCAAGCGGTACTATACAATATCTGGAAAAGATTCCTGTTCTCCCCACATGTTTCACTGTCTTTGATGTGACTGAGTCCTTTGTCCTTCTCTTTATTGCAATGGTTTGCCTTCTCAAGTAGCTTCAGCTTAACTACCAGGCTATGAAACAAAATTGTACAAAGCTTCCATGGTTGCCCTTCCACAGTTAAGTTCTGTTATGATGTCAGTAAAAACATTTTGAAGTTATTTGAAAATTTAGCTTACAAAACTCACCAAATGGTTTATGCATCTTGCTTTGGTTTATGTGGCTGAAATACAACCGTCATAACAGCCCAGGATGGTACTATCTATGCCTGTGTTGGTTTGAATAGAAATGGGCTCCATAGACTCATGTATTTGAATGATTGGCACACAGGGAATGGCACTATCAGGAAGTGTGGCCTTTGCAGATGCTGGCGAGGATGTGGAGAAAGAGGAACACTCCTCCATTGCAGGTGGGATTGCAAGCTGGTACAATCACTCTGGAAATCAGTCTGGTGGTTCCTCAGAAAATTGGACATAGTACTACTGGAAGATCCAGCAATACCTCTCCTGGGCATATACCCAGAAGATGCTCCAACTTGTAATAAGGACACATGCTCCACTATGTTCATAATAATAGCCAGAAGCTGGAAAGAACCCAGATGTTCCTCAACAGAGGAATGGATACAGAAAATGTGGTACATTTATACAATGGAGTACTACTCAGCTATTAAAAACAATGAATTTATGAAATTCTTAGACAAATGGATGCATCTGGAGGATATCATCCTGAGTGAGGTAACCCAATCACAAAAGAACACACATGATATGGACTCACTGACAAGTGGATAGTAGCCCAGAAACTTAGACTACCCAAGATACAATTTACAAAACACATGAAACTCAAGAAGAAGGAAGACCAAAATCTGGATATTTCGTCCCTTCTTAAAATGGGGAACAAAATACCCATGGAAGGAGTTACAGAGACAAAGTTCGGATATGAGACAGTAGAAAGGATCATCCAGAGACCACATACAACCAACAAACCCAGACACTATTGCATATGTCAGCAAGATTTTGCTGACAGGACCCTGATATAGCTCTCTCTTGAGAGGCTATGCCAGTGCCTGGCAAATACAGAAGCGGATGCTCACAGTCATCTATTGGATGGAACACAGGGCTCCTAAAGAAGGAGCTAGAGAAAGTACCCAAGCAGCTAAAGGGGTTGGCAACCTTATAGGAGGAACAGCAATGTGAACTAACCAGTACTCCCTGAGCTCGTGTCTCTAGTTGCATATGTAGCAGAGGATGGCCTAGTTGGCCATCAATAGGAGGAAAGGCCCTTGGTCTTGCGAAGGTCATATGTCCCAATACAGGGGAATGCTAGGGCCAGGAAGCAGGAGTGGGTGGGTTGGGAAGCAGGGCGGGGTGGGGGGAGGGTATAGGGGACTTTGGGGATAACATTTGAAATGTAAATGAAGAAAATATCTAATAAAAAAGAGAAGTGAAAAAAAAAGGAAGTGTGGCCTTGTTGGAGGAAGTATGTCACTGTGGGAGGAGGCTTTGGGCTTTGAGGTCTCTTACACACTGTGTCCTGCTGCTGCCCGAGGATCAAAAAGTAAAACTCTCAGCTCCTTCTCCAGCACCATGTCTGCCTGCTCTCTGCCATGTTTCCTGCCATGATGATAGTGAACTAAACATCTGAAATTGTAAGCCAGCCTCAATTAAATGCTATCCTTTATAAGAGTTGCTGTGGTCATGGTGTCTCTTCACAGCAATAAAACCCAAACTAGAACAATAAGACAACATACATTTGCATGTTTAAATGTTTCTAATCTTAATATTTTAAAAAATAATTTACTTATTTTTATTTCATGTACATTTGTGTTTTGTCTGCCTGCATGTCTAAGTGAGGATGTTGGGCACCCTGAAACTGGGGTTACAGGCAGTTGTGATCTGCATGTAGGTGCTGGGAATTGAACCCAGGTCTCTGGAAGAGCACTCTTAACTGTTGGGCCATATAGCCCCTGATGGACACAATTTTTAAAAATCAAAAGCCATATGAAAAACATTTGTCTTTGACAGGATAGATCCAAAACATTGTTTCAACAGGGCATCATCATAAAAGTTACTAAAGAGGAGTATGCATTTGCAGTATCAGGTTTATCAGAGCCAGTGTGCTTTCATATTGATGATGTGCATAGGTACATTTCAGATTCTCAATAGCCACATGTGGTTAGTGACCTTTGAATGACAGAGCAAGAGTATATAGCCTGGTTCTCTATGTTCCCTTTGACTATGGAGCTTAAATAATTCCACGTTTTGTAAATATGCAAACTGAGTCAGGAAGAGGACAGATGACTTCCCAGAACCTACAGCATCTTTCGTCTTTTGCATTCACATCTCCGGTACCCAGGTGAGAGCTCTTTTCAGACCCAGACTGCCTCCCCCAACCCCCTGGGGAAGTGGTGGTGTGACTCACAAGATGCCCCTGCCTAGAGAAGGACCAGGGCAGTCTTTGCCCAGGACGCATACTGAGCTTTGCCTCTGATTTAAAATAGGATCAGTCTCAAATTCCTCCCCTGACAAATGAACACACTCACTTGTTCATGCAACCAGTCATGGATTTGCCAACATGCTACCCACTAGGCAGAGGCCATGCAAACAGACTCCAGAGAAAGAGCCCATGGGGAGGCAGACAGGCATCACAGCACTCAAGCAGCACCTTAAGAGATTCCACAAGAGCGTGTTCTTGTTTCAAGCAGTACTGAGACCATCAAGTCGGGAGCAACTAAAGAACAAACCTCTTTATGTAGCGATGCAGTGGGGAACCTTCTGGAATAGCACGATTACTGAGAACCAGGCTCAAACTCAGACCTTCACTCATTTTTGTGGGGTAAATCGTTATCAAGCTTGCTTTAAGCACATAAACACACAGTAACAAGCAAGGGATAGTTTGCTTGTCAAAGGAGGTTGCCATCTAGAGGGGAAACACACTAAAATCAGTGCATTAAAATGACAAAATTCATTACAGGCAATAGGAAGTAAAAAAGAGATGAATGTAAAAGCAGAGAATGATGAGATTGGAGAGCTTGCCTTCGTTTTCTTTGAGATAGGGACTCAGTGGAGCCCAGGCTGGCTTCAAACTCACAACCCTTCTGTGTTAGCCTCCTGAATGCTGGGATGACACTGATGCACCCTCATGCCCAGCTAGAAAACTTTTTGATCCTGCTGCATATTAATGAGTCATTCTGACTGTTTTACTCATAGCAGAACAACCCTGCATGAATGACGGATGGCTCAAAGCCAGACTGACCTTTCCACACACACATCCCAAAATGAATACTGACTGATCAGTCAGCAGGTGGCTTTTTTGTGGTTTTGGGTCCCTGGCCCCTCCCCCACTTGTAGCTTTGCAGTATTTTTATAACATGCCATTTCCATGGTAACCATGCTCTTGAGCATCAAAATTGTCTTTTCAGGGGGATTAAAAGGCTGCCGATGATGCCCAGGCTGTGGTGATTGTCACCACATGCCACACTGAACTGCAAAGGAGGCTGGAATACAAGGTCTAGTCCAGGATGATCAGGTGCCTAGAGAAATGTGTGTACCCAGGTAGGAGTGGACATTGCGGCAAGTGTCAGGATTTCTTCTACTGTGTGGATCCCACACTTCACTTATCCAATCATCTATCAGTGGACATTTGAGGTGTTTTGCATCCTGGCTGCTGTGAGCCTTGCTGTAGAAGCACTGACATGCAGATCCCTGGCTTTAGGTGTCTTAGACCTATGGCAGAAATGAGATAGCCAGATCGCATTTATTGTTTAAATGCCATTGCAGAAGGATCAATCATGCAGAACAGTCGCCCCTGCTTCCTATTTCACAGGCAGCTCACCACAGCCCAACGTTCCCACATCACCCTAAGTATTGATAATTTCTGGATTTTGTTCAGTGTTTGTTTCTTCTGTTGCTGTTGCTTTGCTTTGGGTCAGTAGTCATTACAATGCATGTGAGGCAGTCTCCCACTGAGGCTTGGATTTGCATTTCCCAAAAGATTCACATGCTTGTTTCCGTACAGTTTCCTTAGAAGATGTCTATTACAGACCTTTGCTCATTCAAGTTCTGAAAGGAAAAAAGACTTAGAGTAAGTATTGACAGGTGTGGGGTGTGTGCTTCCATGCATGAGTGCAGGCATGCGCATGCCATAGTGCTGGTATAGAGCTCAGCTATTGGTCCTCGCCTTCAGACTTATTTGGGTCAGAGTCTTGTGGTGTTTGCTACTGTGACTATACAGGTAGGTAGCCTTCTAGTCCCCAGGGGTCCTCCCTTGCTGAGCTGGGGTGATAGGCATGAGATACGGTGCCTAGTTTTATGTGGGACCTGGGGCTCCAAAGCCAGGTCATCATGCTTGCCCAGCAAGAATTTTACCCTCTGAGTCACCTCCCCAGCCCTGGTTAAATATAGTTCGTTTTATTCTGTTGAGGACATTGAGACTGTATTCTAAGTATGGTGTCAAGGCATCATGAAGCCCAGGTAGGGGAATGACCTGAGTCACCTTGGATTTCCGGTGTGATTTTCTCCCTGCCTTGCAGCAGGAGGGGCAGCTGTTGATGGTATCAATGAGACTGACTATTTGCAAGGTACAAAAACTGTGTGACTAAGACAGAAGGGAAGCTGCTTTTTCTCTTCACAAAAGTCAGCCATGCCCTGAAAGTTTGTGTTGCTCCTGAGTGGTCCCATACATCGGAGTTCCACTGGGGTAGGCAGAGGGATAAAGACAGGCAAAAGCAGGTGAAGTGTAATTCAGTCTCTGGGGTCCATTTAGTCCTCACCACTCTTACGGGTCTAACCAGTCGGGTCAATTAATGCAAGCAACGATATTGGTTGCTGTGAGTATGGCCGAGACATTTGCTCCTTGGGAAGCTGGTGGCACTGCTAATTGATTTCATGCCAGCCTGACAGCCTGACAGGAACAGCTGGATCAGGGTAAGCTCACAGTGCTGGGGAAGCAGTAGGGTGTACCCCTCTCCTGGACCTTTTTCCTCAGACATGCTTATCTCATATCCTGCACATTAATGTCATATGCATTGCACTGCACAACTTGATGTTAAAGTTTTATTAGCTTGTGGTGTATATGTGTGTGTGTGTGTGTGTGTGTGAGAGACAGAGAGAGAGAGAGAGAGACAGAGAGAGAGAGAGAGACAGAGAGAGAGAGAGACAGAGAGAGAGAGAGAGAGACAGAGAGAGAGAGAGAGAGAGAGACAGAGACAGAGACAGAGACAGAGAGACTAGGAGGTAGGTACACATATATGTGTGCACGTGGAGGGCAGAGAACACCCTCCTCTCTGATTCTGCAGATGCTGTCCACTCTGTATCTTTAGACAGTGTCTCTCACAGACCTGACACTCACCAAGCAGGCCAGGCTGGCTGCTCAGCAAGCTTCTGAGCTCTTCTGTCTCTGCCTCCCTGTGCTGAGGTTACAGACACTTGCCACCGTGCGTTTGTCGTTCACACTTTGAGGCACACTACATCAAGCCTTCCATCAGGGCTTTGTGTGGGGCTTCTGGGGCTCTGAGTTGAATCCTCATGCACATCTTACAAAGCAAAGCTTTGCTAACTGAGCCATTCCACCAGCCTAGGTTTTGCTAGTTTTGGATGTTCTTTTTCTTCCAACATGCTCTTGCTTATTCAAAAGCAGGGGTTGTTCATCTTGGGAGCATCAGACTAATGAGGGTGGTATGTTCAAATGTAGGTCACTGGGCGGACCCTCGCAAAGCTTCTGTGAAGTGACTGTGAGTGCTGCTGTTGCTGCTGCTAGTCTGGGCACCATAAACATGCTTCTTAGTATCAAGAAGCAAGCTAATGAGCACCATAGAACACCAGAGCCTGGAGACTGACTGCTTGTCTTCTTTGGACATGCTTTCTGCTGCACAACTGCATGTCTGGACAAGGATATACAAGCCCATGGCAAATATGTGTGTGTGTGTGTGTGTGTGTGTGTGTGTGTGTGTGTGTGATATTTTGAAGCAAGGATCAGCAGGGTTTATTTATTACACTTTAGAGCAGAGGCAGGAGAAAGGATTATGGGTGACTTGGTGCCTCACTTCACTGCTCTATTGCTGTGAAGAGACACCATGGCCAAGGCAACTTATAAAAGGAACATTTAATTGATGGCTTGCTTCCAGTTTTAGAGGGCTAGTTCACATTCATAATGAGAAGGTTCATGGCAACAGGCAGGCATGGCATTGCTAAGAGCTTACATACTGATCAATGGGCAACAGGCAGAAAGTGAGAGACTGGGCCTGGGATTTTAAAGCCCACTGCCAGTGACATACCTCCTCCAAAAAGGCCACGCCCCTTAATCCTTCTCCAACAGTTTCACTCATTGAGTATGAAACCTTCAAGTATATGAGTCTCTGAGCCATTCTCATTCAAACTACCATGCCCAATTTGGGTGCTGTACTGGCTGGTTTTATGTCAACTTGACACAAGCTGGAATTATCACAGAGAAAGGAGCCTGCTTTTAGTAAATGCTCCATGAGATCCAAGGCATTTCCTCAATTAGTAAACAAGCGTGGGAGGGCCCATTGTGGGTGGTGCTATCCCTGGGCTGGTAGTCCTGGATTCTATAAGAAAGCAAGCTGAGCAAACCAGGAGAAGCAAGCCAGTAAGCAGCACCCCTCCATAGCCTCTGCATCAGCCTCTGCCTCCAGGTTCCTACCCTGTGTGAGTTCCAGTACTGACTTCTTTTGATGAATAGCAATGTGGAAGTGTAAGCTGAATAAACCCTTCCCTCCCCAGCTTGCTTCTTGGTCATGGTGTTTTGTGCAGGAATAGAACCCCTGACTAAGATAGGTGCATAAGTCATGAGTCACATTAGTGTTCTAGTTGCTGTGTTCAAGAGAAGGTAAAGGCGATAAAAGGCAACAATCCCTGTCCCCAAGTCTCAGCACAGCTCTTGTCTGCTGTTTTATGTTTTCACAAGTCTGTTATTCCATACTCAATTCCACTCACGTGTGTGTGAGTGTGTGTGTGCATGTGTGTGTGTTAGACTACATGTATACATATCTGTGTCTGTGTATATTCTGAACGCTGGTGTCCTGCAACCTTACTATCACATATAAACTAATGTGAACTCATGGCTTTGGTGAAGGAGCACAGTGCCTCATCACGCTGTCTGCTCACCACTCAGGCTGCAGAAGGCCAGGTGTTTTGGTTATAGTTGACTGACACTGAGGGATGAGTCCACCTGCAGGTGTTTGACACAGTGTGAGCACTGGGTCTCAGATATTCCATGTAATCTATACTGACACACACAGAGCCCATATGTCCCTCTCTTACCCCCTTGTGCCTGGTGTGCACTCGGGGTCATGGGAGAAGTACATTCAAGAAAACGCCAACCAAAAATGCTGTCCCTCAGGCACTACCACAAAATACCCACCTTAGAGGGCTATCTCTGTGTAAAACACTCGCCTTCCTTTCCCAAATGCGGCAAGGATAATCCATTATTCCTGCTGCCTGTGGGACTGGTGGAGACAGTATCTTCATGTTTATGTATTTCTAGCTGATTTCTTTGATAAGCAGGCAGATCAAGTCTCTTGTGGGACTATATCCCTCCATTCTGGGAGTCACTTATTGAATAAATCTGTGGGGCCTTCAATGTCCCAGGCACTGCATTAGTGTGTGATTTGGGAACCTGATGAAGAAGTGAGAAAACAAAATAAATTTTATACCCATATACATATGCATATACATATGTATACATATGTATGTGTTTATATACGTGCATTTGTATGTATATATATCATATAATATATATATATGTGTGTGTATACACACACACACATATGTATAATACATATACACATGGATGGTAAGAATGACCATAGAGAGAAGTTGGGAGAGGCAAATATTCTGGTGGAAAGAACATTAAGTGCTTCTTAGATCAGGATGGTTAGATAAGAGCTCAGCATGAGAAACCCCCTGAGGCTGTGAGCCATGTGGTTATAAGGATGGGAAGTGTTCCAGACAGGAGCTCAGCTCATGCTAAGACCAGAGGCAAGATTCTGACAATCTAGGAGCAGCTAGGAAGCCTGACATGGCAGAGAGTGGAGGCAGGGGAAAAGTCCAGTTTTGTTTGACATGGAAGGGGACCAGGGAAAGATTTGGATGAGAGCAGCCACAGGTCTGCCTTCACTGGAAAAGGGTCACTGCTGCCACTGTGTTTAAGGATGAAAATCAATGAAGGCTGTTGGTCTGCTGGCAGCTGATGGCCATGGTCCAGAGGGCAAGGACATGGATTGTTGGAAAGAAACATGCCAAATATATATATATATATATATATATATATATATATATATCAAGGAACCAAGAAAACAAGCATTCCTTTCTTCATAACTCTGCCTCAAAATGCTGCCTCTTTAATACATGTGGTTTTAGTACCACCCAAAACCCAATGGACGGGTCATCCTTTTACTGCTATGGGATGCACTTAGTCTTATGTCTGGAACAGCATTGGCCCCAAGTGCCTTGGTCCACAGAATGTGAGTATTGGGCACCTCAGTGACTTTGGCAGTGACTGGTGGGCACTCTGGCTGCTTTGTAGCAGATTGAAGTATTGACCTCATTCTAATCCTTGGTGGCTCTGACCTGGGTGTATTTAAACAAATTCCTAAGCTTGCTCATAAGCTTCTTGGAGACCAGCCTTTGTGGGATCAAGGATGTTTGACCAGCCAGTTTAGGCGCTTGTTCAGAGCGGTGATGGGAACTTATATCTCAGAGACAGATATCCGGTTGGCACAGAAGGATGCTGGTGTCCTGCTTCAACGCCCAACTTTGGCACATTTGCTGAGTCCAGAGAGACTATTTCTGCCTGTCCCCCCACATCCACAGGAATGGAGCCACAGATGGTCCCATAGTTTAATCTGCTTCAATGTTTTCAAAGCTCTCTCAGTGGAGTGAGAAGCCAGTCTCCTGCTTCCAGAAAAGTGTCTCCAATGTGAGAAACTTGTCATTTTGTCTCTAACTCCATGCAAGTCTTATCTCGCTACAAACCCGAAGCAGAAATGGCCTTTTGGTAAATGCCAGGGAGTCGCTGGGCTGAAATGCCTTGCATTTGTAAGAAAGGGCTAAGCTGAGTGACTTCTTGTCCCTGGTCCCTCCCTAAGCTACAGCCAATGTGATGGAACAGCCCAATAACAGTGAGCTAATGTGCCCCAAATATCTTCATGGTTTATTTCCTTAGAAAAGATTGCTTTTCTTTTCTTTTCTTTTAAAGAGACTCCTGGAAGGTAACCTTCTTCACAGTGGGGGTTCTTTTCAGAGTTTAAAAATGCCAAGCCACAATAGCTACCCAATGACAAATGTATTCACCCTTTTTGACAGAGATTTTTCATTTGGCGGCATATTTTAGATTCATTTCTCTGTATATGAAATGGCATCAACAGTGTTGTCTGTGGTGACAATGAGGGAATGTGTCACAAGGGGCAATGACATATCCACACAGTGGGGTGCAGCGGCACTGTGGAAGGAGAATGAGGGTGCTCCCTCTCCTGACATGTTAGGGTTGGTAGGAGATGAAGCTCATTGAGAGTGTAAAGACACACCAGGAACAGAAGGATCTAACTTTAGCAGAGGGCCCAGAGGGAAGTAGGCATATATTCATATCTGTTTGCATATGCATCAGCTCTGGGAGCAAGAAAAGACACTAATAAAAATGATTCGTTTGGGAGCTAAGAGAGAGCCCACTTGGTAAAGTACTTGCCATGCAAATGTGAATAAGAACATGGAATAGGCATCCCTGTTGAAAACCCAGTGTGTTGCTCACTTGTTGAAGTGATAGAGACAGGCAGATTCCCAGGGCTCACTCACCAGTCAATATAGCCTATTTGAGGACCTCTAAGTCCCAGTGAGAGACTCAGTCTCAAAAACAAAAACAAAAACAAAAACAAAATCAAAAAGCGAGGGCTAGGGAGATGGTAAAGTTCTTGCTATGAAAGAACGAGAGTCAAAGTTAAGATCTCTAGAACCTAATAAAAGCTAGGCGGGTGTGTGGCCTGCCTATGATCCTAGTGTAAGTGAAGTAGGGGCAGAATGTCTCTGGAGCAAGCTGGCTATCCAAAGTACACATACTGGTGAGCTCTGGGTTACAATGAGAAACCCCTGCTCAGTGTGCAAGGTGCAGAGTAATTGATAATAACACTTGACACCAACCCCTGGCTTACACACACACACACACACACACACACACACACACACACACACTCATGCATACATACCCCCCTCCACATTTGTACCCTCATGCTAATACAGACATATTCACACAAATGCAAACGTAAATAAAATACAAAACCTTTACCTGAGTCTAATCTCTGACCTACACAAGAATGTACACACACACACACACACACACACACACACACGTATGTGCACATACATTATCATGTATAATACCTGCACACACTTTTCCACCTTCCCCTAGAATGGTTTCTTTCAGGAACAATATAGAATGAATGACACATGAATGCAAAACCCCTAGGTGCATTTCCTTCTTAGAGTGTTAATATTAGAGCCAGGTAAATTGTATTAGTTCACAAAATGTGTTTTGAAAACAAAGATATCCAATTGTGTCTAATCCCAGTGATAAACTGCTTGACTTGTGCCAGCAGAGAGCTACAAAGAGTGTGTTGTCATGGAGTTTTCCTACAACTTTCTGTGCTAGGTAGGGACTGAAAGGTGCTCTGCAGGGAAGGATGAAGGTGACCAGGAGTGGTCCTGGAGCCACCTGCCACCCATTAGGGGAGAACAGTGAGCAAATAGTGGCACAATGCCTTGTCCCAACATGAAAGGGCAATACACAGCATCATGGAGTACAGGAGCGATCTGAGCAACTACTGGAGAATGAAGCTTGCAAAGAGACAGAGTTGATGTGCTAGCAAGGAAAGAGAACAAGCAAGGGCAGGAACAAACCCAGACTGTGGGGAGACGCTAGTGCAGAGGTGAAGCATGGACAGCATGGAGGGAAAGATGTCAGCTGACCTGAGCCTGGTGAGCTGTTGAAGACAAGAGGGACAGACCACAAAGGGAGGGACTTTCTTGCTAGTTCATGACAGAGGCTGTGCCTTGTGCCAACTACCAGTGTCCATTCTCCCAGCATCTGAACTCCCATTTTACTTCACCTATAGTCCCTTGGAATAAGTACTATAAATTTAAGCCTCCTTTACAAATGAATATGGACATATGACTAAATCCTGGCCAATGACAGGTAAATGAAATGGGTGTGTGCAGCTTCTGGGAACTATTCTTTAAGGGAGGTATGTGCATCTCTCTCTCTCTCTCTCTCTCTCTCTCTCTCTCTCTCTCTCTCTCTCTCTCTCTCTTCATTTCCTACTCCCTCCCTCCCTCTTTCTTTCTTCCTTCCTTCCTTCCTTCCTTCCTTCCTTCCTTCCTTCCTTCCTTCCTTTCTTTCTTTCTTTCTTTCTTTCTTTCTTTCTTTCTTTCTTTCTTTCTTTCTTTCTCTTCTTCCTTTGGTTGGAAAGAGAGGATGGTTGTGGCAGTCATTTTAACCAGATGAAAGATGTGAACAGAGATGGGTAGAGTTATTGGTACCAACCTGGCTGGATGAGAGTAGTTAAAGTCACCGCAACAACAGTATCTATCTATCTATCTATCTATCTATCTATCTATCTATCTATCTTTGTTTCTTGAAGTTCTCAATATTAAATACCCACTGTATATTAACCTTTAGTGGCTTGGGACTATACTTATATTACCATGTATGTTGTATGTATTATAATGTTTTGATCAATGAAAGACTACATACTCTGGTGGTCCATGATGGAGCTAAGAAATTCCTCCTATAAGCTAGTGATCGATAACCATAATGATGTCCCTGCTCATGTTTATGCAGCAACGCTCATATATGGAGACATAGAAAAGCACAGTATGCAATTATGTCCTACTCATAATGATAGTCAGCAAGCAACTGTGTAACTGGTTTGTGCATTACCTACAGTGATTTTTTTCATTATTTTATAATGTGCTTTGTTTATTTATTTAAAGAATTAATGGGTTAGAGAGCTATCTCAACAGCAAGAAACACTTGTGCTTTTGCAGAGGACCTAAGTTTGGGTCCTAGCACTGACAAGGTGGCTCACAACTATATATAGCTCCAGTTCTAAGCAATCTGATGTCCTCTTCTGGATTCTGTAGTCATTGCACTCATGTGGTGCACAAAGCAAACATATACACATTAAAAGGTTAGCCATATATCAGGTTCAAACAGGACCTTCAAGAGGGAATGCAGAATATGGCATTGTTACATAGACAACAGCTCTACACATTAATATGTTTCCCCAAAGACTGTCTGTCTGTCTATCTATCTATCTATCTACCTACCTACCTACCTACCTACCTATGTGCATCTTTCTCTGTCTTTGTCTCTGTCTCTCTCTTGCTTTCCATTTCCTTTTCCTCCCTTCTCCTCTCTCTTAATTTCTTTCACTTCTTCAGGTTGGAAAGAGAGGTGAGATGTGCCGGCTCTGCCCCTCTGTTGACCTAGGCTAATAGGTAATAGGTTTATGTCCAACTTTTTGATAAGAGCAAGAACAAGAAAATAGTTGGAAAAGAAAAAATAGAAAAAAAATCTTGGACTAAGGATGTAAAGTGATTTGTGGGGTGTGTGTGTGTGTGTGTGTGTGTGTATACAAGGTTTCACATACTAGACAAGGAAGGAGATTTTTTTTTCACAGCTGAACAAAGTATTTTATAAGTATTATCACTAGATTCAGTTTTCTACACAGAAATAGTTATAAACTTAACATGTTGCAGTAAGCCAAGGTCAAGTTATTATCAAGTAAAGAAAAGAAATTAAGTCATTTCAAGGCAGGCAAGGCAGAGCCTGTAAATCTGTAGCCATCACACCTGTCCTTGGCCTTTGGAATCCTTTTTCATCAGACACAGAGTGACTTCTGGTCTTGTGGGCCATAAGCATATGAACAATTTTTTTAAATCTTTACATCTTTCTTCTAACTTCTTTACATCTTTCTTCTAACTGTGCCTTTCCTATCTTTAGCTGTTTTTGGATATTCTGATGTTTTGGGTATTGTTGCCAATACTGTTCATTGTATTAATGGGCTATCCTGGCTTACCACCTAGAAGCCACAGGTTGTACCACAGACTAGGCAGCTTAAGTCCTCTAGACTTCTATAAGCAGTCAGGGCTCACAGACCAAACCATCCATTAACTAGTGCCTCAGAGAGTTTTCTGATCAATGCATGACTGACTGTATAGCCAACTTCCATTTAATACCACTGCCAGTCTAGGAATGTTTACTCTGTCTTATATTACCAGGTTGAAGAAAATGTACCCTTTGAATGCATGTACCCTTATCTATTCTACTTGTTATATGTTTTATGAACAGTTAAAAGCCACCTCCTTAAAAATTTTCCCCTCAGTACCAAGTTGCAAAGATTTGAATCCAGCCTGTCACAGCTATATAGCTATGGGGCTTCAGATAAAACTGCACATGCTCGGCTAGTCCCCTGTCCCTTTCCTTCCTCCATCTATCTCTGTTGTCTTCATTTCAGTCACTGTCTGTCTGTCTGTCTGCTCTCCCCCATTCTTTCCATTCCAGTCTTGGCAAGGCCTCATTACACAGCCCAGGAGGACCCTGACCTCATAACTCTATCTTAGCTCCACTTCCCCAACCTCTGCCAAGTGCTGGGAGTCCAGGCATGAGACACCAGGCTGAGCTCTCCACCTCTAAAATGAGGGAACAAATAGTTTTTCCTTACCAGCTTTATAGAGACTCAACCGATAAAGATGCATGGAGGGCAATTAGCAGGGCACTTAATAACAGCCTGATAAATATTCACTGCTAGTCAGTTCTGTGTCTGCTCAAGTTTCCCAGTTTTGAGGGTTTCTAAGCACATCTCAAATATAATCTCATCAATATACATGAAGTTCCCTGACACACGTCAAAGCAGTCAATTATATATATATATATGTGTGTGTGTGTATGTATGTATATATGTATACACACACACACACACACACACACACACACACACACACACACACACAAATCCTATTTATAGGTACCAAGAAGTGGAACTGGTTCTCACAAAGTCTGAACATAGGAGAGGGGAATAGTACATGTAGTGGGACTGTGTTGGCTGTTGAGAGAATTAGAAAGGTTTTCTGCAGGTAGTATTTTCTTCTCCTTGTTCATCCTGTAATTGCTGACAGGCAGGTATAGTGGGCTGTCCCTCCCCGCTGCGTTCTTTCCCTTGAGTCTACTGGACGATAGAAGTGTTACAAGAAGGTGAGGTAAAGGGGCTTTCCCACTTGCTTCTGTCATCATCATCAAACAAGAGACCTCCCCATCTCCAAGACTGCAATAAATGGGGGACAGGGTCCCTCTGGGCACCTACTCTCTTAGACAGGAATGAGTTGAGAGTTGAGTACACAGTGAGGAGCTTCCATGCTGCTCTCCTCTAGCTGACATATGGGACTTAAGAATAACTCCATCAGATGCGTGTTAAATTTTACATCAAGTTACCCTAAATATAGACAGACTGTGTGGTGAAGACTGGATGCTTGGATTTAGACTCCTGTACTGCCACGTTCTTTCAGGCTGAGTCTAGGTGAGGCATTAACCCTTGTCTGCCTGTGGAGATGTCCTATCTGTACTTAGGAGATGTGGCCACAAAAGGCATAGATGCTGACACGAGCGAGGATGTATGTGCATGGCACTGGAACTTGTTAGACATGTAGTAAATGATTTATGGGTAGGATGAGCTTGTGTTTAAGGACAGTTACAATTTCCCCTTCAGAGGGCTTCCCTGAGAACTAAGCACAGATCCAGTTTTTAGCTCTCATCCAGCATATAGCTTTATATGAACATCATTTTCTCCCCCAGCCAGGATCCCAACTCAAGGTGTAGGATGGCACCTCTATTTGTTAGTTAGTTTTGCTTCATTAAAAACACACTAACATTTTGTGAACTGAATGACTCTATGGTCAGCATAACATTTAGACTGGGTTTGGCTGGCTCGTGTGTCTTGGAAGGGCCAGCTAGGAGTGTAGGCTTGTCATTTTCCCACACTCTTGCTTCCTCCAGTGGGATAGCCTATGCCTATTTAGTTGCTGCTTGCAAACTCCCATAATGTTGGTCATGTTCTCAGGTGTGAGCATTTTGTAAGTCCCTAACACCATCACCTTTGTTTATATTGTTAAGTATACCAGACAAGTCATACTGCCAAGCTTAGAGCCAGTGTGGGAGTGGATCTCCAAAGTCACAGAGGCACTGAGGTTTGAGTAAAGCAGAGGCCGTTGCTGTCACTGTCAACCACAACACCATGCTTCAGTCCATTCTCCATTGCTATAACAAAATGTCTGAAGCTGTGTACGTGTCCCAGCTTGCTTTCTGTTTCTGTGCTAAGCACTATGACCAAAAGCAACTTCAGGGATGTCTTGGTTAGGGTTTTACTGCTGAGAACCAACACAATGACCAAGGCAACTCTTATAAGGACAACATTTAATTGGGACTAGCTTTCAAGTTCAGAAGTTCCATCCTTTATCATCAAGGCGGGAGCAGAGTAGTGTCCAGTCAGTCATGGTACAGGAGGAGCTGGGAGTTCTACGTCTTCATTTGAAGGTAGCTAGGAAAAGACTGGCTTCCAGGAAGCTCGTATGAAGGTCTTAAAGCCCACCCACAATGACCCACTTCCTCCAGCAAGGCCACACCTACTCCAACAAGGCCACACCTACTCCAACAAGGCCACACCTCCTAATAGTGCCACTCCCTAGGCCAAGCATATACAAACTATCACAAGGGAGAAAGGGTTTTATTTAGCTTTCACTCCTAGTCCCCAATTCATCATTGAGGGGAGTCAGGACAGGAGCTCAAGCAGGAACTGAAGCAGAGACCATGAAGGTATGAATGGTGCTTAGTGTCTCACTCCTTCTCTCTTGCTTACTGACTCATGACTAGCTAACTTCCTTATAACTACCTGCCCAGTGGTGCCACTGCCCACATTGGCTAGACAATCCCCCATCTATCAACATCTGTCAAGACAGTTCCCTAGAGACATGGTTCCAGGCCAGTCTGATGGGGGCAATTCCTCAGTTGAGACTCCCTCCTCCCAGATGACACATGGTTGTCTCAAGTTGACAATAAAAACCAATCGGGACCATGCCATACAAGAAAATAAGTGTTCACAGTTCACAAAGTGCCAGCCGTCTTAGGGTTTCTATTGCTGGGACAGAACCTCATGAGCAGAACAAGTCAGGGAGGAAAGGGTTTATTTAATGTACATTGCCACAGCACTGCTCATCACTGAAGGAAGTCAGGACAGGAACTCAAATAGAGCATGAATCTGGCAGCGGGAACTGGTGCCAAAACCAAGGAGGGGTGCTGCTTATTGGTTTGCTCCCCACGGGTTCTCAGCCTGCTCTCTTATAGGACCCAGGAACACTGGCCCAAGAATGGCACCACCCCCACAGGGATGGAACCTCCTCCATCAGTCACTAACTAAGAAAATGGCTGTACTGGCTAGTTTTGTGTCAACTTGACACAGCTGGAGTTATCACAGAGAAAGGAGCTTCAGTTGAGGAAATGCCTCCATGAGATCCAACTGTAAGGCATTTTCTCAATTAGTGATCAAGGGGGAAAGGCCCCTTGTGGGTGGGACCATCTCTGGGCTGGTAGTCTTGGTTCTATAAGAGAGCAGGCTGAGCAAGCCAGGGGAAGCAAGGCAGTAAAGAATATCTCTCCATGGCCTCTGCATCAGCTCCTGCTTCCTGACCTGTTTGAGTTCCAGTCCTGACTTCCTTGGTGATAAACAGCAGTATGGAAGTGTAAGCTGAATAAACCCTTTCCTCCCCAACTTGCTTCTTGGTCATGATGTTTGTGCAGGAATAGAAACCCTGATTAAGACAATGGCCTACAGCTGGATCTTATGGAGGTATTTTCTCAATTGAGATTCCTTCCATTCAGATAACTCTAGCTTGTATCGAGTTGACATATCACTAGACAGCACACTGGGTGATAGCTGTCCTGGTAGTAGAGAAGAAAGGGAAGTGGAGATGTCAGAACACGATCAAGCGTTTTGTTTTGTTTTGTTTTGTTTTGTTTTGTTTTGTTTTGTTTTGTTTTGTTTTGTTTATATCATCCTCTCTCAGGACAGCTAGCTGTTAGCTCTGCTTTGTTGCTTTCACAGAATGGAGTTCCCATGCATACCCATTTTCCTCTAGGTTCCATCCCAACACTGTTCATTGGTCATTAAGAGTCAAATACAGAGACAAATGCTCACAGCCAACCATTGGACTGAGCATGCCCAGTGGAGGAACTAGAGAAAGGACTGAAGGACTGAAGGGATTTGAAACCCCATAGGAAGAACAATATCAACCACCCGGACCCCCCAGAGCTCCCAGGAACTAATTCACCAACCAAAGAGTACACATGGGGGGACCCATGGTTCCAGCCACATATGTAGCCACGTATGTAGCCTTGTCGTGCATCAATGGGAAGAGAGGCCCTTGGTCCTGTGAAGGCTTGATGCTCCAGTGTAGGGGAATGCCAGGACCAGGAGGTATAAGTGGGTGGGTGGGTGGGGGAACACCCTCATAGAAGCAGGGGAAGGGGGATGGAATAGGGGACTTGGGGGTGTGTGACCAGGAAGGGGATAATATTTGAAATGTAAATAAATAAAATATCCAACTAAAAAGAAAAAAAGAATCCAACACAGCATGTTGGGGTGGGGAACACACTCAGACTGACGCAAACACAACCCAGCTCGGCACACCTGTCGTGCTCCTTTACCTGTTGGGTGGTCTCAAGCCTTGCAAGCTCAGTAGTGTCAGAAGCCACCGAGTTCTGCTTCGTTCAATAAGGCCAAGACTCCAGCGCTCCACTGGGAGTCTCTCTCAAAAGATTGCCTTTCAAACTCTGACAGCCCAAACAGTTCACAGAACAAAACCTTAACACCGCTGTAACCCAAAGTAAGGGAAAGAAAGGGAACTGACATTTGTCTAAGGCTGCTGATTACTGCTGATTGGGTCCTAGGCACCCCCTAAACTGTCCCCGTATGTATTCTCTTGTCTTTACACTCAGAACTATCCAAGACTGATATGATTAAATTAAGTCTGCAAACGAGTAGTGAGTTCGGAGAGGTTAAGAAACCTGCCTGAGGTCACACAGATGCAAAATAGTAGGGAAGGGATTGAACTTAGGTCTGCTGGGACTGTGGCATCTCTCCTCTGAATGTTGCAGAGCCCAAGGGAAGCAGTGATTATCATATCAAGCCTGTCTGAGTGTGCGGCTTCAGTGGCTGACAATGCCCCTATCATGACTGCCTGACCAGGTGGTGGGACCTGCCACTGGCTGAATGCATATTCATTTTGGGGTAGAATCATCTGTTGACTATAGATAATAAAATGGGAATATTTCAGGATAAAGGGATATGAGCTTTGGCAGGGAGTGGTTTGGTGACTTATTGATGAGCACTGGATGCTAATTTGAAGCCAGCAGATATCTCCATTGGTACCTAAGTTAGTAGGCTGAGCTATTAAAACCGATGACAGATAAGCCCGGGGACAGCATCATTAAAATCGGATTGGATGCAGGATGCTTAGTGCTAGGTAATGACTTTTATTCTTCCTTAGGGTTGGAGACATGGCTCTGAGCCTGTTTAGGTGAACAGACTGGTGGTGTGTGTGGTGCTTCCTGCATGATCCTTGCACGAGCTGTGGGAGGGAGACACAGTAGCAGCACCAGAGCACCATGGCACCCCTTCTGTGGGAGTGCCTCTCTTCATAGTCTGCCTTTGGCCAAGCAGCAGAAAATCCAGTTTCTGGCCCAGCTCTGCTGATGTGTGACACTGGCCTTGGTACTTGGTAGAAGGGAGATGGCATGCCTGGGGAATGTCTTAGTAACCTAGGACTCCATTCTGCTTGGACTATGCATGCAACCTCTGCAAACAGTGCACCCAGCAACCTGTTAGTAAAGTAGAGCTGAATAAATATCTGCTTTATGTAATGGGAACAAGTTAGTCCTCTTAGGAATACCTTGATGATGCCCTCTTTCTATTCAAACGCATCCTGGAACACATCTGGAAACTGGGGTTTGGAATTCTTTCTGTTTGCAATGATATACAATGCAAGACGTGTGTGTGTGTGTGTGTGTGTGTGTGTGTGTGTGTGTGTGTGTGTGTGTTAGGGGTGTCTGGGGGTGGCTCTGGGGTCAAACCTAGGGCTTCATGCTTAGTGCATGCTGAGTGAGCATTCGGCTAGCGAGCTACATCCTTAACACATGTGAGGATATTAAATTCCATTGATAATTTTAATAGTTACCACCTAATGAGCATTCACAATGCCCCAAGTGTTTTACAGACCTGTTTAGTTTTTCAAACCACCTTAGAGTTAGGAATTATCATCCACAATTGGCAGAGAAGAAAATTAAAATACCAGTAAGTCAGCTCTCTGCAGGGTATGCAGCTAGTAAACGGCATAGCCATGTCTGTTTCCCAACTCTGAACATTTGACCTGTTTCCCACATAGAACCCAGGTAGAAAGGCTTAGACTAAAATCTCTGCTGGCAGCATGGATGGTTGGTAGACTTAAAGTAGCCAGATTGGAAGAGTTGGCACCTGGGCCTTGTGCTGGGCACTAAGTAAGCCAGGTGTGGTGGCGCACGCCTTTAATCCCAGCACTCGGGAGGCAGAGGCAGGTGGATTTCTGAGTTCGAGGCCAGCCTGGTCTAGTCTCAGGTGTCTGAAAAGGAGTGTGTGTGTGCGCGCGAACTCCCCTGTATAGGATATGACATGCATGTGAATGATCACTCTCCAGCTTTGATAGTGGAGCAAACTGCACCAGCAGCAATGTGGCAGTCACCACGGTAGAGAGACTGCTACTGCCCAACTCATATTGTGATACATCTCAAGTCTAAGTGGGACTAAGTGAAAAACCCATAGAGAACAGCCAGCTACTCCGTTCAGTCCGTGGCCCTTACTGGGGACTGTGTAGACTTTCATCATTAGCTACTGTGGGAAGAGAAGCCACATTCCTTGACCACAGCTTTGGCTGAGTTTCATGATGCTTCACATTTTAAAAAGAAGCTGGTTTTCCTGTACTCAGACAATGCATGTGTGTATGTTCCCTTGACAACCCATATGCCTTAACATTGAAGAGAAAGAAATTCATGGGGAAGGGTTAATAGAATTCTGACATTTTGGCAGGATTGAAGAATCATGATGTAGTGAACGAAATGTTAGTGGAACAGAAAATATGTGAGCCTCTGAACACATCAGATGATGTTGACATCTGCCAGAACTTTTAAGTTCTATCCTTAGCTGTCCAGCAGCCATGGAGAACTGGGTACACCTGAAAGGGGGCTGGGAATGAAATAGGATGGGTGGGCAAGAGAAGAATAAAGCCAAGACAAAGTTTCTCTGATCAAGGCTCAAAGTTCAATTATTTTCAGCTCTGTGTTTATATAGGGGAAACCCAAAGACCCACCCTTTGGTTCAGTTGGATTCTGTTGCAAAACAAGCTCAACAGGGGATCAACTCCTCAAGGCTCTGCCTGGCCTTGCCAGCCCATAGGTCAGAGGTTTGTTTAACCTATTCAAGGCTGGGGGAAGGGCACAGTAGAACCCTGGGCAATCCAAATGGTTTCAAACCCAAACCACAGGAGATGGGCGTGGCTGGTGCGGAAGCCTGGTGCTGCTTTTTGAATAGGGTTGACCCTCTTTTGTAAACCTAAGAGTTGTGGAGGGAATAGCAATTGCATGATTGGGCTGATCTCCATCCTAAAACAAACATCTTTGGGGTTTCAAGTCTAATCCCAACTCTTGCTGCCCTAGTTCACAGCAACTAAACTGTAGAGAAAGTGTTTTTGTCTGTATCTTGTATGTAACTTTCATTCATGTATTTTTAAAACACCTGCTCTAAATTGGAGGAGGATAGACCAGTTGGAACCAGCATATCAGAACATGTTAATTTATTCCACTTCTAATAACCTTATGAGGACATAGAAGACAAGTTCAAGTGGAGCCTGGAAGTGTGACTCCCCTGGTAGAGGCAGACAAGCTCAGTCAATGTGAGCTCAGTCCTTTTTTCATGCTCTTGTTACTGGGTTGGTTGGTGAAGAACATTCTTCCAAGATTCTTTTCCATGTTCCAGATGGGACTATGAGCCTTCTGCAGACCCCCCAGCCTGTGAAGGTCTGTGACACTCCAGGGAAAAAGTCTCTTCCTGTCAGCTCTGTTTCTGGGTATCACAGAATGGTGATCGGGAGAGACAGTACTGGGCTGTGGATCTCAAACTGGGGCTCTAAGTGGTACCTGTGTGTGGAAAGCTTTCTGTTTCATATGCACAGGATTTTGACAAGTGGAAGAATCTGTTGGCTATATACATAATAAGCTGCCATAGGGATTGAACAATGAATTTAGGTCAGTGAGAGGAAGTTGTTGGCAAAGGTGGAGTGATGACATCTGCTCTGATGGGATACAGGAGAACATTGGTCTCTAAGAAAATGGCTGTGAGAATGATTGAGTAAGTTTGTCCTAACTTGGGAGCTGTTGTGTCCTCTTCTTTAGACCAGAACTCTCAAATGATAGGCACCAAGATTTTGTTGAATTTGTACCTCCCAAATGTTTTATCTCTTAGTGTCAGTGCCCAGTAAATTTTTGTGAGGTTTTTTTTTTTCTGACCTCAAATGGCACTTTAAAAATCCTTCATTTGGAAATAATTTTTAAAAATATGGACTATGGAAAATGTGGAGAGAACCCTTGTGCACACTTTGCCCCAGGTCACATGGTATCCTGACAGTAGCCTTTTCATGGGCTCTGTTTTTCTATTTTCTGAATTCTTCTCCATCTTTTTGTATTTGCCTTTCACCCTGATGCCATAATCTTACCTTTTCCTGAATCATTTGAGCTACATTTGAGTGGCATATAGCATTTCTTGAATGATTTTTGTGTTGGTATTGATTAAGAATAGAAACATTTTCTACAAAACAATCACTGACTATGGTAATTTTAACATCGACACAACACATCTACTCTCTTATCTCTGTCTACTTGGGTCAGTTATCAGTACGTATCCTTTGTAGTTTATTGTATACCTCTAGTACAGTAGCCAATCTAGGATAGAGTATTGTATTTATTGTTATTGTCATATTAGTCTTCTTCAATCTAGAATGTTTCCCTAGCCTTTATCTTTGATTACACTAAAAGTTTTGATGATCAGGTCACCTAGTCTTCTGGTTGAAATGGATCTAGACTTAGATTAGCTCTCCCTCCCTCCCTCCCTCATATGATGTATAGGACATCTCTTATTAGCACAGGACCTTGGATACCATCACCTCAGAGCAATAGACCAACCTTTTCACAAAAGAGATGAACCAGAATGCAGCAGTCCTATTATGTTGCCAACTTGAATGTCAAAATAGTTCCATAAAGGAGTAACAGGGTGCCAACTTGGAATTGGGACCATGAGGGTTAGATGTTTTGCTGGTTGTTTTTTTGTTTTTTGTTTTGTTTTGTTTTGTTTTTTGTTTTGTCAACTCAACACAACTTAGACATATCTGGGGAGAAGGAGCCTTAACTGAGCAAATGCCTCCTTTAGATTGGCCCATGGGTGAGTCTTTGGGAGTTTTGTCTTGATTAATGATTGATGTGGGAGGGCCCAGCTTACTGTGGGTCGTGTGACCCCCTGAGAAGGTGGTCCTGGATTATATAAGAAAGCAAGCTGAAAAGCCATGAGGCAGCAGTCCTCCATGGCTTCCCCTTGAGTTCCTACTCTGACTGCCTTTGATGACAGATTTTTAAAGCGGAAGTATAAGCAAAATAAAACCCTTCTCTCCAAGTTTCTTGACATCGTGATATACATATATCTTAAATAAGACAGGACAACTCTCATTTAAGATGCAATATGGATTATAATCCAACAATGCTGGACCCCTGGGAAATAAGGCTCATGAGTTTGGCAGCCATGGGTGGGTGTAGAAGTAGAAGTAACTCATCTCATCAACCCAGTTACATCCAGGGAACTTCACTCCCATGGCCTCACAACTTTAGGTTCTCTTTGGGATACGGGATTCTATCAAAGGACACCTAAAAATAACAACATTCAACCTAAAGCCATGGCTACCACTTGGCTATTTGCAGCTCCCAGAGCCACTAGTTCAGTAGTCAAAAGGGTCATGCTCTCTGTACTGATAATTAGCACTGGTTATTACAGAAAGTTAGAGTTATGCTGTAGAACAGGGAAGGAAAGATATCTTTTTCTATTTGTGCTGTTGTTATAAAAAAGTAGAGTGTGGAAAATTCATACAAAATGGAAATTTATTCCAAAAGTTTTGAAGTCTGAACATTAAAAGGTATTGGCATTTCATGTCTGGTGAGGACTCTCTTAACCGTCTTCACTATGGCAGAAGAGCAGAAGAGAAAACCCATTCTTATAAGTCCTTTACGATAAAATTCCTAAGCCATTCATGATTGCCCACGTCTTAATCACCTCCTCAAGGCCTGACTTCTTAATACCCATACAATAAAGATAAAGCTTCAACATGAATTTTGGAGCATTCAAATTGTCATCTGAACTGTAGCAGAGGAGTCAGTCTAGAGCCCAGGGGATCCACCAGGAGCTTGTTGATACTTTCAAACCACTGGCTACAAAAAACCCACCAACACTGACAACCACAGCCTGACAAGGGTTCAGAGGCCCCCTAGGGAAGAATATCTGGATTGTCCACCATACAAAACTAAGACAAAAAGCAACAGAAGTGCTAACCACAGCTACCACCATCTTCAGCAATGTGGCTGTAAGGCTCCAGCACTTTGCATTGGTTCATGATGGCTTTCTAGTGATGGCTACATCAACAGATCTTCCAAGGCAGGCATGATTTTATCATTTTAGATTGTGACCAGCTACTGTCTTAAAGACAAGTGAGCACAACAGTCATGGATTTGAGTTGGTACCATACTTACATCCTTTGCCACTCCTCTGTGCGCAAAGGCTGCTGCTTACCCTAAGCATGAAGATTTATTTTCGTCTTAGAGAACATGCTCAACCTGCTTTCTGGGCAAGCTATAAATACTGGAGGCTTAAGGGTCCATAAAGGATCTCTGGATCCATGGTAGATAGAGAACTGATGAGAAAACACTTGCTATTTTACTCTTCACTGTCTCTCAGGGACCAGCCAGCTTCAGCTGTCCTTAGTGGTGTCTGCCTTGATCACTGAGGCCTGACTTTGACTAGGGCAGTTTGAGTAAACATCTACATTCATCCTAGATATAACACCAACAACAGAAGACACCATTCCACCCAATTAGTGAATTGTGAGGTTAGCTGGAGTTACTTATAGGAGCATGGGTGACTCAAGGACAGCCGCAGCACCAAGAAATTCTACCCAGCATGGGTGGTGATCCACAAGAGCTGGTCAGAGGGTCTCCTGTCCTTGGCAGTTCTGCTTATATCTCAGAGAGGAGGGGCTCTAAGAATTCTGTAACTTTCAGAAGTTTCCTAAAGATTATAAGTTTTATAAACTTTATGGTTGCTGTAAATATCATTCATACACAACAATACACATACCGAGGGCCACACAGTTCCAGAATGTGGTGAAGTGAAGGCTGGATGAAGGTGTAGAGCATCACTGCTCTACCCTGTTGCAAGGAAATATTAAAAAATGAACCACCAAGTTTCCACATTCCATCCAGCTACTCTCTGCTCACCAACTCTTCAGTGGGGACGGAGTTCCCAAATTCCCTTTGCTGTCATGCCAGCCCCACGCAACGACTGTCCACCCCACGGTCAGCTGCCACAACACCCAACAACCCGATAAAAACAAACTCTAGAAGCTTATAATTGACAAGTCAGATTTATATATCAATAAATTCTCAATACACAAGATGCCCACACAATAATTTCAGGGCCAATTGATAATGGTACAAGCTGCCCACCTAGATTAGACAAGTTATCCCAATCATTCTATCCTTTATGATATCATATCTACCTATGGCTATTTAAAGCCAGGCTGGTTCAGGATCTTTTTCCTGACCATATGCCTTCCTCTTGGCTTCGACCTCTCCCTCCTCTGTCACTCTCTGTCCCTGCAATTTCTAGCTCCACCTCCCTTTTTCCTGTCCAATCACAGGCTTCCTGCTGCACTATTGTTTTAATGTAATTGGACAGGGAAAATCCTGAGACACTACACTGCCATCCTGTGAGCTTTGTAGATGTCAACTTTAGTAAGTGCTAGGGGAGAATTTCCCAAAGACATTAATTAATTCTTGACTCCAGCAGCACATGAATTGCTGGCTTGCTTCAAACTCCTACCAATACCTGTTAATTACACCTCTCTGTTTTGTTTTCTCCATTCTACTGAGTGTATAGTGATGTCACACTGTAGCTTTAATTGTCATTTTGTTGATGGTAGGGATGAAGAATGTGTTCTATATATTTATGCCATGTGGAAGTCTTATTTTGTGAAATATCAGTTCCAGGTGTGTTTGTCAGTTTTTCTATTGGCTTATTAGTCTTTTATTTATCGATTACTAGGAATTCCTAATGGGATCTAGAGAGGAATCATTTGCCAGCTGTATCTGTGAACATAACTCCTTCTGTTCCCTGAGTTATCGTTCTACTCTCTAAATAGTGACTTTCCATAAACAGGATTTAAAAAATTTTAATAGTCTAATTTATCTTCTTCCACATTTAAGTTTGGTATTTTTGTATCCTATTTAAGAGTCTAATTCAAATGTGGGGTTGGGAGGATAGCTTAGTCTATAAAGTCCTTCCCTTACAAACAGGAGTGTCTGAGCTCAACCCCAGTACCCATATAAAAAGCTTGATACTGCAGCATGTGTTTACAATCCCAACACTGGAAAGGGGTTAGCAAGAAGATTGCTGGGGCTCACTGGTTATCTGGTTATCTAACCTAATTGGCGAGTCCCAGGCCCCAGTGAAAGACCCTGTCTTAGAACATCAAAGTAGATGGTTCCTGAGTAGTGATACCTCAGGTTGACCTCTGACCTCTACAGGCATTTGCAAACCAGTACATATGTATACCCTCTAACCAGACCATACACACAAATAAATAAATACTAAGAAGAAAAACACTAAAGTGGTGAGCATGCTCCCATGTGACAAGAATCAAGCATCTCTCTCTGGATCTTCTCCTTCAGTTTGTTTGTTCGCTGCTGTGTCTGTGCTGTTCTTACATTGGTCACACCCAGTCCCTGCTATCCTACATCTGTAACAAGTCTTGACATTTAGAGATGGAGGTTTTCCAATGTTGTCTATTTCTACAAAACAATGATCATGGTTAAGTGTGAAACACCCTTCCCAGGCTAGTTGAGGCACTATTTGGAGAGGTGATAAAATGTCTACCAACTGGGCATCTCTCAAGGAAGCAAGTCATTGGGGTATGTCCATGAAGTAATGTGTGCAAATGTGCCCCTGTATGCCCTTCTACCATGACGTTTCCTTACCACAGGCTAGAAACTACACAGCTAACAAGCAAGAATGGACTGAGACCTCTGAAACATGAGCCAAAGTAAGTCCTTCCTCCTTTAACGCATGTACATCGGGCATTTTGTCACAGCAATAAAAGTCCAACCTGTGCAGTTAGCATTGTTTTCTTAGGATTTGGACTTCTGTGAGCTTCATATAATTTTCTTATCAATTGCTAAAGTAAAACTATTCTAAATTTACAGTGCAGTTATACATTCATGTTCGAAAAATGGGTTTGTTTATAAGATTCATATCTTGCAGTTGATGAATATGATATTCCTTACCTACCTTGGCTCATTTAATTTTCCTTTATTTTCATTCAATGCACAGAGCATTATGTGAAGCATGAGAGGCTACAGGAGTTAGCTGTTTCAAAGTCAACAAAATGATCAGCTGAGGGGAGAACATATGCCCTTGAGTGACATTGAGCTAATTTTTATTAACTAGTAATGTCCAAGATAGTATATACCCGTAGAAGGACAGAATGACTCTGAATCAGGGTAGGACCATGAAAGGCAGCCTGGTTCCTGGTTGAGCAAAGGCTAGAAACCCAGGTTGTGGGAAGCCATTCCAGACTCTCTGGCCAGCCCGGGCCACACCCTAAGATGGCGCCTGACAGAAATCTATGCCAGGCAGTAAACAAGCCCATATTTGGTGGATGGCTCACCCTTAATCCCTGATTGGCTGAGCAAGCCTGCCTGGTGAGGTGATGGGACCTGTGGTGATTGGTTGAGGCGTGGTTGTGGCTTGAGTACATAAAAATGCTTGTACCCCGAGGCTCAGGGGAGTTGAAGAGAGAAGCTGCCTGAATAAACTGCATTAAGAAGAACTGGTGGTTGTGTTTTCCTTGCTGGTCGAGGCGGACGTGACAAGTGGTGCCAAAATCCGGGACCCGGCTCTCCACCAAAGAGGTTCAGAACTTTCTGCAGTCAGGGTCTGTCGACAGGGTGAATACGATAAGTAACTCACAATCCCGGGGTTGGGATTAGGCTCTCGGTAAGAGACAATAAGGCTTTCTGGCTCTGGAGACGAGAAAGTGAAAGTAAGAAAGACTAGGTAGGGAAATAGGGACAGTCTATCCTTTTTTGTTGCTGTGGCGACTGTGTGGAGCATGATAAGTAGGTAGAGTGGTGAAAGACTAGGTATGGGGTCATCACAGTCACACCCAACTTTTTTAGCACTTGATGAGCTGCTAAGAGCAAAGGGCGCAAAACTCAAAAAGCATACAATTCAAACCTTCCTTGAGGAGTGTGACAAGGTTGCTCCTTGGTTTGCTGTGTCGGGCCATTTGACTCCTGCTAGCTGGGATAGGTTGGGGAAAGACCTAGATTTCTCCTGGGAGCAGAGTGTCCTTAAAGGAAGTACTAGAGCAGTGTGGAAACTAGTGAATACCTGTTTAGAAGATGAGCGCTGTTGTCATGCAGTGGAAACAGGCAAGCAAGCACTAGAACAATTGAAGGAAGAGAGATCATTAAAGTCTGAAAAGGTGAGCTCATCAAACTCTGAAAATGGATCAGAGGAGGATATAGAGGAGCTAGCATGGGAGTTAGGAAGAAGCTCCTTGTATCCTGATTTTACAGGATTAAAGAAGGAGACAAGCGAGGAGCAGAGGAGTAGAAATCAAGGCAAAACCTCTAGTGCAGACCTTAAAGATTACAGACGAGAAAGGAGGAGGAGGGAGGAAGTGACCCCTACAGCTCCCCCACCCTATCAAGATTTCGGTGTGACTGGCAACTCGTTTTGCCCTGATGCTTGGAAGGAGGTTAGATCCTCGTTGGGTTGCTTCCCTGTTTTCCTAGATCAACAAGGGAATCGTTACCATGAACCATTGGACTTTAAAGTTATTAAAAATTTAGCAGAATCTTGCAGAGCCTATGGAGTCTCTGCTGCCTGCACCACAGTTCAGCTAGAAGCGCTACAGCGCTATTGCCTAACA
Organism: Mus caroli; assembly: GCF_978045245.1. Taxonomy (NCBI): domain Eukaryota; kingdom Metazoa; phylum Chordata; class Mammalia; order Rodentia; family Muridae; genus Mus; species Mus caroli. The sequence goes on along the minus strand of NW_028227257.1, from coordinate 178,180,328 downwards.
CCCAGTGATTGGGCAGGGTTGGTGAAGGCATGCTTGTCTCCTGGACAATATCTGGATTGGAAAGCATTCCTGATTGGATTTGCTAATGAGCAGGCCGCCACTAATGCAGCTGCGGGGAATCAAGTCTGGGATAGAGATATGTTACTTGGTCAAGGTCGTTTTGCTCAACAGCAAGCTGGTTACCCCCCACAAGTTTATGAGCAGATTAATCAGATAGGAATTAGAGCCTGGAAGTCTTTACCAAATAGAGGAGAAGTGAGTGTGAATCTAACAAAGATTATACAGGGAGCTACTGAGCATTTTGCTGATTTTGTGGCTAGAATGGTTGAAGCTGCTGGGAGGATCTTTGGAGATCCTGATGCTGCTATGCCGTTAGTTAAACAACTGGTATTTGAGCAGTGTACTAAGGAGAGTAGAACAACCATTACTCCCTACAAGAATAGGGGAATTGAGGCCTGGATTTGCCGAGAGCTTGGAGGGCCTTTGAGCAATGCTGGACTGGCCGCAGGGGTGATGCAATTGCAGGGGAGAAAAAGGGGAACTCCTGCAGGAGCATGTTTCCACTGTGGCTGGGTGGGACATGTTAAAAAGGATTGTCCAGAAAGAAGTGAAACACAAGGACCTTTAGCTAGACATCCAGGACTATGCACAAAATGTAGGAAAGGAAACCATTGGGCCAGTGAATGTCGATCTGGAAAGGACATCAACGGACAGCCCCTTGTCTCCTCTAATTCAGGAGCTTGGCCAAAAAATGGCCAGCGGGCCCACAAATATGTGGGGCAATGAGTGTAGAGAGCCAGGGGGGAACAACCTGGCCTCTTCTGCATCCTCCTTGAAGCCGAGGAGAGCAACTCCTTCAGCGGGATTGGACCTCTGCTCAACCACCAGAGTTGTATTGACTCCACAGATGGAAACCCAATTAATTGACACAGATTTTGGAGGACCCTTACCCAAGGATACAGTAGGACTGCTTTTAGGGAGATCCTCCTCTGCCTTGCGAGGTCTTATAGTCCATCCAGGAGTGATCGATCCAGATTATGAAGGAATTACCAAAGTCATGGCCTCCTTGCCATGAGGTCTGGTAGCTATTTCTCCAGGGGATAGGATAGCACAACTTTTAATCATCCCTAGTCTTCATGGCTTATACCCAGCCACATCACAAAAAAGGGGAGAAAAAGTATTTGGGTCTCCAGGCACCCAACTTACCTGTCTGTCATTACAAATGGATCAGCATCTGGTACTGGAGTTACAGGTGGATGGAAAATCCATCTTGGGGCTTTTAGATACGGGCGCTGATAGGTCCATAATTGCAAGGAAGGACTGGCCAAAAGGGTGGCTGATTCAGGATTCAGAACAAATATTACAAGGCCTGGGCTATGCAAAGAGTCCAGACGTAAGTGCCAGGATGCTCCCTTGGAAAGATAAGGAAGGGCATGATGGGATGTTTAAGCCATATGTGCTTGAGCTGCCCAATACCTTATGGGGCAGGGATTTGTTGAAGAATCTACAATTAAGACTTACTAATGAATATTCTGATGCCTCCCAGAAGATGATGAAAAACATGGGATGGCACCCATCCTTCAGGTTGGGAAAAGGGTTGCAAGGAAGGAAGTCCCTGATTCTCTCAATTAAAAGAAAGCCTCGGGAAGGAATGGGTTTTTCTTAGGGGCCACTGGGGGAAGCATTCCCATAACCTAGAAAACTGAGGAGCCGGTGTGGGTGCCTCAGTGGCCATTATCCTCAGAAAAATTACAAACTGCTAAGGAATTAGTTGAAGAAGAATATCTTTTGGGTCATATTCAACCTTCTGTATCTCCATGGAATACCCCAATTTTTGTTATCAGAAAGAAATATGGCAAATGGAGGTTATTACATGATCTGCGAGCTATTAATACACAGATGAAGGTGATGGGCTCCATTCATAGGGGTCTGCCTCTCTTATCTGCCCTGCCAGAAAAGTGGCCTCTAATAGTAATTGATATTAAAGATTGTTTCTTTTCCATTCCCTTGGATTTGAAAGATAGTGTTAGATTTGCTTTTACTTTGCCCTCCTGTAATCATGAAGAGCCTGATCAAAGATTTGAGTGGGTGTGCTGCCTCAAGGAATGGATAATAGTTCTACCATGTGCCAGCTTCATGTAGGAAAAGCCGTGGAACCAATTAGGAAAGAATATCCCAAACTTCGCTGTGTTCATTACATGGATGACATCCTGCTTGCAGCAAAGAATGAAAAGTATTTGCAGGAAGCTTATGGAAAGATGGTGGAGAGTTTGAGGCAATGGGGTTTGCATATCGCCCCAGAGAAAGTGCAACAAGATAAAATAGTGTCCTATTTAGGAGCAAGGATCGCCCCTATGGCCGTTTGGCCTCAGAAGATACAGTTGAGGGTTGATTCCTTGCATACTTTAAATGATTTTCAGAAATTGTTAGGCGATATCAATTGGATTTGGCCCTATTTGAAGATCCCAAATGTTAAATTAAAACCTCTGTTTCAAATTTTAGAAGGAGACTCAGAGTTAAGTTCCAAAAGGGAATTAACACCTGAGGCTAGAAAGTCCCATACCCTAGTGGAAGAAGAATTGATTAAAGCCCAGCTTCAGCGTTGTAGAGAAGGGTTACCCATCATTTTGATAATATTACCTACTGAGATGCAACCCACAGGATTATTGTGGCAAGAAGGCCCATTGTTATGGATCCATTCCAAAATATCCGCTGGGAGGACATTAGATCATTACCCTACAACAGTGGCTTCTTTAGCCTTGTTGGGAATTCAGCTTTGTTTACAATATTTTGGTATAAAACCCAGCTCTATTGTAATCCCTTATGATGGGTATCAGCAAAAGGTCCTAACAGCAAATATTGATGAGTGGGCTATTTTAGCCTGTATTAATGAGGGCCCATTTGATAATCATTATCCCAAACATACTTTAATGACCTTTTTAAAGGAACATCCAGTCATTTTCCCTCAAGTGGTGAGGAAAACATCCATTAAGGATGCAGTTAACGTGTTTACTGACGAATCAAAAACCGGATGTGGAGTATATATGATAGAGGCAAAAGATCCTGTGGTCAGGCAGTATTATCCCTGTACTCCGCAGATGGTGGAATTACAAATAGTTATTGAGATCATTAAGGATCGTGATTTTCCTTTTAATCTAATTTCAGATTCACAATATGTAGTTAATTTAGTTTTATCCCTAGAAGTGACTGGCCAAATAAAAGCTCGTAGTACCATCCAAGCCTTGGCCTTTCAATTACAGAAGTTGCTGTGGGAAAGACCCCAACCATTATATATTGGACATGTCCGTGCCCATAGTGGGCTTCCAGGACCCTTAAGTAGGGAAAATGACATTGTAGATAATTGTACTCGTATGGAGTTCATATTTTTTGCATCCCCTATGGAGTTAGCCTCACAATTTCATCCTAAATTTCATGTTAATGCTAAAACTTTGCAGAGAAAATTTGGAATCTCTAGAGCACAAGCTCGGGATGTAGTCACTACCTGTGGACGTTGCCTAGAGTTTCAACACCCGCCTTCTTATGGAGTGAATCCTAGAGGATTGCTCCCTCTACAGGTGTGGCAAATGGATGTGACACATTTTTCAGAATTTGGCAAATTGAAATATGTTCATGTATCCATTAATACATGTTCAGGAATAGTTTATGCATCTCCCATGGCAGGGGAAAGGCCTCCCATGTTATACAGCATTGTTTGGAGGCCTGGGCCGCTTGGGGGTAAACCCCAACAACTTAAAACAGATAATGGCCCTGCATATACTGCCAAAACCCTGATGTCTTTTTGTCAACAGATGGAAGTACAAGTTAAACATGGCCTGCTATATAATTCTCAAGGCCAAGGAATTATTGAACGAGCACATAGAACCTTAAAAGAATTATTAATAAAACAAAAATGGGGAATAGGCTATGGCCATACCCCAAAGATAAGACTCTCCTTAGCGCTTTTTACCTTAAATTTTTTACAATTGGATAAGGAAGGTCGCTCTGCTGCTGAACGACATGCTAATACCAGCCCAAGTAAACTGGGGTATACTAAATGGAAGGATGTGCTTAGAGGATTATAGAATGGTCTGGATCCCGTGTTGGCCTGGGCGAGAGGGTCTGTTTGCATGTTTCCACAGAATGGTGCAGAGCCAGTGTGGGTTCCGGAGTGGCTAGTGCGACACTGTCAAAATGAAGAAGCTGATCTTGCTGGTGATGAGCATGTGTCTGCCCCTGATGGGTGAAGAACCCAGATGGGGGATACTGTCGGTGTTTCCCAGGCCGATGCCTCTCTGTCATGATGCTTCCTGTTAAGAAATTCCTGTTAAGAAATTGGACAGCAAATTTTAATGGCAAGATAAATGAGCTTCACTAGGCGATTGTCACTGTGAATTCTACCCTAGTGGATCCTGGCTTGGCATCAGGACTATCCTCTTGGATTGCTGGCGTGATGAATCATCTTAAAGAATGGGCTGCAATAGGTGCCCTCGCTCTGGCCCTTGTTTTGGCATGCATGTTTTGTGTATGGTGTATGTGTCGGTTGTGGAGTGCCCAGGTCCACACCGCCACCATGGTGGTGCAAGCTTTTGCCCCATTGGAAGCAGGGCAGTCACCTCAGATTTGGCTTGTTGCCATGAAGAATGAACAATGAAGCCATCGCTCCGCAGGGTTGTAAGGCTAAGCACTGCACAGAGGTTAGTCTGGAAGCTGTTTGACAATCTCTGGGAGGTATGTCTGATTGCATGAGGGTTGAGTGTCCTAGTGTCCTTCCCCCAGGAAAAACAGCATGGGAGCAGGTCAGGGTTTCTCTGGGTACCTATGAGCCTAAGAGCCAATCCTGTACACGGCCCCTATTTCTGCACACTGGGGATCAGACCTCTATCTTCACCCACGGAGCTTGCTTCAAAAGAATATAAAAGGGGGAATTGTGGGAAGCCATTCTGGACTCCCTGGCCAGCCCAGGCCACACCCTAAGATGGCGCCTGACAGAAATCTGTGCCAGGCAGTAAACAAGCCCATATTTGGTGGATGGCTCGCCCTTAATCCCTGATTGGCTGAGCAAGCCTGCCTGGTGAGGTGATGGGACCTGTGGTGATTGGTTGAGGCGTGGTTGTGGCTTGAGTGCATAAAAACTCTTGTAACCCGAGGCTCGGGGGGAGTTGAAGAGAGAAGCTGCCTGAATAAACTGCATTAAGAAGAACTGGTGGTTGTGTTTTCCTTGCTGGTCGAGGCAGATGCGACACCAGGTGACCCTGAAGGGATGGAAGGTGTTTTGCCCCACTCCTGGGTACCCAGCTCCTGTCACATAGCTACAGCCCCCAGCAGCCTTCTATTAGTCACATAAGGGCAATGCCCCAACTCCCTCCATATGTAGAGGACATGACCACAGATCACCTAGGCTCAATGCAGATTTCTATTTTAATGAGGTACCTAAAGGCCTGAAGGGCTTAGCCAATTAAGCTTTCCTTCCCATACACTCCTCCCTGAAAAAGGTATTTAACCTCAGGCCTGCCCTGAGAAGTGGAGTACAGTTTTGCTCCTCCACTTTACACCATGACAATAAATGTCTTAAAACCATAGCCTGCCTCTTTTCATTGGGATCTGTCATGGGGAGCCATGGAGAAGGCCTTCACTTAAAGAGCTTCTGTCTAACCCAAAGCTCTGCTGTATGTTGTTTAGAAGTAGTTCCTTGTGGCGATTTCAATCTCCAATTGTCAGGCTAGCAGCAGTCCAGTTCAGTAGTGCCAGGAGAACAAACATGAATCAGCAGCAGTGGCATGATCCAGCAGAAACAGCCAGGCCTCCACATAATGGGCACGAGTCGGCAGGAGTTACCAGGGCCAGCAGGGACACCAGAAGTTCTCTGGTGTGCCTCTCTCAGAAGAGATAAAGACACGAGACCAGCAAAGCAAAGCTAACCATGCAAGCATGCTCTCACTGTCCATTGAAACTATTTTTACTCCGTCCAAACATCTTGTACCCTCCCACAGGTCTTGCACCTCATAGGTCTTACCTCAGCAAAACACGCTCCATGGGAGTCTATATCAGCTGACAGATCCAGAACCTTCCACATCATTCTGCCAGATGGCCCAAGTCTGAGGAAGCAGCAAGAAGCCACCAGAACACCACCAGCATTTTGGTATGCTTCTCTCTATGGAGTCATGACAAATGATGATCAATAAACAATGGTAAGGCATACCAGTACCATCCAGCATCATCCATCGTCTGTTGTGTTATATTTATACTCCTTCTAAGCATCATGTGTCTTTTCACGATATGTGAAGCACAGTATGCTTTAGCAAAACATCATTTCTTTCACCTTTGTCTGCTTCAGCAAAACATTCTTTCACATGGCTGCTTTAGCAAAATATCCTTTTACTTGTGTGCCCCAGCAAAACATCACTTGTATTAGTTAGGGTTTTACTGCTGTGAACAGACACTATGACCAAGGCAAGTCTTATAAAAAAAACAACATTTAATTGGGGCTGGCTTACAGGTTCAGAGGTTCAGTACATTATCATCAAGGTGGGAGCATGGCAGTATCCAGGCAGGCATGGCGCAGGAGGAGCTGAGAGTTCTATGTCTTCATCCAAAAGCTGCTAGTGGAAGACTGACTTCCAGGCAACTAGGGTGAGGATTTTATACCCACACCCACAGTGACACACCCATTCCAACCAGGTCACACCTATTCCAACAAGGCCACACCTTCAGATGGTGCCACTCCCTGGTCCAGGGATATACAAACCATCACATTCCACTCCCTGGTCCCCATAGACTTGTTCAAAAACATGAGTCTGTGGGGGCCATACTTAAACATAGCATAATGCAAAATGCATTTAGTGCAACTTTCAAAGTCCTCATAGTCTATAGCAGTTGCAACAATGTTAAAAGTCCAAAGTTCAAGGTCTCTTCTGAGATTCATTCAACTTAATTAACTGTAATCCCCAAAGCAAGGCAGGAAACCAGTTGGGCAAACTCCAAACTCTGCATCTCCATGGCTGATGTCAAAGTGGTCTTCAGATCTCCACTCCTTTTTCATCTTTTTTGACTGCAACAAACTGCTTCCTCCTGGGCTGGTTCCACTCCCTGTTAGCAGCTTTCCTCAGCATGTATCCCATGGCTCTGGCATCTTTAACATCTTTGAGTCTCCAAGGCAATTTCAATGTTTCAGCTTCTTCTTTCAGTGTCTGGGATTCCACTTGATCTTTTGGACTCCTCCTAAGGACTGGCATCACTTCTCCATCTCTGTCCTCTGTAGCACTCTATGCTCAGGTTGATCCACTCCATTACGGCTGCTGTTCTTGGTGATCATCCCATGGTACTGACATCTCCAATACACTGGGGTGTTCCACTCCAACTAGGCTTCACCAATAGCCTCTCATAGGCTCTCTTCAGGGTGCCAAGCCTCAAATCCTTTGCATGACCCCTTCAATCCTGGGCCATCAACTACAGCTGAGGCTTCACCTTCTCCAATGGGCTTCCCTGGCCTCTCACAGTGCTAAGCCTCAGATTCTCTCCATGATCCCTTCATTCCTTCACAAGCAGTACCACCTGAGTGACTCTTACACATTACCAAGTCCAGCCACAGCATGAGGTACAACCTTGGGTATCTCTGGAACACAGCTTCTTTGTGCTCCCAGAAAACAATTTCCAGAAGATTTCACCTCAACGATGCTGGTCTCTTCTTAATCACCGCTAATTCCTTAGCTCCAGCTAACCAGCATCAATTTTCCCAGTAGTTCCTTCCATTCTTAACTCTAGAGTCAGAGGCACATGGCTGAAGCTGCCGAGTTCTGCTGCTTACAGGAACTAGAACATGATCCCCTTGTATTATTACATTATCACTAGCTTTATGTTTTCTAAATCCTTCACTGCCTAAGCTTGGCTATCCTGGTTCTTGCTCTGTAGATTGACCTTGAATGTAGAGATCAGCATGCTTGTCTCATGGGATTAAAGGTGTGTACCACCATGCCTGGATCTAATTTAGCTGGGTAGGATCTTGCCACAAGGTCCCACTCCCTTAATCTTTATCTCCTAGAACACAAGATTTTGCTCCATTTCACTTCCTGGTAGTCCTTTAATACTCAAACCATATATTTTATAGTTTTCCTTTCTAAGCTTGCTATGCTTGTTCAAACTTTCCTTCATAAGACTTAACCAGAGAACAAAGTCTCTGCTGGGCTTTTTTGAAACTTCTTTTGTCAATGCAATTAATCCAAGTCTCTTCACCTTAGCCTCAGGCAAACTTTTCAGACAAGGGCAAAAAGTAACCACATTCTTCACCAAAATACCACAAAACCAGTCTTTATACCACATTCTGAAATTCTTCTCCTTTGAAATCTCTTGGGCCAGGTCAACACAGTTCAAATTACTCCCAGCAACAAAGTCTTCCATATTCCTACTAGGATGACCCATTAAGCCCCATTTAAAGCATTCCACTGCTTTCCAAATCCAAAGTCCCAAAATCCACATTCTTTCAAATAAAAGCATGGTCAGGCCTATCACAGCGGTACCCCACTTCTGGTACCAACTTCTGTATTAGTTAGGGTTTTACTGCTGTGAACAGACACTATGACCAAGGCAAGTCTTATAAAAAAAACAACATTTAATTGGGGCTGGCTTACAGGTTCAGAGGTTCAGTACATTATCATCAAGGTGGGAGCATGGCAGTATCCAGGCAGGCATGGCGCAGGAGGAGCTGAGAGTTCTATGTCTTCATCCAAAAGCTGCTAGTGGAAGACTGACTTCCAGGCAACTAGGGTGAGGATTTTATACCCACACCCACAGTGACACACCCATTCCAACCAGGTCACACCTATTCCAACAAGGCCACACCTTCAGATGGTGCCACTCCCTGGTCCAGGGATATACAAACCATCACATCACTTGACATAACTGACTTTCTAAAGACACCAGAAGTTTCCCCTTTAAGAGTGGGCCCTCCTTCCACAATTCTAATATGAAGAAAAGACACATACATTCCCGTGGAAAGAATGTCAGGTAACAGTGCAACTAGAGATTGGTGTCCCATTGCTATAGGCCAAGGAGCACAAAGGCCTCTTGGACACCATCAGGAATTAGGAGAGATTCATGGAATGGTTCCATTTCAAAGCGATCAGAGGGTACCATGGGGCCAACTCTTCAGTCTCAGATTTCTGAACTCTAACCTTCAAGTGAATTAGTTTCAACTGTCATAAGGTATATATTCAAGAGGAAAAAGCACAAGACACAAGAGACTAGGACTATCCAAATGCCACTCAGCTCTCAGGCTCTACCCCACCTCTTCTTTTGCTTCTGCTCAGTGCCACTTGGGATGACATCCAATCAGAACACGGGGTCTCATGGCTCAGGCAAAATCCTCAGATGGAAGAAAGTCTCAAGTTCTTTTTTCTAATTTGCTTGGAGAGAATTCATCTCCAAGGCTTTTACATTTCCTAATATGTGAATACTTCTTTTATTAAGAAAATGTGGTAAATATAAAAAAAAATGCAGAAGTCTTTTTGGCTCATTTTTCATCTGGCTACTTCTTTACCTTTCACTGCCAACACTGCTGTGATGAGGGATTGTGAGGACTTCCCTTTTGCTCACTCCAGACTCTTCACACATCTTAAAGATTCTCTCTCTCTCTCTCTCTCTCTCTCTCTCTCTCTCTCTCTCTCTCTCTCTCCCTCTCCCTCTCCCTCTCCCTCTCCCTCTCCCTCTCCCTCTCCCTCTCTCTCTCTCTGTGTGTGTGTGTGTGTGTGTGTGTGTGAGAGAGAGAGAGAGAGAGAGAGAGAGAGAGAGAGAGAGAGAGAGAGAAAGAGATATTGTGTCTTCTCTCTTCTAAAAATTGGAGTGAAATGAGGATGGGTTGAATAGTGTGTTAATTAGAATTCATATATATCTAACCATCTCAGCTAGCTAGAGCAGAAGGATTTGATACAGTATGTAGGTGTCTTACAAAGAAACCAGTGGACAGGAATTGAGCAGCACCAGGGAATCCCTGGGAGTCACACTGCCTCTGCACAGCATGGGTAGGTGGCTGCTTCTGCTGCAGAGATTTTGGAGGCAGGAAGCCTGGTTGTAGAGTCATCCTGTCTGTGTCGTGATTTGTGCCAGCAAGATGGGAGCTTGCCACCCTCCCATCTCTCTTCATAATCATCCTATATTTATATCTGGCATGAATCGCTTGGACCCAAAATCACACCAAGGTCACAGATGCAGGAAAACCTCAGAAATAATGTTGCTTTTGACATTTGAGCCTCTGCAACAGGAAAAGACACATGAAGGGGCTAGAATGGATACACAGAAGTAGACTGCAGTGCCTGTCAGAGACCAGAGGCTGTTTCTTTGTTGCCATAGTCTTTTTCAGGAGGGTGGGCTCAGAAAGCTATCCCTAATTTGTGTCACTTTGCCATGGTTGCTTCTTTAGCGTACAGTACCAGTCTGCTTGCCTCTCTTCTCCTGATGTCTGGCAGTTCTGTGTTCTGAGATTTAACTCTTTGTGATGCTGTTTCTGCAGTGATTATGCTAACATTAGGGACTGAACATTCCAGAAAAATCAGAGGAGCCATTTCCCAGCCCATGGGTGGAACTACCAGACTACCTGTCTTGTCAATATGTTTGAGATAGGAGACAATTCTCTAACCCTGCAAGCATCCTTCTGCCATGGTTTTGTTCTTGTAGCCCTGTTCCTGGGATGGGCTATAGTCCTGTCTAATAATAGCACATAGCACTCTGCCTGTACGTTACCTCTCCATCCTCTCTATCTCATGATGCAGCTGACGTTTGAAATAGGATCAACAACACATGCTGCTAATTGGCACTAGCACAGGATCACACATATGTAATGTGTGGTCTAGCCACCCTCTTCTACTGTGGCTCAAACCTTACAAGACAGCCCGGAAACAGCCAGTCTTTGGCAGCCAATGGGATAAAGATGTACTCTGGCAATGGTCCCACTTAGACAGGAAAGAGGATAAGGCTGTGATGGTGCCCAAACCTGGCAGACATCTATGTCTTCTACTCAAGTGTGACAATGACAGGGAGCAAGCTGGCCTGCATTTGTGGGACTCTGATGTTAGGGGAGGGTCTGGGGTTTTTCCAAATCCCTGTGACGGTTGGCCCCAGGCTCTGGTCAAGAAGAAACTGCTGCTGGTTAACTGTTCAATAGCTTAAACTCATTGTAGCAGTGGCTCTGGTTATGTTGGATCTTAGGAGAAGGAACAATGGGCTCAAGCATTAGATGGTGGCATGTGATGATTCAAATAATTCTGAGTTCCTTTCCTGAGTCCTCAACCTGAGTTTGTTTTTAAGGAGTATATCTGTCAGCAGTGTGACAGAAAACAGGTGGGATAGTGAAAGAGTTCATTAAGCCGGGCGTGGTGGCGCATGCCTTTAATCCCAGCACTCGGGAGGCAGAGGCAGGTGGATTTCTGAGTTCGAGGCCAGCCTGGTCTACAAAGTGAGTTCCAGGACAGCCAGAGCTATACAGAGGAACCCTGTCTCGAAAAACCAAAAAAAAAAAAAAAAAAGAGTTCATTAAAGGAACCTTATTTACTTTTAACATTTTAAGAAAGGTTTTACTCGTGTCAAAGTATGTATGTGTGTGTTTGTGTGTTTATATGTGTGTATATGTTTGTGTGAGTATGTGTGTGTGTGTGCACATGTGTGTGAATTTGTTATGTGTATATGCGTGTTTGTATATGTGTTTCTGTGTGTATGCTTGTGTATGTATTCGTGTTTGTGTGTATATGTTTGTATGTGTATGTCTGTGTATGTATGTGAGGCTGTTATGTGTGGGTTTGTGTGTATATGTCTGTGAATGTTTGTGTGTGTTTTACAATGGGGTTTTGTAGGAGGAAAGAAAAGCCTACCTATTTTTACTCCCAAGCACAAGAACAAATAACATTGGAAGCCAAAAGGCAAGGCAAGGCTGTTAGTGAATCACTATGGAGAAGAAAGAAACAGCAAGCCTAGGGGATGTTATTTTAAGAGACCTACCCTCCTCAGAGAAGCTTCTTCTGCAGTGTTAACACAGAGACACCCACAAGCAGACAGAGAATATGCAGAGTGAGAGACTTTGGATTGCTGTCCTAAGCAGGAGAGCTTCATCAAACTCCTCCCCTCTGGGTACAGGGATCTCAGTGTAAGAGAAGGTGCAGAGATTCTGAGAACCAGAGGTGTTAGATGATTCCAAGGAGACAGTGTCTTCCAGACACAACAGGATGGATACACATATGAACTCACAGAGACTGTGGCAGCATACAGAGACCTGCAGAGGTTCAAACCAGACAAAATCCCTGCATTGAGAAGGGGAGGCAGACATAAGGTTCCATCTCTAACCAAGAAGCTATTTACAATTGATACCATGCAGGGGAGGGGAAATCAGATTCCTCTAACGGAGTGTCAGTAAGTGTATCAACCATGCTCCAGGGCAGGCCCCATGCCTGACACAAAATGAACCCCGAGTGCCTGCGCGGGCGGGCGGGCGTGTGTGTGTGTGTGTGTGTGTGTGTGTGTGTGTGTGTGTGTGTGCATGTGCGTGTCTGTGTGTGTGTTTACTTTTTGTTTTGTTTTGCTATTTTAACGGATAGGGATATGGGAAGGATCTGAGAGGAGTTGTGGGAAGGCAAAGAATATGATCAAAATACTCTGTATGAAAATTTTTAATAAAAAATAGAAATGATGTTAAAATAGAAAACAACATCACTGGACACACTAAGTCATTACCTGGGATATATAGTCCTTTATAGAATAATTTTTGGTGAGCATAGCAAGTAATAGATTATATGCACTGTATCTAATTGTACTTCATATTGTTTCTTCACTCCCAGGCCTCCTCCTCAGTGATTTCCTTAGTCTCTCTGGTTTACCTTCTGACTTCATGCATGCCCTGACACACACACACACACACACACATGCACACACACACACACATGCACACACACACACACATGCACACACACACACACACACATGCGCGCGCACATGCACACACACAGACACACACACGCACACACACACATGCACACACACACACACACACACACATGCGCGCGCGCACACACACAGTGTATACAGTCTCATTCATTTTTTTCCTGAAATGGCATAATTTTGTTCAGCTTTGGAGCTGAATGAAGGTATTGTATATATACCCACATTTCCTTTAACTCGTCACCTGATGGTGGGCATCTAGATTCTGTCACTTAGCCATTGTTGATTGTGCTCCGGTAAACATGGAGTGAGTATATCGTTTATATTCCTAGATTCTCCTGGGCACTATAGCTGGATCACATGATAGATCTATTTTCAGGTTTTTGAGGAACCTCTGTACAGATTTGCTAATGGCTGCACTGTCAGCAGTGTGTAAGGGTTCCTGTTTCTTGAAAGATACTTGCTAGGCCAAGTCAGCATGGCTTTTGTTGATAGCAGAGGAAGAATTTCACCAAAATCAACAGTGAGGGATATGAGGGGGCTGGGAGGCTGAAGAGATGGTTTGGCAGCTAACTGTATTTGCTGTTCTTATAGAAAACCTGGCTTCATTGCCCAGAACCCACGTGGAAGCTCAACATTGTTTCCAACCCCAGGAAATCTAGTGCCCACTTTTTGGACCTCCACAGGAACCAGGAACACATATGGTACACATATACGTAAGCAAAACACTCTACATATAAATAAAGTAAAAATAAATACATACATTAAAACTTTAAAAAGAGCAAGGAGCTTTTGGCAAACTGTTACAGTAGTATTATTGCTGGAACTGGGTGGAAAACGCCAAGGACAGAGCCCAGGTTTAGGGACCTTGAGAGCTTAAAGGAGATCGGTCAAGGAGAGAGTGTTTGTCAGGTCTCTGTCTTGTTCAGTAGAAATGTTACTCTTCCTTTCAAAAATGTTAAGTCCACTATTTCACTGGATCACTTTGTACTCATTAAGGGTCTTGGGATTTTCAAAGAGGTACTGACCAGTGGACATATAAGACAGGAATCAGGTACTCCAATTGAATGTCAACAGAACAGACTCAGGAGTCAGATTCAGATTCCTAATCTCCATCCAGTAACTCATACACAGACATCAAAACTACACACTTATGATTCTCTAGACATGAGGACAAAGCAATCTCATCCAGATGAAATAGATACCCTTGTTTAAAAAATGTTATCACACAAGGCTGGAGAGATAGCTGTTAAGAGGGCTGGCTGCTCTTCCAAAGGACTGGGGTTCAAATCCCAGCACTCACATGGCTGTCCATAATTGTTTGTAATTCCAGTTTCAGGGGATTTGACATCCTTACTCAAACCTACATGGAGGCAGAACACCAATGTAAATAAAAAAATGTTAAAAATGTATCACACTAACTCGTCAGTGGTGAAGAAGTTCACATTCAAGGGAAGCTAGTGGGGTTCCACAGAGAAGTGAGTTAGAACTTCCTTTAGGGATGACCAACTGGGGCCAGTGATGAAGCTGTTAACTTCTGTTTGAGGGACAAATGGGCTTACACTCACCATCCACACTTAGCCCCCTCGGGTGTCACTAAAGTGCAGCAGAGACAACAATAGAAAGCTCTGACATTCAGGACAGGAATGAATTTTCTTACTACCCATGAGCACTTGCCCTTATTCTTCTGAATCTATTTTCATAGTAGATCACAAAATAAATGGCTGTCATTGGGATGCCGTAAAAAGTATCTCAAAACATCCATGAGTATGGAAAACATTGGGAAGGACCCTTCCTTTAGCACACAGTGACCACTGTTTGTATGGACTACTGTGTTTCTGCTGTATATCCCTTTAACAGACAGCCCCTGTGTTTATTTGGGAAGGACTTTTTCCTAGTCATACAAGCTCAATGGAACTGTCAGTCATGTCTCCTGCCCTTCCTGGACCACTATATGAACAAAAAAGGTCTTCTCCAAGGTGGTCTCACTCAGTCAAGGGGAAAATTTGCATTGGCCCCGAGCAATCAATGTCTGGGTAGGAAAATGATGGGACCTGAAGCATCCCATGGCCAGAATGGACAGCACTGATTTTCTAGATCCTCTGACATGCTATCATGTCTTACTCTCTAATGCCTCCTTTTCAGTATTCTCCTTGATTCTGTATGACACTCCCTTCTCTTTTTGCTGGTGGCCAGTGCCATTTTTCTTGCTTCTATGTGAAGCACTTGAAAGGTGCATCATTGTCACAGTAGCTCTGCTCTGGAGTTCCACTGCAGCCTTGACTTGTAGGTGGTGACTGTAGTAATCTCTTCATAGAGATGGTGCCCTCCACAGGCTTAGTCAGGGAGAGCCCTTCTTACAGCTCACAATTCTGTGGTTTTACCATCCATCCTCCCTGCTCTTCTGTTATCAGGGACCTGGGAGAGGGTGTGGATCATGAGTCCTTACCACTTCGGGAACAATAGCCACTTGCCTGCTCCCTGTATGTGTGTATTCATCTGCATGTGGATGTGTGTGTACCACAACATATGTGTCAGAGAACAAACTCAAGTGACATGTGACATTCCTGGCTTTCCCCCTTGTTTGAGACAAGTGGTCTTTTGTTCACTGCGGTATGTCTGAAGGGAGATGGCCTGTGTGTTTCTGGAGACTTGTCTTCCCCTCCCATCTTGCCATAGGAGTACATAGCATGTATATATATATATATATATATATATATATATATGTGTGTGTGTGTGTGTGTGTGTGTGTGTGTGTGTGTGTATACATATATATGTGTATATATATATACACATATAGCATATATATACATAGCATATATATATACATATACATATGGAGGATTACCTCATATATATATGAGGTAATCCTCCATGAGCTACAGCATCTAGCTGTTAGGAGAGTTCTGGGGATCACAACTCAGTCATTACACTTGTATAGCAAGCACTTGCCCAGTAAGCCATCTCTCCAGCCTTGCAGGATTCCTGTTGTCTGGCTTGTACAGTTCTTTCTTTCTAGTTTGTGAGCTCTCCTCTTCTTAGGCTAATTGTCTCTCTTCCCTTGGTAGCCTATACATTCGAAAACAAAACTATATCGTTCCCTCTGAGCCAGGGAAGCCCTGGTGCAGAGGCTTTAAAGGTCTCCCGTTGTCATCTTCAATTGACAGTGCTGGGGAAGCACGCCATTCAATTAGCTAATGCATGGAGCACATAGGCATTCCCTTCCCTTCTCTTCCTCCTCCTCTTCCTCATCCCCTTCCGCTTCTTCTTCCCCCTCCTCCTCCTATTTCCTTTTCCCTTTCTTGATATTTTATTTGTAATATTTATGTTTCTATATCTATATCATGAATATAATTTACTGGACTGTGAAGGGTTTTCTGTGTAAACTTCTATTTGTCCATAATTGAATACATGCCACTATGCATAACGGTGTTTGTCTCGGAAGTACTGACAAAAGGAATGAAATAATGTCTGCAGTGAATGAATCCCTAGTAACTCACAGACACTGGTCTTTAATAGTCTTAATCCTTGTAATGGAGTCCAGACACTTGGGCCTATTGTTCCCGTCTGTCATCGCTGTTCACCTGGCTATGGATTTCATCTCTGTCCCTCCTCCACTCTTATCATGAGTTCTCTTTGCCTGGGCAGCCTCCACCTGCTTAGTCTTGAGCCCTGAAATTCTTTCGAGTCTCAGTTCTATCTCATCACCACTAAGACACTTTTTGTGAATGGTTGGAATTTGTCTTTATATAAATATGTGCATATATATACATATATACATATACATATATGCATACATATACAATCTATTTGTTCTTAACATAAAAAATACATAAACCTATATAAACTTTATTAAAACTTACACACAAACAACATGCAAGGCACCAATTGCAGTTGGGAGAAATACAGCTAAGTGTCAGGACGGAGTATTAAGTCATAGCCACAGTGCCTGAGAGTACTCTATAGTACCTTGATGCCTTCCTATCTAGTAAGTTCATGCTCTTCTTTTGGCAAACTCACAAGCTGCCAGTCACCATAAAATCCCAGATGATATTAATGTTCCCCTTATGAGCAGATTCTCTTTCCAGTAGCATACTCCCATAGGAACAGTGACCTCACTTTCCCACTCACCAAGTCTAGTGTATTTTCACCACATTTAGTGCAAATAACATAATAATTATGCATTAGTTGTCTGTCAATATTATTGTAGGACTTTTGATTGGCAGCAGGCTATCAGCAGTTAAGTTTTTGGGTGAATCAAAAGTTAAATGTGGAGTGTATGTGTGTGTGTGTATCTCGTGTGTGCCTGTGCATGCGGAGGCCAGGGATCAATGTCAGATGATTCTCCATGTTATTAATTAATTGGCGGGGGGGGGGTAAAATCAGAGTCTTTCTATGTAGCCTTGGCAGGCATGGAACTCACAATCCTCTGCCTCTTGGGTGCTGGATTCAAGGGTATGTGCCACTGTGGCTGGCCTTCCACATAAATTTTTGGCTCAAGGATTCTCAGTTGTTAGACTGGCTGACCTGTAAGCCTCAGGGATCATATAATCTAGGCCTCCATGGTACCACTGCTGTCCATGGGTTCAGGTCTGCCTGCTTGCTTGGCAAGCACTTTACTGACTAAGCCATCTCCCTAGCCCCCACATGTGAATGTTTGACTGTATAGATGTCACATCCCTAAACTACTGTTCTGAAAAGTTATTCACAAACTGACTGCATAAACATACAGTAATATATCACTTAAGGACAGTAAGACATCCTTAAGAATGTATCACTAGGTACATTCATGGTTCTGTGCATATCATAAAGTATAGGTACACAATCCTACACTGGAGCTTTGCCTGGACTAACTAGTATGTATGTGTGGTATCTGTATCTGGACCCATAAGGAATCAAAAACTACGAGCTAAGTCAGATGGTAGAGCAGCACACTCCAGTAAATCCTCCACAATAGAAAAAAGGGAGATTATAGAACATACCGTAAATTAAAAATAAGGCCCACATATGTTAAACATACCAGAAACATATCCATGTTTTATCATTATCAAATATTATATATGTACTCTACTTTTACATGACTGACAATGCAGTAGGTTTTTAAAGCTTTGGTTGGTTAAACAATATGAACAATATGTGGTGGTGATTCCCACATTCTATGGCATAATTCCAGGCTGGGGGTTGTGAGTAATTTGGCCACCGTAAATGGTTTCTGAATATACAGTAGCCAAAACTTAACTCAAATGTGAGTGGGTGAGAGATCTGAAGTATTTCTTGTAGAACTCACATTGTATTACATGACTCCACTGAAGCCTGGGTTCTGAAATGCAACATGTATAGTCCATGTGTCCAGGCTACCGTACCACACATAGCCAGCAAACACTTCCTGACATGCCTCTGCTCAGATTAGAGAATGCCGTGTCTTAGGAGCTATGTTTGCACTGTGCGTGGAAGGGTTTCTGTTCTTCTCGAAAGATAATGCCTATCATTTTCTTCTTTGTGTTTGAATGTTTGATTTTCAAAAATCTCTGTGTGAGTTGCTCACTTACACTTCATATAAATGGTAAATTTTGGCTTGGGGTTAAAACAGAATTTTTACACATTTCCAAAACAACTTGAAATCTCTGCCATTTTGCACTGTGTTTATATGAAGTAGCGTTCTCATCATTGACATATAAAATCAAAATATCAGTCAACTCTAAAAAACACTGAAGATGTTCTATGTCCGATAGTATCAAACATTCAGTTCAATATTTAATTCATTATGTAACAATAAATAAGCAAATCATCCCATTACTATGCACATTTGCTTTTGTTGTTAATAAGCAATAATATTTTATATAGATATTTTATATAGATCAAAAAACTTAAAATAATGCTGATATATTATTAGTAAATATTTAATTTGTGTTTCTATCTTATATACATATTTTCCAGGGTTGTCAAAATTTCTGGAGCAAAAAAGGGTCACAAATGGGAAAGCTTTAAGAAGCCCCATCAGTGTCACCACAAACACATGTGCTTTGATATTTTGATGACCATGAAGTCACTAGATGGCAGAAAATTTTCAGCTCCACATTATTTGCTTTAATACCAGGGAGCAATCACTGGATATGAGGCCCCTCATTGACCAAACTGTTATACAAACATGACTGTGAATGTGAAGGGGGAGGGGATAGAAAGGGGATGAGGGAGGAAAAAAGGAAGAAAAGAGAGGGGAAGGATTTATTATGCTAATTGCTTCAATCGATTACAGAGGTCATGAAACCCCACATCTGCTGCTCGCAGGCTGGTGAATGAGGAAAGCCAGCCCAAACCCAAGGCCTGGGTACCAGAAGCACAGATTTCCCAAGAGAAGATGGACAGCCGAGGTCCAATTGAGGGAGCGTGGTCCACCCACACCGATGAGGGACTTCTTTACTCTGTCCACCAATTCAAATAATAATGTTCCCAGAAACTCCTTCCCCGATATACCCAGAAACAAAATGTATAGATTTCCTGAGCATCAGCTAAACCATTCACATTGTCATGTAAAATGAATAACATATTCTTCTCTTTTAAAAATCATAAGGAGAGAGTGTTCTCACTGTAAAGATGGAGTGTGCACTCACTGTAAAGATGGAATGTGCACTCACTGTGAAGGTGGATTGTATGGTGTATAGGAACAGTATATTTAACAGAAAAGCATGGGTAAGTGTAGCTTGTAATAAATGGGTAGAGCTGTTAAAAACACACCATTTAGTTCTTTCTCTTTGACATTTGGAGTTAGTTATTTTATTTCATTTTCTAAAATAAATATTTAGGGTCCCTTCCTTACTTATCTGGAGATATCAGAATTCTCCAGAAAGACAGCAGTAGGATAGCTGTATAGGATTAATAGAGGGAGTTTTTTTCCTTGTAAAGGATTTGGCTCACTCACTAATTATGGGTGAAGAAACTCAGGGCAAGCTATCTGCAGGCTGGAGATGCTGACATGACAATGGCAGGACTTAGTCCAAGTTCAAAGGCCTCAGAGTTGTGGAAGCAAATGGTATATCCTTCAGCTCAAGGTTGAAATCCCAAGGACCCCAATCACATCTTATCCTTTAGGTATTGGGTCAGATGTGGTATCTTGGGAAAGACTTTACAGGCACAGCCAAAATAATGCTTTTCCAAATAAGTGTTATTTAATCCAGTCAAGCAAATACCTAATGCTGATCTGCCCAGGAGTTAGGGATTGCCTCTGGCTATAAATAAATTTTGAAACTGTTTGGAGCAAACGCTGGGAATGAATGTGCTTCTATTATTTCCTTGTCCCCAACTCAATTACCTCTTGTTCTTAGAATATGTTCAGAGTCCCATAGAACCTCCTGTTATCTACCAAGAGGAGGACTGGGCTGCCAGCTGCTAGCTGCTGAGTTTTGTATTTCTCAAGTACAAACACTGTTTAAAGTCCATATTAGCCCCAAATCGGCCCATAGGATGCGTCGGGAGAAATTATTGCTGAGTTGAGAATTAACCAATAAATAACAAGTTGTAAACACTGATGCCATACAGATATCTGAGAGAGAATGTGTTCATCACATCTTTTTTCCTTGTATGACTTGTTTAGTTTCTCCATGTTTTAAATAATGTTGTATTTAAAAAATACCTTGGGATAATTTTTTATATAACATGTATAATTTATTGGCTCAGTTCCCCTCTAACATTTTAGTATTCAATAAGTAACGTTCTCCCTGTAAATTTTAGTAAAAATGCATATTAAGTAACGTCCTCATTTTTTCTAATTATCTTTATTTACTTTGCATATCTTTGTGCATGTATGTCTACAGGTATGCATGGAGAGATCAGAGAATTCTAGAGTCATTTCTTTCCTTTCATCTTGTAGGGCCTGGGGATTGAATTGGGGTGATTAGGCCTAGTGGCAAAGCACCCTTACCTACTGAGCCATCTCACTACCTAATATTTAGTAATTTTTTTTTAGAAACACCAATACTGTCATCCTCTTATATTAGTAAATATAATAAATGTTAAAGCTGTCTCAATATCAGAAAGTAAATGAAGTTGAATGCATGCTCTACCTCTCAGCCCCACCCCAAATCTCCAAAGTATTTTATCTCAGTGGATTGAGGTTATAGAAATGAGGCAGCGGAGCAAATCTCCTGGTTCATAAGCCTCTTTGAGCTGCTCCCAGGCCGTATTTCTGACCACTTCTAGGGCTTTCATATGTGCAAACAATGAAGGACTAGGGTTAAATTCTAACACTCTCCCGGCCTCGGTGAGTGGGGGAGGCCCCCTGTAAAGCATTTCATCGGGAGTGAGCTTAAGCTTTCCGGGGGTGTTCCTGACACAGAACAAAGTGAAGGGAAGGAGAGCTATCCAGTTTTGCCCGCCGGTCTCTATGGTCAATTTGGTTAAGGTTTCTTTTAAGGTTCTATTCATCCTCTCTACCTGTCTTGAACTCTGGGGTCCATAAGCACAATGTAATTTCCAATTAATCCCCAGTTTGGTGACCAGTCCCTGACTTACCTGGGCAACAAAGGTGGGTCAGTTGTCCGACCCTATTACCTTGGGAATCCGGAATCGTAGAAAAATTTCCTCCAGGATCTTCTTGACCATGACATTGGCAGTTTCTTTTTTAGTTGGGTAGGTTTCCACCCATCCTGAAAAGGTATCTATAAAAACTAAAAGATACATGTTACCATATTTAGCTGGTTTTACTTCAGTAAAATCTATTTCCCAATAGGCTCCATGACGGTCTCCTTGTAGTCGTCTTCCTGAAGGATATCTTGAATGTCCTGCATTAGTCATGGCAGACAGTACAAAGTTTCTGACTACGGCCTCTGCTACATCGGAGAGTCCCAAAACATAATAGTTGGAAGACTTAACCAAAGTCTGTAGATGCTAGGCTCCTAGATGGGTTAATTGATGTAAATTAGTAACATATCTCTTTTCTTCTTTTTGGGGCAAAATCACTTTTCCATCTTTAGCTTCTCTCAGGCCATAGGGATTTTCAAACGTGAAGTCTAATTTATTCATTTGTTGATAATCTTCTGGGGCGTAATTGAAGCTAGCTTCTAAAGAACGATGGGGGTCTTCAAACTGATTATGCCAGGTTTTCATGGTGAGGACCATAGGTCCTTGTGCTGCTTTTTTGTCTTCTTGGTCAGCCATCTGATTACCTCTAGCCACAGGGTCTTGGCTCTTTGATGTCCTGGACAGTGTATGATGGCCACTTTCATGTGAATAGCCTCAAGGAGACTCAGAATCTCCTCTTTATTTTTAGTATCTTTACCTGCCGACGTCAATAATCCCCTCTGCCTGTAGATGGCGCTGTGGACGTGGGCTGTAGCAAAAGCTATCAGTGTAGATGTTACCCTCTGGCAGACTGCTGGCCCACACCACATATTTGCCATCTACCACCACCACCCCTGCCATCCTTTTACCGCTTCTGTCTGTATACCAGTTTGGAATGCCTGGCCATGGCTGGTCACGCAGATCACTCCGGACCCCTGTTTCTTCTGCAAGGATGTCAGCACTGCGGTGGACGGGCGAGGAGTCTTCTGTCTCAGGTAGGAGGGTAGCAGGGTTGAGGATAGCAGGAAGAGCAAACTTTACCCGCTCAGTCAGCAACAGACTCTGATAATGAGTCATTCGGGCATTGATTGGTCATCCACCGGTCTGGAGGCTGGCAGATCATGCTTTCAAGAGAGTTGGTGGGCCACCACAGTTATTTGTTGTCCCAAAGTTAATAGTCTCTGAATATGTGGCCTAATTCCACCCCTAGCCTCATGGCTCATTGGATATTGCTGCACCCCTATAGCGGTAGTATCCGTCTTCAGTCCCACAACCACGGGGGTTACTCTGACAGACATCCCCATGCCCCCGGTCTCTGTCCATGCTGTAGGGAAGGCATTTAGCTAGTCTCTTAGGTCTGGCCCCTCTGCTTGCTTCGTACATTCATGCAGGCCATACTCTTCCTCAAGTTGTAGGGCCAGGATCATGGAGGCAGGAGATTCCCAACTTACTCTCAGCCCTTTTTGAGTGAATCTGATCTGGGCCTTCAGTTTAGTCAAAAGGTCTCTCTCCAGAAGCGTTGTGGGACACTCGGGGATGACCAAGAAAGAGTGACTCACTTGTCCTTTGCCTAAGTCTACAGTACATGCAGTGGTCCAAGGGTATTGTTTCTGGCCTGTGGCTCCAATTACTATGGTTTTTTTGTTTTTGAGTTTTTCCAATGGTTGTTTCAACACAGAGTGTTCTGCCCTGGTGTCTACTAGAAAGTCCATAGGGGTCCCCTCCACAGTCAGGGTTACCCTAGGCTCGGAGAGGGGGTCTGAGCCCTGTCTCCCCTAATCATCATCCTAGAGCCAGGACTTTAGGGGCCTTCCCCTTCTTCTTAGGGCATTCTGGCGCCCAGTGTCCTTTCTCTTTGCAGTATGCACATTGGTCTTTTTCCAAAGTTTTCTGAACGGGTCTTCTTCCACCAGGTCTAGATTCCCTGTTGCCCAGGTACCCTGTCCGTCTATTTTCAGATCTACCTCTTCCCTCACACTCTCCTACTACTGCGGCCAGAATCCTGTTTCTTTCCTGCCTTCGATCTCTCCTATTTTCCCTTTCTTCTTCCTCGAGCTTTTCCCTCTCTTTCTTTTCTTCCTCAGTCTCTCTCAGGTTAAACACTTTTTCTGCCTCTCTAACTAAATCCTGTAAAGCCATGGCATGTAACCCTTCCAGTCTGTATAACTTTCTTTTAATGTCTGATGCTGACTGTCCTATAAAAGTCATAGCTACTACAGCTTGTTGACCCTCAGAGGTCAGGTCAAAGGTAGTGTAGCATCTGTAAGCCTCCATTAACCTCTCTAGGAAAACAGACAGGGGCTTGGTTGGCCCCTGCATTACTTCTCTTACCTTTGTCAAATTGGTGGGGCATCTTGCTGCTTCCTTGAGACCTCCCACCAGAGCCTGGCGGTAAACTGTCAACCTCTCCCTACCTTGAGCTGTGTTGTAGTCCCAGTCGGGTCTATTGAGAGGGAACCCCACATTTATCTGCATTTATCTCATTAGGCAAATTGGTCGGGGCCCCGTTAATCCATGGGACATTCTTCCGGGCCTCTAAGAGAATTCTTTCCTTCTCTTCCGTGGTGAAAAGAACCTGCAAAAGCTATTGGCAATTATCCCAAGTGGGCTGAGAAAGTCTACCAGGCTGGCTAGTCTAGCCGGATTTTCTGAAAAAGTAGGATGGTTAGATTTCCAGTTATAGAGATCAACTGACAAGAATGGCCAGTACTGAAGAGTCTGGAGAGAGTGAGGGTCTGCAGGTGGCCCCACGGTGCACAAAGGAAAGGCAGACATGGTGTCAGGTGAAGGGACGCTGTGCGGTGCCAGCTTTGGGTCCCAGCTGCCGGTCCTCTGACTGCTCTGGCCCCACAAAACAGACACAAGAGATACACACACAAAGACTGACAAATATACAAAACCAATTCAAGGATGCAGAAGGTCGGGCTGGTCCTTACCCTGTCCCTGTCAGACTCCTGGCGTCCTTCCCCTCACTCCAAGGCATCCCCCAAAGCAGCAGTGTGTGTGTGAATGTGTGTGCATGCATGTATGTGTGAGTGTGTCCGTGTATGTGTGTGAGGGTGTGTGCCTGTGTATATGTGTATCTGTGAGTGTGTGTGCATGTGTATGTATGAATGTGTATGTGCATGTGTATGTGTGTGTCTGCAGCTGGCAGACCATGCAATAAGGGCTTCAGGGGCATTCAAGCATAAGTATGAGATCTGACCTAAGTTCTGAAAGGTCACCCCAGTGCCCTTCTGGATTATGCTTAGATGGCCACGGCAGTGATCTCTGTGAGAGTGGATGGCTGCAGAAAGAGTAAGATTCTGTTGGCATCATGAAGGGCAGACTCTGGAGGAGTTGGGTTGGCATAAAGGTGGGATGTGAGTTTATTTCTGGCACCGGAAACAAGGAATGCCAGTTACCTTTTCATTGTGCATCAAAATACCCAAGAAAGGCAACTGAAAGGAAGACAGATTAATTTGGGACTGTGTATGGACAGGTGTCAGTCTGTGGTCAGCTGGCTCAAGTGCTTTGTGCCCATGCTAATGCAGAACATCATAGAAGGGAGGGCATGGTGAGCCAGAGCTGCTCACCTCGTGATCGCCAAGGAGTAGAGAGGGTGGAGATGAAAAGAAGAGAGAAGAGAGGAAAGAGGGATGAGAGAGAAATAAGGGGGAGGGGAGCAAGATATGGTCTACACAGGCACTCGCCCAGGTGCTTCCTCCTGTAGTTAGGTTCCACCTCCTAAGATTCCAGCAGCCCTTCAGGTTATCAACTCATGGTCTAGCCTACCTGTTAAGGTCAGACCTAGTTACTTTGTCAAAGCCCAATCTCTGAACACAAATGCATTGTGGACAAAGGTTTAAGGTAAAAAGTCTTTGGGTTACATATCAGATCCAAGCCAGAATGCGGAGGAAAGGGCTTTCATGGAATGATTTTATAGATATTTCTATTGTTGTATATGCACAATAATGAGCAGAAAATAAATGAGGCTTTATAAGGATCACTGTTGGGAAACTATAATTATAATAATATAATTATATAATTATTTAGCATAAGAGCTAAAGTGCCCAGTTTGAAAGCTACCAAAGAGAATAAAGCTGTAAAGAGAAACTGCTGGTCAAGAACTACAACACAAGGGGCTGGAGAGATGGCTCAGCGGTTAAGAGCACTGACTGCTCTTCCTAAGGTCTTGAGTTCAAATACCAGCAATCACATGGTGTCTCACAATCATCCATAATGAGATCTGATGCCCTCTTCTGGTGTGTCTGAAGACAGCTACAGTGTGTTACATATAACCATAAATAATTCTTTAATTAAAAAAAGAGATACAACACAAGGATCCATCTGATACTTGGTTAAATTTATTAGGCATCTAAAAATATAATAAAAACACTTCTAGTTTACAACAGCCATAACATTGAGTTACCTGTTAATTAAACTTGTGTAGAGGCATATAGTACATATCGAAAAATTCCACAATTTTTAATGTGGATAAAACCTTAGATATATATAGAAATACATCGTATCCCAGGACAGGAAGATAAAATGGGAAAGGCAATTGTTTATGGCTTAATCGGTATCTTTAATAGAACTTTACTTAAAATACCTATGATGCATTTGTAAAATTTAAAATATTTAATTCTATAATATGCTTGGAAAGATAGACAAGAATATTAGAGGCCTAATGAAAATAACAATAATTATCTCACAAAATAGAGTGTTTTTATAGCAACAATAATTGGACCAGTGAAACATTGCATTAGGAGAAACATTGGCCATTGAAATAAATGGGCAGTGATTTCTTACTTTAAGAATATAAAAAAAGACATATATAGCAAGTGAAAACAATACAATTACAAAGAATATAATTATTTTCTTCATATGGCTGGTAATAACTTTATTCTGTTATTACTAAAGGAAAATTTACCTGAATGAGCTGTAATAAAAATTAATCCAAAGCTGGGCCTGATGGCGCACCCCTTTAATCCCAGCACTCGGGAGGCAGAGACTGGCAGATTTCTGAGTTCGAGGCCAGCCTGGTCTACAAAGTGAGTTTTAGGACAGCCAGGGCTACACAGAGAAACCCTGTCTCAAGAACAAACACAAAAACAAAAATTAACCCAAAAGCACAGAGATAGTGTGGTTCTTTAACTGAATAAGGAGCTGGCTGAGATGGTCGAAGTTATAAAGAAAAGGTGGGCGTGATGTTGTGTTGGATGATTTTTTTGTTGTTGTTGTTTTTTGTTTGTCTGTTTGTTTTTTCGAGACAGGGTTTCTCTGTGTATCCCTGGCTCTCCTGGTGCAACCAGCCCTGGCGTGTTGGATCATCTTGATTGACCACCTGACAGGGTTTGGACATGCCTATGAAAGTGTTACAGAGAGGCTTTTTGTTGTTGTTGTTGTTTTGGGTTTTTCAAGACAGGGTTTCTCTGTATAGCCCTGGGACTCACTTTGTAGACCAGGCTGGCCTCGAACTCAGAACTCCACCTGCCTCTGCCTCCCAAGTGCTGGGATTAAAGGCGTGCGCCACCACACCTGGCTCCCAGAGAGGCTTAACTGAAGAAGGAAACCCCTTCTAAATGTGGGCGGCATCATCTCACAGGCTGGAGGCCGAGCAGACAGCAGAAGTGAGCTTAGCAGTCCTCTCTGCACCCTGCCTGTAGGTGCTTTCCCACACTCCAGCTGCCAACGGTAGAGCTTAGTCATGCACCGCCATGTCATTCCTGCCTTGGTGGAACATACGCTCCTTGTGCACATCTTTTATTCCTCTTTCTTTTCTTTTTACTGATTATCTAGGATGTACTATAAAGTATGCCTTGGGCTCTCCTGTGTCTAAGCGCCATTTTCAGAAAAACAACAACAACAACAACAACAAACCAACAACACCACCTTCCCTCATTTGCTTTGTCTTACGTTTTCTCCCAGCAACGAGCAAAGGAAATAGGGAAGATTCTCCAATACTTTTGAAATATCTGTGCAGTTGTCATAAAGATAAAATACTAGCAAATAAAATATTTTGTTTTAAGTAATTGCAGGAGGTCCAAGCAGCATATTAATAACCCTACTAAGTGTTGCTTAGGGTCTCTGCTCATTTTCAAATCTATTAATACAATGGGAAGGGGATTTATTGTAAAAATGGTATGAAGAACTCATAAAAGCTCTAAAATTACCACATCTCCAACAGACAAATATGCACACACACATATAAGCCCACAAA
Organism: Mus caroli; assembly: GCF_978045245.1. NCBI lineage: Eukaryota > Metazoa > Chordata > Mammalia > Rodentia > Muridae > Mus > Mus caroli. Next base: position 178,152,655 of record NW_028227257.1, on the reverse strand, counting down.
AGAAGAAATACTCAGCATTATTTATTTTTTAAATGCATGGAAATTAAGTTGATGTCTCTCCAGTAAGTGGCAAACCTGTGCATAAGCCCCAGCCCACGAGAAGTTGATGTATCTTTCAAAAAAGGTGCATCATGAGGAAGAAGTGGCAGCCTGAGAGAACTAACTCCTTCAGTAGGGAAATACTTTAGGTACCGTTGTAATGTTTTAGCTTTATATGAAGAAACTGGAAGGAGAAGGAAGAGAAGATAAAATCTTAGCAAATAAATAAAATGTTTTGCAGACAAGAGCCAGGCCACACAGGCACACTAGGGGACCACTTCCTCTCAAGTAGATATTGTTCCCTGAGTTTCTATTACTTTCCAATAGCTCATCAGAAGATGAGCTAGGACTAGCTCATTGGTACAGTCAGACCCAGTCACTTACCCAAAGCCCAAACTCTGAACAGTGACTAAATTTTACATTTTAATATGAAAATATATTAGGCAAAGACACATGCATCCTATAAAAAGATAACTTGTTTACGAGTACCTGAAATAGGAAACAATGAGTAAAAACCACATAGATGTTCAGTCACAATAGAATTCTCAACAATTAAGGAGTTTAACAAAATCTGATGTGTGAGTAGGATCCTCGTTTGTTTTCTAGAACTCCAAAGTAAGAAACTGTGATATATGTATCACATAAGAACTATAAGGAATAATAGCCAAACTAAAATTTTCATCACAGTCCAGATATAGAAAAATGTCGACCTAAAGATGGAAGATGTCATTAAGAAAAGCACTTGAGTCTAAGTGGAGGAATCAGGATGTAATTTGGTGTAAAATTTCCAAAGGCAACATTAAAAATTTAATGTAGGGCCTGGGAAGATGGCTCAGTTGGTAAAATGTTTGACGTGCAAATGTGATGGCCTCTCAGGAGGGGACTTAGGGTGTAAGCTCAGGCTTGGCTGTAGCAAGACAGAGCCAGGCTCTGAGCCAAAACATCTGAGATGGTAGTAGAGTGCTCAGGGAGACCTGTCCAAACTCAGGCTTGTTCAGGACAGCTGAGTCTTTCATAGTCAGCTTCCCTTGGGTCTCCATGCCTCCGAGCTACATCTTGTTGGCTGCTTCTGTATGCACACCTGAGCACTGCATTCCTTCAACTCACAGCCAACAGTCCAACATGGTAAAGTCAGCAGGAGGGCTTGGGCCAACATTCTGGGCTCTGGTTACCATTCTGAAAGGTCCCCCATAGCCTCATCTTCTGAAGGCACGGTCTCCAGCCCGTGGTGCCATTTTGAAGGCTTTCAAGAGATGAGGGTATGGTGGACATTTGAGAATGGTGAATAGCTAGGCAGAAGAGATGGGGGCAGAAACATGCAGGGGACTGTACCAAGATCCAGTCTTTGAAGGAAGGTTCCTCCTTCAGATCATTAAAAATATCACTTTATCAGCTTCTGGTGATTCACCTTAAATTTTGCCCGGACCTCTTCTTCCTTCAACAGCCAGGGCTATGATGTACCTCCTCCCTAAGTAAAGGCTTCCTTCTTATTCACACAATCAACTACTTCTAAAATTAAAATCTCAAAATGATATTTTGTTATTTATTAAATATTTTTCAAGCTTAAGAAAATGAAAAAAACTATTATTTTTGCATATGTTTATATGTTTGCATGTGTCTGTATACATGTTTATCTTAGTGAACTTACTGCTGTGAAGAGACACCATGACTCTTATAAAGACAACATTTAATTGGGGTTGGCTTACAGGCTACTGGACTGAGAGACTCAGTCCAGTGTCATCAAGACAGAAGCATGACAACATCCAGGCAGGCATGATGCAGGAGGAGCGGAGAGTTCTACATCTTCATCTGGAGGCTATTAGCAGAATACACATTTCCAGCCCACACCCACAGTGACACAGCTGCTCCACGGAGGCCACACCTCTAAATAGTACCACTATCTGGGCCAAGCATATACAAACCATCACATTCCACTCCCTGGACCCCATAGGCTTGTTTAAACACATGAGTCTATGGGGGCCATACCTAAACATAGCATAATGCAAAATACAATTAGTTCAACTTCAAAACTCCCAAAGTCTATAGCAGTCTCAACAATGTTAAAAATCGAAAGCTCAAAGTTTCTTCTGAGATTCATCCAATCACTTAACTGTAATCTCCAAAGCAAGTCAGGAAACCAGCTGGGCAAACTCCAAACTCTGCATCTCCACGGCTGATGTCAAATTGGTCTTCAGATCTCTCCTTTTTCATCTTTGTTGACTGCAACAAACATCTTTCTTCTGGGCTGGTTCCACTCCCTATTAGCAGCTTTCTTCAGCAGATAGTCCTGGCTTCTTGAGCATCTTGGGGTCCCCAAGGCAACTTGAGTGTTACAGCTTCTGTTTTCAATGTCTGGGATTGACACATTATCTTCTGGGCTCCTCCAAAGGGCTGGTGTCACTTCTTCAGCTCTGCCCTCTGTAGCATTCTAAGCTCAGGTTGATCCACTCCACTGTTGCTGCTGTTCTTGGTGATTATTCTATGGTACTGGCATCTCTAATATGTTGGTGTCTTCTGCTGCAACGAAGCTTCACCAATAGCCTCTCATAGGCTTTCTTCATGGTGCCAAGCCTCAAATCCTTTGCTTTGACACTTTCAGTCCTGGGCCATCAAACTGCAACTGAGGCTGTACCTTCACCAATGCCCTTCGATAGCCTCTCACAGTGCCAAACCTCAGCTGTTCTCCATCACTCCTTCATGCCTTCAAAACCAGTACCACCTAGGTGAGTCTTAGATATTACCAAGCATGGTTTTAGCAAGATTTACAACCTTGGCCATCTCTGGAACACAGCTTCTTTGTGCTCTCAGAAAACACTTCCCAGAAGATTTCACCTCAGTGATTCTGGTCTCCTCTTAATCACCATTAATTTCTTAGCTCCAGCTAACCAGCATCAATTGTTCCAGTAGTCCCTTCTATTTTTCACTAAAGCCAGAGCTACATGGCCGAAGCTGCTGTGTTCTGCTGCTTTCTGGGGCTGGAACATCCCCCCGGTGCCTTATTCTATTACCAGCTTACTGTTTTCTGATTCTCCCTCTGCCTAGGCTTGGCTTTCCTGGAATTTTCTCTGAGGATTGACCTTGAACTCAGAGATCTGTATGGCTCTGTCTCCTGTAATTCTGGGATTAAAGCTGTGTACCACCATGCCTGAATTTAAGCTTTTCTTTACTGAGAACCTGCTTTGTCCCAGGCTGGCTGGAACTTAGAGATCTGTTTGGCTTTATTCCTGGGATTAAAGGTATGTACCACCATGCCTGGATCTAAATTTAGCTGGGTTGGATCTTGCCCCCAAATCCCTTAATCTGTTATATCTAGAATATCAGATTAAGTTCCATTTCACTTCCTGGTGCCCCTTTAATACTTGAACCATATATTTCATAGTTTTCCTTTCTAAGCGTGCTACATTTGTTCAAAATGCTCACCATGAGACCTAGCTAGGGAACAAAGTTTCTGCTGGACTTTTTTGATACTTCCTTTGTCAATGCAACTAATCTGAGTCTCTTCATCTTCGCCTCAGGCAGAGTCTTCAGACAAGGGCAAAAAGTAGCCACATTCTTCACCCAAACACCACAAAAACAGACTCTAGGCCACATATTGAAATTCTCCACTGAAACCTCTTGGGCCAGCTCTGCAGAATTCAAATCACTCTCAGTAACAAAGTCTTCCATATTCCTACTAGGATGGCCCATTAAGCCCCACTTTAAGCATTCCACTGCTTTCCAAATGCAAAGTCCCCAAATCCACATTCTTCCAAACAAAAGCATGGTCAGACCTATCACAACAATACCCCAGTCCCTAGTACCAACTTCTGTCTTTGGGTTTTACTGCTGTGAACAGACACCATGACCAAGGCAACTCTTATGAAGACAACATTTAGTTAGGGCTGACTTACAGGTTCAGAGATTCAGTCCAGTATCATCAAGTCCGGAGCATGAATGTCCAGGTAGGCATGGTACAGGCTGAGCAGAGAGTTCTACATCTTCATCTGAAGGCTGCTAGCAGAATACTCACTTCTAGGCAGGTAGGGTGATGGTATTAAGCCCACAGCCACAGTGACACACCTGCTCCAACAAGAGCACAGCTCTAAATAGTACCACTCCCTGGGCCAAGCATATATAAGCCATCACAATGTTCATTTGCATATGAGTGTATATATGAGAGATAGAGACAGACAGACAGATAGACTGCTCACATGCATAGAGGCTGGAGGGTAAACAGCAGGTGTCTTTTTTTTCAGTTACTTTCCACTTTATTTACTGAGACAGTGTGATGGTTTGTATATGCTTGGTGCAGGGGGTGGTAATATTAGGAGGTTTGGCCTTGTTTGAGTAGGTATGTCACTGTGGGCATGGGCTTAAGACCCTTATTCTACCTGCCTGGAAGTCTGTCTTCTCTTACAGGTCTACAGAAGAAAATGTAGGCCTCTCATCTCCTCCTGCATGCACCATGCCTGCCTGGATGCTGCCATGTTCCCACCCTGATAATACTGGACTGAATCTCTGAACCTGTAAGCTAGCCCCAATTAAATGTTGTCCTTATAAGAGTTGACTTGGTCATGGTGTCTGTTCTCAGCAGTAAAACCCATACTGACATAGAAATTGGTACCAGGAGTGGGGTATTCCTGTGACAGCCTGACCATGTTTTTGTAAGAACTGTGGAAAGACTTTGGAACTTTGGGCTAGAAGAGCCATTGGGTGTTCAGAGCTCTGTGGGATGTTCTATAGGAGTCTGGAAGATAATAGAACAGTGCAAATGATGGGGGCCTGGCTTGTAAAATTTCAGAGGGAAGATTAAAGACTTTTATCAGGGTTATTGCTATTTTGAGTGTGGCAATTCTGTGGTTTTGGTTAGCTGTGGCTGAAGAATCAGCTGTGCTTAACAAAATACCAGAACTACTAAAGAAAAACCTTTATATTACTGGGATGATTGATGCTGGTTAGCTGGAGGTAAGAAGTTAGCAGTGATTAAGAAGAAACCGGCATCACTAAGGTGAAATCTGGGAAGTATTTCCTGAAAGCACAGAGAAGCTGTGTTCCATAGGCAGCCATGGTTATACCTTGTGTTGGCAGCCAGACTTGGTAATATATAAGAGTCACCCAGGTGGTACTGGTTTTGAAACATGAAGGGGTAGCAGTTGATGCTTGGTACTGTGAGAGGCCAGGAGAGGTCACTGGTGAAGGTGCAGCCACAGTAGCAGTTAAAGGCCCAGGACTGAAGGGCTCATGAGGCCTGGCACTGTGAAAAGACTCTGTGAGAGGCTATTTGTGAAAGTACAGCCCAGTTGCAGCAGCAGATTCCAGCATTTTGGAGATGTCAGTACCATGAGATGACTACCAAGAACAGCAGCAGCCATGGAGTACAGGCAGCTAGAGCATAGAAGACAAGCTGTGTGACTCAAGCCCTTGGAGGAGCCCAGAAGATGGTGAGTGGATCCCAGACACTAGATGTTTAGAGTTTGATTTTGCTTTTATTTGATTATGACTGTGCCCTGATATAGTTCCCTCTTGAAGTAAGAAAGTATTTTAGTGGAGCCTGAAGTTAAGAGACTTTGAATTGTAAAAGACTTCAAATTTCAAAAGAGATTGAAATTTTAATATGTTTGAATTTGTAAAGACTGTGAGACTTTTAAAACTATTTAGATCTTGGGGATGAATAAGAAAATAAAGGCTGAGGCTTAATAGTGAAGTGTTTGTGTGTCAAGTTGACAAGAGGTCAGTTGTATTGGCTAGTTTTGTGTGTCAACTTGACACAAGCTGGAGTTATCACAGAGAAAGGAGCCTTCCTTGAGGAAATGCCTCCATGAGATCCAGCTATAAGGCATTTTTCTCTATTAGTGATCAATGGGGAAGGGCCCAGCCCATTATGGGTGGTGCCATCCCTGGGCTGGTGGTGCTGGGTTCTATAAGAAAGCAAGCTGAACAAGCCAGGGGAAGCAATCCAGTAAGCAGCACTCCTCCATGGCCTCTGCATTAACTTTGCCTCCAAGTTCCTGCCCTGTGTGAGTTCCAGTCCTGACTTCCTTTGGTGATGAACAGCAATGTGGAAGTGTAAGCTGAATAAACCCTTTCCTCCCCAACTTGCTTCCTGGTCATGATGTTTTATACAGGAATAGAAACCCTGACTCAGACCCACAGGTTCTCTAAATTAAACCCAGAGCTTGACAATTTGGTTAGTGTAGCTAACCAGCTTGCCTCAAGGAAAGAATGTCCCAGCTCCATCTCCTAAACACCAGGACTGTTGGAGCTGTGCCAAATCCATCTGAAATTTGCATGGGTTTTGGAGATCCAAACTCTATTTCATGTGTGGAGGGTAAGCACTTTCTCTGTACCCCTCCCCTGCCTTGTGTTCTCTCATCCATAAGCTTTAGGTGTTTAATGATTAGGACTGTAATACACGTTGAGCTAAAGGTTGTTCCAAGGTTGGACTTCCACAGATTGAAGCCTAGGCCTCTTTATACATATTCTATTTTCCCAGAACCTGCTGTTAGAATAGCCTTTCTCCATTGTCTTGGCATCTTTGTTTAAATGACCTGTTATGCTTGTGTGGATGTCTGTCTGAACCCAGTCCAGGTTTGTTGAGCTATTTGTCTACCTAAGACTGTAATAAACCTTGAAATTATATATTATTTTCCAATCTTTCTTTTCCAGCTGTTTTGACTATTCTGTCCCTGCCAGTTCCATGTGAACTGTCCTCAAGCAGCCAGGGTAGAGGCTAAGAGCATTCTGTCAATTCCAGAGATCAATTTGGTGACTATTACCCCAGATCCATACTGAGTTTTAGTCTTTAAATGTTTATTCAAATCTTTGTTTTCATTGGTAAGATGTTTTAGCAGAGTTCAGAATCCCTTTTCTTCAATGATCTCTCAAAGAATTAATATGAAATTAGTCCTACTTCTTCCTAAGTAGAATTCACCACTGAAACCATTGAGACTGGAGTTTTTTTTTTTCCTAATCTCCTTTGCCTTTGGTTAATTCCACTTGTTTGTATTTTGTTTTCATTCCTTTTTATTTTTCTTTATTCATTTTACATCCTGCTTACTGTGCCTCCTCCTGGTTATCCTTTCCCACAATTCTTCCTCCTATTCCACCTCCTTCTCCTCTGAGAGAGTGGAGCCCCTGATCCTGGGTGTCCTCCACCCTGGCACATCAAGTCTCTATGGGGCTAGGCATATCCTCTCCCACTGAGGCCAGAAAGGCAATCCAGCTAGAAGAACATATCCCAGGCAATAGCTTTTGGGATAGGCCCCACTCCAGTTGTTCAGGACCCACAGTTGCTACATATGGGGGGGGGAGCTGAGTCCATCCTGTGTATATGCTCTTTGGTTGGTGGTTCAGTCTCTGAGAGCCCCAAGGGTTCCGGTTAGTTGACTCTGTTAATCTTCCTTTAAATTCCTATCTCTTTTGGGGCTGAAATCCTTTCCCCAACTCTTCTATAAAAGTCCCCAAGCTCTATCTAATGTTTAGCTGTGGGTATCTGTGTCTGACTGAGTCAGCCTCTGGGTGGAGCCTCTTAGAGGACAGCCATGCTGCCAGTCAGAAATTGGTACTTGCCCATAGGTGAGGTCTGAAGTTGGGCTAGTTATCGGTTGTTCATTCCCTCAGTTTCTGCTCCATCCCCCTTCCCTGCATTTCTTGTAGACAGGATAAATTTTGGCTCTAACATTTGTGTGTGTGTGTGGGGGGGGGGTAGATTTGCATCTCTATTGTTCCATTGGAGTTCCTGCTTAATTAAAGGAGGTGGCCTCTTCAGGTTCATATCCCAAATGTGGTGAATCACAGCTAGGGTCACCCCTTTGATTCTAGGGCACCTCCATGTTATGTCTTTGAGATGTCCCCCACCTTCTCACCGTAGTCAATTGCAGGTTTCCATCCATTTTCATGGCCATCTGGCCATTTCTCTTGCCTCCTAACCTGATCCTGAATCCCCCATTCCTCTCCCCAGCCCTGATCCAACCCAGTTCCCTCCCTCAATCTGTCTTCTATGACTATTTTATTCCCCCTTATAAGTGGGATTTAAGCATCCTTGCTTGGCCCTTCCTTCTTGTTTATCTTCTTTGGGTCTGTGGAGTGTAGCATGGGTATCTTGTATTTTATGGCTAACATTCACATATGAGTACATACCTTACATGTCCTTTTCAGTCCGGGTTACCTCACTCAGGATGGCATTATCAAGTTCCATCCATTTGCCTGCAAAATTCATGATGCCTTTGTTTTGAATAGCTGAGTAGAATTCCATTGTGTAGGTGTACCACATTTTCTCTATCTATTTTGCACTTGAGGGACATCTAGGCTGTTTCCAGTTTCTAGCTGTTATGAATAAAGCTGCTATGAACATGGTTGAGCAAGTGCCTTTGTGAGATGGTGGAACATCTTTTGGGTATATGCTCAGGAGTGGTATAGCTGGATGTTGAAGTAGAACTATTCCCAGTTTTCTGAGAAAGAGCCAAATTGATTTCCAAAGTGGTTATACAAGTTTGCAATCCCACCAACAATGGAGGAGTGTTCTCCTTGCTCCACATCCTCATTAGCATGTGCTGTCACTTGAGTTTTTTATCTTAGCCATTGTGACCAGTGTAATATGAAATCTCAGAGTCATTTTGATTTGCAGTTCCCTGATGGCTAAAGGCTTTGATGATGTAAGTGCTTCTTGGCCGTTCGAAATTCCTCTGTTGAGGACTATCTGTTTACCTCTGTACACAATTTTCAAATTGAGATATTTGAGATGTTAGTGTCAGATTTCTTGAGTTCTTTATAAATTTTGAATATTAGCCCTCTGTCAGATGTAGAGTTGGTGAAGACCCTTTCCCAATCTGTAGGTTGCTGTTTTGTCCTGTGTCCTTTGCCTTACAGAAACCTTTTAGTTTCATGAGGTGAAATGGTTGATCCTAAAGTCAGAGCAATTGGTGCTCTGTTCAGAAAGTTGTCTTTTGTACCAGTGAGTTCAAGGCTATTCCCCACTTTCTCTTCTATTAGATTTAATGTATCCAGTTTTATGTTGAGGTCTTTGATCCACCTGGACTTGAGTTTTGTGCAGGGCGATAGATATGGACCTATTTGCATTGTTCTACATGCAGACATCCAGTTAATCAAGCACCATTTGTTGAAGGTGATTTCTTTTTTCCACTGTATGGTTTTGTCTTCTTTGTCAAAATTCAAGTTCCATAGGTGTGTGGGTTTATTTCAGGGTCTTTGATTTGATTCCATTGATCCATCTATCTGTTCCAATACCAATACCATGCTGTTTTTATTACTATTGCTCTGTAGTATAGCCTGAGGTCAGGAATGGTGACACCTCTGAAAGTTCTTCTATTGTTCAGGATTGGTTTTGCTATGCTGGATTTTTTATTTTCCATATGAAATTGAGAATTGTTTTGTCAAAGCCTGTAAAGAATTGTCTTGGAATTTTGATAGGAATTACAATGAATCTGTAGATTGCTTTTGGCAAGATGGCTATTTTCACTGTCAATCCTAGTGATCCATTAACATTTGAGATCTTTCAATCTTTTGATACTCTCCTCAATTTCTTTCTTCAGTGACTTGAAGTTCTTGACATACAGGTCTTTCCCTTGCTTGGTTAGAGTCACACCAAGGTATTTTGTATTATTTGTGGCTATTGTAAGGAGTATTGTTTTCCTAATTTCTTTCTCGGCCCATTTATCATTTGTATAAAGGAGGGTTTCTTATTTCCGAGTTAATTTGTATCCAGCCACTTTGTTGAAGGTTTATAAGATGTAGGAGTTCTCTGAGAGAATTTTTGGGGTTGCTTATGTATACTATCATATCATCCACAAATAGCAATATTTTGACTTCTTCCTTTCCAATTTGTATCTCCTTTATCTTCTTTAGTCTTATTTCTCTGGCTAGAACTTCAAGTACTATATTGAATGGGTAGTGAGAGAGTGGGAAATCTTGTCCTTGATTTAGTAGAGTTGCTTTAAGTTTCTCTCAATTAATTTGATGTTTGCTATCGACTTGCTGCATATTGCTCTGATTATGTTTAGGTATGTGTCTTGTGTCCTCAATTTCTCTAATACTTTTAACATGAAGAAGTGTTGAATTATGTCCAAGGCTTTTTCAGCATCTAATGAGATGTTCATGTTTTTTTTTTTCTTTCAGATTGTTATATGGTGAATTACACTGACAGATTTCTGTATATTGAACCACCCCTTTATCCCTGGGATGAAGCCTACTTGATCATGGTAGACGAGATTTTTTTATATTTTCCTGGATTCAGTTTGCTAGTATTTTATTGACTGTTTCTGCATCAATATTCCTATGAGAAATCAGTCTGAAATTCTCTTTGTTTGTTGAGTCTTTGTGTGATTTAGGTGTCAGGGTGACTGTGACTTCATAGAGTGAATTTGGCAGTGTTACTTCTGTCTCTATTTTGTGGAATAGTTTGAGGAGCATTGGTATTAGGTCTTCTTTGAAAGTCTGGTAGAATTCTGCACTAAAAACCATCTAGCCTTGGGCTTTTTTTGGTCTGTTTGTTTGTTTGTTTGGTTGGTTGGTTGGTTGGTTTTTTGTTGTTGTTTTTTGTTTGGGTTGGGAGACTTTTTATGACTGCTTCTATCTCTTTATGGGTTATAGGACTGGTTAAATAGTTTACCTGATCTTGATTTAACTTTGGTAAGTGGTATCTGTCTAGAAAATCATCCATTTCATTAGGATTTCCCAATTTTGTGCATGACAGGCTTTTGAAATTAGACCTAATGATTCTTTAAATTTCCCCAGTTTCTGTTTTTTTTTAATTTTTAATATTTTTATTACATATTTTCCTCAGTTACATTTCCAATGCTATCCCAAAAGTCCCCCATAGCGCCCCCCCACTTCCCTACCCACCCATTCCCATTCTTTTGGCCCTGGCATTCCCCTATATTGGGGCATATAAAGTTTGCAAGTCCAATGGGCCTCTCTTTCCAATGATGGCCGACTAGGCCATCTTTCGATACATATGCAGCTAGAGACAAGAGCTCCGGGGTTCTGGTTAGTACATCATGTTGTTCTCACAATAGGGTTGCAGATCCCTTTAGCTCCTTGGGTACTTTCTCTAGCTTCTCCATTGGGAGCCCTGTGATACATCCAATAGCTGACTGTGAACATCCACTCCTGTGTTTGCTAGGCCCCGGCATCGTCTCACAAGAGACAGCTATATTTGGGTCCTTTCAGCAAAATCTTGCTAGTGTATGCAATGGTGTCAGCGTTTAGAAGCTGCTTATGGGAAGGATCCCTGGATACGGCAGTCTCTAAATGGTCCATCCTTTCATCACAGCTACGAACTTTGTCTCTGTAACTCCTTCCCTGGGTCCATCCTTTCATCACAGCTACGAACTTTGTCTCTGTAACTCCTTCCCTGGGTGTTTTGTTCCCAATTCTAAGAAGGGGCACAGTGTCCACACTTTGGTCTTCATTCTTCTTGAGTTTCATGCGTTTAGTAAATTGTATCTTATATCTTGGGTATCCTAAGTTTTGGGCTAATATCCACTTATCAGTGAATACATATTGTGTGAGTTCTTTTGTGATTGTGTTACTTCACTCAAGATGATGCCCTCCAGGTCCATCCATTTGGCTAGGAATTTCATAAATTCATTCTTTTTAATAGCTGAGTAGTACTCCATTGTGTAAATGTACCGTAATTTTTGTATCCATTCCTCTGTTGAGGGACATCTGGGTTCTTTCCAGCTTTTGGCTATTATAAATAGGGCTGCTATGAACATAGTGGAGCATGTGTCCTCCTTACCAGTTGGGACATCTTCTGGATATATGCCCAGGAGAGGTATTGCTGGATCCTCCGGTAGTACTATGTCCAATTTTCTGAGGAACCGCCAGACTGATTTCCAGAGTGGTTGTACAAGCTTGCAATCCCACCAACAATGGAAGAGTGTTCCTCTTTCTCCACATCCTCGCCAGCATCTGCTGTCACCTGAATTTTTGATCTTAGCCATTCTGACTGGTGTGAGGTGGAATTTCAGGGTTGTTTTGATTTGCATTTCCCTGATGATTAAGGATGTTGAACATTTTTTCAGGTGCTTCTCTGCCATTCGGTATTCCTCAGGTGAGAATTCTTTGTTCAGTTCTGAGCCCCATTTTTTAATGGGGTTATTTGACTTTCTGGAGTCCACCTTCTTGAGTTCTTTATATATATTGGATATTAGTCCCTTATCTGATTTAGGATAGGTGAAGATCCTTTCCCAATCTGTTGGTGGTTTTTTTGTCTTATTGATGGTGTCTTTAGCCTTGCAGAAGCTTTGTAGTTTCATGAGGTCCCACTTGTCAATTCTCGATCTTACAGCACAAGCCATTACTGTTCTATTCAGGAATTTTTCCCCTGTGCCCATATCTTCAAGGCTTTTCCCCACTTTCTCCTCTATAAGTTTCAGTGTCTCTGGTTTTATGTGAAGTTCCTTGATCCACTTAGACTTGACCTTAGTACAAGGAGATAGGAATGGATCGATTCGCATTCTTCTACATGTTAACAACCAGTTGTGCCAGCACCATTTGTTGAAAATGCTGTCTTTCTTCCACTGGATGTTTTTAGCTCCCTTGTCGAAGATCAAGTGACTGTAGGTGTGTGGGTTCATTTCTGGGTCTTCAATTCTATTCCATTGGTCTATTTGTCTGTCACTATACCAGTACCATGCAGTTTTTTATCACAATTGCTCTGTAGTAGAGCTTTAGGTCAGGCATGGTGATTCCACCAGAGGTTCTTTTATCCTTGAGAAGAGTTTTTGCTATCCTAGGTTTTCTGTTATTCCAGATGAATTTGCAGATTGCACTTTCTAATTCGTTGAAGAATTGAGTTGGAATTTTGATGGGCATTGCATTGAATCTGTAGATTGCTTTTGGCAAGATAGCCATTTTTACAATGTTGATCCTGCCAATCCATGAGCATGGGAGATCTTTCCATCTTCTGAGATCTTCTATAATTTCTTTCTTCAGAGACTTGAAGTTTTTATTATACAGATCTTTCACTTCCTTAGTTAGAGTCACGCCAAGATATTTAATATTATTTGTGACTATTGAGAAGGGTGTTGTTTCCCTAATTTCTTTCTCAGCCTGTTTATTCTTTGTGTAGAGAAAGGCCATTGATTTGTTTGAGTTAATTTTATATCCAGCTACTTCACTGAAGCTGTTTATCAGGCTTAGGAGTTCTCTGGTGGAATTTTTAGGGTCACTTATATATACTATCATATCATCTGCAAAAAGTGATATTTTGACTTCATCTTTTCCAATTTGTATCCCTTTGATCTCCTTTTGTTGTCGAATTGCTCTGGCTAGGACTTCAAGTACAATGTTGAATAGGTATGGAGAAAGTGGACCCAGTTTCTGTTTTTATGTCTCCCTTTTCATTTCTGATTTTGTTTATTTGGATACTGTCTCTCTGTCTTTTGGTTAGTTTGGCTAAGGATTTATCTATCTTGTTGATTTTTCTCAAAGAACCAGCTCTTGGTTTTGTTGATTCTTTGTATTGTTTTCTGTTTCTTTGATTGATTTCAGTCATGATTTTGATTATTTTCTTCCTTCTACTCCTCTTCAGTGTGCTTGCTTCTTTTTGTTTTTTTATTTCTAGAGCTTTCAGGTGTGCTTTTAAACTGCTAGTATGAGAACTTTCTAATTAGGCACTTAGTGCTATGAACTTTTCCTCTTAGCACTGCTTTCATTGTGTCCCATAAATTTGTGTAGGCTGTGCCTTCATTTTCATTAAATTCTAGAAAGTCTTTAATTTTTTTTTTTTTTTACTTCTTCCCTGACTGAGAGATCGTTGAGTAGAGAGCTGTTCAGTTTCTTTGAGTGTGTAGGCTTTCTGGTGTTTCTGTTATTATTGAAGTCCAGCTTTAATCTATGGTGTTTTAATATGATACAAAGCTCATTTCAATTTTTTTTGTATCTGTTGAGGCTCACTTTGTGACTGACTGACAATATAGTCAATTTTGGAGAAGGAGCCAAATGAGGTGCTGAGAAGAAGGCATATTCTTTTATGTTTGGGTGAAATATTTTATAGATGTCTGTTAGGTCCATTTGATTGACAATGTCTGTTAGCTTCATTATTTCTCTGTTTAGTTTTTTTCTGGATGACCAGTCAACTTTGGAGAGTTGGGTGTTGAAGTCTCCCACTAGTAATGTGTAGAGTTTGATGTGCAATTTAAGCTTTAGCAATATTCCTTTTAGAAATGTGGGTGCCCTTGTGTTTGGGGCATAGATTTTCAGAACTGAGATGTCTTCTTGGAGGATTTTTTACTTTGATAAGTATTTAGTGTTTTTCCTTGTCTCATTTGATTAATTTTGGCTGAAAGTCTATTTTACTAGCTATTAAAATGGCTACTCCAGCTTGCTTCTTGTGTCTGTTTGCTTAGAAAACTTTTTTCTGTCCTTTACTCTGAGGTAATGTCTATCTTTATTGCTGAGGTGTATTTCTTGTATGCAGCAGAATGGCAGATCCTGTTTTCTCATCCATTCTGTTAGCCTGTGTCTTTTTTATTGGGAAATTGAGTTCATCTATGTTGAAAGATATTAGTGACCAGTAATTGTTGATTTCTGTGATTTTGATGTTGGTAGTAGTAGTATGTGTTTCCCTTGTTTTTGCTGGTGCAGAGTTACCTGTTTCTTGTGTTTTCTTAGATGTAGTTGTCTTCCTTGGGTTGGAGTTTTCCTTCTAGGATTTTCTGTAGGGCTGGATTTGTGGATAGATATTGCTTGAATTTTTTTCTTGTAATGTCTTATTTTCTCCATTTATGGTGATGTAGAGTTTTACTTAGTTAGTCTAGGTTGGCATCTGTGGCTTTTTAGATGTTGCAAAGTATCTATCCAGTCCCTTAAAGCTTTTTATTAGACTCTCTGTTGAGAAGTTGGATATAATTCTGAGTGGTTTGCCTTTCTATATTAATTGACATTTCCCCTTGTTACTTTTTAAAAAAATTCTTATTTTATTTATTTTCTTTTTTAAATTAGATATTTTCTTTATTTACACTTCAAATTTTATCCCCTTTCCTAGTTTCCTCTCTGAAGATCCCCTATCCCCTTGCCCCTCCCCCTGATCCCCAACCCACCCACTCCAGCTTCTTAGCCCTGGCAATCCCCTATACTGGGGCATAGAACCTTCACAAGACCAAGGGCCTCTCCTCCCATTTATGGCTGACTAGACCATCCTCTGCTACATGTGCAGCTAGAGACATGAGTCCCACCATGTGATTTCTTTGATTGGTGGTTTAGTCCCAAAGAGCTCTGGGGGTACAGATTACTTCATATTGTTGGTTCTCCTATAGGGCTGCAAACCCCTTCAGTTCCTTGGGAACTTTCTATAGCTCCTTCATTGGGGACCCTGTGCTCTGTCCAATGGATGACTATGTGCATCCACTTCTACATTTGCCACCCCTTCCCACTTTTAATATTCTTTCTTTGTTCTGTAGATTTTGTGGTTAGATTATTATGTCGCAGGAAGATTTTCTTTTATGGTCTGGTCTGTTTCGTGTTCTATGTGTTTCTTGTATGCCTTTATATGTTTCTTGTCTCTTTTTTTTTTTTTTAGGTTGGGAAAGTTTTCTTTTAAAATTTTGTTGAGAATATTTTCTGGGCCTTGGAGCTGGGACTCTTTTTACATTCTTCTATTTCTATTATTAAGTTAGATTTTTTCATAGTGTCCCAGATTTCCTGAATGTTTTGTCAGGAAATTTTTATATTTAACATATTCATTGACTAATGTATCCATTTCTTCTATTGTATCTTCTATGCCACCTTCTGTATTCTGTTGGTGATGCTTACATCTATCCTGCTCTCTTAAAGGTCTTCCATCTCTAAGATTCCCTCAGTTTGTGTTTTTTTTTATTACTTCTATTTTTATTTTCAAGTCTTGAACAGTCTTATTTATTTCCTTTACCTATTTAATTATCTTTTCCTATATTTTTTAAGGGATTTATTTGTTTTCTCTATCATCTTTATAAAGTTGGATTTAAGGTCATTGTCTTATCCTTTGGCTGTGTTAGGATATCCAGGACTTGCTGTAGTATGGTAGCTGTGCTCTAAAGGTGTTATGTTGCCCTGGTTTTTGTTGATTGTGTTGTTTCAAGGGCCTTTAGCCATCTGGATGGCTTTGGTCCCTGGATATTCTTGTTGTAATAAGTAAGTATCAGGAGGGGGTTAACTTTGATGGTTCTGGTGGGGCAGGCCTCTGATGATTTTCCTTTGGCTGTAGTTCAGTATTGGCAGGTCTCATAAGTGTGGGTGGAGAGGTGGCAGGAGAATGAAGGTCCACTAATGATAGCAGACTGCTCAGGATAGCTGGGGGTGCTCCAGAGGACTCAGCAAGCAGGGAAGATGTGTGGGAGAAGACTTGTTTTTTATTCTCAAAATACATTTTGTAGGGCATAAAATTCCATATCAATAGCGTTTGTTTTGTTTTATGAAGACTATTCCTCAGTGTTCTCACACACTTCATTTTCAACAAGAAATCTATAGTAAGTCTGCTGTCATTATCATTTGTGGTCCTCTGTGTATGTGACACGCCTGTGCCAGTGTGGCTGCTATCACTGATGTTGATATCTTTAGTTATGCTTAGTGTAGTTTGCTCCACAATTACCATGCTCAGCACACACAAGTTAGAGAAATCTTAGGCCTTGTTTCATCTATATTTCCTGTGCTTTTCTTTCTTCGGGCATATAAATCACATATTAATTGGTTTTAAATTGTATCACAAAGTACTTATTCTAATTTCTTTAGTCTTTAAAATTTTTTGCTGTTAGAGCTGAAGAGATTTCTCAGTGGTTAAAAACACTGTCTTGTCTTCTAGAGGACCTAGCTTCAGTTCTCAGCACCTACATCTGGCAGATCACATCTGCCTGTGACAGACTTTAGCTCTGGGTGATCTGATGTCCTCTTCTGGCTCCATGAGCATGGGCACACATGTGACATCCATTCATATAAATACACACATACACATTAATAGAAAAATAAACCACTTTAAAATGTGCATGTTGCTGGACTGATGATTCGTACCTTTAATCCCAGTACTTAGGAAGCAGATATCTGAGTTCAACACCAATCTGCTCTACCGAGTGAATTCCAGGACAGCTAGGATTACACGGAGAAGCCATGTTTCAAAACAAATCAAAACAATAAACAAACAAGCAAGCAAACAAAAACTAAAACTAAAAAACAAACAAGACACCACCAACAAAAAGATCTTCATGTCTCTGAAGTGCTTAGTTACACAGGTTTTCATGTTATTTTCTGTTAACTTTTGTGTTGGCAGTGGGTGATCTTGGTTATTTTCTACTTAGGGATCAAGCATTTCCAGTTTTCATGAATAAATTTGGGACATTATAAATGATATCTTGTTAGCTTCTGTACGTGTGTGTATGTGTATGTTTACAGGCATTCTTTTAAGATTGGTTTAAGTATGGAGCTCGGCTGTGTTTTGACCCTTTACTCCTCTGAGATCTCCCTTCTCAGAAGTGTTAGGCAGATTCAGGTTAGTGATCAATCTATAGCTAATTACTCTTCATTGTTGGAACAAGTGCCTTCCGAGGAGTCTGCTAATGTTTCATGATTGATGAGGTTTCCCAGGCTGCCTTCTGTGAGCACACACTGTTTGGGCCCCCATGTGAACAATAGCCACTATTTTTTCTGACACTTTTTCATAGTTGTTCCCTAGCTGTGATTGTCAACTTTCCTTTTGTAGAACATAGAAACTGGTACAGGTTACCTCTAAAGAAAAAAGAGTTATCCTTTCCCCAGAGTTTTGTGTTGTTGGCATTTTAAATCCCAATCCAGGGTTTCTACTCCGCCTTAGACCATTTGGTTCCTGGAAAAAAGACACACACACACACACAACCTTTATATTTACAATAAGCCTTAATAAGCACTAAAGCTGAGCAGATATCTACGCTTGATGCTATTAGAATCTATTTGCTTATTGATAATCCCAAGTTATTACTTACTATATTTCATCTGGGCTGCTTTTAATTCCAATTGTCCAACCTTTAGGACCATGTTTTCATGGCTCATCCAACCCGTGGCAGCATCTCTTCCATTCCTCCATCACCTTCTTCTTCTCATCCTGGTTCTCCTCTGATCCCAAGCCCTGGAATCCTAAACCCCACCTCTGTCTCTTCTGCCCAGCTCTTCGTTGTTGGCAACTTTATTTACCAATCAGAAATAACTTGGGGGCAAGGTCACACAGCGTCACTTTGGTCTACTAGCAGACTCTCTGTGGCAACCAGGTCTTGGGGGCCCACCCTTAGCATTACAATATACAACAAGACCAAACCTCAACAGTTTTGTATATCTCACACTTAGATTAGGCATGGTATGAAGGTGATGGGCAAATAATAGTGGAACCAGGGGTGTGGACAAATAGTCTCATCCCGTGCTACAGCAGAGAACGAACAGAGTTGCACAGTCCCCTTCAAGAGGTGGCGCACGCCTTTCATCCCAGCACTCAGGAGGCAGAGGCAGGCAGATTTCTGAGTTCGAGGCCAGCCTGGTCTACAGAGTGAGTTCCAGGACAGCCAGGACTATACAGAGAAACCCTGTCTTGAAAAAACCAAAAAAAAAAAAAAAAAAAAAGAGTCCATCTCTAAGAGTACGTCTATGAACATCCAAGTATTGCCTACCTTTAAATTTTTGTTTAAATTATTTTTGTGTGGGTGTGGGTTGTGTATTCTATGAGCTTGTGAGGAAGTCAGAAGACAACTTGTGCAAGTCCGCTCTCCCCTTCCATCATGCAGATCCTGGAGCTTGACTTTTGACCCTTAGTAGATGCTGTTCATCTGCTAAGCCATCTTCCAGGCTCCAGGCCTTACCTGACAACTTCTCTTAATTTTGTTATCCTGGTGCATTAACCCTGGGGAGGGTTTTGGGGAGGGTGTGTTACTGACCATCCACTCATAGAACTAGCAGTGAATAATGGTTTCTTCACATACATGTGGGGATCAGCTTTCAGCTGAACACTTGATGGGTGTTACTCTGAAGGTCTTTCAAAAGCCATCTTTGTACTTTTTTCCTCTCTGGTAACCTGTCTTCTGAACACTGTCCATCTATCTGCTTGGGATGGGAGATCGCTTTCTCTACTTAGTTACTCCCTCTTCTGTGGCCTGGGAACAGTCTTAATTCAAGTCTGCGATAATTGTAAAATGTATCTCATTTGCTTCTTATTTCTTATGGGTCATCCCATTTTGTCTTATATCCTTTGACTTGGAAAGCATAGCTTTGTGTGTTTTGTACATGTTTTTGTCTGATCACTTGTGAGAAAAAAAATCTGCCCTATTACATTTGTCTCAACCAAATGCAGATGTTCCTTCCTCTCTCAGTATAATAGAGATATGTCCAAAAAAATTAGACACACCATTTGATGATCAAATAAATATTAGTTTTAGAGATTTTCCTTATTTATAAAAAGCCTTATAATTGCTATTATGTTATTAGCTGAAAATAATTGTACAATATGCCAAATTTCTAAGTTCAGATTATATATCAAGTATGGTTTATTGTGGCCTGTATATTTCTAAAAAAGAATTTCAGGTGGATTCTTGATACCCAGGGATACTGAATAAGGGTAAAATAGCATATGTATTAAAGGGGAAATTAAGTAATAATGGTATCTGTTATAATAGTTACTGTCATGGGAAGTAAATCAAGTTTGTGCATTCTGGTTATACAATGTGTCAAACTTATTCAGCTTCTCATTTTCATTATCAAAATGAATACTGAATGTCTACTACGTGCAGCCTAAATAAAGGTCTAATGGCTACTAGCAAGGTCATTCAGTGAAATAAATAGATGAGAAATTTCAGCAATCACTTTAATTCCTGAAATCCATGTAAAGAGGACTGACTTTACAATGTTATCCTCTACCCTCCACATATACATCATGACATATATACCACACATGTGTACACATGTGCATATATGCACACATGTTTCTATTGGATATTTTCTTTATTTACATTTCAAATGTTATCCCCTTTCCTGGTTTCCCCTTCAGAATCCCCTTTTCCCATCCCCCCTTCCCCTGCTTCTATGAGGGTGCTCTCCCACTCACCCATACACTCCTGCCTCCCTGCCCTGGCATGCCCTTACACTGGGGCATTGAGTCTTCACAAGACTAAGGGTTTCTCCTCCCATTGAAGTCTGACAAGGCCATCCTCTGCCACATATGCAGCTGGAACCATGGGTCCCCCCATGTGTACTCTTTGGTTAGTAGTTTAGTCCCTGGGAGCTCTGGGGTGGGGGATCTGGTTGGTTGATACTGTTGTTCTTCATATGGGGTTGCAAACCCCTTCAGCTCCTTCAGTCCTTTCTCTAATTCCTCCATTGGGGACCCTGTGCTAAGTCCAATGGTTGGCTGAGAACATCCACCTCTGTATTTGTCAGGCACTGGCAGAGCCTCTCAGGAGACAGCTATATCAGGCTCCTGTCAGTAAGCTGTTCTTGGCATCCACAATAATGTCTGGGTTTGGTGTCTGTATATGGGATGGATCCTCAGGTGGGTCAGTCTCTGGATGGCCTTTCCTTCAGTCTCTGCTCCACACTTTGTCCCTTTAGACAAGAGCTCTTCTGTGTTAAGAGTTTGGAGTTGCACACACTTTTTTAAGTAGGAAAAATAATGTTTGAATCTTACATCCCATTTCTGAGTAGAAGACAGTTTCTATCATGTGGGTTTCTGGAACTTAACTCATCTTATTAGGCTTGGAAGTCAGCACCTTTATCAGCTGACCCATCTCATTGGCCCAATGGCTTTTGATGGATGTGACAATGACCTACCTACCTTTTACTTACAGATTTTCAATTAATTTTGTGTATGTATGTGTATTTCTGTGTGTATGTGCTTGTGTGTTTATGCTTTGTGTTGTGTGTGTGTGTGTGTAAATGTGTAGAACTTATCAGACAACTTCTTGGTCAATTCCTGCTTTCAACTTACTTGAGTAAGGGTGTCTCTTGTTTACTACTGTGGTTCTGCCTACCTACTTCAGTCGAACAGTTCCTGAAAGTCCAGGGCAATTCTCCTGTCTCAGCCATTGTAAGAGTGCTGGGGTTGCAGCTGCACTTCACCGTATCTGGCTGTTTGCATGGGTTATGGGTATTAAACTTAGTTGTCTGGCTTGTGTACATCGTGCTTTTCTGGCTGAGCCATCTCTCTAGCCCTACACACATATGTATAATGTACTTCCATTATTCTGGCCCCAACTAGTCCATTCCTGAATAATCCCCCTTCTATTTTCAAATCTTTTTAAAAGTACAGAATACCCAGGATATACCCCTACATACCCAAAGAAGCTAAACAAGGAGGGTCCATGTGAGGATACTTAAATGCCACTTAGAAGGGGGAACAAAATAGTCATGAGAGGCAAAGGGAGGGAAGGAGGGACCTGGGTGGAAGAGGGGAAGGGAAGGGAAATGGGGGGGGCAGAATCAGGCATGGGGAGAGTCAAGAGAGAGGCTCAGAGGGCCAGGGGTATGAAAGAAATATGCAGCTGTGGGGAGTCAGAGCAGGGGGAACCTCTAGGAAGTCTCAGAGACCTGGGATCTGGGAGGCTCCCAAGACTCAATGCAGGTGACCTTCGCTGAAATGCTCAACAGTAGGGATATGAAACCTGAAGAGATCACCTTCAGTAGTCAGACAGGGCCCCCAGTGGAGGGATGGGACACCAACCCATCTACAAAATTTTTGACTCAAAATTGCTCCTGTCTAAAAGAAATTCGGGGATAAAAATGGAGCAGAGATAAAGAAGTGACCGACCAGTGACCAGCCCAACTTGGGATCCATCCTATGGGTGAGCACCAAACCCTGACACTATCACTGACGCCATGTCGTGCTTGCAGACAGGAGCCTAGCATGACTGTCCTCTGAGAAACTCTACCAGCAGCTGACTGAGACAGATGCAGATGCTCACAGCCAAACATGGAATGGAGGTCAGGGCCCCTATGGAAGAGTTAGGGGAAGGACTAGAGACACTGAAGGGGGTGACAACAAAATAGGAAAACCAACAGTGTCAACTAACCTGGACTCCTGGGAGCTCCCAGAGACTAAGTCACCAACCAAAGAACATACAGGGGCTGGTCTGAGCCCCAGGCACATATGTAACAGAGGACTGCCTTGTCTGACCTCAATGGAAGAGGATGGGCCTAATCCTGCAGAGATTTGATGCCCCAGGGTAGGGATATACCCAAGAGAGGACTACCCTCTCACAGGCGAAGGAGGGGATGGGGGGGGGGATTCTGCAAGTGGGAGCCAGGAAGGGGTAAAGCTTTGGGATGTAAATAAATCAAATAATTAATTTTAAAGATCTAGAGTCTGCATATGAGAGATCATTCTGCTTATCTCTGGAGTTTGTCGTCTTTCACTTAACACAATGATCTCTGTTGTAGTAACTGAAAACAATAACTTTCATTCTTCCTTAACCCTAAAACCACTCCAGTGTGTGAAGAACCTGTAGGTCCTTCATCCACACATCTGTTGGTCACTGTTTTCTGAATAAATGTTTATTTAATGTAGATTAAGTCTTCATTCCCAGAAGTGTTCCATGGTGGCTTACATTTCCTATGTCCTTATCTCTACTACTTTGGGGTGCTTTCCCACCATCTGAGGGTGCTCCCTTAGCCTCTGAGTGTCCCTCACCCTCTGAGGGTGCTCCCTTACCCTCTGAGAATGCTCCCCACTCTCTGAGTGCCCTCCCCTACTCTCTGAGCGTGCTTCCCCCTCTGAAGTTGTTCCCCCAAGCTCTGGGAGGTGCTCCCCACCCTCTGAGGATGCTCCCCACCATCTGGGGGTGCTTCCCCTCCCTCTGAGGGTGCTCTTCCACTCTCTGGGGGTGCTCCCCTACCCTTGAGGGTGCTCCCCGTCTTTCTGATGGCTCCTTCACTCTGTCTATTCCCCCTTTTCACTCACTGCCTACATTCTGCTCTCTCCCAGAGTGAGCTCTTACTCCTGACTCCTTAACTGTAATATGTGACACCCTTCTCATTTCTCAGCTTACCACTGGCCATGTCTTGATGTTTAGAGCTGTGCAAATAAACAAAAAGTGTATCCAGTTTTGACACTGGATTATTCCTCTCCACTTAGAAGATAATAACGAGTAGCTATGTTCACTGTTCCGTGCATATATGTATAAAATTGACAAAACTTAAATTTAAGAAAATAAAAAGTGTTAATAATATAAAACACCTATAAATGCCCAAACAGAAAAGCCAGGAACTATTTCATAGCCACGTGTGAAAACTTTGGCATCTAAAAAATACAATACATATACTTTTAGCCTATTTGATTTGCTTACTTCCTGGATTTTCTTGGGCCCTTGTTTTCCCTAAAATCCAACCCCTTTCCAATTATGGTGCCCTAGCTGCTGTCAAGGCCATTTTAACCCTAGTGCTATTTGCTATCCCCACCCGCTCCATGATTTGTCCAGGCTCTGGGACTGGGTAATCATGTACACTGTACTGGGGTAGAGGGAATTCTATCTTGTAATTTCTTCTACTCCATTCGACTCACAGCCCCTGAGAGCATTTCTTCCTTTCAGTGAGGTGCACACAAGAGATGGGTTGGATGCCTTCATTTGTTGAGGGAATCTGGGCTCCAGCAGATATGTGGTAAGTATCTCTACACAAAGGAAGCCATAAACAAAGGCAAATGTGCCAAGGGCCACAACTGTGGTAGATGAATGTCTCTTAAGTTTATCTCTCCATCCTTTTGCTCAACCTGGATTTCTCCACACTCGAAGCCACCTCTGCCTATTTCTGTAGTATAAATCCAGCCCCTGTCCACATGCACCACTTGAAGTAGCTTCAACTGCAATGTGTTCTACATTTCACAAGTACATGGTCCACATAGAACTAAGCAGAGCAGAAACATTTTACAAGATACCTGGTTATTCCTTGGAACTCATCTCAGAGACTAACCAGAAAGGACTCTCCTGTCTCCATGCTACCTAAGTCCATGTTTTTAAGCACCTGATAGCATTGTCCATAGCTTACATTTGTAAATAGTTCCTGTGTACATCCCACCTCCTCCAAGATGGAAAGTTCTTTGAAGGCAGAAGGGCAAAGCAGGCACTGTGCAAGTATCAGCTGAACATTCAGAAGACTATGGGTGAGGATGAGCCAGAGTGAAGGTCCCTAAGTCACTAACAAGATTTGTTTCTCATGTCATCATTTCTTGATTGCCAATATTAAGTTTTAAGTATTTTGACACTCTAGTGTGTCCAGAATCTCCTCACAGTTCTGGACTTTGAATCGTCAAGTACCTGGTGGCAGAAAATGATTCTCTCAGGGACTCCTGAGGTCAATGATATTTGAATCCAATCAAGTAACATGAAATAAAGGTTCCAGGTAATTAGGGCACCACAGGAGAAATTAGAAGAGCATCTTTTCTCTCTCTCTTTCTTTCTTTCTTTCTTTCTTTCTTTCTTTCTTTCTTTCTTTCTTTCTTTCTTTCTTTCTTTCTTTCTCTCTCTCTCTCTCTGTCTCTCTCTCTCTCTCTGTCTCTCTGTCTCTGTCTCTCTCTCTCTCTTTCATCCATTCATGAGATTTAGTGACTATTCTGTGCTTAGTTCTATGGTGGACATATAAACACCTTAGAGCAGTGGTTCTCAACCTTCTTAATCCTGTGACCTTTTAATGCAGTTCCTCATGTTGTGGTGACCCTCAACCATAAAATACTTTTCAATGCTACCTCGTAACTGTAACTTCGTTACTGTTAAGAATCATAATGTAAACATCTGATACGCTACCCCATGGGGATCCCAACCCCCGGGCCGAGACCCACTGCCTTAGAGAGTACATTCAGCTGGAAGATGGCCACTGCTACAATACTTGTCTTGCACTTGTGAGGACCTGAGTTGGATCCCATATCCCGCAGATGCAAGTCTGGGCAAGGTGGCACACACGTATGATTGCCATGTTGGTGAGATGCGGCTAGCCAGGAATTGGGGCTCCCTAGATAGTATCTAGTCTAGCTTAGTTAGAAAACAAAAACAAAAAACAAAAAACAGGTCTGTGAAACAAAATCAAGGTTGACAGAGCCTAAGCAATGATATCTGAGGTTACCCTCTGGCCTCCACATGCATATGCATATACATCTGCACGTGGATTTGTGAACACACATGCACACACAAGTGCATGCGAGTGCATGCACACACCCACACATAAAATACATAGGGACAGCAGCAACACTTATTCCTAGGAACATGTAAAAGCGATTTATTTCTTCCTTTCCCAGGTTCCTCATGTACAACATCAGTCCCTTGTCTCTGCATTTCACACCACCCAGTTAATTTCCAGGCATTTAGGGGTCTTTACAATAGGTGAGTGAAAGCAGAGATCAGAAAAAGACATTAAACACCACTGCAAGAAGTGCCAGCAATGGACACTTGTAATTGAATGAGAGTCTATACGAGTCTATGAATATCGCTGTGCTCCCATAAAGATGCCTTGATTTATCTAATTTGGAGAAAGACTTAAGCGACACTGAATATGTAGTATATATGGTATAAAACAAAACCGGTGGGCAGCCTCCTGCTTTTCGTTTTCCATTGACATCTTCGAGGGAAAGTATCCCAACGATAGGATTTTCAATTTGCCTTTTTGTCTTAAGCAATGTCCTTTCTTCCAAATTAGCTCCTCTGCCCTCCCTCTTCTGCACTAGGGAGGATCCTTCAAAATTCCTAACAGGCAGCCCTGTGGAGAGATGGGAGTGAAGGGAAGGGAGGGAGGAAGGGAGGGAGGGAGGAAGGGAGAGAGAGAGAGAGAGAGAGAGAGAGGTAGAGGGTGTCTGGCAGTGTACATGTGGTACAGGCAGAGGGATCAGAACGCTCACAGAACAGGCAGTATAATCCCATGCTCTTCCTAAGTATCAGCCCTGCGGGGAGCTCTGCAGGCAGTCTACTTGGAGAGGAAAAGTAGATTTGGGGGAAGATGGAAGGGGTCAATTCCTAAGTGAGTTGCTCCTCACTCATCCTGAGGGCATCTTCTGATCTCCAGTGACTGCCCAGTGCTGGCTGGTCAGACTCGGCCCTCTCCCTCCCAGATACTTGCTTTAGCAGAAGAGACACACCTTTCTGCTGCAGGGAAAAGCAACTGACCAGATTGCAAGCCGGTAGGTTGTGACATTCCGCATGTTTATGCAGCAGAATTTGCTGAGAGATGCAGGGGGGGCGGGGTGTTGGTCGGGCTGGCTGATTTATCTGCAGCGGGGAATGTTTTATTTTAATTGTCAGTTCAAAGCAGAATTGTTGCCTAGGCTAAGGTGGCAGCTAGAATTGCTGCATTTCAGGCTCCTGGGCTGCGTTTGTGTTCCATGTGGTTTCTGCATGCAGCTTGGAGAAGCTAGGGAGAGCTCACCTTTAAATAACTGCAGCGTGCTATGCTCCTTCTGCTCCATATGTATTTTTTGCTCTTCCTAAGCACAGTTCCCACCCCATCTTCTCAACATCCCCCTGCCCCTCTCCCCACCCTGTGGGAAATGTGGCCTAGCTTCACCTTGAGCCCTTGGCTCCCTAAGTCTGTATGTCCGGCTGCTTTGCCCTAGGTGCCCGTAGATGCTCTGCCGCTGCCCTGGGCCCAGGCAGACTGATTCAGCAGAAACGTCTGTGCATGGGAGTTGCAATCAGGGACCATGGCAGTGCAGCTGGTGCCGGACTCCGCTCTCAGCCTGCTGATGGTGAGTGTGCTGGGCAGGAGGTGGGGCCCAGGAGGCCCCCACTCCAGCCTTCCACTGCTGGCCTCAGGGACTGCTGCTAACTGCTGCGGCTGCTGTCATGGCTGCAGACACGCACGGCTCTGCTTCATCCAGCAGGCTCCTGTGAAAGGATTTCTTGGGTCAGAGGATTAGCGTGACTAAGCACTCTCAGGGAAAAGAAGCAGTAGATTTGCCATTTTAGAAACTTGTTGCTGCTGCGTGCTATTTTGAGAGACGTGCTTACAAACAGGTGCCGAGGGTGCCTCCGAATGGATCTCAAGATGCCTCCCGTTCGCTCAGCATCCTTTGCTCTGGGGTCTTTCAATCTAAATTCTGAGAGTCGTGCTTGTTTGTTTGATTTCTTTCCATGCCAGCTGTGGGGTTTACAAAAAGATTATTTTAATTGTTTTTTTTTGGGGGGGGGTGCTCCAGACTGAATGAATAAGGCTACCTTCTCAGGTTCCCCTAGAGAACCCAGGGTGGTTCAGGGTGGCCATTCGGCTGTCAGATTAGTGGACACTGCTCTCCCATCTCCAGCTGGCAGGGAGAACTGACATTTATATGTGTGTGAACTGCTGACCTACTTTAGATCCCTACGGTTTTTACAATGTTAAGAAAGCTGTTGCTCTTAGTGCTTTGAAGCAGGCAAGGACAGCACCAAGCCCCTTGCAACCCAACTGGCTTTTGACTTGACCCTGGATTCAGTTTGCTTTGCTGTCTTGGCTCCCCTCCCTCCTCCTCTGCTGCCCAATTCACAGGCCCTGGCAATGCTGCCTCCGGAAGAAGGCTGCGTCAGCTTGGCGTGGGAATGTACCTAACGTTTACTCTGGAGAGTTTATGAGCAGAGTCTAAGTGCTTCTGTACGGTGTATTGATCTGTGTTTTCTGATGGAGATGGGAAAGTGCAGCTTGGTGAGGGTTGATGAGTTTATTAAGGCGACTGGGAGGAGTGGCTAGAGAGCTTGCCTCCTAAGTGGCGAGCCTCATCAAATTAAGAGGGACTTCCTCCTTGTGCTCCGTTAGCATACTCACACACACACACACACACACACACACACACACACACACACACATATATATGTATATGTATATATGTATGTATGTGTGTTTACACACACACACACACACACACATACATACACATTTGGTCCATGGAGTCATTTGAATTGCTAGAAATTGCTTGGGCCTCTTGGACTTCTGGTCTACCAGAAGGAGGAATTAGGAGTGAAAGTCATTGCTATAGCCATTACTCTTTAAATGGCTTCCCTGGTTACTAAGGCCACTGTGCGATATTGCTACATATTTCATTGTCTACTGTGGGTCAAACGAGTCCGTGGTCAAATTTCTGAGTATCTGTTATGGTTGCTAACACTGTATGCCAATGTCTGTGAGGAGTAGGATACTTAGAAGAATGCTGGAATCATGAACATATGCAAAAAATATAATCACATATCCTTCTATGTGTGAATATACATACATGTTGTCTAATATTACTAGGTAAATATAAATTCTGCAGTATGTTCATAGAGAGTAAAAAGTTTGTTAGGCCTGCCTCTCTGCCTCTGCACTGATGCTTAGATGTATGTCTGTTTTTACTACATGACTCTGAGGATGAATACTTTGTACTCAAGCAAAACAAAGCTTTGCATCCTAACTCATTGGGCTATCAATGCCATGCACCACCATGTGGGCTCCTAATAATATTAATATTGATATCGTCTTGGCTATCTTTTCAGTTCAGAGTTATCCTCTACCTTGCCTAGCACTCACTTCCTGCCTGGTTGAAAAGATTGTGATCTTTTCTCTCTGGGAAGCTAGGAAAATAGCCCTTGACACAGCTGTGGACCATTAGGTCAGAGCCTTCCAGGAGCACTGCACATAACCAGAGTCACTTCTAGTTCACACTTAGTTCAAGGAAGAGTTCTCCTAAGAACGTTGGTATGTTCTGCTTTTTAAAAGGGTAAATTCCAAAGTAATTGCTTCCTAGATATGTTTTTTGATAATTTATAAGCAAGTGTGAGAGAAAAGAAATGGGAAGAAGAGGCCATTTAGTGGAACTGACTTAGCTGTGAGTTCAGGAAAGAAACTATATGAATTATTATGTATCCTCTCATTAATTAGCCAATAAGCTCTCAGTATTTATCAAGCACCTGCTCGCTGGGGAGAGTAGCATGGTATAATAGCAAAAGCCATAGCTCACGACAGCATGGTTTCAGGGATGGTCGATACCCTGTGGCCTGAGTGTAGCTGTGGTTTGCTGCTGTGCAGTCCTTGGGCTGCAGGAGTCCAGTCAGCTGAAATCTTTGTTTGGTTCTGGAAAGCTAAAGATCCCTGCATTCTGTCTCCAGCTTCACCACTTACTGGTAATATTGAGCATGTCCCTTCTCCTATCCTGGTTATGTAGTTTGCTAACGGGGAGGGTCTAATGCACCTTTCTTTCTGTTGGGCAAAATTTAAGCTCTGTAAATATGCTATCTAGGATAAAGTTCCTGAATAGCCAGCTTGAGTACTTTATTCAATGTTGTCACCTTCCCCCCCCCCCCAACCCAGCATTGCTTTTTTAAAAAGGTGGCGTTTGGTTTCACCCAGGTGGCTTTTCTGCCAGAGAAAGTATGTTTCCGATCATTAGCTGGTTGTTTACACTCTCCTGTCAAGAGCTCAATCCCAAAGAAGCCTGCTTTATTCCCCTGAACAAAACCCACTGACCCCAGGACAGTGCCTAACGTACCTTTGCCAGTTAGATGTGGGTCTTTCGGGAGGAGTCCAGCATTGTGTACTAGCCCTATGGGAGTACTACACTGATTCTTTCCATGGAGGGTAGGAAGGGTCAGATGCTTGTGAAAGTCGGAGCAACTCGAAGAATTGATGAAGGGTGAGTGGAAGGGCAGATTAGCCCTGGTGAGAAGACAGCCTCACATGCATCAGAGACTCACCTACCCATCGATGTAGAGATTCTAGGAATCCAAAGAAGACACTGCCTTGTTCCTGATGCTACTCCATACAACTAACTGTAGAACAGGTCATTTGTCATTTGTTGAGACCATGTGAGTTCAGAAAAACTGAAATGACTGAAGCATGCTGCCATCCAGAGGTTTGTTATTGATTGCTTGATTGATTAATATATATATATATATATTGGTATAAGGTATTTTATGTAACCCAGTCTTTCTTGAAACACTTGATCTTCTTGCCTCTTTCTACTTCCTGAGTGTCAGGCTTATAAGCATGTGACACCATACCTGCCTTGGTGATCACTCATTTTGTGCATCCAGAATATACATATATGACTAAGAGGCTGCCAAGGTTGTCATATGCCATTTCATGCTTTAGATGACAAAGGCTCATGCCTTTGAGATAAGAAGATTAAAACATTTTTAAAATTTGTTTTTGTTACATTTACACGTGTGTGTCTGTCTGTCTATCAATATGCATGGGGAAATCTGAGGACAAATTTTAAGAGTCAGTTCTGTTTTTCTACCACATGGGCCCTGGGGAACCAACTCAGGTTCCTGAGCCTTGGTGGCAAGTTCATTTATACTGTGCACCATAGTGACAGTCCTACACTAGTTTTTAGACTAAGTTAAGCTGTGAAGCAATAAATAATGGGAACTGTGCTGTTCTATAAACAGAATGTCTTTCCATATGTTATCCAATCTCTTCCAAGACTTTTTTTTTGAGACAAAAACACCTGGGAATCAAACATCGAGGACCTGTCAATGGTCACACACCTGAAATTGATGGTCCAGAGTCCCAAAACCAAGGCTTACTGCTACAGTATTAAATCAAAGAATTTGACACACAGGATCTTCTAACACATTAGATGAGTATATATTTGAACATTCTTTTCTTCCAGTGTTTCCAGTCAGAAAGTCTTGTCCTCTTATTTAATATCTATTATTTTTCTGCATTAATATGCAAGGTTGAAAAGAAGGTACAAGTTGCTGGTGAAAGATACTTGGGTTAACACTAACAGGAAGGACAATATTTTATCTACAAGAGACTCCTCATGTGATCAATGTTCTAGTCCTTGAACTGTTGTTGTTGTTTGGTTTTTTTGTTTGTTTGATTGTGTTAAGAAAGAATTTGCCAAGGTCATGTTTAACAGTAGAGAGATTTAATGGGTAAAAACTCAAATTCATAGGTAAGAGAAATTTATAAGCGAATCTTTGTAATGAAGGTAAGAATCGAATGAAATGAGTTACTTTCAGATGTCTGACCTTTTTTTTTGGAATGCACAAGCTTTCTCAAATTCTTTTTCCCTAAGCCATTTTTTCTCATTTAGACATCTTCCTCTTAACTATTATTTGCTGACTATAAGGAATATGGAGGCTTATCACTGACTTTAACAAACTTACAACTGAGTTGAACAGACAGGGTAGCTTCCTGGAAATGAGAAGACAACCTCTCTAAATGAGATGTGTATGTAAGACAACTTGATAGAATCACATAAATAAACGAGGCTTAACAGAGCACATCACTAAATGAGCCCAGGACTGAAGGCCTGGATTCAAAGGCTCTAAGGCACAACCATAGAGGGGCTTACTGAAGCTTAGGTAAAAATGTTACAAATGGGGAGCCAAGAGAGGGAATTTAAAGTCAAGAGAGTGAGTGAATTTTAATGGAGTCTGGATGTGTTTGGCACATGAAGATCTGACAGCTATGGATGTATTTCTTTGGGAGCACAAATGGTTAAAAGGTCAGGAGGGCAGATGGAGGTGTTCTTGGAAGAGTTAAAGTCTTTGTTCTATCACCATGGTATTAGCTCCTCCCTCTCTCTGACCTGTGACAGATTTATTCAGGGTTTATAATGAACTTTCCTCACATCCCAAATGACAAAAAGTAAATAGAATTCAAGTTCTTCCCCAAGAAACCTGGCTTCTGTGCTACTATTACTAATTTTGATGTTTCCAAACTGCTTTTGTGTCTGTAGTTTTGCTAAACGTGCTCCACAGTACAAGAAAGTCAGGCAATGTATCCCCCTGTTCTATGAAGAAACTAAGGTCCAGAGAAGGTAAATTGCCTGCCCAACATGCCCCAGAAGGCTTGTGATGCTGCTGAGCTACCATGCTTACGTTAATGACCTGTGTAGAAAGTTAGAGAAGAAGAAGGAGATGCTAATACAGGTGTGGATTTCTAAAAGTCCTCACACTGGGTCATCCAACCGTACTAGGTATCTGGGTATAAGGTAGAGCTTATTAATAATGTTATTTACTCTCTAGGAGAGCTGTTCCCAAACTTCTATGGGAAGTGGTTATATCATTGTTACATCTAAGTCAATAGCTAATATCCTCCTTAAATTCAGTTATCTATCTTCTAAGGTTCAATTTCTTGATCCATAACTAAAATCTTGATATTAGTGAGTTTTAGCTAGTGTTTAATGTATAAATGTATCCCTTTAAAAAGGAGAGATTTGATGTCAATGACAATAATGCTAACTCATTATAATTTTTGTTAGATTTGTAAACTTTCATTTTTATCTGATCTGTCTTATTATATTTAAATAACAGAAACTTGCTCAAACCACAACATTTTTAAAAACAGGGAAAAAAGTAAATAATTGAAGTGTTTATCTTGGAATCCTTCCCCCAGAAGCATCCCTATGGTGACCAGTCCTGAGGGTCAATAAGGACAGATAAGTAAGCAAGCTTTCCCTCAGCTGCTTATGGCTTACATAGTCTCTCTGACCCTCTGGATAATGAGCTGTCCCTGGGCCAATAACAAGGTCTGATGACAGGGGTTTCTGACTAGGCAGGTTGGATTCTGGAACACATACCTTTGAGGAAGTAAGAGCTATATCAACTGGCTGGTAATGCCACCCAATCAAATGGAGTAGAGAGACCAGCTTCTGAACAGAGAAGGGCTATATCCAGAAGAAGGAGGGGAGTCTGGCAAGGCAGAAATAAAAGACGCCCATTTGTAATAGTCTTTGTACCTAATATACCACAATAAGGCTCCAATAAAATTGCCAAGAGAGATAAAACATCAACCAAGCACTGGCCAACTTTCCTTCAAAATAAATATATTTAGAGAAACCGAATTGTCTGATTTTTTTTTGGAAGATCAAACAAATCTCACCTTCTGTAAAATGCAATGGCAATTACTATATATGACTCAAGATAATTCACTGAGCTACACATGCAAAGTACTTAGTACTGCTCTCAGCCCAAAGCAAACACAGGCTCAGTGTTAGTAAGTGTCTGCTTTATCTTAAACTAACATAAAAGGACTATCCTTCTATCTATCTGAACTTAGCTCTTTGGATTCCTGTATGAGCCAAACTCAATTTAAAAAAAAATTAGTAATTGCCTAATTCTGTCTCAGCACCCAAATCTAGGAAACAAATGACCACTTTTTTGCATTTTGGAAAAAGATGTTTCCAGGGTCATGAAAAACCATTCCAGTCACACACAGATTGAAATTTACATTCCTGTCTTCAACCACCAACAAAAGTCTCTTACCCTCTGAAGATAAATGACTAAAGTATAGGCAGCAATATGTTCTCTCTGGCAAATGTCAGACGCATGCCTTTCAGAGCTGCCACACATGATGGGGCAGCGGCTGCAAGAGCATCTCTGTTAAAAATTAATTGCATGGCTGCTTTGCAAAGCTTAATAGCAGTTTGGAGAACATATGTTGCAAATATAGGTAGCGGGTTCTCATTGAGCTCTGCGCCAGGATGGGAGTTTTAATGGAACACATGGTATTTAGCCTGGTCACCATCAAAGGTTCTGAAAACCGGCTTAACAAAGACCATGTGGTAAATACCGAGCGAGGGAAACTGCAAGTGAGGAGAACTGAATTCTGGTGTCAAGGTAACACTGGCTGGTGGCTCACACTGTATCATAATGAACGCTCTTTACAATCCTGGATATTGAAGTCTCAGTCTCACAGTCTAGACCTGGGGAAGCAATTTCCTGAGTGGTAGATCCAATTCATCTCCCCTAGCAACATCACGCATACCTGTGGTATTAGCAATCTGCACATTGGTGGTTTCCAAATCAGACCTTCAGCACCAGCCTGGCCCCCAGGCTCTAACAACTACAAACTCAAATGTATCAGATTTATCCCCTTGCTTATCCCACAGGTGCCTCAAACTCAGTCCCTCGCCTCCCTGCAACGATTTCTGGGCTTCATCCTCATCTATATACTTTCAGTTCACGGGTGGTGATGCCATTTGGCCTGTTGACTGGGAACCATCTTTGATTCTGAGCTGTCTCTCATCCACCCGCCCTAGTTAGCCTCAGGCTGAGCTGTTCCCGATTTCTCAGACTCTGTCAAAACTGGTTCTTCCCACCTGTTACCCCCTTTCTCTCTCCTTGGCAGAAGCACACATCCTACCTGGGCCATCTGTGCTGCCTCTTGCCTGCTACCTGCTTCTGATCTCTTTGTACTGTTGTCTTTCCTTAAAACTTCGCCAAAAGTGTATTTAAAAGATCTAAGCTGTCATTTTTCCATTGAAAATTTCCACTGATACTTGATGGCGCCTGAGATGAGCCTCAGGCTTCTAATACTCCACATGTCTGATCTAAACATCAAGCCATTGCCCCTTCCCACGGCTCCAACCTCAGTCCCTCCATTGCTTCACAATGACCACACGCTGAGACACAAGTTTCAAGGTGACTGCATTATTTTGGAGTAGGCTTATGTAAGATGCAATCATCTGATGGACTAAACATGAAACATATCAGGCTGCTCCCATGTAACATTACAGTCACTTTTCAAATAAGTAGGAAAATACCATAAAGATTATAAGCATAATGGAGCAAACACATAACCCAGTACCAGAGCTGCTGCTCCTATTATAAAGGAGAATGCATTGTACCCAGTCATATGTGCTACACTTTAATACGGATGCCAACATAGGAATCTCATTTATACCAGCATCACCAAAACCTGACTGATGTACCACACCTCTGCGCTGGGGGCATCACCACAAACCTGAGTGATGTACACACCTCTGTGCTGGGCTGGCTTTGTGCCACTCACAGTAGAAATGTACAATTCTGCTATAATCTTACAGGACCACTGTCCTTTGAGCAGTCAGCCCTTTGTTGACCAAAATGTTACATGGTACACAGGCGTACTTCTGTCCACCAAGAACACTGACTCAAGACTGATACTTCCAAACAGATGTTTTCCTGTGGTTTCTTTTATTGCTATGTGATTATCTAACATACACATCTGCTTTCCTTAATAGATCGTGTCTCATAAACAGAGTGCATCTCGTCCACTTACCCAACACACTTTATTGAGCAGCTATTCTCTTCCTGACACTCAAGCTTTCTTTCTGGTGCCTGGGATTAAGCCTAGGTCATGGCACATGCTAGGAAGGCACCTCGCTAGCGATCTGTGTGTGTCTTTGGTTCCTAATATGCTTCCACACAGGGGATAAAGCAGCAAACAAGACAAACAAGGCTTCTGCAGTCACCAAGCTTACGGTTTCTTTTGGAAAAGCAAAAAAGCAAAACAAATTGGGCACAGACAGGTGAGCCATCAGGAAAGAAACACCTTATACCTAGTTAAATGGTGATTTTCAGACAGTG
The DNA here is from genome assembly GCF_978045245.1 of Mus caroli. NCBI lineage: Eukaryota > Metazoa > Chordata > Mammalia > Rodentia > Muridae > Mus > Mus caroli. The sequence continues at coordinate 178,117,412 of NW_028227257.1, read as the reverse complement.
TTCAGATGGCAGTTTAGACTAGGTGGTGGCAGAAACTTTCTCGTGGAGGTGGCACATAGCTGAAGAGGGAGTGACAAAAGGAAGAGCATGGGAAAGTGTCTTGAAACACTGTACAGTAGGAAAGAGGCCCATACCAAAACCAAGAGTACTAGTGGTGAAAAGAAGGAGTCCAGCAAGGTACACTCTAGAAATCTTATCAAAACAGAGTTTGTGGAAGAGGAAAATGACACAGAACCCTTTTGGAGAATGTGCATAATTAAGGAGGCAGAGGGAAGAGAAAGATTATCTCCCCAGGGGAAGACCACAGGTTGGGTGTTGTTATGGGGGGTGGGGTGGCAGGAGAGATTCTGACCTCAATGAAGCTGAGGAGTCACAGAGGAGCCTCAGAGGAGGAATGAAACTGGATTTGTTGGGACTGGCTGAGGAACCACATTTCAAGTCCTCTGGGTGAGACCCTCATTCGACCTATCTGCACTTGGGAGACGCTGGGTTTCCAGAAGGAACTGCTAGACGGCTGTCTATAACAGGGATGCTCTGGGGGAATTGCTCTGTGATGGAGTCTAGCTTGCCGTTCAGAAGGCCAGTGGTGGGGACTGTGGGGAGGGTGGCATCCTAGCATGCACCACACTGGGCTGAGAATAGAGTTTGAAGAATAATAGATTGCCATTCACTTAGCTACACAGAACGGAAGGTGCTGCTTGCAGTAGAATTTTCTGGCAGTAAGGCCTGATGGGCAGGCAACAGAGCAGGCTGCAGCAGGCCAGTGATTAGATCTGGGGCAGAAGCATGCCTTGAGCAACACAGAAATCCTAAAGAGAAGGAAGAACAAAGCCATGCCCAAGAGGGGGCGTTGGCCCAGCTGGGATTAAAGTGACGTTGTACTGATGTACGTTGAAAGGCAGCATTTGAGTGAGATAAATGTTTCCTTGACTTTTCAATCAACTTTGCTCATGTGAAACATACCACCTGGTCTGGTCTAAGTGCCATTCCATCATAAGGTGGCACTTTTCTGCAGGGCACAACTGAGCTAAGAACATGTGGAAGAAACTAATATTAATGTCCCAAATGAGCTATTTAATTCTCATGTGTGGGAAGACCCAGCATTTCTGCCACCACTTATACACTTGTGACTTCAGATAACCCCAACTCAGTATAAGGAGTTCCTGTGAGGTACTCTGGACTTGTCTGTGCTCCACACTGGGAACCTGACATGATGTCATCACTGGAGCCTGTAATCTTCTGGAAGTTATCCTCACTTACATGGTAGGCAAGGGGGCACCACTGTCACCAAAACCACAGTTGGCCTGCTGACTATAGGACTGACAAGAGCCTCTCCACAAGGCCTGGGTTGCCTATAATTGTTGCTTCTAAATATGCTTCTAAATTCTTGAGGTACACAGTGACCCTGGGTCCCAAACTATGTCTGAGTTGACAAGGAAGAACTGCAAATCTCTATTGAGGTCCCTTCAGAAACTCACACCGTCAGGTGTGCCATTAAGGTGAGACTTAAGTGAACAGAATACTGAGATTCTGTGAATGAAGTGGGGATCAGCAGTGTTTAGAGTAAGTTTTAACCACTGTAGCATATTGTTCATTGCCTGTAACTTAACGTCGTGTTCCTTGATGGTCTTTTACTCTTTGATTTGAAACCTATCCATGTGGCTTTACTCAGAGCCCACCGTCCATAGCTAACAGGTTGAACAATAGGCTGATCTCTGAAGAAGCCAAGACTATAATCACAGCACATAGTCATCTTTGTATAGGTCTGTGTGCACATGCGTGTTGGAAGTCAGCCTAGGCTCTGAAGCCATCTGTCTCCCTTGATTGTGAGGCAGAGTCTCTCTCTAGGACTTGGAGCTCACTGATTGGGATGGTTGGACAGCAAGCACTAAGAATATTTCTGTCTCTATTTCTCCAGAACTGGGATTATAAGCATATGCCCACACATCCAACTTTGTATGTGGCTGTTGGGATCAAATCAAGTTCTCATGGTTAAAGTTGACTTGCTTAGCCATGCTCCCAGTCCCTGAAGAAGCCAGCTTCATTTTTCCTACTGCAAAGACCTTGCCCTTTGAATTTTTAGATTTTCCTCTAAACTGTACATCTGGGAATCACGTGTTTAGTGCTGCACTGTGCTGGGTTGCAGAGAACACCCAGCGTGTGTGTAAATCACTAGGAAACGTCTGATTTGCTTGCTTTGTGACCTCTAAGGTCACGGAATTTAGTTCTCATTGATTGTGGAAGCTGATAAAGCAATAGCCTTGCTTCTTTTACATGCTTGGTATTTAAGCTAATAACTTGTTTTGTGTCTTTATTGCCCATGTGTCAAGGTATAAGAGGGACATAGTTTGGTACTAAGTCTCAAATGTGTTTTTTCCTTGTGAGGGGCTTGAGTGTAATTGAGCTGTAATGAGCACGGCTAAGGTCATTTCCCAAGAATTAATGAACAGAAGGATGTGTTCTTGGCCAGAGGCTGAGTCTTTGGTCATTAACCTAGTTGGTCATTAATATTGTTTAGGAATGCTTTACACCAGGCCATTACACCCCTCACCATATGCTACTACCACAGGGAAACGAGAACATTACCTGTGTCAATAACTATTTGTTTTCTTTCTGTTCTCCTGGCTACTGATGCTTTTACAGCCCTTTTAATAATTTTTCCAAAGGCCTGAAGCACCAAGGTCATGAAGGAGAGAAAGGGAAGGGAGTGGAGGAAAGGAGAGGGGAGGGGGAAGGAGAGGAGGGGTGGGAGAGGGGAGGGAGGGGGAAGGAAGAGAGGAGGGAGGAAAGTCCAGGAAGAAGAGGGTAGCTCTCGGCGAGCAGAGTTGAAGCTGAGTCCTGATGAAGTTCACGCTCTTTTCCATGTTTCAATCTTAAATTTTCATCAAATATGTTTTGAAAATTTCAGGCTAGTACCTGGACAGGGACATCAGTAGTCTGGGCTTTGCAGAATAAATCTGTGATTGCTTTGGAGACTATGTGACCAAGTTCTTTCTCCCTAAGCAGCAAGCCCTGGGTCTTTTCTCTTCCCTTTCTGACTTGCTCTCCTTCTTGGGGCTCTAACCCTTCCTCACATTTTCCCATTCTAAAACAATTCATGGAGGATGTCAGGCAATGTCATCTCGGTAAGTGCTGAGGAATGAATATGTGTCTAAATATCACTTGGACCCTGCTGTCAAGAAGTTTAGAGTTAGAAAGGCCAATAAACAAATAACTTCAATGCAGTCAGGTAAATGTTACAGCAGAGAAATCGCAATGTATTATAGAGCAAAGGCACATAATCCAGGGCCCTCCAAAGTGGCTCCAAAGGTTCTGGTGGGGTTCTGTCTGTGGCAGAGGCTTACAATGTAGCCAAGGCTTGCCTGGAATTCACTATGGAGCTGAGATTGCCCTCAACTCACATTATCTTCCTTTCTCTGCCAGTGAAATGCCAGAATCATAGTGTACACTGCCACGCCCAGCTTCTGGTGGGATTTGAAAGGTTTGGTGAGCTTAGAGAAGCCATAGGTGGGGCATAGATCCAGGTATAAAAAATGGCAACAAATTACTCTAGTGCAGATGAAAGAATCCAAAGTCCCAGCAATTGTGTCATGATCTTGTACAGACAAGAGGGAATCAGGAAGAAGAGACCAAGATTGCCTGGGGCAGATATTAAATACCTACTGGATACACAGTAAGGAGTTTGAACATTGTCTGGAATTCCATGAGCAGTCATTCACAATTTTAAACATGGGATAACATGTTAAGATCTGAGCTATAGGGGGCTGGTGAGATGGCTCAGTGGTTAAGAGCACCGACTGCTCTTCCGAAGGTCCAGAGTTCATATCCCAGCAACCACATGGTGGCTCACAACCACCCATAATGAGATCTGCCACCCTCTTCTGGTGTGTCTGAAGTCAGCTACAGTGTACTTACATATAATAAATAAATAAATAAATCTTAAAAAAAAAAAAGATCTGAGCTATAGAAACGTTACTCTAGAAATTTGGTTTGAATGTAAAAATGTCTCAATATGTCTGTGTTTCTATACTTGGTTCCCAGCTTGGGAAAAACAGTGGATGGACTTGGAGATGTCTTATCATGGTCCTACTACCTGTCTTCTTTCTGCTTCCTGATTGTGGATGCAGTGTGAACAGTACTTCTTCACACTCCTGCTTTCCCAGTATGATGGAATGTATTCCTTAAAACTGTAAGCCAGGGGGAAACCTCTCCTCCCTTAAGCTGCATCTTGTAAGGTGTTTGTTCACAGCGACAAGAAACATATTTAATACAGGAGGCCACATGGAAATGGGTTAAAAGAAGCAGTGGACCCTCGGACAGGAAACTCAAGTTAAAAGGCAAACTATTGAGAAGTACAGTGGGCATCATTCATGAACCAATGCATTGTGGGAGAAGACACGGTGGGAAACAGAGATCTTCCCAGTGGCTCCCATTGACAAATAAATTAAAAATGAACACTTGTTCAAGGGGCTTTAAATTAAAGTGCTTAAATCTTCTGTGTGTGCATGTGTGTGTGTGTGTGCATGTGTGTGTGCATATGCGCACACACATGTACTTGCCATGGTGCATGTAAAGGGTCAAAAGACAACTTTTGGGAATCAGTTCTTCCTTGTTGAGGCAGGGTCCCTCTCCTTGTTTCTGCCACTGCAGCATATACCACAGGCCAGCTGGCCTGAGAGCTGAGAATTTTGTCACTGCCCACGATCTTCCCCATAGTGGTGCTAGGATTACAGATGTTCATCACCACATCTGGCTTTCTATGTGGCTTCTAGAGACGTGGGGTCACCAGGCTTGCATAGTCAACACTGTTACCCTCTGGGCCATAGCACAGGAGAGTCTTTTGGTTCACACATTGGGTTGTAAGGTGAAGCTGTGGCCAGACTCTGGATCTGGCTCCATAATTACCCTCACCCCCCTTAGGTATTTAGGTTCTCCTCTTGCCTGTGAGCCTTGCCTCCCTGCTGACTTTCCTTACAGGATTCTACCTCTTACAGTGTCTGATCTGTAGGCTTCCTCATTCAATCCAAAGGAGGGAGAGAGAGTAGAAGCAATGGATTCCATTTCTTCAGTTCAAGTGATAGAGAGTCCTGCCAAGTGACTTTTTGTGATCCCTTCACATGGTAGAGGCAGAAAGACAAGAGGCCAAGAGGTACTAAACGTACCCTTTTAGAAAGACACCAATCTCCCTCATGGCCTATATACCATATCAAAAAAGTCTATTAATATAGTTACAGTGAAATACATTTCAATATGACTTTTTGGAAGAGACAAACTTTCCAACAAGCAGTTGTCTTCATTTTGTACTAAGAGGGGTGGAATGACCATGCTTAGCTTTGCTGTGCCAGTGTCTGCTGCTGAGGTGGAAATGGGCTCATTCCAACAATCAGATTTGAAAGCAGAAAGTGGTGTCAGTGTAGACAGCCTGTGGTGTCTGTGGTTGAAAGAACAGCCCATATAGAAGAACTACATGGAGAAAAGGAGGTTAGTGTATGGGTAATGAATTTATTAAAAACAAGGACTATGACTCCTTCACCATTTATCTTGGTTCAGCACTTAGTTGAATGCCTACATATATAGCACATGCTCAGAACATTTTTCATGTGAATGAAGATGCCTTGGAGGAGATTCTATTAGAACTTCATGGTAGAGACCAGGTGATAGGGTACACAAAGAGTTTCAGCAGAAGTAAACATCCACAGACATCGTGTGTGTGTGTGTGTGTGTGTGTGTGTGTGTGTGTGTGTGTGTGTGTGTAAACTCTAAACTATGCTGCAATAGTATCATACACACACACACACACATGGTACTTATGGCTATTATATCTATTGCTAATAATGATATATATATATATATATATATATATATATATATATATATATATATGACAGAGGTCACTATTAGTTCCTTCCTCCACCTCTTCTCCACTTTAGATTTTGAGACCTAGATCTTGCTTATTTTGGCTAGCCTGACTGGCCAGCCATCCGTGGTATTTACCTGTCTCAAACCCCAATGCTAGGGCTACAGGTGTGTGCCAGCTTTGCCCAGCCTTTCATGTCCTTGTGATTATGTGGAAAGCATTTTACCCACTGAGTTGACTCCCCAGGTCTTTACTCTTATATTCCTGTCATTCAAGTACCCTACCATATGTGCCTTTCTGTTTAAGCTAATTAGAGTAGGTTCTGTTGTCTGCAGCTAAGGATTCTAAAAACCTCCTCTGCAGCTTTCATGGAGATAAGGCAAGAAGTCGGCCATCAGTTTAGTCTCATTGCAAAGAGGAAGCATGCTAATGACTACTGTGTAGACAACCAAGACCACAATCTCTGGGTAAATGCAGGCATAGTAGGAATGCAAATAAATAGGATAGATGAGAGAGACACTCTTTATTCTTCATTCAGGACATTTGCTTCTTCCAGAGAAAGCCAAGAATACTCAAATATAGTCATTATTCTGTGAACGTAGGTCCTCTAAAGAGCATGAAGCTTCGACTATCTTAATGTCTTACTGCTGCAGACTTCACCAGTCATGTCCACTGCCCAGATACCAGCGTAACAGAATAGTTAGAATGTGATGAGGAAAGAAAGAGCAAGCCACTTTTAAAAATGAGTATTTGTAATTATGGTCATATAGACAAAAAATATCAGAAAGATTTTGAAACTTTATGTAGATATCCAGTCATACACATGTGCAGTCTAAATCATTTGAAATGTGAATATCATTACTTGAAAATTCCTTTTTTTAGGTTTAGAAGTAAAAACACCTTTATGGCTAAAATGTTCTTAAATATAAATAAAAACATAATAAAAATGAGCTTACCTTCCATGCCAGGTTTTAGTTTCTTATATCCTTCCAGAGACTCCCTGGGCATATGTGATCTCTTTCCTTGTCACTCCCTACAGCTCAATCACATTCTTTACAAAGTCTGTACAGGTTTTGTTACTTGGATGACAAAATATATTTAATAGTCCCTCACTGATGGGTACTTAGGCTAATTTAATACATTATCATTGCAAACTACTCTACGGTGATGTTCGTACACGTGCAGACATCTTTGTGCAAGTGGCTGGCACATGGCATGGTACAAAATTCTAGATGGGGAAGGATAGATCAAGACAATATCTCCTTACATTTTTATAAATATTATCCAATTACTTCAATGGCACCCTGCTATTCTCTCTCTCTCTCTCTCTCTCTCTCTCTCTCTCTCTCTCTCTCTCTCTCTCTCTCTCTCTCTCTCTCTCCGACTTTGGAAGCTTGAGTTCAGTAAGAACCAGTTCATATGGGCTGGTTGCAGGGAGATGGAGTGTAAGAAGCAAGGTAGTCTCCAAAGGGTATTTATAATCTTACTGTATAAACAATTACAGCATTAAATGTCTGCAAAATTCAAGTGGCAAATGAGCTGAGAATATCAATTGCACATCTGCCGCATCTCAAAGGCAGATGGCCTTTTAATTTTATATCCCAAGAATTACACCCAAATTTCATTCCTCTCCTCAGATCGCTCCCACAATCTTTTTACTTTCACACTTTTCAAATATCACGTGCATTTTAACATAAACTGCCACAACACTATCCTGTATCTCCCACTGTGAAGATATCAAGAACTGATTGACACTTAACCCATGGACCCATAAAGAAAAGACTATGAGACACCATCTCTGTTGTCAGGGACCTTACAATCTAGGTTGAGAAATCAACATTTAAAACCAAGTGCTGATATGCCAGAGGAAGGGGAGCAAGTGTTGTGCTGTATAATTTAACTATCCACACTTGGAAAGACAAAGAAGGGAGAGATTGTTTTTCATAAGAGCGGCTGTCAGAGATGCTTAGGAGACAGATGGATGTTGGCTTGGGCTGGGGCACAAGAAAAAGACAGAAAGGCAGGAAGAAAGAAAGGAGGAGCAAATGAGGTTGAGTAGTATATAGGCTGGAGGGAGAGTGGATGAGATTGTGTACCTATGAGAGGGAACAGTGGGACCATGGAACAAAAGACCCTGCTTGGGATGAGTAACAGGAGGCGACCAGGAGACATTACAGCCTACTGATGAGGGCATCTGATGAAAGATGGTCTGTACTGTGTTCAGAATACTCCTGCAGAACCAAACTGGCTCAGATCTGGTCACATGCGCACAGCAACAGGAGTTACAATTGACATTTTAGTGTCACCCACATGTAATATGGTCCTTATGGTTAAAGCTTTGTGAATTTACCTAACTATATTGAGTTCACAGAGGTTATCAAGGCTGTCTGCCCAACAAGCATTGTTTGAAGGAAAACTTGGGTCATGGTGGGAGTCATCCAACAAGAAGATGAGTGTGCAGGTTCCCAGGTCTGTGGCCACAGAGGGCTGTATTTGTAGTGATTGGTAGAGAGGAACACTGCTGGTAGAACTCAGGCTTGGAGATATGTAAGGACAAGAAAGGAAAATCTATATATTACTCATTGTACCCAGTCTCATGCTAAGTACCACAGGGGAGCAAAGCACTGTCCAAGACAGTATTCCATCCAGGGGCCGTCAATGTGGGCTGGCTGAGAGCATAAAGAAGAAAGAACAAGGCCAAGTGATGAGAAACCAATGAGAGATAGGCAGAGATGCTATGGAGATTCAAAGAGGAGCTCTTGGATGACAGGGGAACCAGGATAATTAAGTACTGGACCTCCCTCGAGGGGGTATTAGAGCCCAGGTTATAGTGTTGAGAAAAGTAGAAGGAACGTGTATGAAACCCAGAGCACAATAGATTCCCTTTTGTCTTTGTGTATTCTTTCATTCTAGTAGGAGGCTGGGTATCAGAGCTCATAGGCCCCATTTGTATACCTGTGAACGTGTGTGTGTGTGTGTGTGTGTGTGTGTGTGTGTGTGTGTGTGTGTGTGTTACATGTAGAGGCCCAAGGTTAACACCAGTTAGTATCTTCTTCAATTGTTCTTTACTTTAAGTCTGACACAATCTCACCCTGAACCTGGACCTTACTGATTCAAATAGGCTGACTAGCTAGCAGGCCACATGGCTCTTCCAATCTCCACTTCCACAGAGCTGCGATTGTGGCCATAGAGTTGACATAGCACCATAGGTCCCAGGGGGACATGTCACAATCAGGTTCTCATGGATTCATGGCAAGTGGTTTACTGACTGAGCCATCTCTGCAGCTCCAGAACACCCTCTTAGCAAACAGCCACAGTGGCATGGACACACTTCCAATCAATGCTTCCAGTTCTTTGAAGGAGGCAGTAGCTGTTAAACCTGAGACTTAAAAGCAGTGCACGAACTGCTCTGAGATGAAAGACATGTACGGAGGGAGAAGCATCTTTGAATTTAAAAAAAGAATTCACTATTTCATATGAAAGCCAGGCTGTCTTTCCCCCTCAATCTGCTTCTGCATAATTTTAGTCTATTTTTCTAATTATGGTAACTGAACAAGAAAAGTCCCAACTGCTGTTCACATTCTTACAACTTCTCCTCAAGGAGAAAAAAAATAATAACTTGGAAGTCTGTATCTATGCCAGAGAAAATGGAACAAAGACAGGGTGTTAATTTTCTTTGTGTAAGTTGTCTTTGGCACATTTCTTTCCTTTCCCTGCCCAAATAATTTTTAAAAAGAGTATCATTGAAGACCAATTAAAGGGATTTGGATGAGGTTCTGAGTTTGCGGTTGGTATCAATCAATTGTGCAATTTGGCCATCACTAGCCCTTCAAAAATGGCTACATTTAACTGTAGCTGAAGGAATAGAAATGAGATGGAGTCCTCTTTTGTCTGAACGACAGCTTCAAAGGGCTGAAAATGTGGGGGTTTTTCATTCTTTGAATCAGAGGTTGTCCGTTTGGCAAGGAGAAAATGTAGCCAATGTGCCTTAGATTCTTGGCCAGTGAATGCTGGCCCCCTACTTTCAACAACAGAATCATAATGAATCCAATGGAGAGGAAGAAAGGACAGCAGGGCAGGAGATAGGAAACGAGTTCAGACTCTGTGAGGGAGTACTGTGACTGAAAACACAAGTAGCCGTATCCTTCGGTGTGCCTGTACCACCAGTCTTGTTGAGACCAGTCCCCTGGCGTTTCTCTAGAGCTCGCTGAGAAAGGGTGCTGGGGACACCAACGGATGGAGTTAGACAACACTGTTGATGGAGGCTTCCCAATCCCTACTCCTTATTTCTGAAAGTCCCCAGTAGAGCTGACTGCCTGTCTTTCAAGTTATCACCTTGCAAAAGGACTACTTCTTGGTTTTCTCTCTAGTTTTCTCTTGTGGTTAGCAGATTGGAGCGGTGTTCAGTGGGAGAGAGGGGGCTCTTCCTTTGGGTCAATGTAAAGCCTTGTTTCTGGGGTGTCTATAAGACACAACAGAGATTATGCTTCTGTGCATCCTTCTTAAGCTTATTTCTGGAGAGTGTGATTCCCACCGAGGACTCTCCTGATTGCCTGGTAGATTTCCCTGCAAGTTTCTGCTCGATTATGATATGTTGGCTCCACCCCTGAATATTTTTTCTGAATTATCCTTGGGCTCAAATTAGGAGCTTTCTGATATTTATCATGTTTCTGGTGACAGTGGAATGCAAAAAATAAACAAAAAACACAATGTAGCAAAGAGAAGTATGAAAAGTCAGACACCAAGAATAAAAGAAAACACAGCCATTCAAGATCAGCTAAAGGGGATTTGGATGGGAGGCTCTGAGTCTGCAGTTTGTACCAATCAATAGTGCAATTTGACCATCAATAGCCTTTGAAAGGCTCTTCCAAAATGGTTGCATTTAACTGTAGCTGAGGGTTAGAAATGAACTCCAGGGAAGAGTCCTCCTTTGTTTAAAAGCCCGAACTTCAGATGACTGGAGTGGTTTCCCCTTCATTGTTCACACCAATGTTTGTAGATTAGCAGTGTATACTGGTGACAGAGAAGAGTAAAAACATCTTCCCTCAAGCAACGCACTGTTTCAAGTGGTTTCCATTTTCTTGGACCCTGTGTCAGATAGGGGATTAGAATCTTCCTAAAACCCAAAACAAATATCTTTCTATAGTTACGAATTTCCACGATTCTCAATCATTTTCTCAGGATCCCCCTTCCTTCATACCCCAACCCCCTCCTCAGTACATACACATTTCTACCGGCTGAGAGTTTCAGATATATAAAATAAGCTGTAGCTTTTGGTTGGTGGTTAAATCATGTCACATTTTTCAAGAGCTGGATGAATGTAAGGTGAGAAACATGAACACTACTCCTTGGGCAGAGCCTCACTGGGTGTTTGCTTAGTCACAACCTCTTCTCTCCATCTTTTCCTATAGCAAGTACAGTCTCCTATAGCAGCCTGGTTTGAACTGTGCCTTAAATGCTAGACCAAACTTCTTTAGCTCCTTTCCGTGTAGAAAATGCACAGCACATTGTACAGAAGGCCCCTGTCTATAGTTCTTAATATTCATGGTTGCTTAAGCATTTCCTTCATTTACCATCAAAGCCATGCAGGAAGATGAAGAAGTAAACTCAGAGCACAGCAGAGGCAGGGGTGCGGCCCTACCCAGCTAGCTTATCCTCTGTGCTTAACAGTGGCAAGCAGATATCTGAGTTCTTTTGCAATGTTAAAAAAAGAACTATGTTTGCTGTCTCCTAAGAAAGAGAGGGCTGGGGTCATGGGATGCTGATTGATAGAATAATCAAAAGGAAACCTGGAGCAAATGACTGGATTGATATGTAAAATAAAAGACTGGGCTTATGATCTGCAAGAGATGAGCTATCCAGAGAAATTTTTAGAATACCAAGAGAGAACTGCTTGGAGAACTGTCTCAAGCAGGAGAGAGAGAGAGAGAGAGAGAGAGAGAGAGAGAGAGAGAGAGAGAGAGAGAGAGAGAGAGAGAGAGAGAGAGAGAATCAGAACAGAGAAAAAAGCAATCTGGAAAGCTGTCTCAAGCAGAAATAGGTCACCATCAGCTTGGACCCACGATTTGACTTCAAGTCATTTGTTTAATAACTTTCTAAGCCAAGGCTGGTCCTTGACAGGCCCAAATGTTGATACACCAGTATCCCTTTGCCCCTGGGTGAGAGCAGCCATTGGAGAATTTATTCTCAGGAACATATTCTTGCTATTTGTGGTGTGCTTGTGAGGAAAGATAGTCCTTCTGGTAGACAACAGAGTTCTCAGGCAGAGACTCTCAGTCACCAGCTCAGTTGGGAAGGGACGCAGCGGTCTTTTCTCACTGTCCCGTGAGCAGATCATCCACTCTGAATTGTATGTGTCCTTGAGCCAACCATTCCTTCAGTGAACACCCAGAATGGCACATAGGTAACAGCATGAGAGAATGGAAAATGAGGTTGTACCTTATGAGATAAAAATATGCTACCTATAGAAGCCAAGAATGAAACCATACATTTTACCAAAACGACATCCCCTAAGTTCATAATCCTTAGTGAGATGCTAAGCACTCAAAGCCAGATGGACACAGTAAACCTCCAGTGATGGAAATGCTCATGGAGCAAAAGTCTACAGTGAACAGCAAGGGAGTGGAGACTGTGTGGCAAAGATAAGGCTGCTGTGCCTGGATGGGGAGAATATAAAACAGCATAGCTGCAAAGGAAGAAAGCATGTCAAGTCCTAAAAAACAAAACCCCAAAACCAAGCCAATCCACAACATCCAAAAAGTTTAAAAATAGAATCCTTGTAAGATCCAACAATTCTGAGATAAAGATTGGGAGCAGATCTTAGGAGCTTCCTGGGCATTTTTCTAACAGCATTCCAACAACCAGCAGAAGATGGAAACTGCCCAGGCTCCCATCACTGGTGCGTGTATAAACCTGTGTCATGTGCATGCAATGGAATATTTCCTTTGAAAAGGATAGATCTGACATATGCCAAAATATGGACAAACCTTAAGGACATTATGCTATGTGAAATGAGCCACTCACAAAAATATAAATATTATACAATTCTACTTATATAAGGTGTACCTGATAATAAAATTTGGAGAGAGAAAAAGTTGAATGATGGCTGTAAGGGCTAGAAGTTAATTGGGATCAGAAAAGGAAAAAGCTATTGGAATTCTGATCCCTCCACTTCTCATTTGTAAGTCTTAAATTCCCTTATCTCAGGTATAGTAGAGGTCTGTCATCCTGGTGTCTGCTGATGCAGCCCAACACAGTTGGATTCACTCGCTGCCCATTAGCACTACCTCCAATGCTAGGACCCCAAACATTTTAAAGAGGAAAGTTTTATGGGTTAGATAGAAAGTGTCCTTTCCAGAAGCTTCTGTATTAGGGGCTTGGTCCCCAGCTAATTGCACCACATTATTGACTGCTGATTGGGTGAAGATGTGCAATAATCAGTTCATGGCTGGATGGGCTGTTAGCAGGCGGGGCTTGTTTGTATAGGGTGTGCCTCTGAGTAGCACATCTTTGTCTCCCTATCTGTCTCTCTTCCTTTTCCTGGCTACCATGAAATAAGCAGTGGTGTTCTTCTTCCACCATGGTACTCGGCCTCAGCAGAGGTTCAGACACAATAAAACCAGCCAGTTACCACTTGACACCCGTAAAACCATTAGCCAAAATAAATGTTTTAACTTCAATTGTTTTTCTTGGGTATCTTTTCGGTACTGAAACCTAACACCAAGACACTATGGATTTTCCTGCTTTATTTTTCATTTCCAGTAGGAGTTCAGGTTGATTGGCATTCCCAAAGCCAAGACACAGTAGCCAACTGCCATTACTGAGAACTCGAGTTGACCATTTCTCCAATCACTGCTGGTGCTTGTCCGACTCAGAGACTACAACCTGAATAGCGGCATCAACGAGGCATCACCTTGACCAAAGGAAGCAGAGTGTGTGCTGAAGTAAGAATGTGCTCATGGCCTATTTGTGCAGCAGTTGGGTATATGCTGGAGAAGTGGTTTCATTCCTGATAGTGTTACGCATAGGGGATGAGAGGACTCTGGAGGAACCTTTTGAAAGTGTTGCCAATACTGCTTTTGTAACTGGGTAGCCTTGTGGTTGAGCATAGGCATTGACACCTCACAAGGAGTCTTTGGAGGACTCTACAGTGACTCATCACTGTAGGACAAACTTGGGCACCTTGGACTGGCCCTGTTTGAAGAATAGAATTCCCGCTGGAGACACCTTTATTTATAGCATCTGGTTCCCCTATTTCTCCAGAATCAAAGCCATTTTTCTCAATGATCTTGTCAAGTGCCCTATATTTGGATTCAAAGCTTAGGTACAGAACCTACTGCTGACCCTGTTCTGTTCCATGAAAATACTTCAAAAGAACTGCCTGATGCATTCTTATCTCTGTCTGTCTGTCTGTCTGTCTGTCTGTCTGTCTGTCAGTCTGTCTGCCTGTCTCTATATAAAGATTACTTGGATGCTACCTGAGTATCATCAGTCAAAATTTGCATGTTTTAGCAACTTCCATATTTAGCATTTTAACTCTTGTGTTTCTTTGCATTGTGTTTCATTGCATTCTTGTTTCTTAGCATGATTAGCACTGCATCCGTTCCTTTCCTCACGGTCATTCACAGTATTTTACACAGATGGCCTTTGTGAGTGTCACTCAAATGCTGATCTCTATCACTGAACTACACAGCCTCATGAGGGCAAGGTCTTAGCCAGTCTTGGCCACCACAGCAGGCTGACAATTAGCCTAGTGCTTGGCTTGGAAAATTATCACAGGACATGAATAACTATAGAGTGGACTCTGGAATTAAAAGGAAAACAAAACCTTGTGGAAACATAGCCATGTGTGTGATACTGGGCAAGCAAATATGGGACAAAATATTTTTGTGATGCACAGAGCAGAGTCCAGAAAGGTCATATTCATGTTAGTCCATCGAAGTTCTAAGCTGTCTGTCTTGTGTAATTGAGAACTGATAGGTTCTGTAAAGTAATTCACTTCCACATGTGAGTTACCTGAACTACCTGGCTGTTCAAGAGACCCAGCCAAGACTTTGAACTCAGTGATTTCTGCAGTTGACTTGGAAAGGGGGAAACAGAACTCTTGGGATCTTATCGATTTACTTAGGGTACATAGACCGTGTTCTTCAGTGGACAGTGGGGTAAGCATGGTTCTTGGGTTTATATATCCTTCAGGTTTGACTTTGTGTGTTTACCATTGCCTCTTTGAGCTGCATGTAGCCAGCAGAAAGCCCACCTAGCCTGTGAAAACATTATTCCCTTGCTCCTCAACACCCCCCTACTCCTCCTCCCTCGGCTTAGCTTAGGCAAAGTACACTTTATTGAATTCCTTTAATCTTTCCTGACAGATCAATTCTTCTGGGCTCTTAATTATTCATGTGGCTCCCCCTTAAATTTCCTTCAGGCTACTGGCTCTTTTGAGGCAGTAGGCTAGTTCTGTCTCAGGCAGCTCATTTATTTCCCAGGAGGTGGGCATCTGTGCTCAGAGCCAGAACTATAAAGAGGGCAGATGTGGGGATGGATGAGGAGGCGGGAAGGGGGGCAGTGGTAAGGTGTCCTGCAGGGAGTGGAGTTAGAAGGTCTCATTTTAAAATATTACTGTCCTGCTTAGGAGCCGGCAACGTTATTCAACATCTTCAGCAATCTCAACTGTAAAATAATTTTTTAAAAGTTCATTAATTGTCTGGGACATCACAAATATTAAGTAGTAGGGTGTCACAAGTGGACCCTCCCTGGGAACCTTTAGCAGTTTTATAAGCTTCAAACTTTTCTTCCTCTAGCACAGTGGCTCTCAACCCATGTGTCACAACCCCCATGGGGTCACATATCAGATATTCTGCATATCAGATATTTACGATTCATAACAGTAGCAAAATTATAGTTATGAAGTAGCAACAAAAAATAATTTTATGGTTGAGGGTCACCACAGCATGAGGAACTGTATTAAAGGGTCTCAGCATCAGGAAGTTGTGAAGTACTGCTAACATATGGTTTTCTGCACAGTAGCTCCTCCACAGCTGGCCATATGTGTATGTATATTCATACCATTGAGTCAGTATAGTTCTTTAATACAAGGTTTTACAGCTAAAATACACTCAGAACAAAGGAGTTTCCATGAAATTTTGGAAAGACATTATCCATTGGAACAGAATAGAATAAAGACCCTTTAACACAAGAACCTTGTTGTCTTGTTGATTGTAGAATTAGCCTCCTTGCAATTCTCATGCCTATATGACTTATCAACTATTCATTCTCCAACCCAGCCAAAGCACTGGATATCTTGTGACCAAGAAAAGAATGAAATCCTGAGCAATATGGGACCTTTGGTTACCCTGCAATAAACCACCTTTGCCCTCATACTGTAAGTAACTCCACCATAAAGTTAAACTACAAACACCATTTTATTGTGGAACAATGTTGCGGCCTGCCCGCAGTCCACAACACGAACGGTTCAACTGAGAATGGCAGTTCGAGCTAAAAAGAGAGGAATCTAGATGGGGCGGAAGAAAGAACGGAGCTAAGATAACATTCTGATCAAAGCTCAATTTTACTATTTCCAGACACTCAGTTATAAAGGAAGGGGGAGGGAACCCAATATCCCGCCAAGTAACTCAGGGTCCAGTAGCAGGACGAACACGTGTGTGCCTCCAGGCAGCAAAGGCAGGGTCCAGCAGTAGGCGTGGCAGGACGAATGAGCAGGAAGCTCCACCCTTGAGCAAGCAGGTTCCAGGCTGGGGGAAGGGAGGCCACAGAACAATGCCTTGACCATTTCGTTCTTTAATCTGGAATCTGAAGTCCTTCCCTAAAATCTACTACCCCAGCTTCATCCACGTGTCCTCCTCCTGCACATGTGGCAGCAAACAGCAGTTCCCTGTCTTCTGGTGTCCTTTCACACACTGGCCTTTATTCAGTTACTTTCTATCTATCAACCTAGTCTTCAGATGTGATTTTTCCTGTAGAGTCGATTAACACAAATCTAGATGACCACCAAATAGCTAGCCAACAGTCAGAGTGGAAGTCCAAGGCATAGGTGTGTCATAGTCAGATGTATGTTGATAAACTGAAAAATTACGTCTTAAATTATACCATGTAAAAATGCCCATGTAAAGCTGGGAATACAGCCCTGTGCCAGAGTCCCTGCCTACCATGTATATGGCACTACATTCAGTTCCTTTTAGTGATGGGGGACACAACAACATGGGAGTGAAGGCAATGGGGGACTTACATCCCCTTGTGGTTAGGTTGCTACTGTCCTCAGACAGACTCCCATTCAGCGCAAAGTTCACCCCACATAGATACAGAAGACCAGCTGGGATGTTCTTTGTGGTTTTTTTTCTATGAAAAAAAAATCCCTCTCTGCTAAGTCTATGAAACCTGAAAGGATGAAAACTAAACCAAGGAAACCCAGCAGCTGTCCCTTACTGATCCTTTTTGCACAATAATGAAGACAAAGATGTAAGGATGAAGAAGCTGATGGTAACGATGCCCAGGAGTGGACTGGGGACGGGGTGGAGCTGTACATACTTAAGCTGTGAGTGATTACATTAGACAGACACTCAGGAATGATCGGCTTTGAGCATAAAGACTCAATGGCTTTTTCTTGAGCCATTTTATAAGGATCTAGAGGTACGTTGCTTTTCATTGGTATGCCTGAGATTCTGAGTGTTATCTATGTCCATACCACACTGACCCCTCTCTCTGTCTCTGTCTCTGTCTCTGTCTCTGTCTCTCTGTCTCTCTGTCTCTCTGTCTCTCTGTCTCTGTCTCTGTGTGTGTGTGTGTGTGTGTGTGTGTGTGTGTGTGTGTTATTTGTATTGTAAGAAGACACTGTAAAATGATACCTTGGGGCAGTCTGGAAGCAGGTAACAAAGAGTATCACATAATAGCACTTACTGTTAATCCATGAAGAAAATAATGTGTTTCTTCTATTTCTGGTAATGGAGAAGTCCAAGACTGACCAGCTGCATCTTTTGCTGCATCCCATAGTGAGACAGAGCAAGAATATCAGCTTCTTCAGTGTTTTACCTGTGATGCTGAGGCCATTAGTGCCATGGTGAGGAAGCAGGAGCATCCTCTTGTCCTTCTCTAACCCTAACTGCTTCCCAAAGACCCATGCTCAAAATACCATCAAGAGAGGGATTTGAGGATTCCGTTTCTAGTAAACTCAGAGCAGGACACATTCAAACCAAACAAGGCTGGAGTACAGCTCAGTGGCAGAGTGATTAGCCATCATGAGCTCTTGGGTTCTATCTCCACAGTTAGGTAAAGAAAAGAAAGAGGAAGATAGACACCAGTGGATGGATCAAACTGTAGCTTAAAATCTGGTGCTCAGAAGACATCTAAACAGGGGCCAAGGAGCTGGCTCAGCAGGCTAAGTAGCTGCTGCACAAATATGGGGTCCTGCACTCACATAAAAAGCCAGATATGACATTGTGCCCCTGAGGTCCCAGCACTGGGGGCACAATAGGCAGGTCACAGGAGCTTGCTAACCAGACAATCTATAATCAAAGTAGCTACATGGTCAGTGATAGAGCCTGCCTCTAAAAGCAACTTGGGGTGAGGTGAGAAAGACACCCTAGTCAACTGCTGAGCTCTGCATGGCTGTGCAGACACACAGGCATCTGTACACACACTCGTACTCACACACAGAGCTACACTTGGGGCTTGGCAGAGACAAGGACAGGATGGCCTTCCCAAAAGATGGCAAGGGTGAGTGAGGGTGGGAGGGTACCTCCTGTGGTCAGAGGATTCTGAATTTTATAGTCTTGAGCAGGAGGCCTGGCATTCACCTTTCACAGAGCACTAGTCCATGCTTGAGCCTTTGCCTCTGTGTTTCTGCCTGTAAGTAGCCTTGTTGGGTCAGCTGGGATTCTATTGCCTTGGCCAAGGGCAGTTACAGGAAATATGCTCATCTGACAGCATGTTCATGACCAAGGTAACGTGAGCATTTAAATCCTCAAAGCCCTGCCTCCACAGTGACACACTTCCTCTAACAAGGCCACTCTCCTAATAATGCCACTTGCTATGGTTAAACATTCAAAGGCACTAATCTATGAGGGACATATCTATTCAAACCACTGCAGGCAGATGTGTCTTAATATACAGTTCTCTCTCTGTCTTCCTCTCTCTCTCTCTCTCTCTCTCTCTCTCTCTCTCTGTCTTTCTTTTTCCTCTCTCTCTCTCTCTCTGTCTTTCTTTTTCCTCTCTCTCTCTCTGTCTTTCTTTTTCCTCTCTCTCTCTCTCTCTCTCTCTCTCTCTCTCTCTCTCTCTCTCTCTCTCTCTTTCTCTCTCTCTCCCTCTCTCCTTCCCTCACATGAGATTGCAGTACATGATTGTTTAGCTAAGCTGGAAGCCAGCAATCCAGCAAACCTCTAATAATGTGGTAGTGGGCACACACAGCTATGCCTGATGCTGTAAGAGGGTGCTGAAGCTCTGAACTTGGGTTTTAAGATTGCCCAGCAAACACTCTTACCCACTCATCTTCCAGCTCCTTTGTTAATTCTGTGTAATGGAACTGGGAAGGTGCTGCATGATGGGCTGTTTTCCTAGGACTGCAAGGATCAATGGTTTACTCTGCATATCACATTCTCAAAAGGTGAAAGAAGCCAGAATGTCTATATTGCTCTGTCTCTGTCTCTCTGTCTCTCTGTCTCTGTCTCTGTCTCTGTCTCTCTCTCTCTCTCTCTCTCTCTCTCTCTCTCTCTCTCTCTCTCTCTCTCTCTCTCTCCTGAATTCATTCCAGAATGGCTTTGGCCATCCACAGCCCCTGCCAGAGGCAGATTTTATAGACTATGTCCATTGCCATCTCCTGGCACCTGATGCCACTGGATAAAGGCTAGCTCGCGAATCAGTCGGTGACTTTGTATCTGACCAGGAAGTTCCTGCATCCGGAAATGAGTGAGGTGAATTCTTTAGTCTACCGGGGACTGGAACACTGAGATAAAGTCAGAAGATACTGGAATGGAGAGTTCAGGAAATACAAAGACCAGAAGGACCACAGTAGGCCTCATCTTTGTATCCAAAAGAACCAAACCAAACCAAATCAAATCAACCTATATTTTCCTCTTGATTTGCAGTTCCATAATTACTTTTTATTAAACTGGAGGAGATTACATCTTTAGTGTAAGTTGAATATTTTAAGTTTTAGAAAAAAAGATCCTCCCTATAAACAAGGATACCACAGTGACTTGATGGTAGAATTGTGGGGAACTTGCCCATCTTCCTACATGCCATAGAATGGTTACAAGATCTCAACACCATACTAGGATTGACTCCCCCCCATTCCTCCCATGTATATAAACCCATCCAAAGACCTGCGTTTGTATAGCCTGGTCCTCCTCAGCATTGGTATTTTAGGAAGGGAGGGAATCTTATTATTAAAAGTATTCTATCTGTATCAAACTCAGTTTCTACATTTGCTAAAAAGCCAGGAATCCTATACCTCACAGAAGTTGCCAGCCCAGATCAGCAGAGAAGCCTGCTGAGTGATGCAGAAGGAGACACCACACAAACGTAAGATCCAATCACAACCTCCCTCAGAGCACCTGAGCCCTCAGCAATCTTCTGGGGAATCAGATAAGAACTGATATTTGATAAAGCTCACGGTTGTGAGAGGAGCACCGCAGCAAATCCCACGGAGTGCATTTAGGCTGTGGTGGCCTTTCTAAGCCATTGCCAGGAGGTTAAAGAGATGCGAGAATGCACTTGCTGTCCTGGAGAAGAGCTTTATGTCTTTACTAGACTTTTGATAGATGTTGCTGTTCAGAATAGTACAGGCGTCCCCGTTTTCACTGGCTCACTCCTTTGGATCTGGTTGAATTGGGGTCCACTTCTGTTGCAATCATGATGGCAATATGAAGGGTCAGTGAACTATGGGTTCTGTGATACTGTGCAGAGATATTGTACTCAGCGTAAATCCCACAGACTCACCCTTATTATTTCATCTGCTTCCAGCCATGCGGACATGGAGGGACACTTAATATTTGTAAGCCTGTCTGTTTTATTAGTCCACATGAGGCCATGTGGACCTCTGGCCTTTGAAACCCTGCCTTATTGAATCATTAATGGCTTAAGACAAAGACACAGCTATTTCTTTTATTAAAAAGTAGGAAATATACACTGGCCACAAAAGAATATATCAAATATATATGCTGCTTAAGGAAAAATACAAAAGAGCCAGTGAACCTTGTCAGTCTGCCAGGGATCCATATTTGTTGCACACAATGGTTATCATGCCTTACATCACCTTCTTTGTCCTACCTGAAGTCAACACCGCCTCCTAAGGAGTATGACGTCAGCCTTAGTTTGGTGTTAATTGTGCCTTTACTTTTCTTTCTTATATTTTATAAATCTTATTATAAGAAAACATTCATCAAAATTAACTAGACTGAAAGCCCATACATCTAAGTGAACTTCTGTACAGTTAGAACGGCCATTCTGAAGCTACAGAGCTTCACACTGGATTTTGTGCTTTTGTTATCAAATACATTTTCACACACTTATCCACCACCAAAACCAAAAACTCAATGACTGAGCATGAACTAGAAAAGCAGTTAGCTTTTATAACTCCTGCTGGCTCTCTGCATGCAGTCCTCATCCGTCCCTTAACCATCTTTCCTCTTTCCTACGTGTTACACTGAACCACTTCTTTTGGTAGTTGTGCTATGTTCGTAACCGTCTCCAATAATGTAAAGCCTCCTCTCTTTTTTGCCTTAACGTTAACTTTGAGCTTCCTTCATTCCGTCCTGGCAACGGTCACTTATGAATGTGCTGTAACTCACTCTGACCATCTGCACTGTTTCCAGAGTTTTATTAGTAGCCCCATGCTGTTGACCATTCTTAGATGTGTTGCCTGGAGCTAAGAGCATGTGTTTCTGTGGGATTCACACCAGAGGGTAGGAGTGCTGGATTTTAGCCATCGAGGTATTCTGCTATGCTGACAGACATTCTGGTTTAAGCAGCCATAGGCAGGCGCTATTTGCTTTTGTTTGTACTTTTAGTTTCTTATAGCTTTATCCAAACTTAGAATTGCCACCTGATGCCATGAAAGCATCATCATTCAATAAAATGCTTGCCTTGCAAGTCTGAGGACCTGAGTTTGGTCCCCAAATCCCACATCAGAAAGAGCCGGGATGATGGTGCACACTTGCAATTACAGATTAGGGAAACAGAAATGATCTCTGGAACTCACTGCCCAGCCAATCAAGCCTACTTGATGAGTTCCAGTTCACTGATAGAACCTGTCCCAATGAAACTAAAAATAAGGTAGACAGTGCCTGAGAAATGACACCATGGGTGTCCTCTGTCCTCTACATGATATTATATGCCATGCACACAAACACTCAGAGATAAAAAATAAAGGAAAAAAAACATACGCACACGATTCCACAACTAGGCAATATCTAAATGCTTTTCTGCACTAATTCTGTTCACTTAATAGGATAATGCAATATCCCTCTATTTCGAATCTGCTAGGATATTTATCATGAATGGGTACTATATTTTGTTAAATTATAATTATTAGTTTGTAGGTCTGAGGAAAAATCAGATGTTTATAATTTAAGCTACTAATGATGTAAATTTCCCTACTAAGCCAACTCCACATTCCTGATATCAAATCAAGGAAGTACAGAGGGAGCCTTAAACCTTTTACTTACATTTATTTACTTGCGTGTGCATGTGTGTTCATGCATGAGTCCTTCTAACTCACTAACATGGGATGCCTTTCCTTTTCTTCAATTTTTAACCATAAACTTTAGCTTTCATTGTACATTCTTTGACGTTGTTGCTTGTTTATTCTCAAGCATTTTATTCATTTTGATATTACTAGAAATAGAATCGTTTTCTTTTTTTTTTATATTTTTATTACATATTTTCCTCAATTACATTTCCAATACTATCCCAAAAGTCCCCCATAGCGCCCCCCACTTCCCTACCCACCCATTCCCATTCTTTTGGCCCTGGCATTCCCCTATATAGGGGCATATAAAGTTTGCAAGTCCAATGGGCCTCTCTTTCCATTGATGGCCGACTAGGCCATCTTTCAATACATATGCAGCTAGAGACAAGAGCTCCAGGGTTCTGGTTAGTACATCATGTTGTTCCAACAATAGGGTTGCAGATCCCTTTAGCTCCTTGGGTACTTTCTCTAGCTTCTCCATTGGGAGCCCTGTGATACATCCAATAGTTGACTGTGAACATCCACTCCTGTGTTTGCTAGGCCCCGGCATCGTCTCACAAGAGACAGCTATATTTGGGTCCTTTCAGCAAAATCTTGCTAGTGTATGCAATGGTGTCAGCGTTTAGAAGCTGATTATGGGACGGATCCCTGGATACAGCAGTCTCTAAATGGTCCATCCTTTCATCACAGCTACGAACTTTGTCTCTGTAACTCCTTCCCTGGGTGTTTTGTTCCCAATTCTAAGAAGGTGCACAGTGTCCACACTTTGGTCTTCATTCTTCTTGAGTTTCATGCGTTTATCAAATTGTATCTTATATCTTGGGTATCCTAAGTTTTGGGCTAATATCCACTTATCAATGAATACATATTGTGTGAGTTCTTTTGTGATTGTGTTACTTCACTCAAGATGATGCCCTCCAGGTCCATCCATTTGGCTAGGAATTTCATAAATTCATTCTTTTTAATAGCTGAGTAGTACTCCATTGTGTAAATGTACCATAATTTCTGTATCCATTCCTCTGTTGAGGGACATCTGGGTTCTTTCCAGCTTCTGGCTATTATAAATAGGGCTGCTATGAACATAGTGGAGCATGTGTCCTTTTTACCGGTTGGGACATCTTCTGGATATATGCCCAGGAGAGGTATTGCTGGATCCTCCGGTAGTACTATGTCCAATTTTCTGAGGAACCGCCAGACTGATTTCCAGAGTGGTTGTACAAGCTTGCAATCCCACCAACAATGGAGGAGTGTTCCTCTTTCTCCACATCCTCGCCAGCATCTGCTGTCACCTGAATTTTTGATCTTAGCCATTCTGACTGGTGTGAGGTGGAATCTCAGGGTTGTTTTGATTTGCATTTCCCTGATGATTAAGGATGTTGAACATTTTTTCAGGTGCTTCTCTGCCATTCGGTATTCCTCAGGTGAGAATTCTTTGTTCAGTTCTGAGCCCCATTTTTTAATGGGGTTATTTGACTTTCTGGAGTCCACCTTCTTGAGTTCTTTATATATATTGGATATTAGTCCCTTATCTGATTTAGGATAGGTGAAGATCCTTTCCCAATCTGTTGGTGGTTTTTTTGTCTTATTGATGGTGTCTTTAGCCTTGCAGAAGCTTTGTAGTTTCATGAGGTCCCACTTGTCAATTCTCGATCTTACAGCACAAGCCATTACTGTTCTATTCAGGAATTTTTCCCCTGTGCCCATATCTTCAAGGCTTTTCCCCACTTTCTCCTCAATAAGTTTCAGTGTCTCTGGTTTTATGTGAAGTTCCTTGATCCACTTAGACTTGACCTTAGTACAAGGAGATAGGAATGGATCAATTCGCATTCTTCTACATGTTAACAACCAGTTGTGCCAGCACCATTTGTTGAAAATGCTGTCTTTCTTCCACTGGATGTTTTTAGCTCCCTTGTCGAAGATCAAGTGACCATAGGTGTGTGGGTTCATTTCTGGGTCTTCAATTCTATTCCATTGGTCTATTTGTCTGTCACTATACCAGTACCATGCAGTTTTTATCACAATTGCTCTGTAGTAGAGCTTTAGGTCCGGCATGGTGATTCCACCAGAGGTTCTTTTATCCTTGAGAAGAGTTTTTGCTATCCTAGGTTTTTTGTTATTCCAGATGAATTTGCAGATTGCACTTTCTAATTCGTTGAAGAATTGATTTGGAATTTTGATGGGGATTGCATTGAATCTGTAGATTGCTTTTGGCAAGATAGCCATTTTTACAATGTTGATCCTGCCAATCCATGAGCATGGGAGATCTTTCCATCTTCTGAGATCTTCTATAATTTCTTTCTTCAGAGACTTGAAGTTTTTATTATACAGATCTTTCACTTCCTTAGTTAGAGTCACGCCAAGATATTTTATATTATTTGTGACTATTGAGAAGGGTGTTGTTTCCCTAATTTCTTTCTCAGCCTGTTTATTCTTTGTGTAGAGAAAGGCCATTGATTTGTTTGAGTTAATTTTATATCCAGCTACTTCACCGAAGCTGTTTATCAGGCTTAGGAGTTCTCTGGTGGAATTTTTAGGGTCACTTATATATACTATCATATCATCTGCAAAAAGTGATATTTTGACTTCATCTTTTCCAATTTGTATCCCTTTGATCTCCTTTTGTTGTCGAATTGCTCTGGCTAGGACTTCAAGTACAATGTTGAATAGGTATGGAGAAAGTGGACAGCCTTGTCTAGTCCCTGATTTTAGAGGGATTGCTTCAAGCTTCTCACCATTTACTTTGATGTTGGCTACTGGTTTGCTGTAGATTGCTTTTATCATGTTTAGGTATGGGCCTTGAATTCCTGATCTTTCCAAGACTTTTATCATGAATGGGTGTTGGATCTTGTCAAATGCTTTTTCCGCATCTAACGAGATGACCATGTGGTTTTTGTCTTTGAGTTTGTTTATATACTGGATTATGTTGATGGATTTCCGTATATTGAACCATCCCTGCATCCCTGGGATGAAACCTACTTGGTCAGGATGGATGATTGTTTTGATGTGTTCTTGGATTCGGTTAGCAAGAACTTTATTGAGGATTTTTGCATCAATATTCATAAGGGATATTGGTCTGAAGTTTTCTATCTTTGTTGGGTCTTTTTGTGGTTTAGGTATCAGAGTAATTGTGGCTTCATAGAATGAGTTGGGTAGAGTACCTTCTGTTTCTATTTTGTGGAATAGTTTGTGAAGAACTGGGATTAGATCTTCTTTGAAGGTCTGATAGAACTCTGCACTAAACCCATCTGGTCCTGGGCTTTTTTTAGTTGGGAGACTATTAATGACTGCTTCTATTTCTTTGGGGGATATAGGGCTGTTTAGATCATTAACCTGATCTTGATTCAACTTTGGTACCTGGTATCTGTCTAGGAACTTCTCCATTTCATCCAGGTTCTCCAGTTTTGTTGAGTATAGCCTTTGGTAGAAGGATCTGATGGTGTTTTGGATGTCTTCAGGATCTGTTGTTATGTCTCCTTTTTCATTTCTGATTTTGTTAATTAGGATGCTTTCCCTGTGCCCTCTAGTGAGTCTGGCTAAGGGTTTATCTATCTTGTTGATTTTCTCAAAGAACCAGCTCCTTGATTGGTTGATTCTTTGAAGAGTTTTTCTTGTTTCCACTTGGTTGATTTCACCCCTGAGTTTGATTATTTCCTGCCGTCTACTCCTCTTGGGTGAATTTGCTTCCTTTTGTTCTAGTGCTTTTAGGTGTGTTGTCAAGCTGCTAATGTGTGCTCTCTCTAGTTTCCTTTTGGAGGCACTCAGAGCTATGAGTTTTCCTCTTAGAAATGCTTTCATTGCGTCCCATAAGTTTGGGTATGTTGTGGCTTCATTTTCATTGAACTCTAAAAAGTCCTTAATTTCTTTCTTTATTCCTTCCTTGACCAAGGTATCATTGAGAAGAGTGTTGTTCAGTTTCCACGTGAAGGTTGGCTTTCTATTATTTATTTTGTTATTGAAGATCAGCCTTAGGCCATGGTGATCTGATAGGATGCATGGGACAATTTCAATATTTTTATATCTGTTGAGGCCTGTTTTGTGACCAATTATGTGGTCAATTTTGGAGAAGGTACCATGAGGTGCTGAGAAGAAGGTATATCCTTTTGTTTTAGGATAGAATGTTCTGTAGATATCTGCCAGATCCATTTGATTCATAATTTCTCTTAGTTTCACTGTGTCCCTGTTTAGTTTCTGTTTCCATGATCTGTCCATTGATGAAAGTGGTGTGTTGAAGTCTCCCACTATTATTGTATGAGGTACAATGTGTGCTTTGAGCTTTACTAAAGTTTCTTTAATGAATGTGGCTGCCTTTGTATTTGGAGCATAGATATTCAGGATTGATAGTTCCTCTTGGAGGATTTTACCTTTGATGAGTATGAAGTGTCCCTCCCTGTCTTTTTTAATGACTTTGGGTTGGAAGTCAATCTTATCAGATATTAGAATGGCTACTCCAGCTTGTTTCTTCATGCCATTTGCTTGGAAAATTGTTTTCCAGCCTTTCATTCTGAGGTAGTGTCTATCCTTTTCTCTGAGATGAGTTTCCTGTAAGCAGCAAAATGTTGGGTCTTGTTTGTGTAGCCAGTTTGTTAGTCTATGTCTTTTTTCGGGGAGTTGAGTCCATTGATATTAAGAGATATTAAGGAAAAGTAATTGTTGTTTCCTGTTATTTTTGTTGTTAAAGTTGGCATTTTGTTCTTGTGGCTGTCTTCTTTTAGTTTTGTTGAGGGATTACCTTCTTGTTGTTTCTAGGGCGTGGTTCCTGTCCTTGTATTGGTTTTTTTCTGTTATTATCCTTTGAAGGGCTGGATTCGTGGAGAGATAATGTGTGAATTTGGTTTTGTCGTGGAATACTTTGGTTTCTCCATCTATGTTAATTGAGAGTTTGGCTGGGTATAGTAGCCTGGGCTGGAATTTGTGTTCTTTTAGTGTCTGTATAACCTCCGTCCAGGATCTTCTGGCTTTCATAGTCTCTGGTGAAAAATCTGGTGTAATTCTGATAGGCTTGCCTTTATATGTTACTTGGCCTTTTTCTCTTACTGCTTTTAGTATTCTATCTTTATTTAGAGCATTTGTTGCTCTGATTATTATGTGTCGGGAGGTATTTCTTTTCTGGTCCAGTCTATTTGGAGTTCTGTAGGCTTCTTGTATGTTCATGGGCATCTCTTTCTTTAGATTTGGGAAGTTTTCTTCTATAATTTTGTTGAAGATGTTTGCTGGTCCTTTGAGTTGAAAATCTTCATTCTCATCCACTCCTATTATCCGTAGGTTTGGTCTTCTCATTGCGTCCTGTATTTCTTGGATGTTTTGAGTTAGGATCTTTTTGCATTTTACATTTTCCTTGATTGTTGTGCCGATGTTCTCTATGGAATCTTCTGCACCTGAGATTCTCTCTTCCATCTCTTGTATTCTGTTGCTGATGCTCGTATCTATGGTTCCAGATTTCTTTCCTAGGGTTTCTATCTCCAGTGTTGCCTCATTTTGGGTTTTCTTTATTGTGTCTACTTCCCTTTTTAGGTCTAGTATGGTTTTGTTCATTTCCATCATCTGTTTGGATGTGTTTTCCTGTTTTTCTGTAAGGACTTCTACCTGTTTGATTATGTTATCGTGTTTTTCTTTAAGGATTTGTAACTCTTTAGCAGTGTTCTCCTGCAATTCTTTAAGGGATTTTTGTGCTTCCTCTTTATTGTCTTCTGCCTGTTTAGCAGTGTTCTCCTGCATTTCTTTAAGTGTGTTATTAAAGTCCTTCTTGAAGTTCTCTATCATCATCAGGAGATATGCTTTTAAATCCGTGTCTAGCTTTTCCGGTGTGTTGGGGTGCCCTGGACTGGGCGAAGTGGGGGTGCTGGGTTCTGATGATGGTGAATGGTCTTGGTTTCTGTTAGTAAGATTATTACGTTTACCTTTCGCCATCTGGTAATCTCTGGGGTTAGTTGTTATCGTTGTCACTGTTTAAAGATTGGATCAGAAGCTGTGTTCCACTCACCAGCAGTCTCTAAATCCTGCGGCGGGGGTCGTGGGTAGCTGACGGTACCCCGGTGCTGGTCCAGCCGGAAGAGGCCTGTGGTCCTACACAGGCCGTTTTTCTGCTTCCCTAACTAATGCAGTCTCTGGTCCCGCGTGCAATTGGATTGGAGCAGAAGCTGTGTTCCACTCTCCAGAAGTCTTAAGATCCTGTGGTGGGTGTTGTGGGTAGCTGGTGAGTGTCAGCCGACCCTGCGCCCCAGCTGCCCCGGTGCTTTTCTGACCGGAAGAGGGTTGTGGCCCTATGTAGGCCAGATTTCTCTCTCCCCAACCAGAGCAGTCTCAGGTCCCGCGTGATTGGACTGGAGCAGAGGCTGTGTTCCACTCACCAGCAGTCCCAAAATCCTGCGGCGGGGGTCGTGGGTAGCTGGCGGGTGTCAGGCAACCCTGCGCTCCCGCTACCCCGGCGCTGATCCGGCCGGATGAGGCCTGTGGCCCTACTCAGGCCGGTTTCTGCTTCCCTAACTAATGCAGTCTCAGGTCCCGCGCAATTGGATTGGAGCAGAAGCTGTGTTCCACTCACCAGCAGTCCCAAAATCCTGCGGCGGGGGTCGTGGGTAGCTGGCGAGTGTCAGGCAACCCTGCGCTCCCGCTACCCCGGCGCTGATCCGGCCGGATGAGGCCTGTGGCCCTACTCAGGCCGGTTTCTGCTTCCCTAACTAATGCAGTCTCAGGTCCCGCGTGCAATTGGATTGGAGCAGAAGCTGTGTTCCACTCACCAGCAGTCCCAAAATCCTGCGGCGGGGGTCGTGGGTAGCTGGCGGGTGTCAGGCAACCCTGCGCTCCAGCTACCCCGGCGCTGATCCGGCCGGATGAGGCCTGTGGTCCTACTCAGGCCGGTTTCTGCTTCCCTAACTAATGCAGTCTCAGGTCCCGCGCAATTGGATTGGAGCAGAAGCTGTGCTCCACTCACCAGAAGTCTTAAGATCCTGTGGCGGGTGTTGTGGGTAGCTGGCGAGTGTCAGCAGACCCTGCGCCCCAGCTGCCCCGGTGCTTTTCTGACCGGAAGTGGGTTGTGGCCCTATGTAGGCCGGATTTCTCTCTCCCCAACCAGAGCAGTCTCAGGTCCCGCGTGATTGGACTGGAGCAGAAGCTGTGTTCCACTCACCAGCAGTCCCAAAATCCTGCGGCAGGGGTCGTGGGTAGCTGGCGGGTGTCAGGCAACCCTGCGCTCCCGCTACCCCGGCGCTGATCCGCCGGATGAGGCCTGTGGCCCTACTCAGGCCGGTTTCTGCTTCCCTAACTAATGCAGTCTCAGGTCCCGCGCAATTGGATTGGAGCAGAAGCTGTGTTCCACTCACCAGCAGTCCCAAAATCCTGCGGCGGGGGTCGTGGGTAGCTGGCGGGTGTCAGGCAACCCTGCGCTCCCGCTACCCCGGTGCTGATCTGCTAGAATCGTTTTCTTAATTTCCTTTTTACATAGTTCAGCGTTAGTGTGCATAAATACAAACTACCTTTGTACACTGATTCTGTATCTTTAATGTGTTCACTTAATAATTCTAAGAGTTTTTATTGGTGGAATATTTAAAATCATATACAAGTGTGTATATGCATAAATACATATGATCATGTTATCTGCAAAAAAGGATAATTTCTCCTCTTCCTTTCTGATATGGGTGCTATTTGTGGCTTGCCTTATGACTCTGGTCTCATTACTTGTTCTTATAAAAACTGGTTAGTGTTTTTTGACATTGAATATGGTGTTAGCTGTGGGCTTTCCCTATGTGAACTTTATTATACTGAAATATGTTGCTTCTATGCCTATAGTTTGTTGTCAATGAAGTCTATAGAAATAGAAAAAACCAAAAACTATATAGATGATAAGTGATTAATATACAAAATAGATATTAATATCCAACTCTCCAAATCAAATAGCAATCATCAAACTAATAGTAGTGGAGTTGAAGTTGGACACAGGATATGGAAAGGGAATTTCCTAAGAATGACGTAGAGATGACCAGCAGGTATTTAACAACTGCTCAGCATCACTAATCATTGGAAAGGTAGGTCAAACTGCACCCACTTAGTTTAGTCATCACTTTAGTTCTATTAGTATGATATTTTTTATTAGGTATTTATTTCATTTACATTTCCAATGCTATCTCAAAAGTCCCCCACCCACTCCCACTTCTTGGCCCTGGAGTTCCCCTGTACTGAGGCCGATAAAGTTTGCACAAACAATGGGCCTCTCTTTCCACTGATGGCCGACTAGGCCATCTTCTGCTACATATGCAGCTAGAGACATGAGCTCTGCGGGTGTGTGGGGGTGGGGGGGATAACTGGGTAGTTCATATTGTAGTTCCACATATAGGGTTGCAGATCCCTTTAGCTCCTTGGGTACTTTCTCTAGCTCCTCCATTGGGGGCCCTGTGATCCATCCAATAGCTAACTGTGAGCATCCACTTCTGTGTTTGCTAGGCCCCGGCATTGTCTCACAAGAGACAGCTATATCTGGGTCCTTTCAGCAAAATCTTGCTAGTGTATGCAATGGTGTCAGCATTTGGAGGCTGATTATGGGATGGATCCCCGGATATGGCAGTCTCTAGAAGGTCCATCCTTTTATCTCAGCTCCAAACTGTGTCTCTGTAACTCCTTCCATGGGTGTTTTGTTCCCAATTCTAAGAAGGGGCAAAGTGTCCACACTTTGGTCGTCATTCTTCTTAACTTTCATGTGTTTAGCAAATTGTATCTTATATCTTGGGTATTCTAAGTTTCTGGGCTAATATCCACTTATCAGTGAATACATATTATGTGAGTTCTTTTGTGATTGGGTTACCTCACTCAGGATAATGTCCTCCAGGTCCATCCATTTGCCTAGGAATTTCACAAATTCATTCATTTTAATAGCTGAGTAGTACTCCATGTGTAAATGTACCACATTTTCTGCATCCATTCCTCTGTTGAGGGGCATCTGGGTTCTTTCCAGCTTCTGGCTATTATAAATAAGGCTGCTATGAACATAGTTAGAGCATGTGTCCTTCTTACTGGTTGGAACATCTTCTGGATATATGTCCAGGAGAGGTATTGCAGGATCCTCCGGTAGTATTATGTCCAATTTTCTGAGGAACCGCAGACTGATTTCCAGAGTGGTTGTACAAGCTTGCAATCTCACCAACAATGGAGGAGTGTTCTTCTTTCTCCACATCCTCGCCAGCATCTGCTGTCACCTGAGTTTTTGATCTTAGCCATTCTGACTGGGGTGAGGTGGAATCTCAGGGTTGTTTTGATTTGCAAAAAAACTCTTCTCAAGGATAAAAGAACCTCTGGTGGAATCACCATGCCTGACCTAAAGCTGTCCTACAGTATGATATGTTTAAGAAGCAGGAACAAATAGATGTGGGGCTAGAGAGATGGCTCCGTGTGTAAAGTACTTGCTGCTTAACAAGAGGACCTGCGTCCAGGTCTCCAGCATCCACATAAATACCTGTGCACAGTGGCCTGTGCCAGGAACCCCAGCTGTGTGTAGGGTAGCAGAGACAGGTTGTTGCTAGCGGTTTGTAGGCCAAACAGTTAATTTCAGGATCAGTGAGAGAACCTGTAGATAGATAGATGATAGATCGATGATATACATAGATATACATACATATATATATATACATATATAATTTATCACACAAGTGTGTCATAAAATATAACATGCACACCTCTACAAAATAAATAATATGCAAGTAAATAAAATTTAAAATATCATGCTCCAAGCATGACAGTATATACCTGTACTTTCTATTCACAGAAGGCTGAGGCAAAAGAATTAGGAACTCGATGCTGCTAAGGGGACTGAGGGTGGGAGTGGCAGGAGGGGAGGTAGGGAGTTACATTTGGGATGTAGAGTGGTTAAGTAAGTAAGTAAATAAATAAATAATGTATGTCAGTAAGGTAAATGCTCCCTCCCCTGCCTCACCCTGAGTCCCTATCTTGCTATTGACCCCTGGTCTTATAGAAGCATCATGTTTTGCCTTCTTAAGAGCAGCCTCTACCAGTTCCTGGGCTCATTTCTGCAAAGGCTTGGTTGGGAAACAGGTAAAATGGTAAATTCTAGGTTTGAGAGACACCAGGTATTTAAGACAATAATTCTGCAATGTCAAAAATGACAAAATAGCTCCTATCCAAGAAGCTCAAAGTGTCTCCTAAACTAACTTCTCCCTAGACTCTGGTGGAAAACTGATTCTTTCAATGAAATTATTTTCTACACTGAAGTTGGGGGGTGGAAGGTGGAGATATGAGCCTGAGAAGAGAGATAGGTCCCCTCTCATTAACTCTTTTATTGCCGTTATTTTTCCTGGAAAATGTGAGAGTGATGTGAATTGTTTAAAAGGTTAGTTAAGAATCAGAGCATAGGGGAAATTGTAGCCCAGTTTCATGATGAGAAAACCATGTGATCCTACATAGCCTGCAAATAGAAATAGCCAAATCTTACTTTAATGTGAGTCTCCAGTCCTCTTAGAGTGTCTTGATGTGGCCTGAATGAAATCAAGACAATGGGAGAAGGGGACACAGATCTGTTCCAATCCAACCAAAACTTGGCAAACAACAGGAAGTAAGTCATGTTCTGCATGGCGTGGCTAGATTTCAGGGCTATTTTGCCCAAACCCAGAGCCTTTCAGCATGCCACTGGCACAGAAGAAAGGCCCTTGAGGTCCTCCTTGGACTCCATGGATGAGAGGCTGGAGACACACATGGTAGCAGAGGGTGGGAAGAGGTTTTGAAATATCATGGGCCCACCTTCCTGGAGCAGTACCATAGTTAGCTCTCATAGTCTTCAGTTGGACCCTTGTCCTCCTGTCCCTCACAAGACAGCTACATATTCTGGTGCTCTGAAAACATGGTGATGCTCAACAACTTTCCCTGCAGCTTGTGTCTATTCAGGTGGCTCATGACCAGCTGGTCCTGGGGGCCAACTGCCATCTGGACCAACGTGTTCTACATGTTGAAAAATATATTCACTTGCTGCATGACACCATAGATATAGAAGAGAATGAAGAGGCTTCAGGATGTGACTCTTTCAGGGTTCAGGTTTTTGACCAACAGGACAGAATTCCCAGCTCCTGCCAGGCCTAGGATGGCCACGTGGACAGCTGTGGCTTCAACTGCTGCACATAGAATAGCTAGATGGGCCAGAACTCTGGGGATGTTAGGAGCAGAGAGGCAGGAGGCTGCAGCCATGGGAAGGTCCAGCAGCCCTGGCTGTCTCCAGAGGGCAAGCCAGGGTAAGTATAGTGTCTGCCCTTGTTAGTGTATTTGACATTGAGGCTGCTGAACTTGCAAAAGTCAGTGTGTAGCATGCAGCAGGCTTTGTGTGCTCTGGTCATCCGGTGACAGCTTGGTGTGCTGTGTGCTCTCAGGTCAGCATGCCACAGCAGCATCTGGAATTGGTTGTTCTGCGCAAATGAGATAAGCTTGAGAATGGTATAAAAATTAAAGAAACTGATAAAGCATAGCCAGGGGCACTGAGTAGAAGAGGGTTTCCATGATGATCCTGAGCATGGGAACATAGGCGTGCCATGGCCATCCTCAACCTCAGTGGAGACAGTCAAGGCCAGGCTTCCCAGCTGCACTGAGATCACAGCCTGTAGACCCACCTGGGCATGCACCTGATGGATCTAGCTGGTGCTGAGCTCCTTGAGGCTGGAGAACTGAATGTAGATGGACTATCCATAGCAGATGGGCCCCACTGACTGTAGTAGTTGACCATGGCATTGGCAACCTCCTTTGTATATACCTTGATAAAGGACTGGTTCTTCCCCGACAGCATAAGGAGGCTGCTGACTTCCCAAAGGGCAAGTCTAAGAAAGAAGCTCACCTCAGTGACATCCTTGCACAGCTACCATTTAAATGACTCTGGAAGGGACTCCTACCCAAGTGTGGTCTTCTTTCAACTTATTGCTATTGTTACTACTTAGCTTCAGCTAAGTGGCTGTTCTTGATGAAGGTACAGTTGCTGACATAAAGAGCTTGTTGGACCTGGCTTTGTACCTATCTACAGCTACATCTGGGAGTACGCACACAGAGCAGACCCAGGGGGACAGAGAAGAGGTACAGAAATCCCAAATAGACATTTTAAAAGATGACTTTTATGCTTGCTTTACATAAAGAAGATTAGAGGTTTTCATTTTCTTCAATCTGTTGATACTGGGAACTGAATTCTGGTCCTCTGGAAGAAAAGCTGCAAGCACTCTCAACCTTCAACCTTAACTCTGAGCCCTCTCTCTAGCCCTTCCCACTGTTTTTCACTAGGTATGGCCTATTCATGTCTGTTCAGACCCATAGATCACAATCCATGACTTCCAATTCGCTGTCTCTGAATCTTGAACACCAAACTAGATGACTAGTTTGGAGGAACAGGAAGAACAAGAGGAATTAATATGCGCTAAGTAAATTCAATGATGGGCCTTAGAAATACTTAGTACCTAGAAATTTGCATAGATCCTACCCCAGTCTTGAGGTAGATTTTACCCATTTTACAGATAGCCATTTGGGTCTGCTTCCTTGCTAATGCTTTCACAGATAGTGAAATGGGGAGAAAGCGGAATTCTTCAGTGTGACAGAGGCTTTCTAGCCTCCAGTGAGAGTAACTCAGAAGTTAGGGTGCCAAAAACTCATGATCACATAAAGCTTCCATTGAGTCAATGGCTCAGGTTCTTGTCCTACTAGATGGGATGGGTCTCATGGAGCACAGGAAGGGTGAGAATTTGGAAAAGAGCTTATTATAGGTGTGCAGATTAGGGCATAAGATAAAGCAAGGTCAGCTCCTGTGAGGCAAGAGGACTTGAACTGAGGCATATGGGGGGAGTTGGTCCATCCAGTTGGCCCATCCACATGGGTGTCTATGTGTTTCTCGATCTCAAATGTCTTGATTAGAGTTTTGGCCTCATCTTCACATAAAGCCATCAAGCAGATGTCTGAAAATAGAAGAAAGATAACAAGAAGCCAATGGTGGTCTAGAGTATCCTAGTACATATGGGATTTCTGACCTCTGGCTGGGACAGAACCAAACCCTTTCTGGCCAAGGGCAAGAAGAGAGGACCCTCTATAAGCTGCCTAACCAGGTTCTATCTCCTGGTCTCACCACCAGAATGTGAGCATCCAACGTCCCTCTGACTTTGTCTCCTTTCCACACTACTGAGGTCTGTAAGTTGCCTCACTCATGGAAGGCTATACAACTCCGCTGAGTTAGAAGCCTCCTGTAATGCATTGGGGTTTCCCTTCATTATAGCTCTGTTTGCTGTATTCCCCATCTGGACCACTTCTGAGTAACACTGGCAGCAGCTGGCATATATCTGCTTGGTGTCTTAGCTAGATTGAACCCAAGGAAGGACTTTGTGCTGACAAAAGGGGGACTCAGACCCAAAGCAAGCAGGCAAGAGAAGAAGAGGTCCCACTGACACATGCATCTTTGATAGTCTGGAATAGGCTCAGCTAGCTGTTCTACATCGGACCCTCAGTACAGCCACAATACATAGCCTCAAATATTTAGGATACAAACAACTCAGAATCACCACACTGAAAGCATTCTTCATTAACTGTTCATTAAAGAAACAGTTGTATATCTTCTATATATCAGGCTACGTAAAGGTATTGATGTAGAATATGGTTCCCACCCTTGACTACCACCTAGTGCTATGTTGCTATATTACAGACAAGTAGGGTTTGCTCCCTTCTCCTCTGGGTG
The DNA here is from genome assembly GCF_978045245.1 of Mus caroli. NCBI lineage: Eukaryota > Metazoa > Chordata > Mammalia > Rodentia > Muridae > Mus > Mus caroli. The sequence continues at coordinate 178,081,169 of NW_028227257.1, read as the reverse complement.
TAAGAGAAAGAATTCCCAGAGAAAAACCACTGTGGAGGGAGCATTGTAGAATGAAAAGTGTGGACACTTTGCCCCTTCTTAGAATTGGGAACAAAACACCCAGGGAAGGAGTTACAGAGACAAAATTTGGAGCTGTGACGAAAGGATGGACCATCTAGTGATTGCCATATCCAGAGATCCATCCCATGATCAGCTTCCAAACGCTGACACCATTGCGTAAACTAGCAAGATTTTGCTGAAAGGACCCAGATATAGCTGTCTCTTATGAGACTATGCCGGGGCCTAGCAAACACAGAAGTGGATGCTCACAGTCAGATATTGGATGGGTCACACGGCCCCCAATGGAGGAGCTAGAGAAAGTACCCAAGGAGCTAAAGGGATCTGCAACCCTATTGTTGGGACAACATGATGAACTAACCAGTACCCCGGAGCTCTTGACTCTAGCTGCATATGTATCAAAAGATGGCCTAATAGGCCATCACTTGAAAGAGAGGCCCATTGGACTTGCACACTTTATATGCCCCAGTACAGGGGAATGCCAGGGCCAAAAAGGGGGAGTGGGTGGGTAGGGGAGTGGGGGGTGGGTATGGGGGACTTGTGGTATAGCATTGGAAATGTAAATGAGCTAAATAACTAATAAAAAAAAAGAAAAAAAATGAATAGGAAGGGAAGGGCAAATGACAACTAGAGATCTCTTTCCACCACATACATATACATCATGAGTTCTTCATGAATTCATTTAGTACCCAACTCAATGTGGAGGGTCACTTTGTAACTTCTGTACCCGGGAGGCTGAGAGAGGAAATTTGCAATAGGTTCAATGTCACCTTAGGCTACATAGTGAATTTCAGAACAGTATGGGTTATAACATGAGACCCTGTCTCAAAACAACAACAAAATGGCCATCACTACTCATAGATATGATTGTTGAAGATATTAATATATTTAGCCAATAACAAGAATTGGTCATTAATTTTTCCTGTTGTTGGTGGTGATGGTACAATTCAAGTTCCCACTATCAATATTCAAAGTGTTATTTGGCTTTAAGTTCACATAAGAATGGTCCATCTAATGGTAATAGTAACTGTCACATTACTGGCCTCAGATGTACCTACTATGTCCCAGATTCTTTGGTGTTGGTTATGTGTGCAATCTCATTTCAGCTTTATAACATTCCAGTGAGTCAGACCTTCCTGCCTATACTTTGCAGTTGAGAGAACAGAGAAGTTAGATAGTGGCACACTTTTGGTTTACCTTAACTTACCAATTATTTGTCTGACCAACAGTGAGTCCCTGAACTAACCGAATGCCAGGTTTCTCATTAGCAAAGTGGGAATGGGTCTATACCATAGGCATTCATGATGTATCAAAGGGTGAAGCAAGATGATTTGTGTTTATCTGCTGGTTCAGTGCTTGGCTTCATTAAGTGAGGGAGAAGTGTATTTAATTCTTACTGTTATCATAGGGGTTGGCTTGCCTAGGATTAGTGTTCTATGTAACTCCAAAATAAACTTATGTGGTATAAAAACAGAATCAATGCCTAGGCAAATTTACAGAATCAACCAAGCTATCGAAATGTCATGTGTTATAAATAAACAAATGAAGGTCAACATCACATGAAATCAAAGGAATTTATGTCGTTATGAAGCATGGAGAAAATGATTCGGAACACAAGAAAAAATAAATATTCAAGAGTATTGAATACAAATATAGGAAGCCCTTACAAAATTCTCTTATTTGTTTTTTTTAATGGCCTATTTCCTGTGATATTTACCCCATATCTCCTGTTCATCTCTATGTGGAATATAGGTATATATGTGGAAAAGAGATAAAAATGAACTTGTAATGAGATACACTAAGTGATTTCTTTCCATGTGTATGTATGTGCATGCTATGTTTTTGTAACCTGTGTGAGCTATGTGTAATATGTGCATAATAGTGCATATAGAAGCCTGGGTTTGACATTGGGGACATCCATCATCACTCTTCTATCTTATTCTGCGAGGCAGAGTCTCTCACTCACACCCAGAGTTTTTCCAGAAGGCTAGTCTGGCTAGTCATCTTGCTGTTTGAATTCCATGACTTTCTGCCTTTCCAGGCTGGAATTAGGAGTGAATCTACACATATACCCAGCATTCACTGAGAACTTCAACTTGGGTCCTCATGTGGTCAGAGATTTAACCACTGAGCTACATCCCCAGCCTCTTATTGTATGTAATTTCTTTATATTTAGCCTTGTGTGGTCCAGTGATGAGCTTTGCCTGCCATTGCCTGCTGTTTTAACAACTACAAACGTTGGTGAATGTCATTCCCATCTGAAACCTTTTGGACTCTGGGATCTTCCTTAGTTAATGTTAGCTTTTGGTACAAATCCAAATCTGAGAATGAGAGACATGGCTGGGAATTATGCTTTAAGATGCTGAGTGAATGACATTTAACAAGTGCTACTACCTCTGCTGGTGTTGCCTGGTGATAATCCTCTTGAATTTGATGAGTTTGCATTTTTGGCTCAAACTGAAACTCATGTGAGACACTAACATCCTTTGAAGACAGAGCTCTTAACTGTCCAGTGATGATGTGTGGGCTTGAGCTTTTATAGCACCTTCTGGAGAGACACACTTTGATGTCATTTCAAACCTCAAGAAATCACATTTTTGGATGGTTTAAACAGTGTTTCTAGGCTGAAGATTCTGAGCAAGAGGGCATGCCTACATGAACAAGCCAGTCTGAGAGCAGCCACATAAGGAAAGAGAGTCCTGGTGTTAATTTTGTGCAGAGGACTTCAGTTTTGAATTCTTGTAGTGGTGGAACGCTTGATCAGATGGTGAATGACTTTGTCTCCATCTTCTCCTGTCTACACTTATCAAGCCTGTCTTTCCAGCTACAGGGATCACGTGTGACCCGTGGCCTGCACTCTGCTAATCTGGCAGTTTCTAAATTTTTCTTTATTTTGCTTTTGTTGTCCTAGAAGTTTACAAGAATATTGTTTGGGGAGTGTGGTTCATCAGCTAGCCTTGGGACTAGGAAGGAAAGACACTCTCCTCAAAGCTGTGCCAGGACCATGTTAGAATTGATTCCTTCGCTGCCTCTCCCATCTTTATTTAATCTACAGGTTCTCCACGGCTTGAGCAGAGACAATTACTCATTTTATTGGAAGACTTGCCTGGGGAACTTCTAGAAGGATGGATGAGTCACAGTTGCTGGTTAATCTTGTCTGCCAGCAAGAGAGTTTTATCTAAGTAGGCTGTAAGCTTCATCTGAAGCCATCTGATAACCAAGTCCAACCGATGGCCAGGGGCTGTAGGCCACCAAGCATGACTTTGATGTGATGTGACCTGACATAAACTCACTAATTTGCTTAAAAATGATGATTTGGGGCAAGTTTTTGCAGCCTGGTTACATACAGCTCCTTATGTATACTTGGAGATGATAATGTTATTTCACAATATCAAAAGTTTAAACACATTTAGACCAGTTCCCAATATCTTGAGAAGCAAACTTTCAGACTCTTGTGGATGGCCTCATACACAGTTCCTCTAATTATATATTTGCTCTGTGTCCCCTATCTGTGACAATTCACCTAGGTCAGAATCAAACCAGAATAGGTTATATAGGCTCAGAGCAGGGCAGTTGGATTGCATGATGGGTTGGGTAGATTGCAATGGTCTGTAGATATTTAATTGGCACAGAGTTTAATCTGGGAAGTGAAGCAGAGAAACTTCTGACTGCTTCTCTGCTAATGATTGTTACAGAAAGAGACAAATTTTATGCAGCTACATTTTGCTGAAATTGTATTCATTTGCTATCCTGTCAAAAAGCACAGCAAGCTAAATCTAAATTCATGTGTCCCTTCCCTGGAGAATAAGAGTCTGAGATCACAGTGGCAACAGGGTTGATAGCCTTCCAAGCCCTGTCCTTGTCTTACTGAAAGCTATCCTCCTGCACAGTCTTCAGAAGGACCTCCCTATGCAGTCACCTCAGATCTGTTTTCTTCCTCTTTAATTGAAACCTGTCAGATTGGATTAGAACCCATTCTGCACCCCCACTTTACCTCATCACCTCCATCACCTCTTTAAAGGCTATGTGGTGAGATGGGGGAGCTAGGGCCTCAGCATATAAATTTCAACGATACATGGTCAACAGTCAACTCCAGAGCAATAATAAAAGGTAGTTGGCATTGGTTTATCTAAAGGAGCAAAATCCTCAAATTTGTAACTCGGTTGTTCTCAAATGAACAATGTGAGTTGCCCATGAGCTTTTGTCAAAATTCGCCTCCCTAGTGTCCCTTCGAATCCGTATACCTCAGCGCTTTGAAAGACTTCTGTAGGAACAATGTGTGGTTGGACAGGAAATGAGAATGGGTTGAATAGATTCCAGAGCAAAACCCAGAGCTGTTGAGTCAGTGAGATCTGCTTGGACTTGACAGTGGTGCTTGATTTTCACAAACTGATGGATGCAAATGTTTATATACAAATTAGTGGTGTGATGTTTTTACCTTTCGTGGGGCTGAGTGAGGAGGAATTTCGTAGTGTGGACAGCTAAGGTCAGAGTGACAAAAAGCCATATTCACAGGAGGGGGAATCACTTTGATGCTTTTCTACCAAGCTGAAGTTCCAGGAGGGTGGCTTGCTACCTCCCTGTCCTTGTCTACCTTCCTGATACCCTGAACCACCCATCCCCATCCTGTACTGCCCTGCTGAATGCTACTCAAGTTAGATTACACAATTGCTCTTTGCCATAACCGCCATCACATCCATCCGTGTATGACGGACAGGTGTGGGATGGATCAGAAAGAAAGAGCACAGGGGAGATTAACTTATTCTCCCACTGACTGCACAGGTGAGAGCGAACAGTCTTCATTCTGTGGATCTCAGTTTGGACCCATTCAATACATTTGACACGGGTAGGATGGACGTGATGCATAGTGGTTATGGACATAGGACTGAGCTGGACTAGAAGACAATGGCATCTTTAATAAGTTTTGACCTTCAGTTTCTTTAAAGTGGGATAATTAAGAGACTCTCATAAAGTCATGAAGATTGAAATCAGAGGTGGCACTTGAGTGTGAAGTCAGGACTCACCATCAGTACCCCAGCCAGCTCCTACTTATACTCTAAATTCAGACCATCCTGGCTCTATCATCATCTGGATCACCATTTGGTCTGATTAGGTGAGTAACCAGCTTTCTGTGGAGAGTATGGAAAGCGAATATTCTGAGCAGTGATCCAGATGCTGTTGAGTTTCACTACAGTTGAGAAACCCGTGGCTTCAAGGAAATCATTTGCTTTGATAAAGGTGCATGAGTTTGAACGTTTCCCCTAAATTCCTTGGTGAGGCACAAGGCCCAGTGTAGCAGGAAGGAGCAGAAGGCTCCATGGAGACTGAGTGTTGAGGGTAGAAGCCCTCTGAAGGGCCTAGACATTGCTGCAGGAATGGGTCTGTTATAGAGAGAGCAGGTGGCCTCAAGGTGCTCTCATCCTCATGGTCTCTTGCTCGACTCATGTGCGCCTCTCACTGTTCGCTATGCTCTGACATAGTACGACTGGTGCAGGGGCATGCTCTTGGATTTGCCAGTCCAGAGTTGTGAGCAACATCAGTATATTTTTGTATGTGCATGCCTGTGTGTGTGTGTGTGTGTGTGTTTAAGTGTGGAGGATATACAAGAATGCATGGTTGCCCATGCATGTCTGTGTTTGTGCATATGGAGATCAGAGGTCAATGTCAGCTGTTATTCCAAAAAAATGATATCCACCTTGTTTTCTGAGACAGCCATTCTTACTGGGACCTGAGACTCATTCATTAGGTTAGGCTGGCTGATCACTAAGCTCCTTACATACATCCACCTATCTTCATCACTCCAGTGTGGTAGGCACTGCCACTCCCAGCTCCTTTATATAAGCTCTGGAGATGCAAACCAGATGCTTATGCTCGCATGACAGGTACCTACCATCTCAGCCATCTCACCAGCCCTGATATCTTCATAAAGAAACCAGTCTGTGGGATTCTGTTAGAGCAGCACACATAGCTGAGACAATATAACTTGGGTTGAATGTGCGCCACACTCTCTGAACACCTATGGATCAGTGTGAGCAAGGTCACTGCAGTGGTTTCTAAGCTAACTGGTCAGAACACCCTGAAATTGTCTCTGCCTCAGTTAACTGCCTTGGAGAAAAGAAATGGCTGTGATTTCCTCCAGCAATGAACAAGGAAACCAAGCACCACACAGAAGAGGAAGGACAGACCTGAAGTCACCGTGAGATAGGAGGAAGAAACCCATACATTTCTTCCTAAAAATACAAGATTAAAAAGAACAAGGTAAAAAGATTATAGGCCTGCTGTCCCAGCTCTGGTTTCTTTGTAACATTTGTCAGACAAGAAGAAATCGATTGCTTCATTAGACTAGAGCAAGCTCTAGGAGGGAAGGCTGTGCTGCCTGCTTTACATGATCAACTGCAAAATTCAAGATCTCATTCAACCTCCAGCCAGAGCAACCACAGCTGTAGCTCCACTGAACCCATGTCATTTCTCTGGGATTTTGCTTCAGTTCAAAGGAAAAATAAAGGAAAGGCTAGCCTTGTGTATTCTAAGAAATGATAATGAGAGATAGACTTCTAGCAATGTGGAGTGGGGTAGATGGCTTAGTTGGTGAAATAGTTACTAAACATAAGGACTTCAGTTTGATTTCCAAAACATCACATACACACACACATACACTCACACACACACACACATATGCACATACACACACATACTTAGACACACTCACACACACAAACACACACGTACTCACACACATACATACACACATATTCAGACATACACATGTGCACATACACACACATACTCAGAAACACACACTCACACATACACTCACACACACATTCTCACACACTCATAACACACACCCATACACACATATACACACATACTCTGACACACACTCATACACTACTCGCACTCACACACACGGTGGCAGGATGCACTTATAATACAAGGCCATCACTAGCAGACAGGTGGGCTCCTGGGGCTTGTTAGGTTTGCCTTAAATGTTAAGTGTCTCCTATTGGTTTATCTGTTTGAAATGTTGGTCCTCAGCTGGTTGTGCTGTTTGGAGAGGCTACAGAACCTAGGAACCTAGCAGTAAGGCTTTGGTAGGTTGGATCTTGAATGTCAAAGGCTTGATCCAGCTCTGGTTCCTGCCAAGTTCTCTGCTTTCTGATCACACACTCTCTCTCAGCCATCATGTCTTCCCCACCATGATGGAATGTATCCCCCTTAAGCCTCAAGCCAGAACAAATCCTTCCTGTCTTAATTGTCTCTCTCTGTCAGGCATTTTGCCACATTAGTGAGAAACGTAACCAATACAATGGTCACCTGTTGGATTCCCATAAAGGCAGGTTTAAGTAAAGGGCACTCCTTAGGTATAGTTCCCAAGCGACCTAAGAATTAGAACCCAACATGGCCAATCCCTGCCTTTGAGAGGACTTGAAATGCAGAGCCCCAATGTTTTGCAAGTGTGGGATGCTAGAGAAAGAGTGCTAGACATTATAAGGAGCCCCACTTCTGGAAGCTGGATCTCCAGGCCAGGTCAGCTGTTGCTAACTGTGGACCAGAGCAATTGAGAACAATTTTAAAAAAGGAAAAAAGCAAGTCACAGTGTCTGACCTTCAGCTGCTGTACTTATAACTAAAGCACACTGGTGGTAGAAGGAGCTCAGGTCACTGGGAGAATGGAACGTTGAGGAGGCAGGCAGGGGATTCCTTAGCTCCAGTATCTCTGGGTCGAGCTAGATTTAGGGCCCCTGTCTAAGCAGGCAGTGAGCTTAAGAGGCTATGTGAGCATCTTCAGACTCTTGACACCAGAGAGAAAAGGCCAAGGGGCATATGAGGGAGAAGGTAAAGAAGGTGGGGGAAGGGCTTACCTCCTTGTCCTCATTTGCTGTGGGGGTTCTCCTCTCTGTGTTTCTCTGTCTATTTCTCTGTGTGTGTGTCTGTCTGTCTGTCTGTCTGTCTGTCTGTCTGTCTCTCTCTCTCTCTCTTCTTCTTCTTCTTCTTCTTCTTCTCTCCTTCTTCTTCTTCTTCTTCTTCTTCTTCTTCTTCTTCTTCTTCTTCTTCTTCTTCTTCTTCTTCTTCTTCTTCTTCTTCTTCTTCTTTCCCTCTCTCTCAGAAGCTGACTTCCTTGCATAAGGGTGTCTGGCTATATATTCACCATGGTTATCTAGAAGAACATAAGCAACAGACTCCAAATGAGGAGATTTGTAACTTGGCTCATGCAATTGGGAGTTAGCATTTCAATGCATGGACTTGTGAGTTTGGAAAAGCACACACTCAGTCCAAGGCATTCTCCATCTCTCCCAGATAAGCAGCAATAGCTGTCTATAAGCTGGAGAGGTAGAGATGGAGATTTGAATTGTTCTAAGAAGCTGTATGCCTCAAACAAGGAATTACAATGATGCAGCCATAATCCAAAACAGAACATCTGGATGCTGTCTGGATCCACTGCTATGAGCCAGGTTGAGTAGCTGGAATGCTCTGTATCCACACCATAGGCCACAGTGGCAGCAACAGTACAACAGCATTTATGTGGCAAGGGTGGGGCTTGTGTGCACCAACTGGCTTTCTCCTTCCCCACCTGCATTTAATGCAGGCCTCCGACCCATTGGGCCATGCTGCCCACAGTGAAGGCAGGCCACTGTGTTCTTAGCTCCTCTCTCACACACCAGTCTTCTCTGCAGAAGCCTCCACAGACACACCCAGAAGAGTGTCTTACTGATTATAGACATCTCTCAGTTCTCACAAGTTGGCCATCAAGATTAACGGTCACAGGTGGCTGTAGCAAAGTGCGACAAATGGGACACCTTAAATAGTGTGACTATTTCTCATCATTCTAGAAATTATTATGTACAAAAGCAATCATTGGATGTTCTAGCTGGTGCTCACTTCCTCACGTGATGGAAGAGGCAAGGAAGCTCTCTGGGGACCTCTTTTTTTAGGGTCATAATCCAAAGACCCCCATATTCCAACACAATAGTCTTGGGAAATAAGATTTCACTATAGACTTGAGGGTTGGGCAAGGGGCACGTGAAGTCCAAAGCATCCTCCATCCCTTCCTGACAACCAGGATGGCTTCTCTTGACAATGTCACTTAGCTACATGCCTACTGAGCCCCCATGGAGGTGAGAGCTTCAGGACAGAACATGACAACAGCTTCGTGCTGCTCACATCGGGAGGGTCAAGAATTAACACTTCAGAGAGACAGGTGGTAGCCAGAAAGCAAGGAACTCTGTAGTCTCTTTCTGGCCTTTTCCTTTGGTCTCGGGGATGAGTGTTTATGGCACCAAGGCCAGGCTTTTCCTGTATAATTTTATCCCTCTTTAAACTTTCCAGGGCAGGAACAGAAGCCAGAGGCAGAGGGCCAAAGGGGTGAAATTGTACTCTGAAATGGGGGCACCGAGTTCCTGCATTGAAAGCCCTCAAAACTAGGGCCTCCTCATTAAGAGATTCTAAAGAGAGCCCTCCCTCTCAATAGCTTTCCCAAGAAGCCACTGGAAAGCAAATACTGGGTGGCAGGGTTTGTGCCAAGTGGCTTTTGTGGAGGTCTCAGGGGAGGCTCCTTAAGTGTCCAAATTGAGTCACAACTTGGACTGATTGTCAAACTGGTCACATTATCTTCTCCCCTGTTTGTCTGTGGGTCTCCAGAGCTCTCAGAGCCCTGGGATGTCCAGTACGCTAAAGCTGATCTTCAAGAAACTCAGCAACTTTAGCTTGCACTTTAGAGCCTAGAGTCCTTACACACTAACCAAACATAATACTGTTCTTCATCAGGGGAAAAAATACCCCTACAAGTCCCGTGATTTGGCCAATGTCAGACACAACAGAGTCAAGATGAGAACTAGGTCTCTTCATCTCCTCTGCTCTTCTACAGTTTTAAAGACAGGAATGGGGCTGGGGAGCTAGCTCAGTGATAGAGACTCCCAGAACCATAAAAATTATAACAATAATAACAACAACAAGGATGGCAGTATAGTAAGAGCAGAAGTGGACTCCTGGTGGAAAAATTAACTGTGCCCAAGTTCATAGATATTTGCATTTGCCATTCTTTCACTATATTGTGCTCTGCTCTGCATAGAATAAAGCCTGAACTTCAAAATAAACCAAAACTGTTTTAACAATGTCAACAGAAATGTGGCATGACCTTATTCTCTGCTCTTGGGAATACTTCGTTCACCCTTCCTTCACTCCCTTTGTTTGTTCTGTCTGATGTATTTGCAGGGACTTATTCAAATGCTGGCTGTTATGTTATAGTTTCAGAGGCCCCCACAGGCCCTTGTGTTTGAACACTTGGTCTCCAGCCGATGGTGGTATTTTGAGAGACTGTGAAACCCTTAGGAGGTAGGATTTAGATATAGGAAGTAGGTCACTAAGTGGGTAGAGTGATAACAGGCTTGTCCCAGTATAGTCCAGCCCTAGTTCCAGCTCTGGCCCAAGCTTTCTAGTTTTTGGTCCACAGAGCCATACCTTCTTGTGAGAAGTCATGTTCACTGCATTGCTGTGATCTCCCATCACAAACCCTGAGCCAAATAACTCATCCCTCATTATGCCACCTTTTGTCATGCATTCAGTCACAGTGACAAGAAATGACTAATAGGACACCAATCACATGGCTGTTTATGGTAATTCACACAGTGTGTGAACAGTTAGGTTAAAAACCACAGTAAGAATGCTTTTAACTTGTCCAGCAGTGGTGATACACACCTTTAATCCCAGCGCTTGGGAGGCAGAGGCAGGTGGATCTCTGTGAGTTTGATTCATCCTGGTCTGCAGAAGAAGTTCTAAGATTGTCAATGTTATACAGAAAAGCCATTTCTCAAAAAACAAAACCAAGAACAAACATAAAAAAAGAGAGAGGAGAGAGAGGGGGGACAGAGAGAGAGAGCTTTTTACACCCCAATACATTTCTGTACCATGGAAATACTCCTCTAGCTATGTCTTGACTTGGAGGGACTGAGATGCCAGGCACTCAGGAGGAACTAGATGACCTTGTGGAGACAGGATGGAAGAGACCGCATGATCCAGGAGTTAGAGTTAGTACCTGAGTTTTGAAGGTTTGACTAGGACAGGAGGAAACTTAACCAAAGACCTTCTAGAGCAGCCCTAGAATGTTCTGAGACACTGAAAAAGAAGCAATGTTAATCTGAAAATTAAAATTCCACTTCTAAGCCCAGGAGCAGAGATAAGACCTGATTCAGGATTCACATGGAAACCCAAAATAGTTCTCCCAGGAGGGGCCTGGGAGAGGAAGTATCCAGTAGCCCCTGAGAACAGCACTGGTGTGCCTTGGCCTGCCTGCCTGGCTGATCTGTAGAGGCTGTAGGTGCTTCTTAGCATAGAGTTGAGCTGGACAGTATCCCGTTGACACAAATGTGTTAATTCTTATGTTTATAAAATGTGAGCCTCTTTGGCCCTTCCTGTCTCCAAGTCCTCCTTGGTTGAGGTTTGAAACCTGTCTTTCCAACCATAGAAAAAGACGTTAGGAATCCAAGTTTCCAGTTTCCAGTTCCCTGGCCTGGTTCACTGAAATCACGCCATGCTGGCAATACAGCAGCCTTTCAAGGTACTGACCATGCCTTTCTTTCTCCCTTTTCCATGCTTTTGAGTCTTCCACAGCCTCTCTGCTCCTCAGAGTGAACCATGCCTCTTTTAAGGCAAAATAATGGAGTGGAAAGGAGAGTGAACCATGGAATTCCAAGCCATATATGAAGTGTAAATTGCTACTGTGTGACCTGTTTGTCTGTGCTTCAGAGTGCTTACAGCTTTTGATCTGTAAAACTGATTCCTGCATATCAATCACCCTGACAGTTCGTCTTTATGAAATGTTGTCAATCATAACCAGCAGAGAGATGGAGGACAGACCTCTAAATTCTCCTCCTGAAACCTGCATGTTTCTTATGACTTTCAAAGCTAGTAAGAGCTCAAAGGGGTTTTGTTTGTATGTTTGTTTGTTGGGTGTTTGTTTGTTTGGTTGGTTGGTTGGTTTTTGAGACAGTCTTACTATGTAGCTCTGGCTGTCCTAGAACTCACTGTGAAGACCAGGCTGGCCTTGAACTCAACAGTATCTAACTCCCCCACCCCCACCCCCCTTGCTGCCTGAGTACTGGCATTAAAGACATGTGCCACTATGCCCAACCCAAATTCACTATTTATTGAATTCCTGGACCATCATAGTTTCTCTATGACATAGTCATAACCTTCAGGCTCATGAACTTTATTTATTAAAGGAGCAAAGTCTCTCTCTCAATTCTTTCCAAAGCAACTGGATTCCTGATTTTAAAAGCAAGGGCTGTTGAGTCACAGTTGCAAGTATAGGAATTTTTAAACTGAGCCATCATATGGAATCTGGGCCTGGAAAAGTCTATGAAAAACGTAAAGTTCACCTCTCCTAAGCTGTTTTAACTTGAAAATGCAATCAGGATTGATGACACACACCCACACACACACACACACACACACACACAGAGAGAGAGAGAGAGAGAGAGAGAGAGAGAGAGAGAGAGAATGATATTACTAGTTTGTGGGAATTTCTATGCCCACAATAAAATTAATATTTTATTTGAAAAGCTATTTTGTGGAAATTGATGGAAAATAAGTGTCATGACTAATAAGCAAAAGTTGAATCATTGAGCAGGGATGAACAGAAAAGGGGGCATCTGTAACCCAGAGAACTAACATTTATTGTATGCATCTTTTCTGGTTACAGAATCATTTATTTCACCATCCCTAAGACCTGTTTTCTAAAAGCAACAGTATAGAGTTTCAAATATCAAGGTGTCTTTTTGGGTCAAATATTTGTAAATTACATTGACTTCAAACATTTAAGAGACAGTGAAATTCAAACCCCTTTGTGAAGACTAAGCTTAGAGTGTTCCAGCATGATCGACCACCTAAAGGAAGAGTAACCAGCAAAAGTCATGTAATATGACTTCAAAGTGTCAACATTGAAATTTCCATGATGGTCATGGAAACTAGTCACACTTGATCACCCCGAGAAACTGAGAGAAAAAAAAAATGATCTGACTTTCAGAAAACTGCAAAGCTGGCCAACAGCAAAAGATAGGTGTGTGTGTGGGGGGGGGGGGATTGGGAGGGTGCCTTGGTTGACTTAGATACAGATTCTTATAGGTGGAGGGGTTGGGATGGGGTGCCTTGGTTGGCTACCACTGTTCCAGTCAGCCAAGCCTCTTTTCAGCAGAACAGAAACTACAAGCTTATTGCCTGATGTGGCAAGGAGCTAATGGATGAAGCAATTGAGACTAGCTCATCAGCTCTCTTAATGATGATACCTAATAATATTAATCATTATTAGCTTTCAATTATTAACTCTTCATTTAATCAAACTGGCATCTCAAAGTCATCATCAATTCACAAATATATTTAAGCTTAAGGACTTATCAGGACATGGTGCCCATAATCCTAGCATTTAGGGAGCTGAAGCAGGAGGATTGACATGAATTAATGTCTGCTGGGTTACAAAGCTAGTAGAATCACCTTGGAAGAGTGGAATGTGTTCCAGTTGGAGATCAGAGGAAGATATTTGAAAATGGAAGTGGGGGCATTTGCTTAGCTTGGATACATCAGCAGAAATGAGTCATGGTCCGTGTGATCTGCTGTAAGAGGACGGTATTGTTGGGAGATGTTGTCCTTTGCCGAGTAACGTTGTAATTGAGAAGAGTTGTTTGTTTCTTGCTGCTCACCTATACTCTGAGCTGGGAGTTTTTTTCAGACATGACCTCAAATCTCAAATAAATATATGGCTAAGTTGATAATACAACAATAGACATCCACGCACAAATACATACTAATTACAGTAATTCGTTTCCTCTCTGTTTTCACTTAAAAAGTAATAATACCATTACCTACTGGTCACTTTCCTAAGCATGCTTCATTGACACAGCTGAACCATGGCATTGTTGAAATAATTGTTGCTTTAAAAGTTATAAAATACATTCATAGCCCACAAATAAAGTGCCAGAATAGAGCAAAGATAAAAATTTCAGGTTTTCTCCTCTTAACATCAGGCTGAATTCTAACGTGTAAGCTAGGTACATAAAGTCCACAATGCATTACTTGCATTGTGCATAACTGCAGTTTTTTAGTTAGGTATCTAGGCTAGGTCACCAAGCCTATTGAGTCATATGATAGCATTCAAGTCTTCATAAGTTACATGTTATTCTTCAAGATTCAGAGTTAGTAAACAAAGGAGCCAGAGCTCAAATGTCAGAAAAATCTGAATTTATTTAATTATACTAATGTGTAGTTAATACATGAACATTAAATGAAGAGTTATTTATAGCTTAAAATGGGTTATTAACCTCAGTGAATTCCTAGTTGGCTGAACTGCAGATGGCAGGAGGAGGGGAGAGCCACAGAGTGTTATCCATTCTTGATATAAAATATATAGTCTGGCCAAGCAGGATGCTAATACAGTTATTAATCAGAGAAGGACCTTAGCATTGGACATATCTGTGTATAAACTGTGATGTCTTTACATTCTTAATTGACAATAAATAAGTTAATTGCTGACAACCTAGTTCCTTTTGTTATTAAAATTGGCAAAATTAATAACTTATTACTCACTAATTATTATTAATAATAATTCTTTTCAGAAGGTGTTATAGAGGTTAAATGAAATTGACTATAAAGATACATCTTTGAACTGCATCTGTGTGCATGCATATGATGTATGTATGTGTACAAGTTTGTGTATGTGTACCTGTGTGTGTGTGTGCACGTGTACGAGTGCGCGTGTATGTTTGTGCATATGCATGTATTCATGCATGTAGAGACAAGGTTGGCATCAGGTATCTTCCTCTATCAAATCCTACCTTTTCTTTTATTTTTTGAGACAAAGTTTCTCACCTAACCTGAAGTTCCTGAATTCAGCAAGTCTACCTAGCCAGCGGGCTCCAGAGATCCACATATCTCCTCTGCTCCGGTTCTCTGGTTGTGGACTCTCTCTTCCTTCCTTCCTTCCTTCCTTCCTTCCTTCCTTCCTTCCTTCCTTCCTTCCTTCCTTCCTTCCTTCCTCCCTTCTTCCCTTCCTCCCTCCCTCCCTCCTTCTCTCTCTCTCTCTCCCCCCCTCTCTCTCTCCCCTTCTTTCTCTCTTTCTCTCTCTTTTTCTTTCTCTTACAGGACTTGCATACTGGGTATGTCATCTTCCCAGCCTCATGCATACAATTTTTCTTGCTCCCGTACTCTATCTTTTCAACTTCCAACCACGTTCACAACAACAGGAGCATACGAACACGCAGCCTCACTGTCTGGACAGACATGGCTAGGCAAAATACTCCAGCTGCAGAAATAGAAACACTGCATATCTTCAAACAGGTGGAAAGATGGAAATGCTAATTACCCTGAATTGGCTGTTTTAATTATAAATATGGTTTAAATTATTACACTAGCTTCTATGAAGATGTGTGCATACTACATATCAATATAAAATAATAAGAAAGATACTGTGGTGTTTGCCTGTAATCCCAACATTTGGGAGGCTAAGAGAGGATGCTTAATAATTAGAGGCCAGCCTGTCATTCATAGGGAATTTCAAAGCAAACTGAAGTTCAGAACAAGATCCTGCCTCAAAAAAAGCTAAATTAGAGGGCTGGAGGGTTGTCTCAGTGGCTAAGTGAGTGCATTGCTGTTGCAGAGGACCCAAGGGTGGTTTCTGTTACCCAGGTCTGGCTGACTACAACCTCTTACAGCTCCAGCACTCCATCTCTAGGCCTCCAAGGGGACCTGCATTGATGAGCACATACCCATACCCATACACACACACACACACACTTAAAATTAAAAATAAATCTGAATGAACCCTAAATTAAGGTCAGAGAGATGCTGAATGGATAGAGTACACGCTGCATTAAGAAGAGGACTGGAATCCCCACAGCCAGGGTAAAACCAGGCAAGAGGACAGCAGTTTGTAATCTCAGCACTTGGTAAAGACCAGGGATCCCTAAGGCAAACTGGTTAACTAGACTAGCTGGAACTGGTAAATTCCAGGTTCAGCCACAGACATAAAAATTTTTTAAAAATTATTTATTTCTTCAGCAAATAAAGTGAATCAAAGTTAAGGAAGACACTGGATATAAACTTTGAGCCTTCACACATATGTGCACACACATGAACCAACACACAAACGAACATATAACATAAGTATACATATGCAGAAAAAGTTCTTTATTAAATAATTAATTAGGAATAAATCACTAAAAGTCACTTTTAATATGTCAGGTTCTTGGACCTCGAATTAACTCCCCTTTCTCAGTTCAGCCATGGATTTTAGTTTTAGAGTTCCAATTGGTGGCAGTATCATTGTGTGCTTTTGTGCTGCTAACTGCATCTGTCTGCCTGCCCCAGGCACTGAAATAGAAAGGGTCTTGTCATTATGCAGCCCTAGCAAGGCTCCAACTCAACTCTTCCAAGGAATTCCAAAGATAAAACTTTGTTCCTGTTTATATCACTGGCACAGCATGAGAACTCATATGTGCACTTCCTTGATGATATCAATCACATATTAACTACAAAATGCATTTTATACACATCTACTTACCCTCAAATTCCTGGTGTTCCCCAGAGAGTGATAAAAGGATATAATTTATAATAGTGTAATTAACTTTTGACTATATTTGCAATTAGATTTCTTGAAGTCTCTTCACTATTAGAAAAAATTAAGGTGGTTAGATGAATGTGTACTCTGAAGTTTGAAAATATGAATTTTTCCAGCTTCATTTATTTTTTCTTTCATGAATATATTGGATTTATATCATTAATCTCTGGAGAAGCATTTTCACACAAAGTTTTCTGCTTTATGCTTTTCTGAATATTAGTACACATGCAGAGCATAGCATACTCCACAAGCTCCTAACATCAAATGAAACAGAAATAAGATTCTTTCATTTGGTGTTTCAGTTATATTTTACCAAAAACGATTACTAATAATCTTCAGGCACCTTTACAAATTATTTCTGATTTTGGGGAAAAGTCCTTGAGGGATAAACAGTGGCTCTCAGCTGGGGACTGTTTCATCCACTCTTCTTCCCCAACCAGGAACATTTGTTTTGTTATCTGGAGAGATACGGGGTCAACAAAATTCACAGGAGTGATTGCTATTGACCTCTAGTCAACAAAGATCAAGGGTATCACTAAGCATCTCTCAGCAAGGCAGGGGAGAGGGCTCAGTTGGCAAAAGTATTACCCTGCAAACATCAGGACCTGTGTCTGATCTCTAGGACACCCCCCCCCACACACACACACAGACACTAAAAGACAACTACAGAGATGCATTCCTGTGATCCCAGCATTGGGATGATAGACAGGCATCAAGAAACCTTGTGTCAAAGGTAGATGGTATCTAAAGAACAATATGGGCTTTCCTCCACAAGAAACACACACATACATGCACATGTACACACACAAACTCACACAGATACACAGACAGACACTCAGACACACACACATACACACCACAAATCCTAACCACACTGAGTAACTCTCCTAGACAAAGAATTCACTGGTCCAGCATGTCCATTTGTCAAGACTGAGACACCCAAATTCTACAAGTTCCACTGCCTGTCTCCAGATACGTATAACAATTTTATGGTTGTTTAAGTTCCTTTTCTTCCAAGATTTGACTCCTTTGCTGTAGATGGCAGGTGAGGCTTCTGGGTAAGTTCCTGGTTTGTCTGTATAGTTCTGTATGTTTGAGTAAATTAGCATCTAGTTCTATATATTCCTCTCCCCAATCCCAAGCTGCTGCCACTGTGATGGGTGACTCTTGATCATTCTTAGTGACTTCATGATATAAGGTCCATTGTAAATCACGAGTGCGTAAGTTCAGATACCCAGAACTCAAGTAAAAAGCCACACATGTGCTGCCACTATGTAGTCCCTTGAGACATCCAGACCAAATCCAAATCTGTGAGTTCCAGGTTCAATGAGAAACCCTACTAGATAGTAATTAAGGAAGCTACCTTATGACTGACATGTGCAGATACCTACATTGACACATCCATACAACAGACTCACGTGTGCACATCACACACACACACACACACACACAAATTATTCTAGAAGTAATGGGTTCTCAGTATAGCACGAATCCCAGGGTGTTTGCCAAATGTCTATAGATACGTACGTCAAGGGTAAAAAAATCAAACCAAGCAAAAACTTTCTTGCATACAGCCAAAGATAACACACCATTCAACTTAACTGGGTATTTTTAAAACTAAGAGCACTGAAGAAGAGGGTTTAAAATAACCATGATAATAAAAATGAACACATTTTGTTATAATTATGCTACCCTTTGAAACTCTAAAATCAAGCCATGGCAGGGTTCTTATTACATGAAACTATGTGTCAGGGATATAAAGATTTTCATGTGGATTAGTTCTTCTGGTTCTTACCAACAGCTCAGAAAGAACTACTGCTTTTGATCTGTTTTAGAGATGAAGACATTGGTGACCTGCAGACATTAAATGCCTCATCCAAAGACTGATTCAGTTCTGAGTTCTTTATCAAGTGCTTGCTGCACCACAGTGAGTTAGGAATGAGGGGCTGGTGAGATGGCTCAGTGGGTAAGAGCACCCGACTGCTCTTCCGAAGGTCCAGAGTTCAAATCCCAGCAACCACATGGTGGCTCACAACCATCTGTAATGAGATCTGATGCCCTCTTCTGGAGTGTCTGAAGACAGCTACAGTGTACTTACATATAATAAATAAATAGATCTTTTTAAAAAAAAAAAGACTGCCTTTTAAAAAAAGGGGGGGGGGAGCTGGAGAGATGGCTCAGCGGTTAGGAGCACCGACTGCTCTTCCAAAGGTCCTGAGTTCAAATCCCAGCAACCACATGGTGGCTCACAACCATCCTAACAAGATCTGACACCCTCTTCTGGTGTGTCTGATGACAACTACAGTGTACTTACATATAATAAGTAAATAAATCTTTAAAAAAAAAAAAAGGAATGCATGAGGTCAGGAACAGCAACCCAGTCCCATAAAGCAAACCTAGATTGACGTCCTTCATGGGGCTGACGTCTTTCCCAGAATGTGCACATACCGTTTCTTCTGTTCATAAACTTGACATCTACACTTGACATCCAAGACATCAGTGCCAATGTCAGTCAGCACCTTTGATCTGGAAGCTTCAGATCTTTCTCTGAGTCTCCCTGAGATTTCCTGTGGATATCAAATCAGGGACATGACTTCACAGATTGAACGTGCACTACCTCTGACCTTTAGTAAGGTCTCCAAGAGGGTGGGGCAGCTAAAAGACCACTACATGATAGACACTTGGAAATTCCTACACTTGAGCTTACGCCACACCCTAATCTTACTGATTTTACTACAAAATTAAATTTTCTTCGTGTGTGTGGGTGAGTGTGTGTGTGGGTGTGAGTGTGTGCGTGAGTGAGTGTGTGTGTCTGTGTGAGTATGTGTGTGTGTGTGTGAGTGTGTGTGTGTGAGTGAGTGTGTGTGTATGTGTGTGTGTGTACATGTGTGTATGGGTACTGGTGCAGGTGTACATGGATGCATGTGCACATACATGTGGAAACCAAGGGACAACATTAGGCATCATCTTCCTTGTATTTTTGAGACACGGTTTCTCACAGGTCTGGAACTTGCCAAAGCAGCTAGGCTGCCTGGCCAGTGAACTTGCCTGCCTAGTACAGGGATTACAATTATATGCTACCATTAAAAGAATTTTCTACCCCATGTGTGCATTTACACACATGTACATGTGGAGATCAGAAAGCAATGTGTGGAAGTAGGTTCTCTCCTTCCACCATGTTGGTTTCAGGAGTCAAACTTGGGTCTTCAGGATTGATAGTAAGCACCTTCACCTTCTACTAACCCATCAGGTCAGCCCCGTGCCTAGCCTTTTAAAGATGGGGGCTCTGGAAACTGACCTCAGCTCTGCATGCTGGCAGTGAAAGCACTTCACCAGGTGATCTCTTTTCTCGTTCCTAGAAAAATGGCATTTGAAGCTAGCTTAACTTCTAAAATCTCACCCAAAGTTGTACCATGCATGATTAGGTTATTGTACCTCTGATTCCACTAAGGAACGCCTGCTCGGCTTCAGGTACAAAGGGGGAAAGGCTACTCGACCCAATGGTCACAGACAGTGGCTGCTGAAACCGTTCACGGGCTGTAAGGGGCAAACTTGTCTTCCAGCACTCGGATTGGATGGATCGAAGGATCTCAGTAATAAATGATCAGTTACTTTGTGAGTTACTTCATGTGTCAGATGAAAGAAAAATGAAGTGAACAGGAATACAGAATTGCAGTATTTGTTTAAATGCTCTCTAAGAATTCCTGATATCCAGGTAAAAATAGCATTATAACAAATTAAAAGTGAAACCACATTATTTTTTAATAGTTCATTGATATGAGTACATGGTATAATCTTTGAAATATGCAAGGTAATTATTAAATACCCTCTGATTGAATTAATTTATTGTTTTGGATAAGTAGATTGTGAACTATGGTCCAGTTATACATAATTTATAACACATGGACTTTAAAAAGTAATGATTATTTCAGAGGGAAATTTATCAGTGATGACTTGGAATATTCAGCCTGCTCATTTCCTCCCTGCTTCAGGGGCTCTGGTATCCATGTGAAGCTGCAATCAAAGGAATGGCAGAATTATACAGTGCAGTGGCTGCGCTCTGTTCTGCAGAGTGGGAAGGGCTGGGATGTGCCCAGGGATTCTGGGCAGTTGCTTCATCTCGGCTCACTTGCTCCATCTTTGAACTGGGCATAGTAATAATTACCAGCTTCACAGGAGGACAGAGTGGATTAATGAGCTAATCTTATAAAGCGCTTGGCAGGTGAGACGTTCTTGAGCGATGCTATGATTGTGCTCATTAGTTTTCCTTGACACTCTGGGAGTGAGTCTTAGCAAGGAGACGTGTAATTAATGCCACTGCTCTCCGTGGTTAGCACAGTGCCTGCTCATAGGAGGGAAGGACCCAGTACTTCTTCAGCCCATTGCTTTCTTTGAGAACCACTGAATGTGGGCTCCCCAGCATCTGCACACCCCAAATGCCTTCCTCTCAGTTGCCCTCACTGACAATGGAGCAGGCTACAGGAATCTCTGAATCTGGGATCCTACTGTGGGTAACAAGCACCCCATCAGGCGTCTTCCTGAACCAATAAGTAGCTGTTCATGGGGGGGAAACATGTCCAAGAAAGCCCGAGGCAACTGTGGACTCAGCTGACCTCCTGATGGTGGGTGAAGGTGATGTACAATGAATAGCTTTAATATTCCAAAGCACATGAAATGGATGCACCTGTTTAAAAAAAATCAGTTCATGCAACAAAGGATGGAATTTGGGGAGCTTCTTAGCAGCAACAGCTTGGTATAGGACTGTCAAGCATCATCAGAATGTTATGCCATCTCCTGAGGGTAGACATTAGTTTCTTGCTTTCTAGAGTCAAGTCGGACCTGAACTTACATCTCTGTCTCTGTTGATGCCACCATCGAGAAGTAGCACAAGAGGTCCTTTCCATGGCCCCACTGTTGTGAAACACATTTCCAAGCTAGGATTGAAAAGATTCAAAGCTTGAGGAACAGCTGTGCTGGTCTGTTTACACCCCCTCCCTGCCCCCGCGCCTGCCCTGATGGACGGAATGGGAGCAGCACTGTGCTGGTTTAATGGCTTGACCTCCCAAAGTCTCTGATGAATTCAGTATGCATCCTTGTTTGATTTACTTGTGAAAGAAATGGTTCTGCTAAGACAGGCAGGCCTTCTCATTGCGATGTAGGGCTCACCCAAGGCTCTAATCAGCTGGCACCATCTCCTGAGCACCCCTGTTCCCTCAAAGCCACCTAGAGCTCGATGATGCTATGCCTGTAATTTTTCTCCATCCCTGAACTCACCACAAACTCTTAAAATGAGTCTGCAAAGATTCTCATTTCAAATTCCCCCAGCTCCTCACCATCCAAGAAGCCTTTGTGTGCCTTTAAGTTCTGTGCTTTGGCTAGAATCTGGGTGTGGAGACTGGGTTGAAGGCAATGTGGCCAAGGAAGGGCAGTCAGCTCCTGCCTCTGCCTTGCTGCTCTCCACTGTCCTCAACAACCATGCACATCACCCCAAGCTCTGAACCATCTTTTTTTTTTACATAAAGCTGTATGCTTTAAATTTTCATTTGTTCATTTATGTTTTTGCATGGGAACACATGTTCTATGCTGCATGTCTATGTGGAGGTCAGACGCCACTCTCTGGAAACAGATTCTCACCTTCTATCATATGGGTCTTGGTTATCAAAGTCAGGTTGTTAGGCTTGGTGGCAAGCCCCTTTACAGGCTGAGCTATTTAGCCATAAGCACTGAATTTTTAGTGTCACATATAACAGCATCATAAATATATATTCTGCATATATTGTGTGTGTGCACATACACACACACACTAACACACACAGGCTCATATCCATGAGAATGGCAGCAGACAGCGTTGGGTATCCTGCTCTACTACCCTCTCCCACATTCCTCTGAGGAGGAGTCTGCCATTCCATCTGGATGTCTGCCTGATCCCCCATCTTCTGCACAACACAGATTATGGGCTTTTCACATGGCTGATAGGATCCAAGCTTGGGTCCTCGTGCCTGCACAGCAATTGCTCTTCCACATGGAGCCATCTCTCTAACCCAGATTAGTATTTTAAAGAACCAGGATTCAGAGAATGTGGGTGGCAGCCCTGTCCCAGAGTTAGTGTTTGGAGCCAAGAGAAGAGATCATCAGGCAAGGTCATGCATGGAAAGCTATATGTCAACCCAGTTTTCACATAGAAATTTGGAGAAAGACACAGACAGGCATATGATATGGTCTACACTTTGTGCTTTGACACCTAAGCATTAACTGTCCCCCAGACTCTCCATACTTATGAATCAAGGATTAATCCTCAAATGTTGCGATTGAATTAAGGAAGAGGAAATGGGTATAAGGAAGCTAAAGAGAGATGGAAGGGCTGAAGGGGAAGGAAGGGATACAAGGGATGGAGGGGATGGAGAGGTTGGATGGGAAGGAAGGGATACAGGGGATGGAGGGGATGGAGGGGATGAAGTGGTGGAGGAGTTTGCTCAGTTGGTAAAACATTTGCTTATAAGCATAAGGACTTGACTTTGGTCCCTAAGAACCCATTTTAAAAAGTCGGGCACAGTGACATGTACTTGGGATTCTATTGCTGTCAAGGATCCATGGAGTTTGCTGGCCAGTCTAGCTTACTTGAGGATTCCTAAGCCAGTCAGAGTTCCCGTCTCAAAAAACCTGAGGTAGATGGAGCCTGAGGATTGACACTCATGGGCATCTCCTGGCTTCCATATGCACAGGCACAGACATAAGCACACCACACATAAGCAAGCGTGCTCATGCGCAGTTAGAGGCTGAGGGAAGCTGAGAGCAAAGAAATGGGAAAGCAAGGAAGAGTGAGGGTGTGGTGGGAAAACAGTGTTCCTTTCTTCTTCACAGTGGTCTCTGGTTGGTTATCAACCACTTTGAGAGCTGTGATGTGTGTGTGTGTGTATGTGTGTGTGTGTGTGTGTTCGTGAATCTCATTGGATAAAAATATTCTCAAAAATGCTAAAGTATTAAAATACCTTTACTTACTCTATGTTGATGTTAGGGAAGCAAATAAGTACCCCCTGCTTGTAACTGTCGGGTTACAGATGAAGAGGACGCATCTGTATAAGTTACTTAAGGTCTCACACCCAAGTACTGGCAGAGATTAACTAGGGTAGCGTTTATTATTAACTAGGCTGCCATTTTAGCGCTCAGGATCTCTTGACTAAGTGATGCCTTTTTCAGGACACTGAGGGCTGAAGTGTGCCAGGTCACAGTGGGATGGGGTTGCAGTGCGACTTCCTACTGTTTGGAAGGACAATGACACAAGAGAGGTGCTGCTTCTCTGACAGTTTGCTCTATGACACAGGTGGCAGCTTTGATCTGAGTCACCTGAAGGGAAGAGGTGGTGTTAGGGCTATGCGTGGTCAGGTCATCTTCAGTTCAGGGCTACCTGGATGGGGGCAGTCTGATAATCAGTTTTATAGCAAGATTGACCCTAAGCACATACCATAATAGCATTGGTTAATTACTTTCCAGGCCACTGGTGAGAAAAAAAGCAATCACTGAAGTAGGATTTGCTTAACGGCTGCAGAAATTCCAAGCATCAGGCATGTGCTTAGCAGGACCTGGGCACAGCTCTCCCCTCTGAGCTCAAAGCCGCTTTTGCTTCTTTTCATTTTCCTTTTCCCTCTAGGAGATGGATAGGGTTTGATCCCCTGAACCACCAGGGAAGGAAAAGGGAAAGAGAGAGGGAGAAGGGAAGAGAGGAAGGAGAGGGAGGAAGTATAAAATTGAGGAAGGTAAAGGCCTCAATGAGACACCACAGTGACTTTTGGTGCTTGCTGACAATCTGATGATCTGTGTTCAATCCCTGGAACCTGTGCAGTGGGAGGAAAGAATTAACTTCTTCAAAATCGTCCTCTGGCCTCCACATTTATATCTGTGGCATGTACACATACAAATGTACACATATACATCCATCCATCCATCCATACATACATACATACATACACACATACATCCATACATACATTCATCCATTCATACATACATATATACATACACACACACATACATACATACATACACACACATCCATCCATCCATACACACACACATACATACATACATACATACATACATACACACACACATCCATACATACATACATACATACACACATACACACACATACATACATACATACACATACATACAAACGTACGTACCTAAATAAATGAAAGAAGAAACTTAGCCAGAAAAACATAGAAAGAAATAAAAACCCACAGAAGTCCATGTTGTCATGGTTAAAATCTAAGGACTTAGAAGCCAGAGTGCCTGGTTGGAATTCTTGCTGCTATTTAATCTTGACTTCAGTCCTGTATCTTACTTTCTTCATCTGTAATATGGGTCTTCTAATGGCAACCTGTCTTATTGGATGATGTTAATGAAGATAGATGATGTTAATATCATACAGCATCAAGAGCTGTACCTGATACATTGTATCTCTTACCGCTCTATGTGCACTTAGTATTTTTATTAAGATTGTAAATTAATCTCAAATAGAGGTGTGTAATCATGTGTCATGTTTGGGTGAAAGAATACAGTTATAGTCCTAGATTCTTCTAGACAAACTAAACATGGCACATGTATTTGCCAGCAACACTGTGAACGTGCATTCACCCCTCTGCAAGCTTGAACGCTTATTTCTCCCATCTCACCCGACAGTTCTACAATTTCTTCATCACCCCTCCATCCCAGCAGGAATCTTCTCTGCTTCTCAGTAACACGGAACCATTTACAGGGGTAGGTTGAAGTAGAGAACTTTGTTTTCCAGCTCGCCACTAAAGTGATTCATTTTTGCTGAGTTGTAGTACAAAAGAAACACAACTGATTATTTAAGTGACAGAGTTCACACTCCCAAGTCCCAGAATGGTGTGAACACCTCTTACACGTGGTCCCTAAAGACCCTACAAGAGCTAGGGAGGTGGCTCAATGGGCAAAGTGTTTACTGCATGTCTGATTGTCTGAGTCTAGATTACTAGAACTCAGGTAAAAAGCTGGGCTTAGAGTATATGTGTCTGTAACCCAGTGGAGATAGGGGTAGGTCCTGCAGCCTGCCAGGAGAGAGGAGGAGGAGAGGGGAAAGTTGCAGAAAGCTCTGTCCATGGACCAGATAGCCTGCTATATGCAATAGTGAGGGAGAGAGACTGTGTCTCAAAGTGAAAGGTGAGGACTGACACCCCGGATTGACCTTAACTTCCACACATGTGCTATGATGCATATGTGAACACACACACACACACACAGAATTTTACTGTACTAATTCAGTAATGGTGTTGCAAAACAAGACTCTCTCTGCTTCCTATGTGCAGTTGAGATCAATCAGCTTTCAGCTCTGGCCACAATTTCTTCCCCACTGTGGCACACTCTAACCTTCTGGAACCATAAGCCAAGTAAGCCCTTGTGTTCTAAAGTTGCCTTTGGTCATGGTGTTTATCACAATGACAGAAAAGTAACCAATCCACCTCCCTGTGAATCCTGATGCTGTGTAGCCTCTCCCTCCAAGACTGCCGGGGGTGGGGGAGGGGTGGGGGTGGGGAGTCCCTTTGTCCACATCTTGTCTACATTTGTTGTCTTTTGATTGTAGCTGCTCTAATTCAAAGGCAGCAATACTTAATTGTGGTTGTAATTTATAGGTGATAATTTGCCTTTATAAAAACCTGTGCCTGTCTCCTAATTCATGAGTGTTCTTAAAAATCAAAGATGAAAATTGTAAGCAGAGCTGGGAACTTTTGTACCACACTGATTAAGAAAGGGTTGGCAGCCAAAGTATTAAGATCAGATTGTGCCTCGCGTGATGAACATACGAGGCTCAGTTCTCATCTTAAACCTGATTGCAGAGCCTTTGAGCTGTCTGGCTATGAAAGAAAACACTCTTAACTTTTGACTTCATATGGATGCAGGACAGCTGGCAGCCACCTGATTGGATCAGCACGTGACCGCAGAGCCCAGGAGGACATATCAGCCTTTCCTATGTTATTGAAGCTGCTCAGTGGTTTGACCTGTTAACATAGTCACCGTTTGGTGTCAATATTTGCAAAATGGATAACTGCGCTTTGCTGGATGGTTTGTATGTGATGATAAAAATTTATTAGTCCAGTCTGGTCAAAGATAGAAGTAGAAGTCTGATTATCTTGGAGGTAAAGGAGAGTCCACATGGTAAGGGAGAGGGAGGAGATGTGAGTAAATGTTGAATTGTAGTATGTTTTGAAGCCACCCTCAACCCCCTGAGGGAAATCCCACATACCCCTTCCTCTTCATTATTATCTGCTCCCAGTTGATGGCCTTCTCCTAAATCTGACATAGCTATGAATAAAGGGGAATGAGACAGACTTTATGCCCCCCACACTGGACCTTAGCATAGACCAGTGGTTCTCAACCTTCCTGATGCTGCAGGAAGCATTTAATAGAGTTAAATGCTTTTAATATAGTTCCTCGTGTTGCAGTGACTCCCCAACCATAAATTTATTTTCATTGCTACTTCCTAACTGTAATTTTGCTACTGCTTTGTATTATAATGTAAATATCTGATATAGAGGATATCAGGTATATGACTCTAGTTTGACCCTCAAAGGGGCTGTGACCCACAGCTTTAAAAAAGCTGGCATAGACTCTTCCAGGTAATTTTATCCCTGTGCAGGTAGTATTACTTTTCTTAACACTTTATGCTATCAGGAAGAGGCAGAAGAAGAAGACATGAGAGGGTAAATGGGATCATGTGACTAGGAAGTGCTAAGGGATTGAAGGAGGCTCTGCACCCTGTTTCCCCCTCCCCCTCAGGAAAGCAGCAGTGAACAGGCAGGAGCAGCCCAGTGATCCTGTGTGGAATTTTGCAAAATGAAGTCAATTCCAACCTTTCCTCCTTGAGAACATTTTTCTCTGTTTGAGGAATGTATAGTTAGTGTTAAAAGTATAAATAAAGAAAATTATAAAAGAAAATGTTAAAATGGCTCCAACCCCCAGCACCAAGAGATGGAAAGATCTTGAGTTACCAATAAATGGCTTCCGTAGAAGGTTTTCTAATCATATCCTTACAGTACTATGAAGGCCAGTCTCCCTGTGTAAACTATGAACAACTGGAAAAGATGGGCTGATTTTGTAATGAAGACTGACAGACAGACAAATCATTGTTTTAAATATTTTTGTTAATATGACTATTGCCAATATGTGTGGTTTTAAGTTGCACAGTTGGCTTATACTTTTTTAACATTTTTTAAACGTTTATGGACTTTTATTGATCAGTAAGAGCACTCTGTCTGACACATTAACAATTTATGTTAATGTTATTATAAAACTTTTGCCTTATTGCTTATCTGTTACATTTTTATGATTATAATCTTTTTATAGGTTTATTGGAGTATAATTAAGATGAACAATGGAACACATTTCAAGTGCACAGTATTTGTAAGGTTTGTATTTATATATAGTTTTAAAAGTATCACCACAATAAAAATAATAAACATATCCATCTCTTCCTCCACATAGTCTCTTTTCTGCTTCCAGCAGTCGCTATTCCAAATTCTGCCAGCATAAATTTATTTGAAATACCTAGAAGTTCTTATAAATGGATTCATACCACTTATATTCCTCTACGGTTTATTTCACTCAGCATAATTATTTTTGAAAGGCTGGGGATGGAACTCAAAGTATTGAGCATGCTAGGCCCGCCCTCTCCCGACTGAGCCACGCCCCCAGCCGGGCACTCACCAATCACTGCATCACTACTTATCACACACGGTGTAAAATGGCTTTGCAGTAGGCGTGCTCGGTTGGTTAAGAGCCTCCATAACCAGTGCTCAGAATCAAGGTTGCCAGAAATGGCCCCCTCGCCAGCATGTGGCATCTGACTTGGGGCTCCACAGACTCACTGCCATTTTTAGATTCTGCATCATCTGAAGCCAAGAATGAGGAAAGGAACTCAAACAGGAACCGGCTTCCGGGAGAGTGCGGTCGGATACTTCAAAATGTCTCTAGCTGCATATGTATCAGAAGATGGCCTAGTCGGCCGTCAGTGGAAAGAGAGGCCCATTGGACTTGCAAACTTTATATGCCTCAGTACAGGGGAACGCCAGGGCCAAGAAGTGGGAGTGGGTGGATAGGGGAGGGGGGGTGGGAGGGAGGGAGGATATGGGGGACTTTTGGGATAGCATTAGAAATGTAAATGAAGAAAATACCTAATAAAAATAAAATAAAAAAGAAAAAAATATCATTAAAAAAAGAGTCAGATCTGTTATAGACTAAAGACATTAGAAAGAAACTGTTTGATGATTTTTCCTTTTGAAAAGTATCACATCGACTTATTCCTGTGTGTGCATGTGTGTGAGTGTGTGTGTGTAAATGTGTGTGTATGCGTGCATGTGTGTGTAGTTGGTAACTCACACTTACAGACCCTCAAGACATCCCTTTCCAAGAACCAAAATCAACTCAGGACACCTTGCAGACACTTCCCCACCCCTGAACAAATCAATGACTCTCACACATAAAAACTAAGTTATAGCAGTAAAGACTTCAATGGCGATGTAAGTCTGTAAACTGTACTCATGTCTTGTTTCTGAACCCCAAAGTGCAAGAAACAGGACTCCCAAGTACTCTGGGCTGCAGTAGCTCTCTGGGTTGCAACTCCCGCAGCTCTTTGCACACACTGTTGTCTGGTGCTGGGCTAGCAGCATGCACCAGCTCCTTGCCTTCACTTGCATCTCCATCTTGTTGCACGTCTCCTCCGAGCTGGTGGGACTCAGCGGCCAGGGTGTAGGTATAGTGGTGGTGATGTGGAGCGGTCGGGCCGTGGAGCACGCACATCCTTGAAAACACCAGGAGCTGAAGCTGAGGAGACGGTGTCCCCATCTGAGGGTGCAGTGCCGCACTTGCCCTTGGTCTTCTGCTTGGCGGACAACTGCCTCTTCAAAGTGTCCACCAGGTTCTCGCTTTTGGACCTGCTCTTTCCTTTCTCATCCTCGTTGCCAATATCACAACTGGTCATGTCTTTGCCATAGCAGCGGCCGAATAAAGAGTCATCTTTCATCAAGTTGCCAGCAAGAGACTGCAGCTGAACCACCATGAACTCAGTTTCGTCTTTGCTTTTACTCGGGTTAAAAGATTTCCTAAATGTCTTCAGACTGATTTTCCTCATTTTGACAAAAGTTAACTAATCCAAATGGGTTAATCCGCTTCTAGAGCAGCTACGCCCAAACACCGGGAGTGGCTGTGATGCCTCATGGGTGAACTCTGCCTGGCTTCATTTAACCTCTGATACTATTTTCTGGCTTACACATTCTGTCCATCACAGAGTCAGCTCAGGAACTCA
Organism: Mus caroli; assembly: GCF_978045245.1. Lineage (NCBI taxonomy): Eukaryota > Metazoa > Chordata > Mammalia > Rodentia > Muridae > Mus > Mus caroli. The sequence goes on along the minus strand of NW_028227257.1, from coordinate 178,051,186 downwards.
AGGCAGGAACCTGGAAGCACGAACTACAGACAAACCTCAATTTAGAGTTCTTCTTTCCAAATAACTGTAGCTTGTGTCCAGTTGACAAAAATCTGACCAGCATACTACCATACGAAATGAAAACCCTGCTGCTGTGGGCTCTGCTTTCTTTCCGCAGCGGCAGGACTGCCACACTTGGCCCTCTTCGGAAAGCTTTCATTTCCAATCTTTCTTACTTTCCTGTTTGTGTATAACGTGTCACTTCCAACTTAATATAAGACAGTCTCCACATGTCAGAGCTCGGTGCAGCTAAGTTGAGCTACTTCTGACCCCAGTTCTCCCATGAGGTTGCAGGGAAGCTGGTGGCTGGAGCTGAGGTCTCATGTGCAGGGCCTGCAATGGGATATTTACTGACAAGTTTGCTTACAAGATTTCATGGACCTCACACAGAGTTGGTCAAGATCTAGTAGCTCCCTTCTAGCATCTTGAACCATGATGGAGCAATCTTGCCTTGGACAGAAGCCACAGCTTTTGCATCTCAGGCTCTGAATTGACATCCAATCTACATTAGTCGCTTTTCCTCTTGCTATGACAAAGTACCTGTCAAAAGCAGAGTAAGGAGCAGAGGGTTTATTTGGATCACCGTCTAAGGGTACAGTCCATCATGGCGGGGAACTCATGGTGGCAGGGATATGAGACAGTTGGTCACATGGCATCCACAGTCAGGAAGGAGAGGGAATGAACGAAGGAATGCTGGTGCTCAGCTAACTTTCTCCTTTTCTCCCAGCCCAGGATTTCAGCCCATGGACTGTTGCTGCCCACATTTAGGGCAGCTCTTTCCACCTCAGTTAACCCGATCTAGAAATTCCCCTCCCGGGCATGGCTAGATGTTTGTTGCCATGGCGACTCTAAAGCCCATCAAGATGAATTCTCACACTACCCCTTCTGCTCTAATCTTTAGAAACAAGTCAGTAGCTCCACCCACTCTGGAAGAGAAGGGATGGGCATGGGACTAAATTCCAGGCAGTGGAGACTGTCTTAGAAGCTGCCTGTCAGAGAGCTTTTTAAGTTTTATCAGCCCCTCTGCTTACTTTCACAGACACCACAGCCTCTCAAAAAAGGCCTAGTTCTTACACACAACAAAAAGTCACCTGACCAGTGTATGTAGCTGTGACTTTGTAAGAGGCATCTTTACTTCTCCTTGGCCACAAATACAAGTCGACTCAGAGGACCTTCCCGAGTCCATTATTATGACCTCTAGGTGCTGACTTTATTCACAAAGACCTGCCAGTGATCCCTGTGGCTTTTTTCCCTTCCCCTCCCCCCTAAAATGTCATGTTTCCTTTCTGCTCATGATGAAGACATGTTTTCATCAGCCAATCCTCTCCTGGACTTGGAGACACCCTGAGGGTAGAGAACGTGTCATCTTTGCTAAACTCATTACTTCCCACCGAGCACAATCTTGAGGCCATGGACCGGGTTAAAGAGAACCGCCAAATATCTAGGAGAGCTTGCTTGAGCTTCGGCCCTAGCAAGAGATCTGGCACGTGGCCGAGTGGCTTTATACACTCCTCTGGTTCTGCAAGACAGACTGTTATACCTGCGCGGCTATGATAGAGCTCACAAGCAGATTGTGGACTTGATACCTTCCCAGGATTACAGCCTTAATCTTTTCTCCTTAAGTGGAAAATCCTTTGAAAATGGGAGAAGGGGGGAACAATGTAGAAAACAAGAATCCACTTCCTGCCAAGTGTTCTCACTGTTAGAGTCACTATTCTCTTCTCTTCTCTTCTCTTCTCTTCTCTTCTCTTCTCTTCTCTTCTCTTCTCTTCTCTTCTCTTCTCTCTCCCTCTCCCTCTCCCTCTCCCTCTCCCTCTCCCTCTCCCTCTCCCTCTCCCTCTCCCTCTCCCTCTCCCTCTCCCTCTCCCTCTCTCTCTCTCTCTCTGAACTGAAGCATCAGAGAAGTAAAACTAAAAGAACAATCATATTTAATTCCATGTCTAGAAATCAATCCAATAAGTATGGCAGCATGCTTCCCATTGCTCTTGACCATGTGTGCGCAGCTTAAATAAAATCAGAGCTGGGCAGATGACTCAGTTGGTGAGGTACCTGCTGTGCAAGTATTAAGTCCATCTCACTGAACTGCAGGCCATAGTGGGAGATGTGAGCAGTATAGATTGTGGTTCAGCGAGAGACCTTGTCTCAAAAATGTAAGGTGGAGAGTCATTGTGGGAGACACCCAATATTTACTTCTGCCTCCACATGCACATGCATGCACTCACACATATACCAATATATGTATGTGCATGAGCACCAGGAGATCAAACACACAGACAGACACACACAGAGACATACACACACACACACACACACACAAACACACACACAAATTCATCTATATATGCATGTGCACATACACCAGGGACAATGAAACAGGAGACCAAACACACAGAGACACACATACACACACTATACACATACACACACATAAGAATTAAACAAAATAGAATCATAATATATAACCACTCATTGTAGCTCACAAACACTAAGCATAATTACTGAGTGTTCTAGCACATGCAGGAATTTTAGTTTGAGAACATGCACCCATCATGAATGTTGAGTGTGTTTCCAAGGTTTTAACCCTTGCAAAATGAAAATATTTGATTCATTTGTATATGTGCTAAATCATTTTGCACATATTTGGTAACTTCATTTAGAGACACCCCTGTAAGTGAACTTTCTGAGTCAGATGTTGATGTGAATCTTATAATCAATGCTGAGAACAGCCAGAGGGTCTAGAAAGGAATTTGGCTGCACAGTGGTTATAAACTGCAAGTCATAGTGAGAGTTTTGAACAGTATAGATTGTGATTCATTGTTTAGGATGTCCTGGCTGCCAGTCCCAACCATTACTGTCTAGCTCTTTGATCTTAGAAGGGTCATTTCAACTCCAAATTTCAGCTTCATGTTTCGTAATATGAGGTTAAGGGAGTCACCTGAGTTGAGGCTTACAGATCCACTTAGTTCTGCCAAGATCATCCCTTAAAAAAGAAGTCCTTTCAAATGCTAGAGGCTGCACATGTGCCTCAATAATTGGAGATTCTGTTTCAATTAATTTAATCTGAAAAACCTGGTGCGATGTTTAATCTTAATTGTCAGCCCTATTGGCTCTGGAATCAAGCAAAAGACACACTTGGATATGTAAATGTGTTTCCATAAAGTTGACTGAGCAGGCAAAATCCTCCCCCAGAGTGGATGCGACCTCCTGGTGGCAGTCCTGATATGAGGAAAGGCCAATGAGAGAAGCTGTTGCTTTTGCCTGCTTGTTTTGACGTCTTACTTGTGAGTGCATCTACTTTGTTGCTGCTGCTGCCACCGTTTGCTGACCACAGAACTGTAGAACCCAGTTTCTTTGGGCTATGAACTTGACCAATGACTTAAGACTCTCCAGAAATCCTCTCAGCCTTCAGCATTAGATAGGGATGGATGAGGCAATCGGCTTCATGAATAGAGCAGCTACCATGATCCCAGCCATTGCTGAAGACAGCCATTGTTGGATTACCCAGACTGCACTGTGTAAGGCAATCTAAAAAATTCCCATTGAGTAGATACTCACTCTGTCAGCTGTGGTCCCTTAGCGGACCTTGACTAATGTCCATTGCACTGCTTAAGGGAAGCACATCGACCAAAAGAGGCTTCAGTCAATGCATGATCAGAATTCTCTCCAAGGTTTCCTGACAGAAACACATAGTAAAAATATAGGAGAAAAATCAGTCCAGCACATTTTTTATGGCTGTTATTTCTAGGAATGTGCCTGTGCAAACGTACATATTAGATTCAAGCAAGCTTCCTAAAGATTCTTTTAAAGGGCAATATGGTAGCCAGATGTGATGACTTTGGCCCAGAGTCTCAGTATCAGGAGGATACTTCCTCCAAAGCAGGAAGATTACAAGTTTGAGGCCAGTCTGGTTTAGATAGTACGGCTCTGTCTCAGCAAATCAAACCAATGCCAAACAACCAACCAAATAAATAAAATAAATAAAAATAAATAAAAAGCGATAAAAAGCTCATAAGTATACAGTAAGTCTTGAGTAAACCAGACAACTGTCGTGATGCTGTGTGAATGCATATTAACTCAGCTCTTGGGATAAGGTTTCCAGTGACAGCGTGCCATATCCCAAACAATTGAGATGGAAATGGAGATAATGTGTCCCGGAAAAATGGAACCAAATGACTCAAAAATTGGCCCTAGAGATAATTCTCAGAGTTTATGAATAAAATTATGTAATGATATGTAAGACCGGAAAAGTAATATCTCTACTTTAATGTATTATTTAGAGTATGTGATTTTAAATATGCATGTGCAACTGAATTGATAAAATGAATTTTCCAAGTCATATTTATTTTATCTACACCCCTAGGAGTTTATAAATCAGCTAGATAAAAGTTTTATTGAGGGATCTTCTCATTGGGTTTGATGGTTTTCCCCAGATGGGCAGATTTATGAGTTCCTTAACACATGATGTTGTGTGGAAATAAAACAGGCAGTTTACACTGTGCTTTGCACTCTGTATACAACACAGCAAGCAGATCCTCAACTAACGCTAGATCCCTTTCTACGTGGGGAATTGGACAGTCACTGGGGAAAGCGGCTGAAAGCCACTTAGGTCCGAGGGGTAGAGGCAGTGTGAAGGTTCCAAGGGAGAGGGACAGGAATGAAATGGGCTGAGGCTGTAGCTTAGTTGGTGACCTCCTTGCTTTATATGTACAAACCCTTAGTCAGTTTCTCAGCACCACATAAACTGCATGGCAAGGCAGCCTATAGCCTCAGAATTCAAAAAGCAGGGACAGGTTCATAACTGGAACCTGACTATATGGAGATAATGCATCAAGCTGAAGTTGTCAGGTGGCAATATATGGATCTTTGTGATACAGTCTAGAACACTGACCTGGGAGGAAGGGAGGGAGGGAGTCAAAGTCAAAAAACCAGATAGAGGCAGAGAGAGAGAAAGGCAGGGGTGAGAGAGAGAGAGAGAGAGAGAGAGAGAGAGAGAGACAGAGACAGAGACAGAGAGAGAGACAGAGAGAAAATAGAGAGAGAGAAATAGAGAGAGAAAGTAGAGAGAGAGAAATAGAGAGAGAGAAATAGAGAGAGAAAAATAGAGAGAAATAGAGATCGGAGAGGGGGAGGAGAAGTAGAAAGATAAGCCCCATCTCCTTATTAACATGTCTATTTCAACAGAAAAAGAAAACAGCAAGAATATAAAATCATCTTGGGCAGATACCAAGAGCTGTGTTTTCAGATTATCGTTGTTCTTAGCACTGTGAAAATGCCTGCACCCCAGGGCTTGAGGCATGAGTCCGGTTGTTCATGTGCACAGCTCAACAGAGACTGTGTGGAGCAGAGCTGGGTTGAACTGAGCTACTCTCAGAAGGTCCCCCCAGCCATGCAGAGGTGAACCGACTCCTCCTGGAGAGTGAGCTGACTGCCTTCTCCCACCCTGCTTCCCGGCTTCTTGCTTAACTGGACCTTCTGTGTGGCCAGTGGTTTCTGTCTCTGTTCCAAAGAGGGCAGGGTTGATCTGAGCCTGTTGTCTGTATGATGCCCAGCCTGGGTAGTAACATAACTGAGCCCAGGCATTCCTCCTGGATCCAGAGTGGAGTCATCCCTCCTTTGTGAAAAATCCTTCTCTTGAGAAAAACTAATCTGCAGTCTGACAGTTCTGAGGGCCACCCGTGCATTGGCAGGCACTGGCTCATCTACACAGCTGGAGCTGCTCTCTGGAAGTTTTACAGACTGACAGCAGTTGCCTCCCTCTTCCACCTCTATGCCTGATGCCCTTCTCTTCTTGCTATCACATGCATATTCTAGTTACTATGCAGAGCAAACGCATTCTTCCCAATGGCTTTAATGCCTTGAAGACAGCCCTTGCTTCTCTCTCTAGCTTAGGGTACCATAGTGTCTGAGAAATGGTATCAAACACATTTGCCTAGTAGACTTTGTCTTTGTTCAAGTAATTTAATTACTTATAGCTCATTGAATTGAGGCCATGTAGAGTGTTTGTGTATGTGTGTGTGTGTGTGTGTGTGTGTGTGTGTGTGTGTGTGTGTGTATTAATGTATACATGTGAATGTATGTGGGTGTGTGTAGATGTGCCTTTATACTTGCTTTGAACCAACACTTCTTGGTTCTCAAAAAGTACTCCCCAGTGGCTAGAAAACCAGGGTTGATGTTTAGTTATGATAAGACATTTCACCCTGATAAACTGCTTTGCCTCTACCTCTCTAACAATTTTGCATAGAAGACCTTAGAGGACTTAAGTGACTCAGCAAAAACATCAAATGTTGATAAGGCTTTCTCTGGAGCTTCATGCTGGACTTGGGACCACCTAAGTCTTTGGGAAGCCCTCCTAATAGCAGATCAAATAGTTCTGGTGCCATTCTAGCTCTGTGGATAGGTGCTACCTCTAATGTCCTGCTTAGGAGGCTATCTCTAGCCTCTTTTTAATCTAATGACTCTGAGTTGCTATGGCAACTATGAGAACAAGTATTAGTTTGCTCAGGCTGCTATAGCAAAGCACCACAGACTGGGAGGCTTAGAAAGCAGAAATTCCCTTTCTCACTGTGCCAGACATCAGAATTCCAAGGTCAAGGGGTCAGCAGGATTGGTTCCTTCTGAGATTTCCTTCTGTGGCTGGCAGGTGGTTGTAGGGCCATTGTCTTCCTGTTTGTCTGCCTCAAATTCCTCTTTTTATAGACTTCAGTCCTATTGTATTAGAGCCCCTCCAGTGACATTTTTTACTTAATTACCTCTTCAGAGGCTCCATCTCCCAAGACAAGCATACTCTAAAGTACCAAGATTAGGACTTTAACATGTCAGTCTACAGGGTCTAGAATTCTACCAAGGGCATGAAGCTGATGTTTTGTGTTGTTTCTCTTTTGTTGAAAGTAAAATTTGTCCTCACATGTTATAAACTGATTATGGCTTCCCCTCCCTCAAGCCTTTCCTGTTCCCTCCCACCGCCTCTCTCATATGAACCCTACTCTACTTCCTTTCTCTCTCTCCTTAGAAAACAAATGGGCTTCTAAGGGATAATAATAAAATAAAATATTATAAGATAAAACAAAAACTAATACATCAGAAATATATATGTGTGTTATATATATATATATCCCTAGTTTTGCTTTATCTTACCTTATATTTTATAATAAATATAACTATATTATATATTATATCATCTTATATTATATATCAGATATTATATATTTTGTTATATATTATATGTTATACACACACACACACACACACACATATATATATATATATATATATCCAAAGAGAAGGCACAAGAATTAGAGTCTCACACACAGAATCTCACAAAAACACAAGACTAGAAGCCATGACACACACAGAGGACCTGGTGCAGACTCATGCAGGCCCTCTGCATGCTACCTCAGTCTCTGAGTTCATGTGAGCCTTGCTCATACTGATTTACAGGATCTGGTTCCCCTAGATCTCCCCCAAGCCCCCTGGCTCCTACACTCTTTTCCTGAGCCCCGAGGACAGGATTTGATAGACATCCCCTGAGTGTTCCAAGGACTCACTCTGTATAATGTCTGTCTGTGGGTCTCTGTGTTTTTTCTCGTCTACTGCAGGAGGAAGCTTCTCTTATGATAACTGTGTTCTTATTTGCTTATTTGTTTATTTATTTATTTAATGCCAGATTCTGAGACCACAAGTTTCTCCTGGATATACATCCTGTGCATTATAGGTATGGACTCACTTTTTTTCATATATACATCCCTTGGGGTAGACATTATCATCATTTTTCTTATGAGGAGACTGAAGTAGCTGAAGGCCACCTGAGCACACCTCAGGGCGGCTCCTTTCTGATGAATCCAGGGACCTGTCGCTATGCCTTTTCTCCGTGCAGACCTGCAGCTGGGGCTCAGCCAACTGTCCTTTACTACTGCTCCTGCCTCTGGACATTTCAGGAGGCGACATGAGCTCATGAATCCTGTGTGATGAAGTCCAGGCTCTAACTGTGTAGCATTTGTGGAAAAGCTCGTGACTGGATGGGTGTTAGGTTGCTGGGGGCTCCCATCTGACAGCACAGGTGCCGGGAGGTGGGGATGCCTTTGTGCAGAATCTGCACTCAAAAGATCCCTGTTTACCCAACAAAATTGTGCTTCTGCAAAAATTGTATCTATCTAGAGGTGGATAGAGACAGAGACTCCATCTTCTCTTCCTTGGGTTGATAGACAATGATTCAAGGTAGATGTTCATGTTCACAAATACTAAAGGGAATGCTGTATTATGGAAGAAAGAATGTAGGCTTTGGAATCATATGCATTAACATTTGCTCACAAGTGAGACTCTGCCGGGTGATTTTCCTTTGTTAACTGTTACATGGGATATGAGTGCATGAAGGTGTGCCTACTGATGTGGATGGAGGCCAGAGATCGAAATCTAGCGTCTTCAGTAACCACTGCCTACCTTATTCTTCAAGACAAGGTCTCTCACAGAATCAGAGCTCATAGCTTTGGCTGGACTGGCTGGCCAGGGAGCACTTGGGCTCTGCTTGTCATCTGCCCCACCCATCTCTGCCCCACCCATCTCTGCCCCACCCATCTCTGCCCCACCCTCTCTGCCCCACCCCTCTCTGCCCCTCCCCTCTCTGCCCCACCCCTCTCTGCCCCACCCCTCTCTTGCTGTTGGGGTTATATACATGGGGCAACATGCCTGGATTTTTATGTGTATTCTAGGTTCATTTATGTTTCTGCAATTAAGAATACCCTAACAGAACGCAAACTAGGGAAGGAAAGGTTCATTTGGTTTACAGTTCCACGTTACAGGTCATTTTTGTGGGAAAGACAAAGCAAGAGCTTCAAGTATCACATCCATAATCAAGGGCAGAAGGATAATATATGAATGCATCCTTGCTTGCTCTCAGCTGGCTTTCCCTTCCCTGTATACTTCACGACAATCCTCTACAGACATGCCCACCCACTAGCCTGATCTAGATAATTCCTCATAAAGAACCTCTTCCCAGTGATTTTGGGTTGTGTCGAGTTGACAGATAAAGGAAACCAGCACAATATGGGAGTTGGCTATCGAAACTCAGATTCTTACACTTGCAAGGCAAGCAGTTCACCCACTTAGCCATCTCCCTGTCCCCTTGATTAATCGTTAGGACATAATTGCTCCATCTAAAAAAAAAATAGGATATGCCGTCTCTTTACAGGGTCATTACAATATTGCACATTATATAAATTGCATTATATTCTAATGCAATTTTTGTTTTATTTTATAGTAAAACCAGGCTAGGCTACACTGTAATAGCAAGTAATTCTCGATCTTGGTTATATGATATAATGATTTACACCTTGGGTCATAAGTCTGCCCGTGGCTTCTCACTCTGATAGAAAAGCATTGTCTCAAGCACAGCTAAATCCCCGACAAAGGGCAACTTAATAAAGGGAGGGTTTATCTTGGCTCGCAGTTCTTTTTTTTTTTTTTTGGATTAAAGCAACTGTCTTGTGAAATGATCAAATGGCTACATTTTTGGCAATATTACTGATCTTCTGCAATCTCACTATTCTTTTTTAACTTAATTTTTGACAATTCCATACATATATACAATATATTATGATTATATTCTTCCATTACCCCCACCAATCCCCATCTCAGTTATGGTGACATCCTTCTGATACCATCTAGTTCTCTTCTTCTTTCATACTTTTGTGTAGGTCATGTATAGGTGGTCACAGCTTCTATATAAGCATGCATGTAATGGCCATGCCATATCCAGAGGACAACATTCACAGATTTCTCCCCATTCTCCAGTTTTGTTTTTTTTTTTACTCTTTTCACCTGATTTTATTTGATGCTTCCCTAGATCATGGGGAATGTGGCATAGATGTCCCACTTAGAGCTGAACACTTAACAATTACTTATTCTTGTTCTCAGCACTTGAGCCAGTGTGAGTCTAAAAACGGAAGCTTATCTGACCAAGGATATAAGCAGCACTAGTCTAAAGGCATAGATACAAACTCATCTTCCACTGACATGTGTTAGCCATCTCTTTCAACACTCACTTACATTAGGAAAGGTGTACAAGACCAAAAACTATATATAAGCCATACTTTGATCACAAAATGATACAAACAGAAATATAATTGAAAAAACAGAAAAAGATCCTTTCCATGATGAGAAAACACAATTATAACTAAAGGAAATTAAAACACTGTGAAAATACACTAATAATCTAAGATAGTGTAAGAATTGGCTATTGATAAAACTTCTGTAAGACTAAAGATCACATTGCTGAGATTCAAAATAGCATAGACAGTTCATAATCACAGAGAAAATTTCTAGTTTCACTCATGGAGTTGCTTTTCTTTTAAATTATTTAATTTTTTTTAATTTTTAATATTTTTATTACATATTTTCCTCAATTACATTTCCAATGCTATCCCAAAAGTCCCCCATAGCGCCCCCACTTCCCTACCCACCCATTCCCATTCTTTTGGCCCTGGCATTCCCCTATATTGGGGCATATAAAGTTTGCAAGTCCAATGGGCCTCTCTTTCCATTGATGGCCGACTAGGTCATCTTTCGATACATATGCAGCTAGAGACAAGAGCTCCGGGGTTCTGGTTAGTACATCATGTTGTTCCAACAATAGGGTTGCAGATCCCTTTAGCTCCTTGGGTACTTTCTCTAGCTTCTCCATTGGGAGCCCTGTGATACATCCAATAGCTGACTGTGAACATCCACTCCTGTGTTTGCTAGGCCCCGGCATCGTCTCACAAGAGACAGCTATATTTGGGTCCTTTCAGCAAAATCTTGCTAGTGTATGCAATGGTGTCAGCGTTTAGAAGCTGATTATGGGATGGATCCCTGGATATGGCAGTCTCTAAATGGTCCATCCTTTCATCACAGCTACGAACTTTGTCTCTGTAACTCCTTCCCTGGGTGTTTTGTTCCCAATTCTAAGAAGGTGCACAGTGTCCACACTTTGGTCTTCATTCTTCTTGAGTTTCCTGCGTTTAGTGAATTGTATCTTATATCTTGGGTATCCTAAGTTTTGGGCTAATATCCACTTATCAGTGAATACATATTGTGTGAGTTCTTTTGTGATTGTGTTACTTCACTCAAGATGATGCCCTCCAGTTCCATCCATTTGGCTAGGAATTTCATAAATTCATTCTTTTTAATAGCTGAGTAGTACTCCATTGTGTAAATGTACCATAATTTCTGTATCCATTCCTCTGTTGAGGGACATCTGGGTTCTTTCCAGCTTCTGGCTATTATAAATAGGGCTGCTATGAACATAGTGGAGCATGTGTCCTTTTTACCGGTTGGGACATCTTCTGGATATATGCCCAGGAGAGGTATTGCTGGATCCTCCGGTAGTACTATGTCCAATTTTCTGAGGAACCGCCAGACTGATTTCCAGAGTGGTTGTACAAGCTTGCAATCCCACCAACAATGGAGGAGTGTTCCTCTTTCTCCACATCCTCGCCAGCATCTGCTGTCACCTGAATTTTTGATCTTAGCCATTCTGACTGGTGTGAGGTGGAATCTCAGGGTTGTTTTGATTTGCATTTCCCTGATGATTAAGGATGTTGAACATTTTTTCAGGTGCTTCTCTGCCATTCGGTATTCCTCAGGTGAGAATTCTTTGTTCAGTTCTGAGCCCCATTTTTTAATGGGGTTATTTGACTTTCTGGAGTCCACCTTCTTGAGTTCTTTATATATATTGGATATTAGTCCCTTATCTGATTTAGGATAGGTGAAGATCCTTTCCCAATCTGTTGGTGGTTTTTTTGTCTTATTGATGGTGTCTTTAGCCTTGCAGAAGCTTTGTAGTTTCATGAGGTCCCACTTGTCAATTCTCGATCTTACAGCACAAGCCATTACTGTTCTATTCAGGAATTTTTCCCCTGTGCCCATATCTTCAAGGCTTTTCCCCACTTTCTCCTCTATAAGTTTCAGTGTCTCTGGTTTTATGTGAAGTTCCTTGATCCACTTAGACTTGACCTTAGTACAAGGAGATAGGAATGGATCGATTCACATTCTTCTACATGTTGACAACCAGTTGTGCCAGCAGCATTTGTTGAAAATGCTGTCTTTCTTCCACTGGATGTTTTTAGCTCCCTTGTCGAAGATCAAGTGACCGTAGGTGTGTGGGTTCATTTCTGGGTCTTCAATTCTATTCCATTGGTCTATTTGTCTGTCACTATACCAGTACCATGCAGTTTTTATCACAATTGCTCTGTAGTAGAGCTTTAGGTCCGGCATGGTGATTCCACCAGAGGTTCTTTTATCCTTGAGAAGAGTTTTTGCTATCCTAGGTTTTTTGTTATTCCAGATGAATTTGCAGATTGCACTTTCTAATTCGTTGAAGAATTGAGTTGGAATTTTGATGGGGATTGCATTGAATCTGTAGATTGCTTTTGGCAAGATAGCCATTTTTACAATGTTGATCCTGCCAATCCATGAGCATGGGAGATCTTTCCATCTTCTGAGATCTTCTATAATTTCTTTCTTCAGAGACTTGAAGTTTTTATTATACAGATCTTTCACTTCCTTAGTTAGAGTCACGCCAAGATATTTAATATTATTTGTGACTATTGAGAAGGGTGTTGTTTCCCTAATTTCTTTCTCAGCCTGTTTATTCTTTGTGTAGAGAAAGGCCATTGATTTGTTTGAGTTAATTTTATATCCAGCTACTTCACCGAAACTGTTTATCAGGCTTAGGAGTTCTCTGGTGGAATTTTTAGGGTCACTTATATATACTATCATATCATCTGCAAAGAGTGATATTTTGACTTCATCTTTTCCAATTTGTATCCCTTTGATCTCCTTTTGTTGTCGAATTGCTCTGGCTAGGACTTCAAGTACAATGTTGAATAGGTAAGGAGAAAGTGGACAGCCTTGTCTAGTCCCTGATTTTAGAGGGATTGCTTCAAGCTTCTCACCATTTACTTTGATGTTGGCTACTGGTTTGCTGTAGATTGCTTTTATCATGTTTAGGTATGGGCCTTGAATTCCTGATCTTTCCAAGACTTTTATCATGAATGGGTGTTGGATCTTGTCAAATGCTTTTTCCGCATCTAACGAGATGACCATGTGGTTTTTGTCTTTGAGTTTGTTTATATACTGGATTACGTTGATGGATTTCCGTATATTGAACCATCCCTGCATCCCTGGGATGAAACCTACTTGGTCAGGATGGATGATTGTTTTGATGTGTTCTTGGATTCGGTTAGCAAGAACTTTATTGAGGATTTTTGCATCAATATTCATAAGGGATATTGGTCTGAAGTTTTCTATCTTTGTTGGGTCTTTTTGTGGTTTAGGTATCAGAGTAATTGTGGCTTCATAGAATGAGTTGGGTAGAGTACCTTCTGTTTCTATTTTGTGGAATAGTTTGTGAAGAACTGGGATTAGATCTTCTTTGAAGGTCTGATAGAACTCTGCACTAAACCCATCTGGTCCTGGGCTTTTTTTAGTTGGGAGACTATTAATGACTGCTTCTATTTCTTTGGGGGATATAGGGCTGTTTAGATCATTAATCTGATCTTGATTCAACTTTGGTACCTGGTATCTGTCTAGGAACTTCTCCATTTCATCCAGGTTCTCCAGTTTTGTTGAGTATAGCCTTTGGTAGAAGGATCTGATGGTGTTTTGGATGTCTTCAGGATCTGTTGTTATGTCTCCTTTTTCATTTCTGATTTTGTTAATTAGGATGCTTTCCCTGTGCCCTCTAGTGAGTCTGGCTAAGGGTTTATCTATCTTGTTGATTTTCTCAAAGAACCAGCTCCTTGATTGGTTGATTCTTTGAATAGTTTTTCTTGTTTCCACTTGGTTGATTTCGCCCCTGAGTTTGATTATTTCCTGCCGTCTACTCCTCTTGGGTGAATTTGCTTCCTTTTGTTCTAGTGCTTTTAGGTATGTTGTCAAGCTGCTAATGTGTGCTCTCTCTAGTTTCCTTTTGGAGGCACTCAGAGCTATGAGTTTTCCTCTTAAAAATGCTTTCATTGCGTCCCATAAGTTTGGGTATGTTGTGGCTTCATTTTCATTGAACTCTAAAAAGTCCTTAATTTCTTTCTTTATTCCTTCCTTGACCAAGGTATCATTGAGAAGAGTGTTGTTCAGTTTCCACGTGAAGGTTGGCTTTCTATTATTTATTTTGTTATTGAAGATCAGCCTTAGTCCATGGTGATCTGATAGGATGCATGGGACAATTTCAATATTTTTGTATCTGTTGAGGCCTGTTTTGTGACCAATTATGTGGTCAATTTTGGAGAAGGTACCATGAGGTGCTGAGAAGAAGGTATATCCTTTTGTTTTAGGATAGAATGTTCTGTAGATATCTGCCAGATCCATTTGATTCATAATTTCTCTTAGTTTCTCTGTGTCCCTGTTTAGTTTCTGTTTCCATGATCTGTCCATTGGTGAAAGTGGTGTGTTGAAGTCTCCCACTATTATTGTATGAGGTGCAATGTGTGCTTTGAGCTTTACTAAAGTTTCTTTAATGAATGTGGCTGCCTTTGTATTTGGAGCATAGATATTCAGGATTGATAGTTCCTCTTGGAGGTTTTTACCTTTGATGAGTATGAAGTGTCCCTCCCTGTCTTTTTTAATGACTTTGGATTGGAAGTCAATCTTGTCAGATATTAGAATGGCTACTCCAGCTTGTTTCTTCATACCATTTGCTTGGAAAATTGTTTTCCAGCCTTTCATTCTGAGGTAGTGTCTATCTTTTTCTCTGAGATGAGTTTCCTGTAAGCAGCAAAATGTTGGGTCTTGTTTGTGTAGCCAGTTTGTTAGTCTATGTCTTTTTATCGGGGAGTTGAGTCCATTGATATTAAGAGATATTAAGGAAAAGTAATTGTTGTTTCCTGTTATTTTTGTTGTTAAAGTTGGCATTCTGTTCTTGTGGCTGTCTTCTTTTAGGTTTGTTGAGGGATTACCTTTTTGTTGTTTCTAGGGCATGGTTCCTGTCCTTGTATTGGTTTTTTTCTGTTATTATCCTTTGAAGGGCTGGATTCGTGGAGAGATAATGTGTGAATTTGGTTTTGTCGTGGAATACTTTGGTTTCTCCATCTATGTTAATTGAGATTTTGGCTGGGTATAGTAGCCTGGGCTGGAATTTGTGTTCTTTTAGTGTCTGTATAACATCCATCCAGGATCTTCTGGCTTTCATAGTCTCTGGTGAAAAATCTGGTGTAATTCTGATAGGCTTGCCTTTATATGTTACTTGGCCTTTTTCTTTTACTGCTTTTAGTATTCTATCTTTATTTAGAGCATTTGTTGCTCTGATTATTATGTGTCGGGAGGTATTTCTTTTCTGGTCCAGTCTATTTGGAGTTCTGTAGGCTTCTTGTATGTTCATGGGCATCTCTTTCTTTAGATTTGGGAAGTTTTCTTCTATAATTTTGTTGAAGATGTTTGCTGGTCCTTTGAGTTCAAAATCTTCATTCTCATCCACTCCTATTATCCGTAGGTTTGGTCTTCTCATTGTGTCCTGTATTTCTTGGATGTTTTGAGTTAGGATCTTTTTGCATTTTACATTTTCCTTGATTGTTGTGCCGATGTTCTCTATGGAATCTTCTGCACCTGAGATTCTCTCTTCCATCTCTTGTATTCTGTTGCTGATGCTGGTATCTATGGTTCCAGATTTCTTTCCTAGGGTTTCTATCTCCAGTTTTGCCTCATTTTGGGTTTTCTTTATTGTGTCTACTTCCCTTTTTAGGTCTAGTATGGTTTTGTTCATTTCCATCATCTGTTTGGATGTGTTTTCCTGTTTTTCATTAAGGACTTCTACCTGTTTGATTAGGTTATCCTGTTTTTCTTTAAGGATTTGTAACTCTTTAGCAGTGTTCTCCTGAAATTCTTTAAGGGATTTTTGTGCTTCCTCTTTATTGTCTTCTACCTGTTTACCAGTGTTCCTTTGTATTTCTTTAAGTGTGTTATTAAAGTCCTTCTTGAAATCCTCTACCATCATCATGAGATATGCTTTTATATCCGTGTCTAGCTTTTCCGGTGTGTTGGGGTGCCCTGGACTGGGCGAAGTGGGAGTGCTGGGTTCTGATGATGGTGAGTGGTCTTGGTTTCTGTTAGTAAGATTATTACGTTTACCTTTCGCCATCTGGTAATCTCTGGGGTTAGTTGTTGTCGTTGTCACTGTTTAAAGATTGGAGCAGAAGCTGTGTTCCACTCACCAGCAGTCTCAAAATCCTGTGGCGGGGGTCGTGGGTAGCTGGCAGTACCCCGGTGCTGGTCCAGCCGGAAGAGGCCTGTGGTCCTACTCAGGCCGGTTTTCTGCTTCCCTAACTAATGCAGTCTCAGGTCCCACGCGCAATTGGATTGGAGCAGAAGCTGTGTTCCACTCTCCAGAAGTCTTAAGATCCTGTGGCGGGTGTTGTGGGTAGCTGGCGAGTGTCAGCCGACCCTGCCCCCTTTTCTGACCGGAAGAGGCTTGTGGCCCTATGTAGGCTGGATTTCTCCCTCCCCAACCAAAGCAGTCTCAGGGCTCGCAGTTCTTAGGGATACAGTCCATCATGGTGGGGAAGGTATGGTGGCAGGTGTGGCAGAGAGCTGGTCATGTTGAGTTCACAGTCAAGAAGCAGAGAAGGAGGAATGTTGGCATCTCTCTCCTGTCTACTTTTCACTCAACCTATAGAATAATACCATCACCCATATTTAGGGTGGGTCTGCCTTCTTCAGTTAAGCCTTTCTAGACAAACACACACTCACACAGTCACATACATATGCTTAGAGATATGTTTCCATGGTGATTCTCAACCTATTCAAGTTGAAAATGAAGGTTAGCCATTAGATCTATCATGTAGTTATATTCCTCTTTCAGTGAACTCTGTACTCCTTTCTCTAGTACCTACATCACTCTCCCATTTACTGGCATTATCTTATCCCTTTTAGGTTTATCTCCTTGCCTGCACCATCCAGGAAGAGCTGGGGAGTACTTGTGGCTCTGTTTTACATTATTTGTGCAAAGGACAGAGTCTCTCTTGTGTCATTGATCATGGCTTAATCTGGCATTTATTACTCCCTCCTCCTTGTTTTACTTTGTAATTTCCTCCAGAGGTCATGGCTAGAAGCATGGGTTATACTTTAAATCCTTAAAAAGAACACGAGAATGCAGAAGTTATCCTTTATATGTCTTTATTGGACTTTTGTCATTTTTTATTACCACTAATATACTACTTACACCTACAGGCTATCTATCACTGAACTTCTCCAAGATCCTTAGCAATGTCAAGTAAGGAATGTCTGTAAGATCTAATATAGAGATTCAGCCCCATAGAGAATTACAAGAATGAAATTAATTTGAGGAATTCTTTTAATTTCAGTTAGCATCTGACTTGTAGGTGTACGAGATGTTTCTGATTTCATGCTACTGTGGGAAAGGGACACTTAGGGAAGTTTAGAGTCTAATTTTTAGACACTCATCCACCCCTCTCCACCCTCTATGAGACACTGAATTTGAACAAGTATCTTACCCTTGGAATTTGTCTTTATGTCCCCCTGGTGTTGATCCTTTAACTCTCGAAATGGGGGCCTCTTCCACCTGTCTTGACCCTCAAGTGTGAAAGGCTTCTGCTCTCCTCTGTTTGTGGCACCAGATACAGACACTTTGAGATATACAGTTTTGTGTATAGAGATAACAGCAGTAATTTCTTCCCTAACTAGTGTCCTAGTTAGGGTTTCTATTGCTGCAACAAAACACCATGACAAAAAAAAGCAATTTAGGGAGGAATGAATTTATTCAGCTTATATTTCCAGGTCATAGTTCATCATTGGAGAAAGTTAGAACTCTAACAGAGTTGGAAACAGGGGGCAGGAGTTGATGCAGAGATGATGGAGTGTCCTGCTTACTGGCTTGATTTCCATGGTGTGTAGTGTGCTCTGTCTGCTTTCTTATAGAACCCAGGACCACCAGTTCAGGAATGGCACCACCCACAATGGGATGGGCCTTCCCCCATTGGTCAGTAGTTGATAAAATGCCTTACAGCCAGATTTCATGGAGGCGTTATCAACAGAGACTCCTTCCTCTTATGACTCAGCTGTGTCAACGCAACACACAAAAAAACCCATCCAGTATGCCTAATTTGATAGCCACTGATGCAAGCTGACTATCCTTAGTTCTCAATGTTGTGTGACCAAATAACAATAGTCTAGGTCACCTACTTCCTGTGTGCTTACCATTCCAAGCAAGGCAGCCCCATGTGATCAATGCTTAGGGAAACAAAAGACACCCTAAGGATGAAATGTTCTACCACTGCCAAATCCCTGTAACTTCTATTATCTTACCCCCCCCTTTGTCATTGCCAAATACTTTACAGAATCAACATAAAGGCAGAAGTATTTTGTTTGGGCACAGGAAGTTAGACTCCATTAAGGAAGGCATAGCATCAGGCTTAGAACACCATTGTGATGCTATTCTATATGTTTGGCCCAGGGAGTGGCACTATTAGGAGGTATGGCCTTGTTGGATCAAGTATGTCACTGTGGGTATGGGCTTCAATACCCTTGTCCTAGCTTTCTGGAAGCCAGTCTTCTCATAGCTACTTTCAAATGAAGATGTTGAACTCTCAGCTCTTCCAGCCCCATCTGCTTAGAGACTGCCATGCTCCTGCCTTGATGATAATGGATTGAACCTCTGAACCTGTAAGCCAGCCCCAATTAAATGTTGTCCTTATAAGAGTTGCCTTTACTGTCTGTCCACAACAGTAAAACCCTAAGAAAACTGTGATGGGAGTGTATGATAATGTCTTACTCTATGACACCCAACAGGAAGCAGAAAGCTTAGGAAGTCAGTTGACCTATAACCTTAAAACATTGGTCCTAGCATCCTACTTCTGCAATTCAAGCTCCATGTCCAAAGGTTTACACAATCCCCCAGGGACAGTAACACCAGATGAGTCCATGGGTTCAAACCCATGAGCCCATGCAGGACACTTTACATCTAAACCATAATACCTTTCAAAGGTGGTATTTATATGGAAACTTCTGTTTTTCTTAGGGTTTCTATTGCTATGAAGAGACACAGTAACCACAACAATTCTTGTAAAGGAAAACATTGAATGGGGGTTAGCTTATACATTCAAAGTTATAGTCCATTATCATCATGGCAGAAAGTGTGACAACATGCAGGCAGATATGGTGCTAAAGAAAGAGCCTAGAGATCTCTGGATTGACAGGCAGCAGGAAGAGAGAGTAATATTGGGCCTGGCTTGAGCTTCTGAATCCTTAAAGACCACCCCTGTGACAGACTTCCTCCAGGAAGGCCACACCTCCTGATAGTGAGACTCCCTCTGAGCCTGTGGAGGTCATTTTCCTTCTCACCATCACAGGAACTGTGCTGCTGGGTGGGAGTTCTGAGAAGGAAAAGTACAATATCTTGTTAATGGAATGATTGTTCCACTTACCTTTTTAGCATAGCTTAAGGCAAGCCTGCTTCCCTAGGGTTGGTCCCTTGGCTAGGACATTTACTTGACTCAGTTGGAATATTAGACCTCTACTATTGCCAGAGATTTTAGTCTCTTGACCAAAAGTTTTACAGTAATAGTCCTTTATTGTTACTCTAACAGTGTCTCATTCAGTTCTCATTTAGGTCTTTTTGTTTTGTTTTTAAGGGACTTAAAATCCTCTCTCATTAGTGGTAGAAGGAGATTACAATCATTATGGAATTCTGTATTGGCTAATATAATAACTCAATGTCAATTAGCAATTTTGAAGACACCAATCTAAACCTCCCGGTGTATTCAAACCATGTACAGATTTCCAAAAAGTGAAGATTTGGGGTTGTTTTGTTTTGTTCATTTTTGTTGTTATTTTGCTACCAGGGTCTCGTTCTGACCTTCCATCAGCTTCCTAGTTCTTTGGAATCCATTGAGAGAGTTCAGACATGACACACAGAGACAAAGCCATGGGATTTATCCCACGGTAATGTGGGGATACTCTCAAGAGTGAGAATGGACAATGACCAAAGGACCAGTGCAGAGAACACTCTTAGGGAAGGAGAGTGGACAGTAACCAGGGAGGATGTTATGTAGAGTACATGCTTTGGGGGTGCAAGTGCACAAGGGACAACCCAACCATCGTGTAAGCACATTATCAAGGGATGGGAATGGACAATAGCTACACAGACCTTTATGGAGCATATGCTCTTGAGGAATGAGAATGGATGCTAGCCAAAGGTACCTTGTATAAAGCACATTATCAAGGGAGGGGAGTGGGCAGTAGTCAAGAGGGTTTATTTCTCAACCTGTATTTTAGCTAAGTTTTATTATATACTGTAGTGCGTGTACTCGTACAATTATGTGTTGAGGCCAGAAGTAAACCTTTGGTATTTCCATATGTACCCCTTGTTTTGTTTTTTGTTTGTTTGTTTTGTTTGGGGGTTGTTTTTTTGGTTGGTTTGGTTTGGTTTGGTTTGGTTTGGTTTGGTTTGGTTTGGTTTGGTTTGGTTTGGTTTGGTTTGGTTTTTTGAGACAGGGTTTCTCTATGTAACCCTGGCTGTCCTGGAACTCACTTTGTAGACCAGGCTGGCCTCGAACTCAGAAATCTGCCTGCCTCTGCCTCTCGAGTGCTGGGATTCAAGACGTGTGCCACCACGCCCAGCCTGTACCCCTAGTTTTTTGAGACTGATTGTCACTGGCCTGGAACTCACTGATTAAGTTAGGCTGCCAAGCTAGTGAGTCCTGCCTACTGTCTCTATTGTCCCAGAGCTGGGATTATAACTGTAAACCACCACACATAACTCCTTTGCTGAGTTACATCCTCCATTCCTATACTATTTCTTAAACTCCCTAGTTCCGATTCCTTAGGACTGTTTTCATGTCTAGGTGATGGACATGATCATTTTGATTAACTCTTGAGAGAGGGGTATGTTTTTATTCTCTCCCAGAAAGCCTCTGGCTAGATGGTAATCTTAAGATCTTTTGGGCTATTCACAATATTCTGTTTCTACCTGGGGCTAGAAATACAGGTCAGAACACATTCTTTTGCACAATAATCAGTCCTTCTGTTTCAGTCCCTGGTTTTACAGGCTACTGATTGTGAGAAAGGAGCCCAGCCTCCGTGACTTTCCAGCCTATGTGTATTTGTCTAGCAGGTCAAGGCAGAGTCTCCCTGTGGTGTCCAGGCTGGGCTTGGAGTAAAGCTCTCACCTCATCGTCTCAGGTAACAGGCTAAGGTGTGCGCCACCATGTGTGGGCTAGAAGTCTTTGATTCTATACCAAGATTTAAAAAGAAACTTCTGAGAAAATCTGTCTCATACCAAGGGAAAAATCCTAATTGTTGCATAATTAGCTCTTTCAGGATCTAAGGTTGTCAGAGGATGGGGGCTGGGGGAAGAGGCTGACTTTCAGGAGCAGGAAGATTCTAGGAGCTCCTTCAAACAATCCTGTAACTGCTGGCAGGAGAGAAGATATTCTAAAGAGAGACAGTTGTCCCCCCTGTCAACTATCTGACTTTTCACGCTAGAGTTTAACAAGCTTGCAGGTCTTAAAAACAAAACAAAACCAACAAAACAAAACAAAAATGGAGAGAAGTTTCCACTCTACCTGTCATGAGCCTGGGGATGCAGAGGTCTGATTCATCAGCGGGGATCTTACACCCAACAATTCCAATTTTTTTCAGTAGGACATAAACAAAACAGAACAAAGACCCAATCCATTCACCCCTAGGGAAGGACAACCTGTGTCACAGGTAAATCTGTGTACGTTATAGCTTTATTTGTCTCAAGGCTTTCTACAGACTCTAAAGTGGCCACTGCTACCATAGGGAAGGAATTAGAATTTTTTTTTCTCCCGATTCAGCAAAACTACATATGACTCTATTTCCCTTTACCAAATTCTATTTCTAGAGAACACAAAGAAACTAAGGCAGTGAGTGTTTAGACCTAACTACCAGGTAGCAGTTCCAGCCATGTTACCACTGTATTTTGTTTTGTTTTGTTTTGTTTTGTTTTGTTTTGTTTTGTTTTCACAGAAAGAGCTTGGGTCAAAGCTGGTTTTTGCTTGGCCTTCACTATATTCCCTTTCTGTGGCGAATGTGAACCGAGTGTCTATTTTATAAATACGGGGATGTGAACTGAAATGTCACATGAGCTGTGATGCTTTATTATGTTGTTTTATGGGTCATTTTTAAATATGGGTTATTTTATGGAGCTGTGTTACCATGTAGGTCGAAAGCACTGAATATTGGTGAGAGATGCTCCGCTCTCATTACAGCTACCAGGAGGCATGGAGGCTGAATTAATAGACATGGAACAGAGACAACTGCTGTCTTTGCAAAATGCGGGGGGCCATTAAGAGGATCAATCAGTAGGGGGTGGTGTAATCCACCAACATAGGCATTTTCCACACAGTTCTGTTGCTGCATCTCAATGCAAAATGGTCCAGGATTTTTTTTTCAAGTGCATTAAAGAGGAGAGAATCCCAGCAGGGGCTTAATAAAGGATTTTTTTTTCCTTTCGTGCTCCCCCCACCCCCACCCCTTGACTTTTTATTCTTGCAACAAGCTTCATAGTTTGGAAATCATTTTTGAAGTCAGTGTTGTGAATATTAAGTAGGGAAGGAAAAGAGGCCAAGCTGTTACCTTGTAATAAAAATCAGACACAAGCCCTTTCCCACTGCCTGCATAGAAGGCGCAATAGTTTCAGGAACTGGCCTTTCGTTCTCATTCAACAAGCAATATTTAATAGTAACAGTTAAACCTTGAGCAGGTCTTAGTGAGATTATAACCTCTATGCCTTTGTGAAGGACTCCTGTCCTCTAGGGTATAAACTTGAACCTTCTACAGGAGACCAAAGATGTCTTGTTGCCATTGAATTAAACTAAACACGCTAGTGTTGCCCATAACAACAGTTGCTAGGCGACCTTTGCCAGCATGTGGAGGGGCGGGAAACATTGTGGCTCATGGCTCTATTTATCATCATATTTCAGCAGTCTTGCTGAGGGAAGGACCTGACACACACATGACAGAAATGTCACATGCACACTAGAAGAGGGACATGGGCTGAGAAATCTTCAATAGTTGTTATACCTCTGCCTGTGTGATTTCTTGACTGACATTCACTGTAGACATAGAGCTGTATGCCTGTACTAGATTTAGAATGTGTCCAGCCCACCTCTTCTAGGGAAGACCAGGAGGGAAGGGAAGAGCACAGGGGAGAAATAATGAAAATGTCATTCCTGTGTCAGCAGTGGGTCTGTGGCTCTAGCAACAACTGACATCGCTCCACACACAAACAGCACTCACCCCCAATAGACACTAGTTTGGAATATCAGTTAGTCAGGTATGGTGGTGCCTGTGGGGTAATCTCAGCACTCAGAGGACTGAGGCAGAAGAACTGCTATGAGTTGTGAACCATTCTGGCACACATAAAAGGGCCCTGTTTCAGGCCATCTTCTGATATAATTGAGATTAAAGGTCATAGTACAGTTCCATTTCTGAGGTATGTACCACTATAGATTGTTTACTGATTGGGGTATGTATGGGATTACGTGGAGGGCAGTTTACATGTGTATGACAGGGCATGCATGAGTGTGTGTGTGTGAGTGTGTGTGTGTGTGTGTGTGTGTGTGTGTGTGTGTGTGTGTGTGTGTAGGCCAGAGGACAACCTCTAGAGTCATTCCTTTAAAAACAACCTTGGAGCCGGGCGTGGTGGCGCACGCCTTTAATCCCAGCACTCTGGAGGCAGAGGCAGGCGGATTTCTGAGTTCGAGGCCAGCCTGGTCTACAAAGTGAGCTCCAGGACAGCCAGAGCTATAAAGAGAAACCCTGTCTCGAAAAACCAAAAAAAAAAAAAAAAAAAACAACAACCTTGTTCTTTGAAGTATTGTCTCTCATTGGCCTGATTCCTACCAGGTAGGCTAGGCTTGGCTGGCCAACAAGCCCCAGGGCTCCCCTGTCTCCTTTCCCAGCACTGGAGTTATTAATGTGTGCTACCTCGCCTAGATTTTAGGGCAATTCACTTTTTAAAAGATGTACCATCTCATCAAAGTGTCCCCACTGTTCATTGAGCCAATTGGCTGAACATCATTGGAACTTAAACAGGTGTTTTCAAAAGTCACACCACCATTTGAGAAGAGCACCTGCTCACTGCCTCCCCACCCTTCCCCTTGTTCTCTCTTACACTGGGCCAGAACATGAAGTCTCAGCAGCTGGATGAGATCCACAGTTTAAGAATTTAGATTGTAGCTGGATTGAAACCCACCTTGATTCCACCACCCTCTTTTTGCCAGGCCTAAAGGAACAGTCCTCAAAAAGCTTTTTTTAAAAAGCAATTATATAAAGCTACATTTAAGTAGAACAAATTAAGATGTTCACGAGTGTATTAATCCATGCAGTCACACAGTGTAAGCAGCATCTCTGTTTGAGACCTTCTGACTCCTGAAGGATACTGCTCATCACCACAAAAGAACCGAGAAGGAAGAATCTCTAGGATATTCTGTATGAAAGTGCCAGGTGATTAAAATGCCAGTAGCTATGGAGAATGTCAGACCCACCTTCTGTATTCTGCATTCTCAATATTAGAATCACACAGAGATGATACTTGTACAGGTTGCAAGGAAGGAAGAATAGAAATCAATCAGTGGAGGGAAAAGAGCATCTTCCTGTAAAAACAAAAGGGAGAGAGGAAACAGCCATGTAAAGGGGTCTTTAGAGAAATTATTTTCCAAAGGAAGAAATAAAAGGACTGATGATCACATTAGTTGTCAGAACAGCGCAGGGTAAGTCCCTGGCTCTGGGGTCATGTCTGAGCTCACCTGCAGTTGCTCCTGCTTACTGCTGAGCCACATCAGGACAGATATGCCATCTAGAAAAGCCTCTGCTTGTCCTGTAAATGTGGGACATAATTATTTTTAGTTCCCTGGCAGAGTGAGTGTGAGAATCAGCTGACTGAGAGAATAAAGGGCTTTGCAGTGTGCTTGGCACAAGGGAGCTGGCAGCAGACGCTGGTGTGGTATAGCTGGTTTCTCATTGCTACTGATAAATGGCAGGGAAAGTTCTTGGGCACAACTCCAAGAGGGAGCAATGGAGTGGACTTGACCAGGAGAGCAGCCATTGCTACTTAGCCAATTGTAGATGGGGGATATTGTATACAGAGGTGGGATTAAGGGCAGACCTATTCCAGGACACTGGGATGTCATGGATGGAACTGGACACAATGGCTACTACAAGCCAGTTAGAAACCAGGGCTATATTACTTTGCCACTAGAGAATGTCAGAGGATGACCTCAGCCAACAGCAGCAGCAGCAGTAGGCTCAGTACTCAACGTTTCAGCTGACCCAGAATAAACTATAGAATCCCAGAAGGGACATAAAGTGGTCAACATAATGAACAGCACTTGACTCCCACTTGGGAGTTCCTCGAATTATCCCATTAGGGTGTGGCAAGAGCCAAAGAGCACATACAGGCCATAGGCCTAATATCCTTTCTCTTTCTCCTCCTCCTCTTTCTCCTCCTCCTCCTCTTTCTCCTCTTCCTCCCCCTCCTCTTTCCTTTCTTCCTTCCTCCCTTCCTCCCTTTCTTTCTTTCTTTCTTTCTTTCTTTCTTTCTTTCTTTCTTTCTTTCTTTCTTTCTTTCTCCCTTTCTTTCTTTCTTTCTCCCTTTCTTTCTGTCTTTCTTCCTTCCTCCCTTTCTTTCTTTCTTTCTTTCTTTCTTCCTTCTTTCTTTCTCCCTTTCTTTCTGTCTGTCTTTCTTCCTTCCTCTCTTTCTTTCTTTCTTTCTTTCTTTCTTTCTTTCTTTCTTTCTTCCTCTCTTTCTTTCTTTCTGTCTTTCTTTCTTCCTCCCTTTCTTTCTTTCTTTCTTTCTTTCTTTCTTTCTTTCTTTCTTTCTTTCTTGTCTTTTTCTTTCTCTTCTCTTTCTGTACTTAACAAAGAGGAAAGCTATTGCTCAAAGCATATGACTGATACCTGGTGAAGTGGGTCAGTGCAAGAAATATAGGAAACATGACCTAGTATGTGACTTCTGAACCCCAAATGCCACATTCCTGAACTGTGACTTGCTGTACTGACTCAGGCTCTGCCCCAGGTCACTCGCTCTGCAGTGAGCTTCAGAGCAACTGTGCGACAGCGCGCCCCTTGGATGCCCAGGAGCTCACTCACCTGAACAGTACCTGGGTGT
The DNA here is from genome assembly GCF_978045245.1 of Mus caroli. NCBI lineage: Eukaryota > Metazoa > Chordata > Mammalia > Rodentia > Muridae > Mus > Mus caroli. Next base: position 178,025,034 of record NW_028227257.1, on the reverse strand, counting down.
TTTCCAAGTTCCTCACAGCCCACTAATTCTAAATTGATCTTTAGGAACAGTTTTCGACCCAGTGGGATAGACTAGGAGACTGATCACCTCCCCATTCCAAAAGATGCAGTTTTGAGACACATTCTACAAGGTCCCTTAGGGATCCCCAGTGATTCCGATCCTCATGTCCTGTCTCAGTGTAAAGCCTGGTAACTTTATGTGGTGGTGTCTCTTCTTTCCTGCGCTCCTCCACCCTCCCTTCATCAAGTCCTGAGATTTCCTCATCGATTGAATGTCATACTCTGCTCTGAAGGGGTGTCAAACTAAGACAGTGTTTTTAATCTTCAGCAAAGATAGTCCTATCTGTTCTTTGCCCAGAAGTAGGCTAAGACCCAAAGCCCAAGTTCACAAATGAGGGAGGTGAGTTTTCCTCAAAACATCCATTGTCCTTATTTGAAGTCTTTTCTATTCTGATGTTTGCCTGATAAATCGATTGTCCATTTATTTCTTGGCTGACCATCTTCTGAACCTCTTGCTGACTTAGGAGAATCTTCCATGCATTGAGAATGGCAGGCTCCTGTTGCCCAGGCTGGACTGAACACATGTTTGTGACTGAGACTCTGCCAATGGATGTCCCTGCCTGGACTTCAACATTGTCACAAACACATACCATAAAGTAGTTAGAGAGTAAAAGGGGCCATCCAAGGTTTAGTGAGAGTGTTAAGTGTTCAATGTTGTGGGCCACCATCCCATTGCAACCTGAACCTCACTCATCCCATGACTCTTATACTCTAATGTCCTTCTCATTTCAGTAATCCTCACAGAACTTTCCAGCAACATTTCTTTTTCTTGAATCATCCAGAATCACTTTCTTCTATCACAACCAAAAGCCTTTATCCATGATGCTAAAAGACCAAGCCAACAGTTCATGACATAGGCACCACACTTGGGAAAAGATGTCCCTCTTAAGGATCTAGGGTGAGGCTGGAATGGTTTTGTTCTTTTACTTTATTGATTTAGATTAAAGGCTTAGACATTGTATTAGTCAGGGTTCTCTAGAGTCACAGAACTTATGGATAGTCTCTATATAGTAAAGGAATTTATTGATGACTTACAGTCTGCAGTCCAATTCGCAACAATGGTTCAGTAGTAGTTGTGAATGGAAGTCCAAGGATCTAGCAGTTACTCAATCCTACAAGGCAAGCAAGTGAAGGAGGGAGAGCGAGACTCCCTTCTTCCAATGTCCTTATGTGGTCTCCAGCAGAAGGTGTAGCCCAGATTAAAGGTATGTTCCACCACACCTTTAATCCCAGATGACCTTGAATTTGGAGATCTCCCTGTCTTAATCTTCTGAAATCCATAGCCACTATGCCTCAAGATCTCCATACCAAGATCCAGATCAGAAACTTCTATCTCCTAGCCTCCAGATTAGGGTCACTGGTGAGCCTTCCAATTATGGATTGTAGTTCATTCCAAATATAGTCAAGTTGACAACCAGGAATAGCCACTATAGACACCAAGAAGACCATCCCTTGTAGAAAGTCTTCAAAAAAGTGAATGGAAGCCTCAGAGGGACTCCATGGAGGACCAGCATGGACTTAAAAAAAAGACAACAACATTTACTTGGGGATGGCTTACAGGTTCAGAGGTTCAGTCCATTATCATCAAGGTGGGAGCATGGCAGCATCCAGGCAGGCACGGTGCAGGCAGAGCTGAGTTCTACGTCTTCATCCAAAGGCTGCTACTGGAAGACTGACTTCCAGGCAACAAGGGTGAGGATCTTATACCCACAGCCACAGTGACACACCCATTCCAACCAGGTCACACATATTCCAACAAGGCCACACCTCCAGATGGTGCCACTCCCTGGTCCAAGGATATACAAACCATCACAAAGGCCTACCTGTTTATAGTCTTCCTGCTGAATACTTGTTATGGAAACTGGTTAGAACCTTTTATCTTGGGAAATTTCTCTCTCTCTCTCTCTCTCTCTCTCTCTCATTTATTTATTTATTTTGTTTATATATCAGTTTATTTCAATGGTAAGAGGGAGACTAATGTCTTATGCATAGTGAACATATGTTCTTCTACTGTACTACAATGCTAGCCCTTAAGGAGGCTTTTTGTTCGTTTGTTTGTTTGTAAAGTGATGGAAATTCAACCCAAGGGTTTGTGCATGCTAGGCAAATGCTCTACCACTCATCCATGTCCCTAATGTTCTCGTATCATTAAATATCAAAGGTTGGATTTTTATGTGTATGTATGTGCACATTTATGTAAGTGCACGTGTGTGAGTGCACATGTATGTGTGTGCATGTGGAGGCCATGCACTTTGGACATTGTTCCTGGAATGCCATTCACCTTGGATTTTTTGAGACATAGTCTCACACTGACCTGGAGTTTGTCAGCTAGGCTAGGTTTGCTGGTCAGCAACCCCCTGAGAGTCACCTGTCTGCCTCCCACGCTCTGGGATTACCTGTATGTGCCTGTGGATTTTTGGAATTGAACTCAGATTCTCATGATTGCATGAAAAACACTTTTCCCACTGGGCTATCTCTCCAGTCCCCTCAAAGACTGGAATCTTAGAAATATTTGGAATAGGGATTATGGTGTGTATTTATTTCATGTATTTGAAACCCATGGCAGCTTGATTCTAATGACTTCCTTTGCCTGCCATATGGCAAAATGAGTACATATTCCCAAGGATAGAAGATAGTCTGCCAAGGCGTGGGCCTCTGAATCCTTCCTTTGAACTCTGCAACTGCACAGCTGTCTGGGGCTGACTGGAGAGACCTTGGTAGAAGGCTCAACAATAGAACACGTGGCCATGGTTGCTCTGTAATACCCATGTTAACAGGCATACTGCTCAGTAACAACACCCACTGAAAAACTGGACAGGATTTACATTGATATGGAAGTTGTATTACAGATCACAGAAGGATAGATAGACATACAGATAGATATCTTTATGGCTATACATTTCAAAAATTGTATATATGAATAACCATAAAACTCTCTGTAGCAATTCAGAAGTAAGTGTTATGGAAAGGAGAAAATGGGCGTGGCCCTGACAAGAGACAGAATAGGTTACCCTTCCCCAATGATACAGCACAGACTGAGAAGATATGGGTTTCATCACAAGCTATAGGTGGAATAGTTACTGATTCAGAGGTGAGCTGGACATGATGATATACATCTGTAATCCCAGCACACAACCAGCCTGGACTACATATATCCTTTCATTTCATTTTGAAGAAATGAGAAGACAGGTGTCTCTTCTATTTCCATCATGTATTTATGTAGCAGCAAACAATAGTTGGGAAAATACAGTGGATATTAATGCCTTAAAGTCTGCACTTTGAGCCATTTTTTGTGACTCTGTTTCTCTGTAGTCTGTGGGTCCTTATAAGAGTGATTGATCTAACGGAGAGCCATAGGGTCCTTATTGACTGTAGGTCTTGGAAAGATAAAAGAGAAGGAACTGAACGCTCAGAGTAGACACTTCCCAGGTGCTCATGGCTCAGAGTCACAGCCATCTTAATAAGAAAGAGTTGGTTTTAGTTGGAAGTTCATGTAGGATTATCAAGTTCTATTTCCAGAATATGGCCAGGGCTCCTCTGACTACGTGTTACCCATATTACCTTGATATTAGATATGCTTTTAGACTGCCAACCCAATCCTAGAGCCTCACCCCCATGGCCGCATTTTAGGGCAACAACTCAGCACCCCTGTATTTGGTGTGCTGGTTAGTGACTGTGAAGAACTCCCTCGGGCCTAATTTATCATCAACTTCAGAATTCCTGTGAGGTGTCCAGTAGACACAAGGGAGAGCAAGTTGCAGATAAAAACTTCGGGTGATGTTTTGAGTTGTGTTGTGGGCCGCCTCAGGTGTTCAGCATCCCTGGATACCCACACCATCTGGTCTGGTGCAGGGTATCAGAGGTTGACATGCATAGCCCTGGACATCTCCCTCTCCTTCCTCAGGAGAAATTCTAGGAAACAGGGGATCATGATCAATATCTTTAGAACTGTGATGTCAAGCATTCAGTCATGGACCATGCATTTCATTTATTTGCTCCCCTGCTGCTGAGCATAAAAAGAACACGTGTTCTGGGTGAGCTAGGGAGAAATATCTCCTTTCTTATCCATCAGCTAAGCAGACATTTCTTAGCCCCGTTTATCTCCATACTGCATCCAAGCAAAGATGTGTGAGTTGTCATCAAGTGGCAAAACATTGCCCCCTGTTAGAATCTCTTCCTTCTGTCATTTAGATGTATGGTTGTAGAATGACTTTCAAAAAACATCTCTCTGGTCTTATGAATACTAGGTTAAAACAACCATGAAGGCGAGGGGCTGAGGAGATGGCTCAGTAGGAAAAGTGCTTGTGTGCAAGCATGAAAACTTGAGTTTAGAGCCTCAGCGTCCTATTAAAAAACCAGGTCTACCAGAATACAACTTTAGACCCAGAACTAGGGACGCAGAGACAGGTAGATTCTTGAAGCTAATTGGCCAGCCAATCTAGCTAGATCAGCAAGCTCTGGGTTCAGCAAGAGACTGATTTGAGCCCATTGGACACGCAAACTTTATATGCCCCAGTACAGGGGAACGCCAGGGCCAAAACATGGGAATGGGTGGGTAGGGGGGTGGGGGAGAGGGTATGGGGGACTTTTAGGATAGCATTGGAAATGTAATTGAGGAAAATACATAATAAAAAAATATAAAAAATAAAAATAAGATGAAAAGCAGCTGAGGGAGACATCCAGGATCACCCTCTGGCCCCCACATGCACGTGTACCCATTGCACATGAACATAGATACACACACATATACACTGAAGCATGTGCACACACATATACACTGCAGCAGCGTCTGGATGTGATGTCAGTACACATGTCACAGAAACCAGCCAGGCTGCCCTGGCACTACCATCACACTGAGCCGCTTCTTGTCTTCTGCCTGTGCTAACAGCATTCTTTTGTAGAGATCCCAAAGCAATTAGCCTTTCAGCTTACCAGCTTATATTCTCCACTCTATCCCTATTCTGTGGGTTTGCAAACATTAAACATTCAGACAGTAAACATTTAATGATTGCTTCCATTGTCCCAGGTATCTCTGGGAGCATTGCCTGTTGCTCGCAGTAATCCTGTGGTGTACATATCATTCCCACTTAGAGACAAGGATACCGAGTGTCAAAGGGTTAGAAAGTGCCCAAGAATCATGCCCATGAATCATGCTGCTGGTTTGTGCCTGGGACAAGATGGGATACAGACCTGCCTAACTCATAATTTTCATTTGGATTTAGGGTTGTGGCTTGAGTGCTAAGAGCTGCCTGGTATGTTCAACAATATAGGTGAAAATAATAAAGAGAATTTTTTCTACTCTACAACCCTATCTGTGCAACCAAAGTTATTGCATGGGCTTAGGGGAATCTGTGAGAATTCTTAGGAGTAGAAATCATGACAGCCGGGAAAGAAGCAAGGGATAATGACAGCTATTGCTATGAGGCACCTGCTGGGTGCCAGCACTATGGGGTGGCCTATTTTTGGGACATTCATATCCATTTTGTGATATAAAGACTTTTTGTTCCCATTTTATAGGTGGGGAAGCTGAGGCCTACAGCAGCTAAGGAAATTTCCTGATGACACATAGCTGATAATGAACAGAGGGCAACTCTTTTCCATTTTGGTGGTATTCAGACTCCACATCTTAACCATGCCCACAGTGGTGACCAATAAAAGCGTCTCTAAACTCAGTGTTTTTGACTCATAATTCCTGGAGAACTAGGGTGATATGTTTCTGACTTTGGCAGTCTGCCATAATAGTGAACGTCTCCAGTCTGCGAGATGGTGTAACAAATACCATGAAGTGTACACAGATGCACACACACATTCACACACACACACACACACACACACACACCTCAAAATTAAATCAGCTCACCTCCGTGGGCATGGACAGAATGAAGCAAATTGGATAATTCCACCGATTCTCGAAGAGCAAGAGGACAATTCCAGTTTGATATGGGACAGAGTCCCATAGAGTGAGCATAGGCTGGCTGGGTTGTGAAAGCTTTGAGCTGTATTTCAGTATCCTGACTCACATTTCTTTCTGTTTTATATAGAATTGATTGACTTTACAGTACTTGGTTGTTTTTTTTTAAAGGTGTGTGTGCATGTGTGAGAGAGAGAGAGAGAGAGAGAGAGAGAGAGAGAGAGAGTGTGTGTGTGTGTGTGTGTGTGTGTGTGTGTGTGTGTGTGTGTGTGCATGTATGCCTGTATCTGTGTGTGATGTATTAGGACAGCTTGAGAAGTAAAAGGAGAACAACAGTAGATGTAAGGGTGTAACTCTGTGGTTGAGGCTTTGTTTTGTCCATGTGAGGCCCTGCCTTCAGTCCTCAGTGATTCAAGAGATGGGGGAGAAACAGATAGATTCAAATGCATTTTATAGAAGACTATATACATATTTACATATTACATATGAATGTATGTTTTATATAGAATTGATTATATATTGAATTATATATTATATAACTATATATAATATTATTATGTTATATTAAATATTAAATATATCCTTCTTTGGTTCCATTTCCACACGTGATTTCATTTTTAGAGGGGCAGTTACTTAACGAAGTCACAGTGGCAAGGGGATATCCATATGAACCGGCAATCCCAGCAGTACTTACGTTAGGCTGTGGGCTGTAGTTTCATGCTTACACTATACCTTGGTTAAAATGGTACTGAGGGAGCATTTAGCATGGAAACTAACTACTGAAGCGGCCTTGACTTATGGAGAGAGGCTGGAAGCTAAATTGACCTCCCTCCTACCCCTACCCCACTCCCTGCTTTTAAACAGCAAGGGTTTGGTCACGATTTTTCTTAATATAAGGAAATTAATTGGATATATTTTTCAATTACTAAAAGAAATAAACAAATGGAAATTGGTGATTTGTTTTCATCCAGAACTTAATCTGCATTAACTGAATTACTCCAGATACATGAATTCCCCTGTTAGCTTGATTGCAAGTTGGCTCAAATTCATTTTTATTGTTTGCTCTGTATTAAAAAATCTGTGCCTTGTGTTGAGCAGCCTTGCCGCTCTTCTAGAGGAACAGAGTTCAGTTCCCAGCACCAATGTCAGGCCACTATCAACCTCCTGCTCCTCCAGCATCAGGGGCCATAACGCCTTCCTCTGGTATTTCTGGGTACTGCGCTAACATGGGCACTCACAAACATACACGGAATTTAAAATAATGCTTTAAAAAGACTTTTTAAAAAAATATTATTTATTTATTTTTATGTATATGAGTACACTATAGCTGTCTTCAGACACACACCAGAAGAGTGCGTCAAATCCCATTACAGATGGTTGTGAGGCACTATGTGGTTGCTGAGAATTGAACTCGGGACCTCTGGAAGAACAGTCGGTGCTCTTAACCGTTGAGCCATCTCTCTGACCCTTTAAAAAGACTTTTTACAAATCTTCCCTCTTGTCACTTTTGATTCTAAACAGCACTGTCTCGAGTGAACTTCACTGTGCACTTAGAACCTCAGCTCCCTACCTTCCCTTAAGAGATCCAGGCAAACAAAACACCATCTCCTTCTGCAAAATTAAACAATGCAAACCAGCTAAAGAAGAGGTATATATACAGTTAATCATACAGAGTACTTGTAAAGTCAACAGGAGCATCAATGACAATCCTTCTCAAAACACACTCAAATAGGATAGTCCCATTGTGAAAACATTGTCATTACATACTGCTTATGAGTATATCAAATTTAAATTTTAGCCCCTCAAAATTGCAACAAAACAACAGGTTTTTTTTTTCCCTAACATCAGAAGCCTTAAGAATAAATTAGTTTGATTAAAATGGGATCTGGTCAGAAAGCTGAGTCAGATAAATGATTATGAAGCCATCCCCAAGTACTTAGCAATGCTGTTCATTGCCACTTGTGGGTCGGGAACCAATGAGAGGTAGGAGGGAGGCGATAGTCTAGGGAACAAAGTCTAACCGATCTCCAAATTTCTAGTCTACTGAAAAAAGTCTATGAAGATGGACCACATTGGTATTATATGACAAATACAGAAGGAAGGACATTTCATATAGTCCTGGTGTGGTGTTCAGCTGAGGGTTTATGATGGCTGGAATGGGGTGGGGGAGTATATGAGCCAAAAGGTTCCAAGTTGAGGAGAAGCATGCTTGAAGTTCTGAGTTTAACAGAAAATGTGTCCCCTTGGAAGGGATGGACACAGTAGAACAATCTCTCTGCAAGTACAGGACTTCCAGGAGGGCAGTAAATTAATGAGGCTCAGTGAGTGAGCACCAGAGCTCCAAAGGTTTGCTTAGAACCTGTGCTAACCAACTTTGACTTTATACTGACTGTCATGGTCACCCCTGAAGTTCATTAAAAGCAACAGAAATGTGTCAGAGGAAACCCTCTTGGTCTGGGATTGAAGAACCAAGTAGGGTCTTGGGGAGGAAGCAGACTGAAGAACAGGAAAGAAATCTGCCAGGAGACAAAATGAAGTGATGGGGAAGCCAAGCTGGTGGTGGCTGCAGAGAAGGGGAATTCTCGGGATGTAGAACCAGTGGGTTATTGATAGCTTTGCTGTGGTGGGTGATGGAAGGCAGAGATTAAGGATAGTGCCGGAGTTGAATTGCATCTCCCCAGTATCCTGTGTTGAATCTTAATGCCCTGTGTCTTTATGACAAGATGACATTTGGACACAGACATGGGGACAAAATGAAAAGACACAGGTAAAAACTGTTCATCTCAACACCGAGTGGGAAGATCTAGAACAATTTCTCCCTTGTGGCTTGCAGAAAGGTCAACCCTGGTGACAATTGAGCTAGGGAATTCAGCCTCCAAGACTATGAAATGGTGAATTTCTATGATTTAAGCCTCCAAGGGTAAGGAGCAGGAGCAGAAAAGGGCTCCTGATATGAGTGGCATGAACACAGCTTTGAGCCTATTAGTTGTGCTCTAGTTGGCTATGGCATGGATGGTCAAGGCTCAGGAGAGAAAGCTGGATGTGTAGTGACTGATTTGGGAGAGTCCCTGGCATGTAAGCAGGATCTGACACAGCAGAGAGGCCTTTGGGGGAATATGGTGTAGAAGGTGACATGAGAGAGGGTGAGCCCTGCTCTAACTTTGACTGGATTCTTTGCTTCTGTGACAAATAAGAGCTTCGTTATGTGCTGTCTTGGAATAGTTGCCATAGGAACCAGCAATAGAGTAGTATGTAGCAAGACCACCCAGAGGCTGTACTCAGGTATGACATGGGTTAAGAAATTGAACCTTGAGATGGTCCTAGACACAATGATGAGATTCTGACCCTCACAAACTTGTTGAAGACAAGAGCTAGAAAACCCAAATATTAAATTGCTAATTTCTGTTGAGAAATAGAAGCATGTGGTAAGACATACATGTGTGTCTGCCTAACCAGCTATTTTTGCAAATGGTAGGAGAGATGGAGAGAGAAACACAGTACAGGCATCAAAGCGTTGTTTGGTGTATGTCAATGGATAAGCATTAGAATTAGAATTTTACCCCTGTAAGCTGACTCATAGGATGCTGGTATCTGAAAACTCTTCACAGGAAAAAGTGGTTCAGAGTTTAACAAAAATGCTAGCAATTTTAACATTGCAAACTACTTCCCAGGCAAGTACATTAGCCTATCTTTTGGATTTTTAATGATTTTTTTTTTAGGCAGTGTCTCATATATCTCAGAGTGACATTATTATTTATCTCAGGATGATCTCTAATCTCCCTTCTCAAGTACTGGGATTATAGATGTGTACCACCTTTGAGATTTGTTTGAGATAGGGTCTCACTCTGTAGCCCAGGAACTAATTACGTAGCCACCCTGGGCTTCAAACTCATGGCAAGCATCCCAAGTGTTATGAGTCCAGGTCTATATCCTCAGGTCTGCTATTAACCAGTCTTAAATAGCTGGAAACATGATCTTTGTTCTTAGGGGTGATGTTGAAGGAAGGAGTGAAAGAAAACACAATTCATCTGGACTTTCCAAGGACTTTCCTATCTCATGGGACGATTGTCACAGAGAAAATTACGACCATCTAGTGTCAAGTGTTCTAGGAGAACTACAAAAGGCCACAGGAGACAATCACGTGCCAGGGCAGCCTCTCAGAGGAAGGTGTCTATCTAGAGGTGCTTGCTCCATGTTTAGAAATAAAAACTCGTTGATTTTAAGACATTCTTTAGAAATAGGGCTGTATTAGTACCGTTTTTCATTTTTGTTGTTGTTTATTTGTTTTTACTGAGGAGGCACAGATCTAAGTCTTTTCCTTGGAGGAGGTCATCCCTCTCCTCTTTGATAAATGGGCAATCTTCTCTTCCCCACAGAACTGTGGACTCTGAGGAGCTCCTGGCACCAATTTATCTTTTATCACAGGAGGGATTTGAGGGAATGCCGGGCAAAGCCTGTTTCTGCAGATGATTGATTTCAGTTAGACTTTTACCAGCAATCAATTAATAGGAGTGTAGAGGTATAGGGGCAGGGAATCATGCTGCAGCTACCTGTACAGTCATGGAGAAGAGTTCAGCAACAGGGAGGTGGAAGGATCGGCCTGTTCCCTCCAGTCACAGTTGCCTCTTGGAGGAGCATATATGAGATTCTTGTAAGCCATGAACTATAAAGATTGTATCTAAGGTCTAATGGCACTGGAATCCACTGCCTTCCATAGGACAACCCTTCCTAGATGTTAGCTTTGACTAGTGTTGGGGAAGAAATAGGGGGATTCTTGGCTACTACAGTGTTCTTATAGAGATAGCGATTAAAAACAAAACAAAACAAAACAAAACAAAACAAAACAAAACAAAACAAAACAAAAAAACAATACTCGGAAGGGTCAGTATGCCAATCTGCTAAGAGGTTGTATCTGCTTCATCCAGAAGTGGAGACCATAGCAGGCGTCATCTCATGGGACTGGGAGTTCCCTTACCAGTGGCTCTAACATCTTATTAATTTCAAAGCCCACTGAGTCACCAAGATATTGTACCACAAGAAAATGTAAGCAATATTACTCTTTGCAAAGCTTTTACTCCCGGTGCTGTCCTGAGTTCATCTATTTAAATTCATGACTGAACTTGGGAGGAAGGGTGTGGCCCTAGTACAAGGAGAAGGGTCGTTTGCAATGACATCACACTTTGAATGGTTTAGAGGTAGCTTCTAACTTGAATCCTTTATGATGTTAATTTATACAGTCTGTTATTCCTGGTGTTTCTGTCTGTCTCCCACTGTCCCTTGCTCCTGCCCTTGCTCTCTTTTCCTTCCTGCCTTCTAAGGAAGACCTTAACTATAAGCCCTCCCGAATAGCTATCCTTACCTTTGACAAGTTCGCTCAGCGGTGAGCTCATGCTTAGCTATGCTTGCCAGCACCTCTGCTTCCAAATTCAAAGCTGCACTCACATGGAATAATGAAACCTTCTGCTAAGAGAGGCTGACTGAGGTTAGTTGATAATTATTCTTCCCTGCCAACAAAGAACACAAACACACAGGAGTTTCTAATGATTTCACAGCTAATTTGTATGCACCAAAAATAATTAACATCATGTAAATTTTCCTTGCCAGTTGAGTCTTATTTGAATATCGAGAGATATGTCATTCTAAAATAATTTCATACTTCACTGATGAACTAGAATTGAGACATTGGATGCCTATGGCATGCAGGTGCTGGTGGGCAAGTGCTCCTCAACAGAAGACAGGAATATCTAAACGGTCCAGAGTCAGTTACCATCCTTCAAGAGAGACAACAGTCTTAAGGCTGTTATCTATGGAAGCAAGGAACACTTTCTCAACATTCAACACAGAACCACAGTCCCTGTAGTAATACTGATGGGTTCGGACGTAAAATCATTGGCATGAGAATTCCTTTTGAATTTCAAATAACAAGTACAGATGTGCTTGGATTCTCTCTACTATTAAAAGATGATGGGCTGGAGAGACGGCTCAGCGGTTAAGAGCACTGACTACTCTTCTGAAGGTCCTGAGTTCAAATCCCAGCAAACACATGGTGGCTCACAACCATCTGGTGCCCTCTTCTGGGGTGTCTGAAGATAGCTACAGTGAACTTACATATAATAAATAAAGAAATCTTTTTAAAAAGGAAAAAGAAAGAAAAGAAAAGATGATGCAGATATACGTATACCAATCCAGTTCTAAAGAAAACAGTGAAATTAGTTTAGTTATGATGGAAAACAAAATACCATTTCCTCAGAATACTGAACACAGAAGTGTCATATGATTCAGCCATTCCATTTCTGGATTTGTTTCTGAGTATAGATTCACAGATGAATGGATAAAGAATGCATCACATACACACACACACACATGTGCACACACACACCACATACATATGACACATTCACACATACACTTAAAACACACTTATCACACACACACATAACATATACTCACACACATACACACACATCATGGAGAGAGAGAGAACATAGAGAGGGCAGGGGCTGTTATTCATCCATGAGGAGGAAGAAAGCATATTCTAACACTGGATGGAACTAAGGGTTTTGTGTAAGTAAAATAATCCAGAAACACAGCTGCATGGCCTCTCTTGCACATGAAGTCACAACAAGCTGGCCTGCAAATAGAACACTGATTACTAAGAACTGGAAAGGATGCAGAACAAGAACGATGGTTGGACATGATCAATACATATAATATGCACGCAGCATCCCATTAATATGTATTAGCAAAATATTAATACTTAGAGTATACTAATAACACCCAAGAGGAAAAGAACAGTGTTGAGTCTTCCCCAGATCACACCGTGGAGGGTTTGCTCTGAAAGGCTGTAGGAAGAGTACAGCCCCACCCAGGATCTGCCATGAGGTATCTCACCTGATCCCCAGTCTTCCGTCCCCACAGTCTTTGAGGCAGTGAAACTAGGCTTCTATTTTCACTAAAGCCCCATGTTTGGCTCTTCTCCCACAATCTATGTACCCAGGAAGAAGTCATCCCATACCCATTTAGGACAAGTCCTGGCTCTAGTTCTCCCCAGAGTCCTGACTCGGTCCAGAAGAGGTAAGTCACTTCCCATCCAAAGGACAGCATGTTTGATGACATGTCAGCTTCACTTTCATGCTTCCCAACTGTGGACCTGGGTATGCACATGTGTCTCCTGTGCCCAAATCTTGGTGAACACCTGGGTAGGCACCATTCTTATCTCCTGTGAACTTTCTAATGGGGTTGAAATGTGAGATCATAGAATGTTCAAGAGGAAAACAAATCAAAGCACTGTGTCCATCAGTCTTAGGGTCTTATTGCCCTGAAGAGACACCATGATCAGTGCAAGTCTTCTAAAGGAAAACACTAACTGGGGCTGGCTTACAGTGTCAGAGGTTCAGTCCGTTACCATCACAGAGGGGATGGACCATGAAGGTGTGCAGGCAGACATCCTGCTGGAGAGTACCTGATAGTTCTTAACATCTGGATCAGAAGGTAGTGGGTAGAGCTTGCGCATATTAGACCTCAAAGCCCACCTCCACCATCACACACTTCCTCCAACAAGGCTACATTTCCTAATAGAGCCACTCCCTAAGGCCAAGGATCCAAATACATGAGTCTATGGGGCCATTCCTATTCAGACCCTCACACTGGGCTGGAGGGTGAAATGATGCATTTTGCAGCAGGCTTCCATTGTTTTTGGGTAAAACTTGCTGAGTCACCTGACTGCACAGTTAATTCCCACCTCCACTCCCATATTTGCAATATTCTTTTAAGCTTTATTCAAGATCTGCAAATAGAAGCCCTAAGAAAAGCTTCCCACACGAGTGGGAGAAAACTCTGCACCCTGCTATCGTATTCTGTGGGGAATCCTGTGATTATGCGCAGTTGTATTGCATGTGCTTTTAATCTTTCATTAGCTTTATACTTTTTCTCTCTCAGAGAAAGAAGATCCCAAACTAAAAATTCACTTTCTTACTTTTAGGTTATGAAGCTAAAAAATTACAGTTCAAAAGAGAGAGACAGAGAAAGTCATTTTTTAATGCTTTCACAAAGACTCGGTAGTCTGTGGTCCTAATGATTATATTCTGATGATAAATTAACTTAACAATGCCCTGCAATTTAAGTAGCAGACAGCATAGAAATTCTTGGTCCTTTCAGCCCTGAACAGTACATATTGATGGTTTTAATGATTGAAGGCCTGGCTTGTTTTTCATTAAAGTGTACACATGGAATCTAAAATAACTTTTGAACTCCCAGGAAAACATTTATTTTCTGACTTTTCCATTAATGTCAAGACAGTGGCTTCTGGAGTTGATGAAATCTACCTTTCTGTTTAACTGGCTGTTGTTATGACGTTTCAACAGAGTAACGTTGGGGTGTGTGTGTGTGTGTGTGTCATGAGTACATGTGTGTGTATGAGTTCACATGTGCGTTCATATGCACACATACCTGTGAGGAAGCCAAAGAAGAGGGTGTCAGTGTCCAGTTCTATCATTCTTGGCTTTTGCCTTTGAGGCAGCATCTGTCACTGAACACAGAGCTAGCCTGGCGACCAGTAAATCCCAGATATCCCCCACCCCCATCCCCGTCTCCATTATCAGCAGTGCCGGGTTTTGGGGCATGTTCAACCATGCACAGCTTTTCATATGGGTATTGGGGATTTGAACTCAGGTCCCCATGCTTGTCAAGCAAGCACTCCTACCCACTGAGAAATCTTGTTTTAAAATTTCACATTTTGTCTGAAATCTAAACTAAATGGTTCAGTCCATCATGCTTGCTTTAAGGTTTCTGGAAATAAGTTGGAAAATGGAAAAAAATGTGACTTATTTATGTACCTGTTAGTTTTACTAGTGTCATTTTTATATATATTATTAAGTTCAAGAGTATCTTAGCAGAGACGCTATTGCTTTGTAGGCCTGTGTTTATGATTAGATATTGCGCAAAGCACATTTTAAAAGATCACAGTTGGTTTCCTTCCTCTTGTCAGAATGCTATAGGTTTTGGTTTGTGCAGGTGATATCATCACTGTATATTTTGAGGCACACAGAAAACATGCCACATACAAGATAGAGTGAGCCTCAAGGGTTCATGGCCTGTAAGTTTGGTCACCCATATGGTGATGTTAAGAAGTGGTGGGACCTTCCAAAGGTGGAGTCTAGGGAGAAGCCTTCGGGTCACTGGGAATTTCCTCTGAAGAGTTGAGTATAATTCACCTGGGGTACAGTTAGTGTTTATGGAAGAGACTGTTATAAACAGACCAAGATTGGCTCTACCACATACTCTGACTCCCCATGCATGCTTTGAGTTCAAATGAGTTTTAGAATCCCAAGCCCCTTAGGAACAATCTTGTCTCGCTCTTTTATTTTCCAAAGACAAAACAAAAGCCAGAAATGTTAGGAAAATGTTTGTCTGAACTCATCTGGCTTGTTAATAGGGAGCCCTGGGCAAGTTGGTGCTGTGTGGACTGTTACTACCCAGATGTGTGATGTGAGAAGGACTTTGAAGGACCACATTCAGGACCTCCATGTTGAACATGCAGATTGGGGGCACTGTTCATATTTAGGAGGTGCCACTCCCATAGATTGTAACCACTGCCTAGGGAGGGGGCCACATTAGCTGAAAGGAGGATTTATATAGACAAAATGGTAGATAGAGCACTTTCACTTTCTCCATTCTAAAGAATGGTTTTGTCTGTACAGAGCACCTTAAGACAGAGTATCCCCATGGAGTTATGTCCTTGTATTAGGATGTCTATCTTCCAGACACTGGTATTGTTTACATTTTGACTAGGATTTGGAAACTAGGTCCACAGTCTGCTATGAGTGTGACCTTACCTAAGATATTTGCCCTCTCTGGGTTCAAAATTAATTGTAGCATCTGCTTGCTCTTCAAGGTAATTATGCAAAACAAAATGAGATCAGGGCCTTGGAGATGGCTTGCTCAGTAAAGTCTTGTTGTGCTAGCATGAGGATCTGAACTTGATCACCTAAACCCACATTACCAAATTTAAATGGTGGCATACACTGGTGATCCTGGTGCTGGCAGAAGTAGGCAGATCCCCAAGATGTGGATCAGCCAGCAAGTCCAGCCTAACTACCCACAAAGATGAGCTCCAGGCAAATGAGAAATTCTTTTCTCAATTTAAAAATAAAATTTTGAGTATTCCTATGGACTAGCACCCTCTGGCCTCCACATAGACACATATACATGTGTGTGAGCTCCTGTACACACACATAAACACACACACTAAATGATATCATTCAACTATTTTCAAAGCACCTGCTTATTTGTACCTATGACATAAACATTCACTATTATAACCAGGAATTCTTGACTCTACCCTATGTTTCTTGGCTTGCCTTGAGTGAACCTTCTGAGAACCTGCGAGCTTTGAGCAAGACTTTTTATGAAGAAATATGACCCCCAAAGACTCATATATTCAAATACTTAGTTATCAGGGAATGGCACTACTTGAGAAGGATTAGGAGCTGTGGCCTTAATGAAGTAGTACGGCCTTAATTGAAGGAAGAGTGTCATTGGGTGATTGGGGGTGCTTTGGGTTTTCCAAAGCCCAAGCAAAGCCTAGTCTGTCTGTCTGTCTGTCTGTCTGTCTCTCTCTCTCTCTCTCTCTCTGGATCAGGTTGTAGCTCTCAGCTACTGCTCCAATGTCTGCCTGCACATGCTTTCCACCATGATGATAATGGACTAAACCTTTAAAACTATAAGCAAGGCCCAATTAAATGCTTTTTCTTATAACAGTTACCTTGGTTATGGTGTCTCTTTATAACAGTAGAACATTGACTAAAACACCTTAGCTCTGCCCTCATGTCAACACAAGTGAAGAAAAAGAGAAATAGTAAACACACACCTGGATGGCAGTGAAAACCACACTCATGAGCATAGCCCTCTAGCAGCTCTGCCTGGTGATAAGGAGACACTCAGTGATCCACCCAACAGGCCCCAGGTGGCACAGCTTTGAAACTTTGAAATCTCTTTTAAAACAGCATACCATCTTTGCCCTAACAAGAATGGTCATGAAGTCACTGGTGGTCACTCTCTTGGTCCTCTCTTGTATACTTTAAGGATTGTATGCAAAAGGTCCCTGAGACACAAGGATCCACGTGTGCTTCTACAGCTTTCCGATGGTGAGGAAAGTGTACATTCAGTGAGAATTGTACTCGGAACTCTGAATTTTGGTCTTTTCTTGCTTAGCAGTAATGATGTGGGTATATCATTTCCTCCTGCTGCTGGCTGGTGACATCAAGTGGCAGGTCCCATGCAATCAAGGGGTGGGCATGCAGCTGGCATTAGTGGGTGCGCGATCGCTGAGCTCCGGTGCTGGGTTGGTCAACTGCATTAAATGCTTGTTCTACTTGCAGGATTTCTAGTTTGCAAAGGGTTACTGAGATGTGGCCTCAGGACGAGTGAGGCAGCAGCTGTACTCGTGCGTCTCCCCTGGCATCTATTCTGGAGTGCAGCGGAGCTGAGCTCGGAAGCACCATTTCAGGGGTAGGATGATTTTCCCTATCAGAAGTATAGATCTGGTTTTTTCACTGAGTGGAAATAAGATCACTGGGTGTCAGGAGCTCAGGGGAAACATTTGATACAGCTGAGTAGGAACAGATGTCATTTAGACAAAGATGGCTGGAGCCAGCCTATCTCTTGCTAGAAATAAAAAGTCCAAAGAAGCCAAAGGATAATGACATCCCATCTCTAATAATTGCTACTCTTCCTGGGCTTTCTCCTGGCACTCCTAATGGGAAAGCTTTGATGATGCTGTGGACATAGCTGAGTAGCGCCTTGCTATGAAGAATTCTGTAGGGAGGCGGGGGAGGTGCTCGGGAGCCCCCATTCCTTCCTCCCCTGGGAGAGGAGGGCCAATTTGGAACTGTCCTGGGGCACATTTCCTTCAGCCCAGACAAAGGCACAACTGTTCTTGAACATCAAAGGGTACAGCTAGTCACACCCCAGGCATCATTTTAGAGCTTGATGCCACCTCATTATGTCACTGTTTTGCAATAAAGAGACTAGAAGCAACCGCCTTTTCCCCATGCTGGAGCACTAGTGACGGGACTCCAGGCTTTTAAGCCCTTCAGATGTAAATCTCTGTCTGGCAGCCCCTCTCCAGCTTCCATTAGGAAATTGGTTTATAATGTGTTATAATGGGTGACAGTTTTCAAGTCACTTAATTGGAATTGTTCTTGTGATTTTTTTTTTCACTTAGCTCTTATATCCTAGTCCTAAACACTTTCTGATCTTTGGAACTTTAAAAAGTCCAGGCTGGGGAGATGGTTCAGGGGCCGGGATGGGGAGAGATGGTTCAGGGGCTGGGATGGGGAGGGGATCATGTCGTGTAACGGTGAATACTTGGGTTTGGACCTCCAGAACCCAGGTAAAGCTGGAACTGTAGCGCAAGTGCCTATCATCTTAGCATCCCTGTGGAAAGGTGGAAGGTGGAGACAGTAGACTATCCCGAAAGAAGTTCATCATCAGCAAGCCTGGATTATGTAGGAGGATAAAACTGTGTCTCAGAAACAAGGTGGGAGGTGAAGTTCGGTGCCTGAGGCTGATTCACATTGTGGCAGGTATCACACCAGGCATAGGGGGAGGGGTGGGGAGGGTTGACTGATTCGAAAAGAAAAGAATTTGGAATCCCCCACCATCCTACTTAGCTGCAAGTAGAGGTAGCCACTTGCCATGCTAGGGAGAGAGGTACAGATGCAAAGGGATCCCAATGTAATGAAATCCAACCTTTACCTTTAAGATCTTGTCAGAAAGAAATGCTAATTGGATCTTTACAAATATGCACACTTGACTTTGATTCCAGACACAACACTGTAGAAGGGTCTGACCTTCCGTCTCTCTGTCCATGAAAGATTATGGTCTCAATGTGAAATGGCCTCTGTGGACTTGGGTGTCTGTGATCCTTCTTTTTTGTCCAGACCTTGTGCTTTCAGATTTTTGCCATCTTGTTAGAAGAACTGGAGAAGCAAATTAGTAAGTCATTTGATTCAAAGGCAAAACAAAAACACAACTTTGATAGGTCTGCAAGAGAGCAGCAGGCTAAATGAGACCGCCTGTATGAGACAGGTTCTGTTTGTGGCGTCCCTTGTGGGTCCACTGGAGGAATTTCGCTATTGGCAGGATATGACTATTTTTGTTTTGATTGACAGGTGTAGGTTATACAAGGCCTTGTTCCTTTTGGTTTTAGTTATATGCTTACCCAATCATGTCTAAGCATAAAACAAGAGATTTGTCCCAAAAGTTCTCTTAGAGAAAATAGTTTACCTTAATGCAAACTTAATGCTTAAAAGTCTAGGCAGGATAGGACCCTGTTCCTAGTTCCAGGATATTTCAGGATGTGCTTGACTGCAGAGAAGGAGTTACTAAGGGTTGCTAAGGAACCATAAAGTAAAGTGGCCTGGTTGCACGTTGTTTGTTGAAGGCTATGTGTAGCTCCGTGCAAATGGGGTCATGGTTGCTAAGTGCTTTGTTGGGAAACTAGAAGAGGTGGCTGGTGCCAGCTTGGGTCCTGGGTTGCTAGACTTCTCTCTACACTTGTCTCATGTGCACACTTGGTTCCCACTTGATGGTGTTGTTGGGGGAGGTTGTTGACCCAGCTGACTGATGAAGTAAGAACTTGTAGAGTATAGCCCACCCATAGACGGCTCACATATTCAGATCTGAGCTCTTGGTTTCCTTTATGCCCCCAGTTACAAAAGTGTATGCTCACCATGTAGTGTAAGTACCCCTAACCCCAAACCAAAACTGTTTCTGATTTCTGAACATTCACATACACACATACTCTCAAGCCAGGACACTCACATCACTTCTATTCATTGACCCTTTATATCCAGATGGTGCAGTTAATTTTAGGCAATTTGTAGCATGCCTGCGCTCCAACTTCTCATGAGATCACTTGGGAAATGGCCCATTTGTGGCACATCACATAGCACTCAAAATGTTGCACATTTTGGAGAGTTTTGGATTTTGGATCTGTAGCTTGGGGTGCTCCCATTGATGGCAATGAAAATCAAACTAGTGGAACCGAAGAAAGTTGGAGCTGGAGCTCTGACAGAGGACTGAAGGTCAGTTCTCAGCACACAAGTAGGACGGCTCATAATGACGAGCAACTCTAGGCGGATCCAGGGGATCCCATACCTTCTCCTGGCCTCTGTGGACACCTGCACACACACAGTGCACATAAAACTACATAGGCACATACATCATACATATATACATACATACATACATACATACATACATACATGCACATATTCGTACATGCATATAAATAATGGTAAAGCTCTTAGAAAAGAAGGAAATAGGAATCAGTAGTAACCTCCCAGTTTGGATTCCTGCTATGCTACTGACTCATCTGTATTCTCTCTGTGTGTACACTTGTATGCTTCTAATATTTCTATGTGTTTTGTCACCTACACTGTCATGAGAGCTGGCATTTATGAGTCTCTTACCTGTGTTCCGCATTGTGTTAAGCAATTTATGAAGTCTATTTCATTTAATCGCTACAGAAAACCTAAAGTGAGGGAAGGAGAGTGTAGTAAATTTACAGATGGAGAGATTGGGTTCTGGGTCAAAGTCACATTTTATATATCAGGTATGTTTTCTGCTATTACGTGTTCTTCAGAAGTATGGTCCTGGCTGCTCCATCCCTCACCAGACAACGACTAAACTGTTTATCAACGATCTTATTCCTCTGAACATTTTAGGTCTTCTGTCTAGATTCTTATAATTATAAGTAATAAAGTCACAAATACTGGAACCACTTGTACATAAGACTTCATGGAAATATAGATATTCATCCTAACATCATAAAATAAAATGAGTATTTTTTAAAAGTCGCTGGTTTGGTCAGGAAACAGTGGCTTCCCAGACAATTTAACTCCAGTTTGTATTAGTATCAAATACTACAAAGTGAGGATGGCTCTGTTGATTTTACCCTCCAGTGTTGTTGCTAATTAAACACGTGCATTGGGGTTGAGGTTTTCTTTGTAGGTAGAGTGTTTGCAAGAGACTTTGACTTTGAATCCCAGCACTAAAATAGCAACAAAGACAAACAAGGAAAAACCAACATGTTTGCTTCCTTGTTAAAGTCTGGATCTTCAGGTAGGTGATTACCAGGGCGTATTGCATGTGCCAGGAAGAGGCAGAGGAATGGAAGGAGCTCAGCACTGACCAGCAGGGCAGGGATTAGGTGGTCATTTACTCAAATTCAAACCATGAACTTCTAGCATGAAGATACCTGTGGTTGTGAGATTTCTGTTTAACTGTAAGCTAAGTGCTGGCTGACTATCAGTTTGTTGCTGGGATGGAGAGAAACCATGTGGACTCATGTTTGAGAAGGTTATGAGAGCCATGGATGCCCTTGTGGTGATGTGAACATCCATTAGTTTATCCGGATGTCGAGCTTTGAAAGGAACCTAACAACCAATCAACTTCTGGGCTTATGTCACCAGTAGCAGGTCATGTTGTACATCAAATGGACAGAAGAAGCAGCCCCTGGGAAAGCTAGCAAGAAGCCAGCCTGTCTGTCTGAGTCCCAGAATATATAGTAAATTGCAAAAAGAATGGAAATCTCACAGAGTGATAGGATCTGAGGTTAACCATTGTCCTTGTGTGATAATCACACTGCTGGTACAAGTTTAGACCAGGCAAGAAGGAACCCTCCACTCCAGGGGTAACAAATCAGGATGCCTGGTAGCCCCAAAGAGTCTCTATGTACCTTCGTCCTATTTCTCCCTGGCATTGTCTTTATTGCATTTGAGAGGCTGGAATTCAAACCTACACCTGTGGGCAAGGCGTCAGCTGGTCCTTGTACCAGGAGAGCTGAGCTTTTGCTGGTATGAGAGTGTATGTGATAGAGCTACAGGTGTAGCACAAACAGGAAGGTCACAAAGTTCAGAAGGGCCACATCAGATTACGGATGCACCTCCCCTCACTCTTCTCAGTGAAGAAAGGAAAGTGAGAAGGGGGTCCTGGATAACCCATTGAAAATTAGGAAAAGTTCCTTTTGCATTATTCAATGAACCTTTGCAAGGCTGAACCCAGTCTCTGAATAGCTAGAGCCACTTGGCCTTTGGGGAAATCTATGGTTTCTTATTCCCTATTAATGGTTTCTGGTCACCTGGGAAGCAGGTCAGGCATGGTACTGGAGCACCAGAAAGATTTTGGGAATATAAACACATGTCAAGATCTGTAACCATGTGGCCTGTCTGTGTATGAGCTGTGTGTAGGTATGTGTGTGAGCATGTGAATACAGCTCTGGGGATATGAGTGTGTGTGTGTGTGTGTGTGTATATATATATATATATATATATATATATATGAATAAATGGAGGCCATAGATTGATGTAGGGTATCTAACTCAATTGCTTTCTACCTTTTAGAGAGAGAGAGGGTCTCTCACTAAACTTACTGATTTCTCAAGTCTATCTGGGCAGTGAGTTCCAGGAATCCTCCTGGCTTTGCCTCCCAGAGTTGAGATTACAGACATACACTATACCACCACATCCAGGTTTTGACATGGGTGCTGGGATCAAAGTCAGATCCTTGTGCTTATAAATCAAGCATTTACAGAATGCCCTATCTGCTCAGACCCCCTTTTATGGTCTTTCTGGGAAGAGAGAAATAGCCTTATGCCAGCAGTAGCCAGTACAATAGCCACAGCCATGCAAAGTCCTCAGCTGACCTATGGCCAGTACAACTGAGCAACAGAATTTTCAATTTATTGTAGCTGACTTTTATTTTGAAATTGATGGCAGCATTTCATAGCACAGAGATGACAAGCTGACAGAAATCTTTCTCATTTCAATGGCTAATATTATTTTTATATATTATATAAAATTATATTTTATATAAAGTTTTAATCTCTAATGACTAAAGGAAGTCAAGTGTTGCATTTAATCCAAAAAGAATGAGCAGACAGAGCTTTGGTAAGGATGGTTAGAGTGGAGGCAGTTAACTTAAGGCGGGGCCCAAGGCATGGAATTTGTTTAAATGCATTTGCCTTTGTGCAGCTCCGTGCACTCCAGTGGGAGCTGGGGCTTCTCCTTCCTGGGTGAAGCAGTTATTTGAGTCTCAGTGTTTTCAGACTCAATAGGCTTGATATTTCCTGCAGCTGGGCTATCCTGGGTATGAAAAGCCTCTCCTTCAGCTTCAGCTTCCCATGTCTTCCAGCTGCACAGATGTGATGCTGTGGTGCTCCATCACAGCGCTGATCCAGTAATGACAGCCCACATATAGAATTAAACAAGTTGCCGCTGTGTGGTGGAAAGACAGTGCTATGCAGAAGGATCTGATCATCCCAAGTGGAGTTCTTTGACCCAGTGGTTCCTGATCTCTTTATTTTGCAGTGATAAAGGAGGATTTAGCTGGCCTTGATGGCACAGGCCTGCAATCCCAGTGCTAAGCAGGCTGGGGCAGAGCCCAGCCTAAGAAAATCAATGAGACCCGGTCCCAAAATAAGTAGCAAGAGGGCTGAGGGTGTAACCAAGGGGTACAGTACCTGCCTAGCATATGTGAGACCACGGGTTCAAAGCCCAGTATCACACACATATAAAGAAATTAAACCCAGCTATGGTGATTAGCATTGACCCACAGTGGCTTAGCGCGTGGTGAACTTCCTTCTACTCACTCAAAGCCCTCTTAATTAATATTTATTTATGAGTGAGTAGAAAAGTGTCATTGATTCTCACCTTTTGCTTTCACTACGTTTTAAACGCAACTGTTAGTTACGTTAACAAGAAAGTTAGCTCACTTTCCTAGGGTCCATTAAAGACAGAAGAAGTATCTGGGCTACCTCTGAGAGCCTTCAAATGCTGCTGAGCCCCCTTTTTACTGACACATCTGTGGGAGCTGAACCTTCCTAATGCTGTGACCTTTTATCACCTTTCTTCATGTGTGGCGACCCCCAACTGTAGCATTGTTTCATTGCTACTTCATAACTGTCATTTTGCTAATATTATTATGAATTATAGTGTAAATATATTGAGAGATAGAAATTTACCAAAGGAGTCATGATCCACCAGTTGAGAGCCACTGCAGGAAAATCCCGAGCAGAGCCTCAATCATTTTGAACAAACGATTAATCATCTGAGAAGAGAGACAGCTTTAAGTCAAGGGAAATCCCAATCCAATGGGGCAGCTGGGTGTCACATTCCTGTAACTGGACTCCACTAGCTCAGAAGTGTTGGGGGAGAGAGGGAGGTCTATCATGATTAAACAGTCAAGTAACCAGAGGTCAAACAAGATGACTCAAAGACTCAGTGGCAGGGACAGGAAAGTAAGAGAATAATCAGCTGAGCTACCCTTGTTCCGTATGAGAGAGAGGTGACATCAACTGATATGTTGTTGATGAAGTCACACCATCTCTACACACTTCCAAATGCCCAGGCATGCGCTAGAATGTAGTGTTATCTTCAGTCTATCCTTTCTGTATCTCTCTGCCCTCACCCATCTCATCAAGGTGATATTACAGAAGTGTTCTGTGTGAATTACAGGAAGACAGCCTGGGCAGTTAATCAGCACTAAATGTCCTCCTGTTGGGACCTGTAGCCAGGCTGTCTTGAAGTAGACGGGAATGGGAAGAATCAGAGATCAGCAGGAAGAACAAGCTCCTTGACTCTGTCTCCCCTCAGTACTGCCATGCCTCAAGGCAGAGCCTCGAAGAGAAGCTAGAGACTAGGTTTCCATAAAGCCCCTTCCACCAACAAAAAGAACCATCTGGGGTGGGGGTTAAACTAAGAAATAGTAACTTGATTGCAACCCCAGCGAGTCAGAGATTTGATTGAAGGATTAGTAGAGAAGTATAAGAAGCTGCACGTTGTTTGGTGCTCAGCATTTCATAACCAGCCTCTTCTACATAAACCCCGACTGTGCTTCCCTTTCCTGGTGTCCTTTTTGTTTGTTTGTGTAGCTCCTTTCTATGATTCTCTTCTCCTTCAGAAGTGAAACCAAGTCATGTGCTCTAGTCTGGCAAACCTGTACCATCATCCTGCTGGTAACAGTTGCTGGTATGTTTCTTAGAAGATAGAAAAAATTACACACTTTATGTCAAAATCAGTATCTTTTAGTCATACACGAATTAAAAACAAGCCGAGCGTGGTGGCGCATGCCTTTAATCCCAGCACTTGGGAGGCAGAGGCAGGTGGATTTCTGAGTTCAAGGCCAGCCTGGTCTACAAAGTGAGTTCCAGGACAGCCAGGGCTACACAGAGAAACCCTGTCTCGAAAAACAAAAACCAACCAAACAAAAATTTAAAACAATGCTCTCAGTACTTCAGAGGTAAAGGGTGCTTGCTGTTCTTGCAGATAACCCAGGAACCCAGTAACATAATGCTTATTGAGAGATTTATATTGATCAGAAGTTTTTGTTTTTTTTTTTTTTTTTTGTGGTTTTTTCGATGATCAGAAGTTTTTAAGGACAGAATTTCAAACCAACATCAAGATAAATGAAGAAGGCAGGGCACTAAACCATGATGCATTTAATATTAGCTCATAGGGGGTGGACTTCGGCATTGGTTACGTATCATCTCACTGTGACTGAATACCAACAAGAAGCAATTTAATGGAAAGGGGGCTTTTTTGGTTATATAATCTCATGGTGTCTGGGGCTCTATCCGAGATGGCAAGAACTCACAGCATGACCTATTCCATCTCTGTGGATCAAGCAGCATTCTCAGGTCAGGACTGGGGTGGACCACAATCCTGTCACTTGCGTTTTCCATCTAGTCCCCATGTCCACAAGGTTCTATAGCCTTTCAATGCAACACTTCTAGCAGGAGACAAATATTCAAACACAGGAACATTTCATATACAAACCATAAAAATATCTACCCATAACAAAGTAATGCCTAGGTACCATTTGGTTTTGGATTTTCTCTTCCAGGAATAAGCATGTAACAACTGGATTTAAACCCAATTTTAGCCTTTAATTCAAATCCTTCAAATTCTTCAAGTACCCCTGTGGGAAGCTAGATCAGCCCAAGGCTTCCTCAGAAGCTGCAATGAAAGGACAAAGGGCACTTTCGTTCTCTGTCCTTGTCCAGGAATGGACTTAGCAAGGCTTGGCTGACTCAGTGTCTTAGAGGAGTCAAGGTTGTGGCTTCTGGAGGCCCAACTCTTCCCCTCTGGGCTGTGCTTATTGACTAAAGCAGCATTATCTGAGGTATAGCTCGTGCTCTCTTTGACAACACTGTTTAACTTAGTACTTCTTAATTAACCTGCTTCACACAAGACGAAGCTTATGAAAGACTTCCATACCTGAGATTTTATCTTCTCTATCTTTCTCATCCCCTGCTACCTTACCAGTAGGACCCTGTCAATGAAGGACCCACTGGTCCAGATCAACTTAACAGGAACACAGAGCTAAGGCTCCCATTGTCCTTTCATCTGAGCCTCTGAGAAAGGTTTCGGTAAGTCTGGCTCTTCACATACCACAGATCTATTTGCTAGCAGGTACATTTTCATGTTAATCAGGAACTAACTTGATAACAAAGCATTAAGCTCAGCATGACCAGAGACCATGGGACCAAGCAGTGGGGAGTAGATGGGTTTGGAGTAGTTTAAAGTTGAATTGATCTTAGTAAAGTGACCACTCTTAGCTTTAGCTATCCCAGGTCCCTTAATCATAGTTCCATGACTACATGTGCAGATATGTATGCGTGACGGTATGTGTGTGCACACATAGGGCTGGACTGTCCCATCAGTGAGCCATGTGCTTGAAAGTGAGATGCAGAATAGGTTTTCACAGTTCCTGGCCATTGTTACTCACTTGCTTTTCCCTGGAAAAGCCTGTGGATTGAAATGCCCACATAGATCCTTGGAAACTAGTGAATAGAGAGTAGCAAGAGCGAGTACAAAAATAAAAACGTCTCTCTGCTATTGATGAGTTTGGGCTATGATTAATCCATCCCAAATTGAACGATCACCAACCAGAAACCTATTTAACATGCCAAAGCTTCTGAATACTCTGCCTTAGCCTAGGAGACTTTAACTATGCTCAAAACAGTTATCTTAGACTATACTTGAACAAAATCATCTAATATACACTCTGTTCAATAATACTGCCGAATACCTCACATAACTTATGGAACACTTTAATGAAAAACAGGATTTGGGGCAGGTATACTTTTATACCATCATAAAAAGTCATAAATATATTGGTTACATGTTGAAGACCAACTGTTATCCTGAATTTAAAATTTCAGAGTAAAATGGTGATAATAAATGTGCTGAGAAGATGGGCTTTGCTGCTAAAATGCTTGCTGCCCAAGCATGGGGAGCCAGAACCCATGTCAAATAGTGGAGCACAAGATGCATGCCCCTATAATCCCAGTACTCTAGGGGTAGAGCCAGGAAGATACCTGTAGCTTGCTGACCAGCTGGCCCAGCCAAATCAGCAAACTCCAGGTTCATCTTTAAAAAAATAACATAGAACGTGATTAAGGAACACATGTAGTGACATCTACCTTCATGCACATACAAGCTCTCACACACGTGTGCACACACACAAATGTATACATAAATGTCCACACAGAGATGCTTAAGAACAGCATCATTCATATTTTTCACTTGTACGTGCTCAGTGTGAGCACAGGAAACTATGGCAGTTGATGGCAATGGCTGGCTACCTTGTCGGTGACCTTCCCTGAGCTATCTGCATGAAGGAAGGGGGCTCTGAATCACCTAATCCATGCAGTTACTACTATTAATTTTTATCATAGAGCATATTCTCCAAAAAAGAGCTGGCACCGCTCTGGGTGATATGGTCATGAATATTACCCCTTCCCGCTGGCAATCATGTAGGAATTGATTGGACCCAGCGTGACTCCTTCTGCTACAGTGCACACCTGGAGATCTCACTGCATGAAGAGTCAGACTGGATGTTCAAAATTGAGCAAGTTTATTTATTATCTGAAGAGAGAGTTGGATAAATGGGGAGCCTTGGGGAAATAATTTTTGCAGGTAGCATTCAGCTTCAAGCGGCTGTGATATCTCTCTGCTATTTCCTGATAGCAACTTTTTTTTTTTTTTTTTTGTGCAAAGAAAAACAGGGAGACTTTTTTTTCCAGAAAGATTTACTATCTCGTGTCAAAATGATCCTCTCACAGATATGGTTTCCCTGTGAAATTTCACTGACATCCTGGGCCAGATTCTTGAAAAATGATTTGTGTTTTTTCCCCCTTCATTTCTAATTTATTGGATTATAATAGGTAATTCTTTAACCCCTTCTGAACCTGTTTCCACGAAAGCAAAAATAAAAACCAGGACGTCTAGACTATATAAAAAAATGTCAAGGGAACTGGGTAGAAATTTTTGATGTTATGGAAGAAAGAAACAACATACGTTGTAGTAGTGATCATTTTCATTATTTTTTAAACCTGCCTAGAGAATAAGACTCGCACTGCAGCACAGGTGGGGAAGAGATGATTTAATGCTTTAGTCAACTGGAAGGGAGGGGCTCTTCCCCAAGGCCTTCACGGGGTTCGACGTTTTCAGCTCCTGATATCTGAACAATCAGGCAGGATTTCAGTAAGGGCATCTGAAGTACAAGTAGAATGTCTGTTAGGCCAAAAGTAAGTTTTAACATTTCACTGAAGAAGACACAGAGATTTCAGAAACTCTGTTGACTTCCCAGATGGTAAAAGCCCCTAAAATAGAAATTATTATTTTGTACCTCATTTTTCCCATCCTGCTTTCTATAGTCTACTAGAAGAGGGCTTCAATATACGGTTGATGATAAGGATGTCATGTAACTGTGGATGAGTTAAAAAGCGAATAGCCTGGTGCCACCTGTTTGAATTTTGCTTGTTGTGTTCAATAATAGTTCATGGTAAATTTACAAAATAATAATTACTGTGAAATTGAAAAATTATTACTCCTCACTGTAAATACTGTGACTGATTTATTTCTGTGTGTATAGACACAGAAATACATGCATGCACACATGTATGTAAAAGGTTTGTACATACATCTAGAACAAAGGTTGTGTCACTTTAAAATAGTTATGATTAGCTATTTTAAAATTAATATTCTACTGTGAATATTTTCTCAAGTAAATAGTGCCAAAGGCATGGCTGGGTGCATGGTGACATGATACATTTTCTAGTAGCATTTGGATATTTGAATCTTAGTTTTAAAAAATAACTATGATGATTTCCCTGTATTCAGATGTGTCCAGCCTACAGCCTGTGGGCTGTATTCAGATGCATGAGGTCAAAGATAGCTATGAGTATAGCGCAACATACAACTACAAGCTTACTTAAAACATTATGAGATTTCCTTTTTTTACAGTTATTTTTTTATACCTCACACACTTCTTGAGTGTCGACTTTGTAGATGACAATGTGGTATACAATGGCGAAGGACGAGACATAACTGCATGGTAGAGTTTAAACTCTCTAAGCAGATTTCCCATAAGGAAGGACTGTCCGCAAGTTCTTGACCATCTTTCGCTATGTGTGCCCCTTGTCTGTGAGTGTTTGCTTTACTGTGGGTAAGTTTGCCTGTCTTTTGAGGAAACAGAAACAACCATTTCTATCTCCAATCATCAGAAAGGTAGCAGGCGGGAAGAGGAGCTTTCAGACAGAGAGTTATAGAAGAGAATCAGGAAAAAGATGTCTCCCAACAAAGAGAATCCCAGGATGTGAAGGCTTCACTGATGAAGTTTGCTCTTACAAAACAAATAGAAATTATTCTCAAACTATTGTCAAATATAAAGAAAAGAAATCTCACTTTATGAGAACAGTATTAGCCTTTTACCAAAAGCAGATGTGGCTACATACAGCCACAGTAAAAGAAGACACAGAGCAGTATCCCTGGTGAACAAAGCTGCAGAAGTTTTCAACAAAAAGGTCACAAACCAATTCTGACTGCATGCACAAAAGGAGTATACACGGTCACCAAATGGGCATCATCTCAGGGCTAAATGGAAAGTAAGTCAACAAATGACTCAAACCAGGAGAATGAAAAACAGAAATCATGCAATCATATAGACAGTTGCAAAAAAATTCAATAAACTTCAAGATAAACTATAGCAGCAGCAGCATGACCATCATCATCGTCGTCGTCACCATCATTGTGCCAGCCAGATCTCATGGCACAACTCTGGAGTCCCATCAGTGTGGGAGGCTAAGGTCAGAAAGCCATGTCCAGACTCCTTGGACTACGGAGTAAGGCCAAGACCAGTATAGGCAATGTGGTGAGAATCTGTTTAATTTTTTGTTAATAGAAAAATGATCTTTGGATATAAGTCACAGTAGAGCATTTGCCTAGCATGAGAAGGGTCTTGTGTTCATTCCCTAGTGTAAGGCAGCAGTGTGTAGTGGGGATGGTCTATAGATGACAACCCACAGCCAGAACCACACTGAATAAGGACACATGCTATGATTTATTCCAGGATCAGAAACAAGGTAAAGGTCGATTTGCTCATACTGTTAGTCAACACAGTATTTCAAGTCTGAGCCAGCACAGCTAGTTAAGAGAAGAATCCAAGGCATCTGAATAGGAGGGCAGGAGGAGAAGTTATCCCGGTTTGCAAGCAGCATGGTTCTGTATGGCAATAAGGCTAGACTGCACCGAGAATGTTAAAACTGACCAGCCAATTCAGTAAGTTGGCACGATATAAAATCAATTTCAAGAATCGATGGTATTTGTATATATCAATTGCAAAACTGCTGGAAAAACAATCTTAATGCTAGCTGTTACAGCAAATAACCTGTATAAATAAATTTAACCGAGGAAGTGAATTATCTCCACAATGAACATTACAGAACACCAATGAAGGAAACTAAAGATAACACAGCAAATGGAAACACATTCCATTTTCCAGACTAATTAATATTGTTAACATGCCCACACTATACAGCGGGATCTACAGAAGCCATGTAATTCCTATCAAATGCTAATGACATTCTTCACCGAAATAGGAACAAGGAAAAAAAAAGAAAAAGCTCCTAAAACTTAGATAAAACCACTAATGACTGTGAATAGCCAGAACATTCCTGAGCAAAACAAAGAAAGCTGGAGGCAGAATAACATTGTAGCCCAACACACTGCAAAGGACACACACAGAGAAGTGCAGTGGGAAGGCGAATGTAGGATAACAGCCACATCATTATGACCAATCTGTCCCCAGCAACAATAACAAACCAGCAAAAATATACATTAGGAAAACAAGTCTCCTTAATAAAGGATGCAAGCAAGGCTGGCCATCGACATGCAGAAGAATAAAGAGCTTTTTCTCTTGTTTTTTAGATACACATATACGAAAACACTCAGAGACATTGTCTAGGTGAAGACTTTTCCTTCAGCTATGACCACCGAGACCACCACCTACAAAAGTCAAGATGGACCAATGAGACTGGCTGCAGTCTAAAAACTCTTGCACAAGTGGAATAATCAAGAGTTTAAACGATGACTTACAGAGTGGGATAATATTTGCAAATTACTTATCCATGATCAGAATAGTAACCAGAAATGGGTAGTTCTTAAAAGACACATGCAGATGGCCAATAAGAGCTGGAGGATGTTCTTAGCGTTTCTAATCATCAGGGAGGTACAAATTAAAACCATGATGAAATATGACACCCCTCTGTGTGTGTGTGTGTGTGTGTGTGTGTGTGTGTGTGTGTGTGTGTGTGTGTGTGTACATGTTTGTTTAGGTGTGTGTGTATGGGTGCACATATGCCCATGTAGAGGCTACAGTTCAACATTAAGTGTGACTCTTCAGAAAGGGTGTCTCTCTGGCCTGAGGTTTGTTGAGTAAGCAGGCTGGCTGGTCAGGAAACCCAGGGAGCTGACTCTTCTTTCTCCCCAGTTCTGGGATTAAAATATATTGTCTTCCCATTACTGTCTACACTGAATGAACGAATGAATGAATGAATGATAACAAATGCACATCACCATGCTCACCTTTTTATATGGGTTATAAGGATTGAATTTAGGTCTTTGTGCTTGCATAATAAGCACTTTGCCAAATGAGCCATTTTTCCAGTCCCTATACATACATACATAGTGTGTGTGTGTGTGTGTGTGTGTGTGTGTGTGTGTGTGTGTGTGTGTGCTGGCAAGGATGTGAAGAAAAGGGAATTCTCCTATGCTGGTAATAGAAATGCAAATTAGTGCAACTATTATGGAAAACAGTATGGAAGTTCCTCAAAACATTAAAAATAGAGCTGCCACATGATCTGGCAATCCCATTCCTGGGTGTATATCCAAAGGAGAGAAAACCAACACGTCAGAGAAATATCTACACTTGCGTGTTAATGCAGCACTCTTCGCCCTAGCTAACATGTAAAACCGAGCTAGAACTCTGTCAGTGGATACACAGATAAAGGAAATGGAAACTTAGTTGACATACAAATAATAAAATCTGTCATTTGCTGCAACATGGATGTAAGTCAGGACGGGCTCAGTGACCTATCAGGCATGAAAGACAAACACTGCACATTCCCTTCAAAGAAGACGCTGACAGTTGATTCCAGAAGTCAAGAATAGTGATTTCTAGAGCCAGGAACGATGGGAAAGGCAAGGGAGGAGAAGAAGTTGGTAATGGCTTCAGGGGTTTGATTGGCTAAGAGGAATAGATTCTCATATTCTGTAGCCCATTAGGGTGAGAATGGTTCAAACTAGTTAACAGGTATGAGTGACCCATTAAAATAGCTCATGAATGTTGAATGTTTCCAATACAAAGATATGATAACTCTCAGAGCTGCTTAATGGTCCCGGGTCCCATTGGGATGATGAACATATTTTAGACCTAGATAAAGGTCTCGGTTGTGCACTGTTAAAGTGTGAAATTGCTAATATAAGTGACATGGATTTCACTTCAGTTAAAAAGGAAGAAAATCCAGATGTTCATGTGAAACTCAGACTCATCCTGTAGGAGCTAAGGTACCTTGTGGGCATATAGCATGCACCTATGGCATCAGTGTGAGAGCCTAGGCACACATGTGGTATGGAGCCAGCATGAGAATAAGGTACCCAAGGAGATGGCATGAAGACACAGTGTAGGCTTAGGGGAACTGGGGAGGTGTGGAGGTGACACACTAGTGACTAAGGAAGAGGCAGTGGATGTAGAACCATCAATACCCTGTGAACAGTGGAGGTGGGTGTTAAGGGAAGGCCTGTACTCTCCATTCATTCTCTGACAGTTTTCAGAGGGTTTTCAAGGCCTCCCTTTATACACATTTCTGGTTTCTGGAGTTTGAGTTTTGTTTGATATAATGAGGTCTCCAGACATAAAGCCACACAATACAAGTATTTGGAGCCTCCACGGCAGAGTTCCGAAGTAAGGCCCATCACTTGGTACATTACTCTTGATTGATGGGTAGATTAATTAAGAAGCAGCCTATCAGAGGAGAAGCAGCACACTGTTTCATTGACTTACAGACAGTCTGTATGTGTTTCAGTCATCTGCAGTAGGAGCATCCTCTTCATATTCTTCCCCAGATCATGAGTGCCAGGCATCTTATTCAAACAGAAAACAAAATTAGCCATGGTTGGTCCAGAGTGGAATTTCTGAAACAGTATTTAAATTGACCTAGATATTGACAAGGATAACAGCAGAATGCTTGATAGTGGTTGGCAAATACAGGTTGTTCTTCTTTATTTCCTTGTGACATTACTGTCTGTGCAAATATATTTAATTCACATTACTATGTACATGGTACTGACAGCTGCAGCCTATTGAGGTGATTATAAACGCAATAGGAATAAATCATCCTTTGCTGACCCCTGAAAGAAAAATGTACACAAAACTGCTTCCCATCTTCCAAGGGACCTCTTACATTTTCCCAGTGAGTAACCTGGAGAAGAGACACACAGAGCTTCCTGGAAACACAGAGCAAGAGTCACACATCAATAGTATCATACTCATGGATGCTCTTGAACTTTCTCCTAATACTGTGGAGAGAGTGTGAAGGCTCTTCTCTGGAGAGCTTTATAGAGAAGAAAGCAAGTATGAGGGATTCCAGAACTCTCTCAAGGAGAGAAGTTCAAGAGAGGGTCTTTCTGAACTGGACTGAGACTGGATGAATAAAAACAGCGTAGGGGAGCCTTCCACATGGCAGCGGAACAACTTAAGGGGTTTCTGTTAGCAGTGCTTTCTTATATGAATTTTATTTCCTTAGAATACATTTATAATTTTCCTTTCATTTTCTTCAATACTAAATAGGTTATACACATTTCTGTTTTAACAAGCTAATCAATATCTTTTGAGTAAGTTTAGACAACGTGATAGAAACTCATGAGTAAGGCATTAGCCAGGCCATGTCATATGCAATTGGAAGTATGAGAGATAGAAACGGAGCTCAGGGGGAAAGCCTTTACTTGCCCAGCATGGACAAGGCCAGGAGTTCTATCACCAGGACTGAGAAGAAGAATTCAAAATTTAAAGAGTTGAAATCACTGTTTGCAGAGGTTGCAGCTAATGATGTGGTAGAGGGCTTCACTCAGATGTGTGAGGACTTTGATTCTAACCCTAGCACAGATTAAAAAAAATTTAAACTCTCTCTCTCTCTCTCTCTTTCTCTCTCTCTCTCTGTGTCTGTCTGTGTCTATGTGTGTCTGTGTCTGTCTGTGTCTGTGTCTGTGTGTCTGTGTGTGTCTGTGTGTGTGTGTCTGTGTGTCTGTGTGTGTGTGTGTGTGTCTGTGTCTGTCTGTGTCTATGTGTGTGTCTGTGTGTGTGTGTGTCTGTGTCTGTGTGTGTGTGTCTGTGTGTGTGTGTCTGTGTGTGTGTGTCTGTGTGTGTCTGTGTCTGTGACTGTCTGTGTGTCTGTGTGTGTGTGTGTCTGTGTCTGTGTGTCTGTGTGTGTCTGTGTGTGTGTGTCTGTGTGTCTGTGTGTGTGTGTGTGTGTCTGTGTCTGTCTGTGTCTATGTGTGTGTCTGTGTGTGTGTGTGTCTGTGTCTGTGTGTGTGTGTCTGTGTCTGTGTGTGTGTCTGTGTGTGTCTGTGTCTGTGTCTGTCTGTGTCTATGTGTGTGTCTGTGTCTATGTGTGTGTGTGTGTGTCTGTGTGTGTGTGTGTGTCTGTGTGTGTCTGTGTCTATGTGTGTGTCTGTGTGTGTGTGTCTGTGTGTGTGTGTGTCTGTGTGTGTGTGTGTGTCTGTGTGTGTGTGTCTGTGTCTGTGACTGTGTGTCTGTGTGTGTGTGTGTGTCTGTGTGTGTGTCTGTGTGTGTGTGTCTGTGTGTGTGTGTCTGTGTCTGTGTGTGTCTGTGTCTGTCTGTGTGTCTCTGTGTGTGTCTCTGTGTGTCTGTGTGTGTGTCTGTGTGTGTGTGTGTCTGTGTGTGTCTGTGTCTGTGTGTGTGTATCTGTCTGTGTGTGTCTGTGTGTGTGCGTCTGTGTCTGTGTGTGTGTGTCTGTGTCTGTGTGTGTGTCTGTGTGTGTGTCTGTGTCTCTGTGTGTGTGTGTCTCTGTCTGTGTGTGTCTTATACAGAGGTAAAGAAAATCCTGTTAGCAGTTTTCATGAAAATGGAGAACAAGAGCCTTCTTTTCACAGACCTAGGCGAGCAGTTTTATGCAATGCTCCTGAGAGTCAGTGAATGGGAACCATCTTGGGTGACAGCGGACTGTAACTTGAGAGACAAAAGCATGAGGGAAGCAGCTGTGCACCTTCAGCAGAGATGCAGACCTGTGTGTGAGTCCCCGACTAATGCATATGACATGAGATTGGTGGAGAGCAGTGGAGACGATGGGCTTGGGGCAGTTGTATCCAGGGCTGTCAGAGAAGAGGCTGGTAGAAGTAGATGCAGACAGCCTAGTGAGAAAATGATCATAATTGTGGAATAAAGAGGAAATAGGAAGCAATGATAAAGCAGCATTAAGGGAATAAGAAAAGCAGAGAAAAAAATTATCTTTACTCATAAGGAAACCCAGCATTTACCAGGAAGGGCGGGGGGGGGGGGGGGAGTCCAGACAGTTGAGCTGAAAAACCCAATCTAAATGTGAAAGTGAGGTATGTGTACTGAAGCTGGGAATATTCATCAATGTGTTAAATGTCACACGTTCTAAAAATATGAGATAGATTTCAACAGCCTGTAAAGACCCATGATTGGAATCTTGCTTCTATGATGCCATAGCAATTCAGATGGTTCTTAAGTCTCCATGGCAACAGCCAACACTACTTTTTGTCCTTTGAAGTCACATGACACCTGATGTAACATAACAGTTAGGGAGCAAAGAGAAGAAGCCAATTGTATTTCCTAATCACAGTAACACAGACACCAAGGGCTACTGTGGAAGGCTCCTGTTGGCCCTATGGATTATAGTGATCAGAGCCAGCAAGATGGCTTAGCAGGTAAAGACAACTGCCTCCAAACCAAAGAACTGAGTTCAGTCTCCAAGACCCACTTGGTAGAAAGAGAGAATCGATTCCTGCAAGTTATCCTCTGTCCTCAACTTGCATGCTGCAGCATGTGTGTGTGTGCGCCAACGCCCCCCCCACACACACACACAGACATACACACAAAAGAAATAAAACTGTAAAAACAAGTTTCAAAAACTGCACCTTAACTAGTAGGATCTGGGTGTTATCTTGTTATCATAAGCAGTTGCTCTATATGAGCAGTGGTGTGATTTATGGGTTGAATATCAATCAGTTCAGGGAAGATTCCTTCAGGCTTCCACTTGTAATATCTAATCATCTTAGTTGTACCAGTGATACACTGGTTAGCCATGAATTGCATACCACCTGAGGGTAAACAAGGGCCTCACCCACTAAGGATATAATGCTAAATACCCTGATGAATAAAGTATAATTCTGTTTCTTGGTTTTCCATCTATGGAATAGAAGCAATCACCAGTTTTTTTTTCTTAGTCAAAGGGGAAGGTCTATAAAGCATTTAGTCAAATTTTGTCCAATGCTTTTTGGGGGCCTGTCTGAAAGAAACAGCAATCTTGGCTTTGGATGTGGAAGTGTCAAGATGTTGCATTTCTTAACCTGTAGTTGGGTAGAGCATCCCAAATCTTGCATGCATGAAAAAGATAGAGGGGAATCTCTTTTGAGTGTTCCTTAAAGTTACAAGGAAGGATTCAGTTCAATTCCCAAAGCTTTTACCATTATCAAGCTGGGTGAATTAAGACCCATAAATTCAATATGACTTTGTTTTTCAGTGGAGTTACAAATTCACAGGCACTAGACTCAATGATGATGCTAAAACGTATCACTGCCAGAACACTTGTCACTGTCCCTCCTTATTTATCTTTTCCTTTAGTGTGAGAGGATTTCTAGAGAAGAGCGGAGATAGCCCATGCATATTCATCTTCTTCCTCTTCTTTCTTCAACTCATACACTTGCATTCTTGCTATTTTGCTGTGGAGTTTAAAACGTGAGAGAGTGATACAGGGGTTCTTGGAGCTAAAAACATTCTATAACAACAGTGTTGATGGAAGCTATTAAGCTCTTATCTTACAGGCCACAGGATAGAGAAACAGAAAATACAGAGCTGGAGGCCATATGCTTAAAGGCTGAAATGCAGCTGAAGGTTAAAAGATAACAAGGACACAGAATGACCTGAACTAAGAGCCGACTGTGCAGGATAGATGTGCGGATGAGAGCTGGTTACTCAGAGAACGTTCCTGAAAGAGAGTTGATACACATTTGAAGGAGACCTAATATTTACTGAGTGCTTATGAAGTAATGGACTTTGGGCCCTTTGCCTGCTTTTCCTCATGGATTGAAAGGTAGATTCTTGATAAGATAACGCACATGGGAAAGAATTATTGGTATCATAGAAGCTGGTTGTATAGTGCATTTGCCAGGAGTGTGGAAATCAAAATGAAGATGCCAGATGACTCCAAAAGGCCAAATAAGGACTTCAGGTGTAAGGAGGAACCACAAACCATTTTTTTTTTTTTTGGTACAGAATTCTTTGTCCCCAACCATGGGGCTTAAGAGAAAGATGTCCTATATTGAGGAAAGCAATGTGATTACTAAACACATTCAAGCATTATGCTACAGACTATAGTCTAGAGGAGGCAAAACCAAGGTTGCATACCAAGGTTCCAGCTTCCAGGGCAAGCTGGAAGAATGATTGCCATGGAGAAGAGCTTTGGCATAATGTAAGGACAGATCTTGTTATGGAAAGAAAGTAGGATTTGAGTATTAAACTTGAAAAGACTGTAAGGCAGAGATCTTTGCTACAGAAAATGAGCAAGCTGAGAAGTGCCCAGTGGGAGCTACTCGGATGTATCTATTTGGGTTTCTGGTTTTGAAGGGCTACAGTCCACCAGTCCACCATGGCAGAGAACTCATGGTGATAGGACCATGAGGCATCTGGTCACACTGCATCTGTAGTTAGGAAGCAGAGAGTGAGCAGAAAGTACCCCAGACCATCAAACTTCAAGACTCACTCCCAGTGGCCCACCTTTTCCACCAAGGGTATATCTCTTGACAGTTCTAGAATCTTCCAAAACAGCTAAGGACGAACTTCAAATACATGAACCTCTGGGGGACATTTTACATTCAAAGCATGACAACACAGCCTACTTCCCCCAACACACATGATTTCTTCTCACCTAATGGACCATGAGATAAAGCAAAGTCAGACAGCCCACAAGTACTAACTTCCAAATGACTTCAGTATTCCTTGAGTTTGTTCTCTGTAATGGTGTATGAGCTTTCTGTTACATGAAGCCAGGGTTTCCAGCTCCTTTCTTATGTAAGAAGAGAAGTCTATTAGCTATAGCACAAACTAAATGTCCATGGAGATAGTTTCCCAAACCATTCCACTATAATAACTATTCCTTTATTTTATGCACAGCAGACACGATGCTGAGGGAGACGACACAAAGTTTTAGCCTTCTGCAATCTTAGAAAAACCATCAAACTCTCTGAGACTTGATTTCTCTGTAAAACGAGTGACTAGATTAGGTAACATACAATTCAGCTCTAATATCCTACGGAGTTTATATCATGTAGTTAGTCTTAATGATGCCTTTAAGGAACAGTGTTGCTGCTTTTATGAGTGTAGGCTACTTCTTGTTATGAATAAGCATATTCTTGAAATGTCAGCTTGTGTCCAGGGCCATCAGACGCTGCAGTCTCTTTTGATAAATCTCTAATGAAAACCCCAAAACTCCTGGGGCTCAAATAAACCAATGAATTCTTAAATTATGCTCTCTTCTATCATGACATTACAAATAGAGTTTAGAGGAAGACTGTTCAGTTCACAGGAGTTAGGTCATAGGAGTTAGACTGACTATAAGTGTGGTCCTGAGACTATAGCATCTCCTTTACAACACTGCTTCAAGCCTACCCTACCAGTCTTCATTGTTCCACTCACCCCAGACCTGGATAGCTGGCCCACTGCTCTTCATGCTGCCTTTGACACAAATGGCTCTGCTTCGCCTGCCACCTGCACTCTTGCCAAGCCATTTTCTATGGGAGGCACTAACTCTGCCTCTTCCCCACTGTCATCAGCACTCTATCCTGCTCTCTGCAGAACCTGGTCACTGTTTCCCCTGCTGAATCCTGCCCATAGATTCAAATGCTCCTGATTCCACATCCCTACAGGCTAGGTAGGTACCAGCCCTCTCTACTCTGGCCATTATGACTCTATAGAATTGTCATAGATACCCATCTCCAATGTGGCTCCTGATATAAGAATTGTTCTGCCATGGATGCCAACTGATTATCACTCTGTTCACCTTAGCACTATCTTGTAGAGAGCCTCACTGATAGACACTAAGCCATGATTGTCACCTGTAACAGTAACATCTATCCCTGAAGTTCTTACCAATGAAATCAATTCTCTCTTCCAAATATTGTACCTATTTCTCCAACAGGAAATATTTTTGCCTTTTTAATGATCTGCCTCTATTCTTCAATGGAGTTAGAGAAATGCAGAGAGGTTAATGTGCATTAGAAAACATGCATTGTGTGACAGAATTTGCCAGGGTTCCTGGGCCCTGCCCTTGCTGCAATATTCTGATCGTCTTCATTCTTTTGTTTCTGTTTCCCGAAACAGATCTCAGAGTATAACTGGGCTTGTCTCCAACTCACAGTGGTTGTTCTATTGGTGTCTCTTGAGTGTTGTCTCCTATACAAGTACCATCACCCAATTCAGAGGAATAATTGTATGTGTGTGTGTGTGTGTGTGTGTGTGTGTGTGTGTGTGTGTGTGTGCGCGCCGCATGTGTGCGTCCTTGTACATGTGAAAGCCCAAGGTTGACATACCAAGTGTTCCTCAACTACTCTGCACCTTATGCATTGAGGCTCGGTCTCTTAATTGAACCCAGAGCTCACTATGTAGGCTACTCTAGCTAGGAGTTTCCTTTATTCTAGCTAGGAGTTTCTGGGAGCCTTTCCCTTGGCCTTCTGAGTGCTTGAATTATAGGTGGGCAGCTAGGCCTTCCTGGCTTTTATCTGGGTTCTGTTAGTCCAAACTCTAGTACTCATGGATGCACAGCAAACACTTTATCCATTGAGCGGGAATTCTTGGTCCCTAAAACCTGCTTTCTATGTAGAGATTTATCGCCTCATCTGTCTCTGTGGAAAGACAAGGACTCAGGAAAAGAATGAAAGGCATCTGTTGCTAATCCTTTCTCTTGGGTTTCTCTGGAGAAAACGTCTTAGGCAAATGGTCTTCCTGGATTCTTGGAATAAGCATGTAAAATAGACTCCCACAAAGGCAGTGCACACACCATATTATGCACACAATAGGAAAGCAGGATGCACTGCCAATTCTCAGCTATGCGCTTAGGCAACACCTGTCTGCACACAGGGACAAGTATGATCAACATGTAGAATAGCCTTGGGTTCTAACAAAGAAATAGCAAAGTCAAGGCCCAAGGGAACCAAATCCAATGCATTCCTTTCTCCTGGGCATTGTTTTCTGTGATCCGAAGCTCTCTGGTTGCATAGCTGTCTAAACACATTCTGACATGAAAGGGAAGTACCCTGAGCTCCCAGAGTGGTCATGTTTGTTTATGCTCCACCGCTGGCTTGTGCCTACACAGTCACATCCTGGCAGTCCCTGTCTAAGATGCTGTTACAGAAATCCACATTTCCTTTATAAACAGAAAAAGACAAAAAGGGCTTTTATTCACCAAACCTCTTCTCTTTCACTTCTAACACACAGTTCCTGTGCAGCGCACCTGGGCTCCTAGGAAGGGAAGAGTCCATTCACAGGGAGGTGAAGGGTAAGCCATCCTGGTAAGCTTGGGCAGGCAGTGCTGCCAGTGCACAGAGGACCCCTTAGGAGATGGGCAGAGTGCCTTGTACAAAATACTTCTGGCTTCATTAAGCAAGTGAATTGTCTTAAATTGAAAAATATTATCCTTTCTACCTTTGAATGTTTAGTAGAAAGTTGGCTAAGATTTCAACAAGCCAGAGATTTAAAAGGGGGGGGGGCTCTGTTTTGTTTTGTTTTGTTTTGTTTTAAAAGAAAGAAAGAGAGAGAGAGAGAGAGAGAGAGAGAGAGAGAGAGGAAGGAAGGAAGGGAGGGAGGGAGGGAGGGAGGGAGGGAGAGAGAGAGAGAGAGAGAGAGAGAGAGAGAGAGAGAGAGAGAAAGAAAGAAAGAAAGAAAGAAAGAAAGAAAGAAAGAAAGAAAGAAAGAAAGAAAGAAAGAAAGAAAGAAAGAAAGAAAGAAAGAAAGAAAGAAAGAAAGAGGAAGTCAAGGATGTTTTGAAGAGCCAGGTATGGTGAGGTGGAAGGGGGTGCCTCTGTGGGCCCATGCTGAGGCATCCCTTCCCCCTGAGGTCCTAGCCATATGACAGACATAGTATGGAATCGACTTTCTTTGGGGAACGGGAAGGGAGTTTATAAAAGTTTATAAAAGAGGTAAGTTTGTTAGCAGCATGAACGGTCTTTATGGTGAGCTATGGAAAGACAAAACCCTTTCGTGGAGCAGAAGGAGCAAGAAGGGCTTTTTTCTTCTCTCTAGGAGACTGTGTGTATGTATATATGAATCACAATGAGAAACAATTTTAAGTCCACATTTAAAAGACAAAGGAAACTCAAAACCTTAGCCTTGTGAATATGACAGTTGATCATATAGTTTAGCATGAGAAGCACCTTAAGTCTATAGTTAAGAGACAATCAAAGGAAACTTAAAATTTTAACTTGTGATTATGAAAGTTGGATCTATAGTGGAGTCTTTTATTAGAGTTAGGCTAATTTATAAGAACTCTATCAATTAATGTTAGGCCAGTGGCATAACAAAGGGTTTCGGGGATCTGCTTTTTAAAGGCCAAGTGCCTTTCTCTAAACTATATCCAGGTAAATCATGCTTGGAAACCATTCAAAGTTTTAAAATAGAGGGATTTTGCCCCATGGCTACTGTCATACTAATAGTTTAGGTTTTATGATTAATTACCAATAGGTTTAAAAATCAATGCAATTCTCATCTTGAGTTTGATTCCTTAGGTTCAGGCTGAGGTTCTGAATGAGGAAAGATCTGTTCTCATTAGAAAGAAGGCATCAACATTTATTTCCTCAGCTGATGGAAATCCAGGCATCTCTGATGGCTTCAGGCACTGGCACCTATTCTTCTGTTCATAGAAAATAAAAGGATTGGCATTTCGCTCGTAAGGGACACATTTAAATAGCAAGGTAAAGATGCATCTCTCACAAAGCAGAATTCATTCCAAATTCCTGGATAAAAGATGCCGTGATAGTTGGTCTACATTGACAACTAGAATGGATTTAAAATGGCACCTCCCCCTTTGTCTTTGAAGGTGTTTCTGGGGGTGTGCAAGTAATTGTGCTGGTGTCATTTTACAAGCTGGACTCCAGGTCTGAGTAAAAGAGGGGAACGAGAAGTCCCCCAAGCATGGGCCTCCACATCTCTTCTTACTGATCTACACAGCCGTGAGCCTTATGCTTTTGTCCCATGGCCAAAAGCAGCTTAAGATGCCACACCTCCTGCTCTGTGATGGGTGGTACCACAAAGCTGTAAGCCAAAATAGGCTGCCTCCTACTTAAGTTGCTTCCTGTCAGGTATCTGGTCACAACAAGGAGAAAAGCAAGCAATGCCAATTCCCATCAATACCCAACACCATTAATTTAATTCTCTTGACTCAGTTAAAACAAACCTCCAATTAAACAATTACTCTCCTTTGTGCCTTCAGTAGAAACTGACCAAAACCTTAAGATTTAGTAGCAGGCGATGCCCCAGTGTATGGGAATGCCAGGATAGGGAAGCAGGAGTGGGTGGGTTGGTGAGCAGGGGGAGGTGGGATAGGATAGGGGTTTTTATAACATTTGAAATGTAAATAAAGAAAATATCTAATAAAAAATTAAATGGAAAAAAAAAGATTTAGTAGCAGGGGATTAGGGAGATAACTCAGGGCTTGCTGCTTTTGTGGAGGATCTGAGTTTGCTTCCCAACATCTACATAACCGCCAAAAGTCCCTGTAACCCTAGTGTCAGGGCCCAGTGCCCTCTCCTGACTTCCCTGGGCACCAGTGTGTATGTGGTATATATAAAACTCAAGCAGGCTCATACACCCACACTAAATAAATAAATCCTTCTTTTTATTTTTTTTATTTTATTTTTTTTGTGGTTTTTCGAGACAGGGTTTCTCTGTGTAGCCCTGGCTGTCCTGGAACTCA
Source organism: Mus caroli (assembly GCF_978045245.1). Taxonomy (NCBI): domain Eukaryota; kingdom Metazoa; phylum Chordata; class Mammalia; order Rodentia; family Muridae; genus Mus; species Mus caroli. The sequence goes on along the minus strand of NW_028227257.1, from coordinate 177,981,494 downwards.
CTTTGTAGACCAGGCTGGCCTCGAACTCAGAAATCCACCTGCCTCTGCCTCCCAAGTGCTGGGATTAAAGGCGAGCGCCACCACGCCCGGCTAAATCCTTCTTTTTAAAAGATTCAGAATTGATTTGGGAAATTAATCAAAGCTTGTAAATAATGCACAGAAGGGTGTGTTTGTTGTATGGAAAGTCACAATTTCCCCCAAATCGAATTAGGTAATCCTAGCAATTTAATTAAAAGTCCTGTCAAATCGGATGCAGGTGTTTTTATTTTATTTTAACTTCTAAAATTAAATAACTTAAAAGGAGCTTTTACTATAAAAGAATTTCCTGCAGGGTTTTCAATAAATTAATGTGCAATTTTTTTCAAGAGACTTCTAATGAAGGGAAAGGAGCCCTGTCATTTCCTTCATTTTTGGCATAAAAATGGTTTCAGGTAGAGCGAGGTATGAATTAAGTTTTAAAGTAAGAAAAGTAAAGGGCAAAAATCTATGACCAAGAAGTCAGACAATAGCACTCATAAGTCTGCACTTCCTGTTGTCTTCAGATAAGGTATTTTCTGCCTGGACCGGAGGAGATGGCTCGCTGGTTAGAGCACTCGTTGCTCTTCCAGAGAACCCAGCTTCAAGTCCCAGCACCCACATGCCAGCTCACATCCTCTGTAACGCTAGTTCCGGAGAATCCAATGCCCTCCTCTGGCTTTTTGGGAACCAGCACATATGTGGTGGACAGACATACAGACAGACCAAACACCCACACACTTCAAATAAGAAAGGTAAATTAAATAAGATAATAAGTTAGATAAAATAAGTAAGATAAATACAGACATGGTCTGCTTCTCTGCTTTTTTCATATAAGTTGTTCTTAAAATCCTCTCTCAGCACTAACTCCGCCCCTCCATCATGACAGCCCTACAGATGAACAGAGCAAAGCCTACTTCACGGATGGAAGTGTAGCATGGCTATAGCTCAACGGTAGTGTATATGCTTAGCATCCATGAAGACCTGGGTTCAGTTCTCAGTATCCCTACCCCCTGCCACAAAAGATGAGTGTTCTGTGTAGAGCATTAATGTCTAAGGAAATTGATACCTATTCCAACCTTTGGTTCCACTGTTACCGTCTCTTCTCTCTCTCTCTCTCTCTCTCTCTCTCTCTCTCTCTGTTGGTTTCTTCCTAGCATAATTCCAACTGTTTGTCTAAGCCAGTGCCAGTCCCAACTGCCCCGATCTTTGGGGTTGTTCAGAAGCTGCAGCCACTATTCTTCATTTCAGGCCCCTCAGAACAGGGCCGGTAGCTGAGCCCGACATGCAATTAAATGTAGGTTCTTCCCTCAGGAACGTGGCTTGGGGTAAGCTTACAGTATCTCAGAATTAAATTTAGGTGAGCTTATTGGCTAGTGAGTTCCTTTACATATCCCAAGTCTAGGATAGGCTCATTGGAGAATAACGCTCTTACTCAGTTTACACAGCTTGAGGATTCTGAGACCTCTCAATAGCCAGAAGTATGTGGATTCTCATTGGCTTTGATCACTAGTACTTTTCTGCCATCTTGGGATTATCTGGATAAAGGTGGGGCAATTTGGCTGTAGTGTTGGAATTGCCTCTTAGCAGGAAAAGAAGTTCAGGTAAGCAAGTGAAACAAATGAAATTTCAACATGATTTCTGTAAGGCCTGGTCACACCTAAATATTTTAACAGACTTGTCAAGAAAAGAAATCCTATAGTAATGATTTAATAATGTATACATGCCTTGGAATAGCTCCTTTTCTATCCCTCCATTCATTAGCTCTTATTGTCACTTATAACTTTCTCTTAAACTTCATTTTTAATAATGGTGAGAGGGTCCATGATTTGCTGAAGAATAATACCCCAGTCCCAAATAGTATGTAAATGCAAAGAGTGTTTTATTCTGCACAAGTCCAGCATGCTAGGGTCTCCCACAACCAGAAAAAATAAAAACCCAAGTGCGCTTGTAGGTCTGATTTAAAGTACATTAGGGAATTCTGGGGTAGGTGACCTCTATGTTAATCTGTTGAGTCCATCTCTATGGACATTCTATTAGAGGGTGGGGGGGGGGCTGGAAACTTGCTGGGGGAAGTCTGGAAAATGCTGCTGACCCATTGTCCTTGCCTCAGGCCAGGTGGCAGGGCAGGTTCTGAGGTCTGGACTTGCCTGAAATTGCCCAGTTCTTGGAAACAGAGATTTAGGCCTAGTGTCCTTAACTGCCGATTTGAAGCCTGTCATGGAATCAGCCTATCCTTCTCAGTGGTTTTTTAACTGCCGATTTGAAGCCTGTCATGGAATCAGCCTATCCTTCTCAGTGGTTTTTTAACTGCTTTAATCTCTCACCAACCACCAGAAGCTGTGGGAAATAAAGGATGCAGAGGAAGTGGACCTGTTTAGAAAGGTTCTCTGGAGCAACTCCTATCTCTCTTGTCTGGATAGCAAACACAAATCAGCAGCACTGACACTACTTAACAGAGCCGGCCAGACCTCAGACCTTGGCACTGTCAGCAGGAGGGACCAGCAGGAACCCCAGGACAAGTTCTCTGCTGTGTCTCTCTCAGGGAAGCAAAGATCACTGAAAACTCAAGACCCAAGCTTTGCATAGCTAACTGTACCAGCAAGCCAAGCTCTTTCTTTGTCATTTGTGGAGACCTATTTATACCCACCAAATATAACATGTCTTCTACATGCCTTGCCTCAGCAACTGCACCCGAGTCCAATAAGCCCAAGTCCACAGAGTCCCAACAAATGGAGCTCAACAACACAATGTAAGGCCAACCAATAAATGTGTGTCCTTAGCAAAGACTCCTTCATCACGTGTTCTTTCATGTGCTTGCTTTAGCAGAACATCCTCTCTGCTGTGTCAGCTTCAGTGAAATGTTCCTTCACGAGTCTGCCTTAGCCTTTCACCTGTGTCCACCGCAGGAAAGCACTCCTTCATGTGTCTGTCCCAGCAAAACACCTTGCAACACAACTGACTCTCCAAGGAACCCTTAGGTTTTTACTTAAGTCGCTGGTACAGAGTACTTGAGAATTTAAGGGAATAGGACTTGTTTTGGTCCATGATTGGAGAAGACATCAGTTCTTCTTCTCCTGAGAAGAACATCAAAGTTTGGGGAGTGGGGTTGTATGGCAGAGGCTCTTCATATCTTAGCTGACCAGGAAACACAGACCTCAGGTGGAAACATGAGACAGGTATCACTGTTAAGTCCCGTCCCCAGCAACTGCTTTTTGATACTTAGACCACCAGTTCGTGTGGAGAAGCCTGAGGGCAGGGCACCTTACATTCAAAGCATAAACACCATACACACATTTCATTTAACCAAAAGGAAAATATTTCCTTACCTAGTGTTCTTCAGCACAAATTCTTGTTTGGGAACTTTAAAATATCTACCCCAATGGAAACAAAAGTGTTCAAACAGTGCCCTCCCCTGCATCTTTCCTCGGAGCTGAGTGGAGAAGGTTAAAGAGATATGCTAGGTCCTGCTCTACCAGATGCCCTGTCTCAGCTTCCTCCTCCATAAGGACTTCCCAAATGTCTTCTGAGGGGTCCCTGGAGCAATGTCCTGGGAGGCAACAGCTTCTGGGGTTCTCTGTCCTAACAAAAGCTCTTAAATGGAAAGTCTTAAAGGCAAAAACCAAAAACATAAATATCTCTTTTCAAAAGCTTCAGAGTAATCGCTCTGTCTTTTATGTATCTTCAACAAACACGTGAGTAGATAAAGACCCATTTCCAGCTCAAGTTTTTATGATAATGACAAAAAAAAAAGCAGTTCTATTTTCTCTGCTGTGTGGCTTTTTTCAGAGAGACAGGAAGCTCCTAAGGAAGACGTCTCCCAGGGCTGGATTCCAATTAACTTCTGTACCAAGTGCTGATAACTTTAGGCAATCACTGTTCTTTGGAAAATGGGGCATAGAATCTAAAACATCATAAAAACAAGATGACTGATCAACCAAGACCCAGCGCTGTCTGACTGTTTTCCCCAGACGACCATAGTGTAGAGAATAGTCAACAAAACACTGTAAGTCTTCTTTGAGGTAGTCAGTAATGTGACAGTGCTGGGATGTGTATATAAGAGCAAAGATTTTGGTACAGAGTCTCAGAAAACACTTTTGTAAAGCATATTATTCCACACAGTGAGCTTTCCCGGTCTAGTAGAATAGGAAGAACTTGAGATCTGGAGTTGAAGACCCACATTTGAGGTTTCTATGCTGGATCTCTTCTGAATGTGCACATGTGCACAAAAGTGTGCAATTCTTTTGTCTTAGTTTTTTGATGCAAGCTCTATCACTGAACTTGAGCCAATTTAGCTAGATTGCCTGGCCAACAAGCCCAGAGATCTTTCTGTCTCTGCCCCACCAGCTCTAAAGTTAAAGGCACAAGGCATTTTGTGTGTGCCTTTTTATGTAGGATCTGGGGAATCTGGACTCATGTCTTCATGGGACACAGCAAGCATCTGCCCCATTGAGCTGTAATCCCTGGGTGTACACTTGAGCAGTTCTGTGGTCTTGGGCTAGCTTTTGAATTTTTGAGCTGATAACAAGCACAATGCTTAATTTCATTCATGGAGACCAGGATGAGCTGCTCTGGCTAGCCTTGTTCATTTCTGAGTTGTTGTCTTGTTCATTAGGCTATGCATGGACTTTTTCCTCATGTTCCTCTTGAGATCAGCAAGCCAGCCTCAGTGTTTCTTCCCCATGGACATTCCAAAGATTTCACCGTATCAGTTATCCTACTATCTGAAGCAAGCCATGGAGTCATGCACACAGAAATCAAGAGGGTGGCGAGTCACATGGCAAATATCATAGATAACATACATGCACAGATATCTGGGGCCAAATGATGCTATTTACCACCAGGCCTAATTCTCTTTCTCTGACCATCATCTGTTAAGTGGGGAGGGATGAGATACTCATGAACATAAAATCAGACGCAACTTAACAGAATCCAGTAAAAATCCTAGACAAATATTTAAGGTCTGATAAATACTGCTTTCTCCCACCTCGCCTCTCCACCCTTGTAAACAGGGAAATTAATACCTGCCATGCTATACTGGATTCTTTATTGAAGTGTTCTTTAAAGGTAACATATGAAAGTCCTTCAAAAGAGCCCCAAATGCTCTATAATTTCCATAAAGCAGCAACTTATAGAATGTTTATCCTTATTCAGTCACAAAAAAATTCAAGTACTTGATTTTCATCCTGATGTTTCGCTGAGTACATTAGCAGGTAGTCAGTGATGGTTTTCCTGTGATACACTACAGTTCTTGTTATAAGCCCAAGCACATTAGTGTGATTTAGGATGAGAGTCAGGGTTCCCAGGAAGGTGATTTGGAGGATATTAGTTAAGTAGCTCACTCAGTGTTACTTGAGGAATCTAGAACTCATCTGGGAAGCTCTTGTCAGTCCTTTACTGCCCTAAACCCAAAGTGTTAATGAGGATGTTTGTAAATAAGATGTAAAGGGAAGGAAAAGATGTGAATGGTTGTCACCTTACCTTAATGAATGGAAAACTGTTTATGAAGCAGGGTATCTCAGGCCCCACATAATGAACCACAATTGTGCAGGGAGCTGTGATCCCCAGAGACTCCAAGGGACTTAAGGAAATTAACCTGATGACAACAAGGATGTTAAGAACAAAGGGTAGGGGTTTTAGTGTATCTAAGATGGGAAGCCTGACCTTCTGACTGGGACAAACCTAATGGTCCTCAAGATATTTTCCCGTGTTTCTAGTCTAGAGAAGTTTACCTTGAAGTTATCTCCTCTGTGTCTCTATGTCTCTGTGTCTCTGTGTCTGTCTCTGTCTATCTCTGTCTGTCTCTGTCTCTCTGTCTCTCTGTCTCTGTCTCTGTCTCTCTCTCTCTCTGTATGTGTGTGTGTGTGTTTTATATCCAAATGGTAACAAAGAATGACTTGAAGGACAGAGGCCATTGGCTAGCACCTCATGCATAGACATATTCCCCCTGAGTTTAAAAGCCCTGAGCCCACAGCAGAAAGCCCTTTAGCTGGATCACAGCCAAGATTCTCTTTCAAAGCAGCTCCCATTTAATTCAGATTTCTGCCAGTTTCCACATGTTTAACACTCATTACCTTTTCTCCTAAGCCCAGGCCCATCTAAGGTTATAAATCTTGCCCTTCTGGAAGGTAGAAGATCTTTTAGAACGTGAGGCTGCAAGCAGAGAGCAGTCCCAGTTAGAAAACGCTGGCCCTGAACCAGACAAATTGGTGCTCCACAGCTAACTATTACTGAAATGCTGTTGACTGCAGAGACCATCAGGGAGCCCATACTGGTCATCACCGGGGTACACTTGATTGCCAGGTTCCTAAGCCTACCATAGCTGCTCCTGCCTCTCTGGGGTCCCTCCCCTCCTCAAAATATTGTCTCTTTCTGCATTTCACATGAGCAGGAGCCAATGATATTTAAAGGGCTTGGGGATGATTGGCAATAACTTGACATTGCATTTTATAAATAACTGTCTCTTTGGGAGGGAGGAGACCTTTCTCTTGATAAGTACTCTGGCTTGTGGTAGATTGCCAATGAATATTGGTTTCATGAATAGATAAGTGGTTGAGGTATTGAATATTAATGCATCAGTCTAAAATAACATTTTCTCATGCTTACCTTCATAACCTCGCACTACTAAAGAACAGAAAGTAAATATGTTTTTAGCGAGTTGGATGCCTGAGACTGGAACAGAAGATTCTTTTGATGGAATGGAAACCATGCGCCAGGATTAGCCTCACTGGGCTAAACCCAGTTCCGTTAGGTGGATGTGTTGTGACTTAGCTAAAACATCCTCAAAGTAAGACTGAGAAGAATACCTCCCTTAAGAGGGCAGAGTGTGAGAAGTAGATAAACTAATGTTGGGAGACACTCAGTACAGTGCCTGGCACAAAGTGTTTCATGGCCACCATCAGAAGTAGGGGCCTCAGCAGCAGTGCTATCTCAAGCTCTGTTTTACTGTTTCAGGTCCTTCACATTCCTGGGTTCCATATTCATTCTCTGCAACCTCACAGACCACAGGGAAAACATGCTAAGTGGAAGCTAAGGAAATATCTCCATGACTAAATGCTCTCTGTGTAGCATGAGAACACAAGTCCCTAATACCCATGGAAAAATTGTAAAAACTCCAGGGACCAGTGGGTGAGATTGTAAGTCCAGAATTAGAGGCTGCCTGGGCTTGCTGGCCAACCAAGTAGCCTGAGAGATGAGCTCGAGGTTATCTGTGAGAACCTGTCTCAAAAATTATGGTGGGGAAGAACAAAGGAAGACCCAACATCAGCCTCTTGCCTTCTCACAACATGCACACATACACATAAGAAAGAGTGGGAAAGACAACATGGCAAACAACCCCAAATTCCAGGAACTTCGAGTTTGAGAAGTTGAACATAAACAACCCCAAGAGTTATGCTCCTCTTGGAGGTGCTATATATAGGATCTGCAAAATTCCTTCCCAGAATCCCTTCCTCTGGCTTTGGTGGGCTGTTCTGGTTCCAAAAACCCATGCTTGGAGTCTGTCAGACACCAAGCAGCCCAAAACAGGATCAGTGTAACTTTTTTGTAAACTCTGACACGGTTCTGTTGTGTCCTACCCACTTAGGAACACTTGGAGAGTCAGGCAGAGTAACAGGGAGCAGTTGTGCCCAAGCTAAAAGGTCAAGGAGCAAACACTGTGTATGTCTGCAAGTGGTGGTGAGGGGTTCTGGGATTAGGACAGGTGTGAAACAAAGCAAAATGTTCTAGAACAGATCCATCTAGGGCCTAGAAGCAAGTCATGGATGTAGCTTGTTGTAGTCACAGAGGAGCCAACACAGTGAAAGTCTATGTGGCACACAGAGTGAGTGAGAGCATCTCCACAGGGAAGACAGGAAGTTCTGTCAGACAGGAAGGGAGGTAGGGGGTGAACACCGGGTCTCTTCCTTGAATAATGGAGAGCGAGCTTCTCCCCTGACACCCCCAAAGTAAGGCCTGTGGACACGTAGAGGATAGGCATGGAGAGGAGAGTGGAGTAGAATGAGGGATGGAGATGAGGGAACAGAATTCTTGTGGAGACAAGCCACTTTAAGTCTCCTGAGAGAGAGCTGACATTGAACGTCCGGGAAGGAGAAATGTCTCACAGGAAGTAGCCCTTGAAGTCAAGAGGAGGTCACACAAGCACATCCACATAATCACAGTCCCAGTATCATGGGCAGAGGCACAGAATGAGGACACGGGGGACGGGGGAGTTTGTGTTGCATCTGCCACAAGGTTGTGGACCAGGCCTTAGGCTAGACAGTTCCCACTGTGTCCTTAGGAACTTGAAGGGGTCTGACCCAGAAGACAGCAGGTGCATTGTAGCTATTTGATAAATGACTGAAAAAAAAAATTGTAGGAGACTCCAAATACTTGGATACTGAATAAGACCAACTAAGGTAGTTGTGAAGGGAATACGGTCTGGAAGCCACCCCAAGGTGACAGGAATCTTTTACATCCGGACATGGGCTTAGTCTCCGGGTATCTGGATGATTTGCTAGTATGCTGAGAGTCTGGACAACGAGATGAGCACTTAACTCAGGGAGAATGCAATTTCAGCCTGATACATAAAGTTGAATGGAGATGCATTGAGCATAGAGAACTCCAGTGCAGGCGAAGAGGTCAGTCAGGAGTCGAGAGAGTTCCTTAGCCCATGGTTTTGAGAACGAGTGGAGGAAAAGTGGATTAATGCATGGTTGAGGGTGTAGTGAAGGAAGACTGAGTAAAAGGTCCACCTGCAGCTTCATCTTGGAGCTGTGTTGGGAGTCGGGTATAAGCAAAGCAGGTAAAAAGAGGGACAGGTCCCATTCCAGGGACAAGAGACAGATGGCGATAGGTGTAAATGCCATAGGTCAGTTCACATCTGCTGTGTGCATCAAATGTATGTATGAACATGCCCTCAAGCTCTTGCAAAGACATGGATGTTCTTAGGTATGGTGACACACTCATTCATGGAGGGGCAGGTTTTGAATTCTTACCACACAGATAACCCTTCAAGCTGAACGAAGTACATCTGTTCAGGTTCATTCCATTCCAGTTCATTCCATTACACTCCTCTTTGGTATGTTTCTTCCATTGCCTGCTTTTTCCAAGTTGCTGGCAATACTAAATGAGATACCTAGTTTTAGCAGTATAATACACACACACACACACACACATATGCACAAACATACACACAAACACCATATGCACACAAAATCCCCCATTATGCCATAGACACCCATTTATACATATATACACAGACAGGCATGCACACATAATCTCCATTATGCCATACATACTATATACACACTACACTACACTACACACACCATTCACACACGCTACACTTACACACAAGTCCTCATAACACACATACACAAAACCCCCATTACAAATCAAACATACTATACATACATACTACCCACATTATGCACATACACACACACAACTCCTTATAGCACATACCCACACATACATAGCTCCCAAACAACACACACACACACACACACACACACACACACACACTGTTTAATGCTCAACCCCTCTGGAATAGAATCCATACATTTGATTTTGAAAGTTTTCTGGAGAAGGTGTGTCCAAACATCTGATCAAAGATCAAAAATTCCAGTTCCCTGACCAGATGTTGTGTCTACACTGGATTTAACAAATGGTTATTTTGAAATATGTGACACGATTTTTTTCTCTGCTTTCTGCATATGGATCAGAAAACCATCTGAATAATGGTGTCAACTGATTCCATTCAGGATCCCCCTTTCTAATGAAAGACGAATAGATGGATGGATCTACTCTCACTCCTGAGAGGGCACGCTGCCTAGTGAAGCCGAGAGGCTGGGAGCGCCAGGCAGCAGCAGTTCTGTTTGCCTTCTCTGTTTTGGGTGAGCTGCCCTGTAGTTTGTTCAGACCACTTTTCTTGGCTCAAATACAATACCTAAGACAGAGATCATTTGTCAAGTGAGTACGGTACACTGAGAGCTGTAGACAGATTATGGAAAGAGAGAGGGAGGAGAGAGAGGGAGGAGAGAGCACCGGAGAGAAGAAAGAGGGGGAAGAGGGCGAGGAGTGGAGCAGACTTCTCCCCGTACATCCTTTCTCGGGCACCTCAGGCACCAAGAATTCAAGTTAGACTGCTCGCGGTGCAGAGGCGCCACCCGCGAGAGGGGAGCCACCGGAGGCTCCAGGCATGGCTCTTTTCATGTGGGATGCTTAAGGACTGCACACAGACAGAGTAACTTGCAGAGGAGAGAAACTGGCATGAGGATTCCGCCAAAATGGAAGGGCTCCTATCTCCGATGAGAACCAAGGTAAGAGGGACTAAACCCCGGTGTCTTTGCGCGCTCCTTGGTGGTTTAGGGAAGGCTCACTGAAAAGGAAGATTGTACTAGCTTTTGTCTCGTTTCGGAACTAGGCTGGCGAATGCAACTGGACCTCTCAAAGAATAGCTTTGCCTCCAAGGCAGAGCTATTGCGATCGGTAAGAAGGGGAGAACAGGGGGGCGGGGGGGGGGAGGGCCATCTGTCAGCGTGGACAATGGGAATCTTAGTAAATGAGTTTGCCTCTCGGTTGATTAGACAGCCATATTTTAGCAGGATTTCCAGTCATTCTTGCTTTGGGACTGGAGCTGCCCTCCAGCTGTTGGTGTGCTTGCAGGAAGTACGGATTTCTCCAGCTGCGCTGATGTTTCTCAGGATGAGTCCCGCATTTAAGGCAAAGAGCATGCCCAGCTTACACTGGAACATCCTCTGGGCTCCTCCTCCAGTTCAGAGCCGGAGGATGGGGAAGCCTCTCTATTGAAAGTAGGTTAATGCATTCTGGAGAGCGTTTTGTTCTCAGAAAACTCGCCGACCTGAACAAGAGATTTCAGGGCAGCGCTAATCAAACACACCTTGAACTTGTTCCGGAAGCCTGTAGAAAAAAGCTCCGGGATACTGATCCCAACCTCGTGGACATTTTTCTCCTTGGTTGGAGTTTGCTTTTTACTTAAAAAGAACTGCCTTGTACATGGACTTTCCCAAGGAAAGCTCAGATGAAGAAAGGGCTACTGAATTCATGCATAACTTTGAACAGAGGCTGAAAGTTTTAAATAATGCTAGCGATATCATTTTTCTTAATTGATTAATTTTAAAATTTAGGAGGCAAATAGCTCTTTAAACATGTAACAGTGGTGAAATCAATAGGATCAGGCTTTTATTTAACTCGTTTCTTTGATGTCCGGCTAGGGTTCAAACACAAATAGAGCCTTTTGTCAACGAAGTGGTCTTGGTTGTTTTCTTGTTGTTGTTTTGTTTTTGTTTGTTGTTGTTATTGTTGTCTGCCCCTTCTAGTTAAGGGGCATGACTGTGACACTTTGAGACAACATTGGAATGTTGGGACATGCATGAAAGCACCACAGCATGTGGGGGTGGACATTCTGCTGGGTTCACCCGTCCTTTGATAATCACCCTTCATTAGAAGGACAGCCTCGAGTGACAGTTGCTACAAAGCTTCTGATCCCAGCCCCTTGGCTGGCTAGCTGAGAGATCTCCTTGGAGACCTGTGTGGTGGCCTGTTGTTCTCCCCTCCCTAGGTGATGGCAGGTTGCTTGCAGGCAGTGTCTTCCAAATGTTCTTCTCTGGAGGTAGCAGGCAGAGAGCATACAGTTTTCACAGCTGCAGAGAAAATGGCAAATGCAGTTGGCTTCTCTCTCTTTATTGACAAGCTGAGATCCGAATGCTTCGTAGAATGGCTGTGGAATCTGTTCATTTGGCCAGCTCCTGAAATCACTGCTTCAGACAAACTATACTCACATAGCAGTTCTTGCTGAGGCTGACTACGTCTAGGAATCTGAGCATATAACCCCATACAAGTCCAACTGGCATGGACTTCAAGGGGAGTTCCCTATGGAAATGAGATATACCCAGACACTCCACAAATCAAGCAATGGGCCCATTAGAATGGCATGCTAAAGTATCCAGGAGAAATGGACGTCTGTGGGTCAGATTGCACATGTACTATGTTTACTGGCTGAGTTCTCATCATGGTTGGTTCTTTGACCATCACGTCATCTAGTACACATGAGATTAGAGGCTCAGGTCCTTCCAAAGTTCAAACCTGATATTACTGCACACCAAATCGACTCAGGTTCTGACCCTTCCGTGGCCAGGTTACAAGGGATTTGCCCCTGTGCTTGACTTGCTTCTGTGATTTCCTTTTTAATCTCCTTTATTTCTGACTCTGGAAATTGATATCTTCCTATTTGAAAGTTCAGCGTACATTTGAATTTGGTAACCTACAATAAGTCCTGCCAGCTCAGGGAATGAGACCTGACTGCATAAGGATCAAGAATAAAATCCCACTCCTGAGCCTCATCTTCAGTCTCTGAATTGCTGAGTTGTGTGTTGTTGAAATGAGCCAGCGATTTTAATTTGCCAGAGTCTGACAATACTGGTGATCTCTTGCCTTTCTTAAACTTTGATCACACTATGCTCTATTGAGTCTACTCTGGAATGTTTTTCCACGTTGATGAGGATTTAGCTTGAAATGTCTGATTTTGTAGTATCATGGTTGGGCAGACAAAGGACACTTCCTTCAGCAAAATTTCGGTGTGTTATGGTTACTTAATAACTAACTGACAATTTAAGGCAAGTGTTGAGATAAACTGGACATCATGCAGTAATTTCATTATGCCATGTAATAGACTTAACCAGTCTAAATCATAGGTGCTTAATGCATTTTTATCTTGGGATTTGCATAATTGGAGCATAAATATGCATGAGATTCACTGGAAGGGGCCAAATAGAATGGGCAAAATGGTCAGGCATGCTGAAATTAAGGCCATTTCCAGGAGGACACCTGAGCTTGCTCTGTCTCCTGGGTGGGTGGTCACACTTGACATACCTAGAAACAGACAGGGTGACAGCTGGCTTCCTTTAATAACAGTGTATTGTGAGCTGCCCAGGTTTCAAGCACAGCTCTGGCCTGTGGCTAGATACTTGGGCTCACTGCTCATGCTTCCTTTTGGATACTATAAACCAGTGGTTGTTGACCTTCCTAATGTTGCCATCCTTTAAAATAGTAATTCCTCGTGTTGCGGGGACCCCAAATAAAATTATTTTCATTGCTACTCCATAACTAATTTTGCTACTGTTATGAACCATAATATAAACACCTGATATGCATGATATCTAGTATGTGACCCCTGTGAAGGGCCATTCAACCCCCCAAAGGGGTTGAGACCCACAGGTTGAGAATCACTGCTATAAACCAAGCTAGGAAAGTCATTAGGCTGTTGGTTATATTTCTGACTAGCCCCCTAGCAGGTGATGGCTGGGGCATGGGATACAGGAGCACAGCAAATGATGCTTCTAGAGGCAAGATGGAAAGAAAGAAGGGAAAGAAGCTGATTGGATTGCTACTCCTAGGAGGGCAAATAGAAACAATGCTATTCTTTGTTGCCATTGTGTTGCTTGTAAATGTCTCTCTTCAATTTCATTCTTAACCTTCTAACCTCCTCTGTTCTCCTCAGTCTTCTGAGTATTACATCCAGTGAACAAGGCAAGGGAGGCAGCCTCTTGTTTTCAGTTTCTTGGGGTACCTCTCTTCCTACTGTGAAATTTTCAGCAAGAACCGGGGGAAGGCAAGGAAATCCAGCCAAGCCTGGCTGTTATGAATGCAAAGAGACAACTGTAGAATGGGGGGAAGATGAAGAAGGAGGGGTGTTGGGAGAGGAGGAGGGAGGAGTTGGGGAAGACAGAAAGAGGGAAGGGGAGATAGGAAAGAACTGGTATAGAGAGGGGAGACAACAAGAAGTAAAGGTAGGGAATCTGAGAGGGGAGGTGCAGGAGGAAAGTGAAACCAGGAAGGGGGAGGAGAAAAGAGAGTGAACAGAAAAAGAGAAGGTAGGAAAGAGAAGAGGGATGGAGTGGGAGGAGGGATGGAATAATTGGCCAGACTCCATTACAGCTGTGTTTTGTTAAATGTTTATGAAGTAAACAAAACATAGGTCCACAGTAACCTCTCTAGAAAAGATGGACATTAACTTTTAAAGCTTCACAACTATTTCATGTGCTAATTGAAGTTTTTAAGAATACTCACCACACTGCTGTCTTTAATATCTCTTCTGGTTCACAATTACCTACATCCTCAGGGACAGTACATTTTGATGTGTCTGGACCTGTCTTAATTCTGCCTCCAAGACATAAAGACATTGCATCATTTTCTGAATTAAAGTCACTTTAAAAAGGGGGGGGGTGGCTTCTGGTTTGTGGCATCAAATAACTTTCTAAAGAATATCCTCTGAGAAGAATGGTCTTTCTGATAAAAGGGATACTTAAAAGGATGGGAGGCTGATCTTTTAAAGGAAACTGTCTAAGGGGCTGCAGCTATAACTTAGTGGTAGAGAGAGCTTGTGCAGAATCCCTGCAGTGAAACTTGCTGCACGTGAGCTGCCTATGACTCTTCTCCTCAACTCATATTGCAATTTTGGAACCGCATTAAAAATATAGAGGTAAGATGGTAAAAAATTCTAGAATTACCGACAATATAGACATTTTTAAAAAGTCAAAAAAGCGCAATCACTCTGGATATTTAGATTAATTATCAGAGAGTGTCTAAAATACATGAAGTCACTTCAAATCTTGTAAACCTGCTTGAACCTTCACCAGGCGTCCATGGACCATGCTTCCTTACGTGATCTATTGTATTCCTCTCACTTGATTTATCAATTCCGACAAACTGTTAGACCCCATGAACCAGAAAACTTAAAAAGCATGTCTTAGCCGGTGCGGGGCAAAGCTAAGGAGGCTGTGGCAGATGCTTTCAGCTGTACTAACCAGGACTTCGCATAAGATTATGGCGAGCTAAAGACAGCCTGGGTTTCATCTTAATGAGGACTCAAATTAAAGAGGACTCCCTAGAGCTGGAGAATGACAGGCCCAGATGAAATGCAAGGAAATATTTGTTAATAGAAAAATATTACCCTAAGAAGTGTTGAAACAGTCTTGAAAATAGAAGCGTCTGAGGCAGGCCAGGAAGAATCCTACCCAAGAACATATAATCCTATGTGACATGCCTGGGAGAGCTGAGGCGGACATTCTGTGTTTTTATGGTGCAGCATCATTTTTTACCTTAAATCCGTGAAACCAGAAATGGGTTTGTGTGTGAAGCGTGCATCAGATCTCCTCACCCTGAGCTACTACACATTATGTGTTGAACTGCTGAACTCAATTCAGCAAGCAAGAAACAACCTCATTCTTCGCTAGAATGACCCAGTTAAAGGCAACTGCGGGTTGTGCAAAAGAAGTTGAGGCTACGGCACTACTCATCTGGTTACACTTCCCTGTGGTAGTCAGCTTCCCGTTACTGTGACAGTGTCCTAGGATGACAAACTGTCAAGAGAAAAAGATTCATTCCACTCAGAGGTTTGGAGGTCCAGGGATCTGCTGGAGCTGCTTTTCTGGGGACTGTGGCACCTATCATGGTAGGGGTAGAGAAAAGCTGTCCACCTCACTGCAAGGACAAAAAGCAAAAGGAAGATTCCACAGGACCCTTGAAGGCCTCCCTGAAAGGAAATTAAAATTCTCCCATTAGACCCCTGAAAGTTTCCATCCACCTACCAGTAGGAGCAAGCCTGTGTTGTAGGGGCTTTTGGGGGAGACTCTCCCTAGTCACACTAATAGAACCTACTAAAGAGACAGTGGGCAGGGTGCTATATCCCGTTTAGTTAAATTACCTGGGTTCAGGTTCTAGCTGTCACCTCCTGTAGCATGACATTTCTGAGTCTCAATTTCCTTGCATATAAAACAAATACAATAATAAAATCTAATTTTTATTTATTTTTATGCATGTCTTGATGCAAATTTATACATACCATGTGCCAGTAGAGGCCAGAAGAGGCCATCAGATCCCCTTGACCTGAAGTTACAGGTGATTGGGAGACAATCATTGTGCATACTAGGAACTAAGCCCGGGTCCTCTGCAACGGCAATATTCCTTAACCGCTGAACCATCTCTCCAGCTCCCGACAACAGGACCTATATCCTGGATCATTATGAGAAGCAAACCCATTCATTACCAGCAGATTTCAGACCCCCACAATAGATATAATAATAGTATGAATGCACAAAACATTAGGTGTGTAAATACGCACCAAAGTTCAGACTCATGATACGTGTTTGGAACAAGTTGTCCTCCTGAGAACTGAGTAGTAAAAACAGATGATCTGTCTTTCATATGATGTAACTGAAGTGTAGAGGGACGGTGTCACCTACCCGTGAGCTCCCTGCCAGGTAGGGTCTTCACCTGTCACCTGTCACTGTGCAGCTCCAGGGGCTTAGAGGAAAGCAGATACCATTGCAGCATAAATCAGTGCTCATTACAATAAACCCTTTCTCAACAAATGACTATGGCACATGGAATGTTTAAAATCGAGCAGCATCAGTTAAAGGTATCTAAATCATTAAAGAACAGCAGCTTTTCCTTTTTATGGTTTCAGTCTTTGTAGGAGAGACGTGGGCTATCTCACAGCAATCTCCCCTAGAGTAGATAGGATCCCAGAAGTTTGCTCCGCACCCCAACCCCTGAGACATCTATTTAGTATTCCCTAACACTCCACTATCCGGAACCCTCACCAGGACTGTAAGCCCTTGGTGAATACTTTATGACAAATGAGTGAACACAGAAGTTATCTAAGAGTCCTTAGGCGTTCCATAAATACCAAGAATTGAGCAGATCTTGTGTCGCCAGAGTAACTGCTTAGGTCAGTCTAGAACTGTCTCCAGATAAGGCAGGCGGATTCCATACTGTAGGGTCATGGACTCAGAAGTTTCTGGGACAAGTTGTGCATAGGTCTTTTCTTATTCTTTCCTTTCAGAGTAAAGTTAAGAGGTACTAAGTATTTTAATAATTGCCAAGGTATGAAATTGGATACAAGAAAAACATGACTAGAAAACAACATTCACCTTAGGATGGGGAATCATCTTCTAGACTAATATTCAGAACTTCACATTCCAAAGTGTTTGATGGTGTTACATTTTGCTAAAGCTAAGGGCTATTTTCTCGATAAAGCATAGCTGCACTTACTCCAGGCAAATGGTCAAAATTGCTTGCCTTCTGCCCCTACCTCCAGGATATCTATGTGAGAAAGTATACCAGCTAAAACCAGGAAAGCTGTCAATTTGTATGACCATTACAAAACAAAGTACACCTGTGTGTGCTTTCTCTTTGTGTATATAAAATAGTTTTATTCTGTTAAGAGTTGAACCTGGGGCCTCATGCTGAACAGGCACAGGTCCACTGAGATACATACTCAGCCCTACAAATCATTATTCACCAAAATCTGAAGATAGAAAAATAGTAAATGCATATGATATAACAGCACACAAATGCTTATTATAGGCATACAAACATGTCAATATACAATATGTAGCCGGGCGTGGTGGCGCACGCCTTTAATCCCAGCACTCGGGAGGCAGAGGCAAGCGGATTTCTGAGTTTGAGGCCAGCCTGGTCTACAAAGTGAGTTCCAGGACAGCCAGGGCTACACAGAGAAACCCTGTCTCAACCCCCCCACACACACACATATATAGTATTAATAGCATATTAATGTCTCAGAGCCCATGCTAGAATTGTGGGAAAAATGGATTAACTAAGGGCTAAGGTTGTCAGTGAAGGAAGAGACAGAGCAGGGCTAGTGTTCTACTCCAGAGAGAGATGGAAAGTTAAGAGGCACAAGAGCCCTGGGCTTTCATAACCATGCTCAGCTGAAAGCCATTCCTATCACAGACCAATGTAATCTTTTTGGTTCAAGAGGTATCATGGAATCTCTGGGAGATTTCTAGATAGCCTCATGTCCAAGGGCTTCCTCAGAGGGGTCAGGAGAACCTGGGGGGTCACTTCCAGGGACTACCTTCAGGGACTACCAGGCTTAGCCACAGACAACTTGGCAAAAGAAGTCAGGGGAGGCTTCAAGACACTGACCTCATACTTTCTGTGCAAACTGGAATATGGAAATGGCTGGGCCTGGAACCCATCAAAACAGAGAGCAAGAGTAACGAGGCTTTGCAATTTATCAAAAGTTGAGGAGTTGATTTATTGGTAGTAATATCATTTATCTTCAGGACAGACTAGTTTGCTTCATCCCATGCAAGGAGCAAGGCAGCAAAGCTGGTGAATAGCAAAATGAAACAGGCCATTCCTGCAGCACACTTATTTATCCATCCAACACGGACTCATTAAATGTTCCTCCTGAGAGTTAGGCAACAAACAGGCTTCCTTCTGTCAAGACAGCACAAACCACAAGGAAAGCTTTAACAAAGAGATCACAGCAAAACAAAGCACTTTCCCCCTGGAAAACAAAGTGTGGGGGGGACACATTCTAGAAGCTGGAAGCTGGAGACAAGAGTTTGTTTCTGAGGCCAGATTATGTCTCAGGAAGTGTGACAATTTTAATACAAGTGGATGATAGTAATTGGAAAAATTAACCCCACATTGATATTCAAGGAGAATTGTGGTAATGGCAATAACTTCGTGTCTTCCAAGGAATAAAGATGCCTTCTGGAAGATTCTGTTAGTCTCCTTTATCTTACACAAAGAGCACAAACTCATATATTTCAAAAATGGGAAAACTGAAATTTAATAATTTTCCCAAAATTTCAAAGCAACATGTTGTATGCAATGCTACCTTAGAAAACACAGGGCAGGGTACTACAAAACTTGAGTAGGCTTAAAGTTCTTCCCTGAAAAAACATTCCCTTGAGAGTAGACTAACCCTCTATTATTGTCTTTGTAGAAAGTCTGCTACTCTTTGGTCTCTGTAGGTTTTTAATTAGATTTATATTTAGTGTGTCTGTGTGTGTGTGTCTGTTTACCTAAGTCTCTCTCTCTCTCTCTCTCTCTCTCTCTCTCTCTCTCTCTCTCTCTCTCTCTCTCTCTCTCTCTCTCTCTCTCTCTCTGAGTGTGTGTGTGTGTGTGTGTGTGTGTGTGTGTGTGTGCCTGTGTTGATTTATTTTCTGAGTCAGGGAACTCACTACATTGCCCAAGCTGACCTTGAGATCTTGAGTTCAAATGGTCTTCCTTCCTTTCTTCCTTCCTTCCTTCCACCCATCCTTCCTGACAGGATACAGGCACACACCACTATAACTAGTGAAACTAATTTCTACTTATATGATTCCTCACTGTCCAAAGTTTCACCTTCCAAGTCATATTTGCAATTAAGCATGTTCTAAGAACTCTAAATATAGAAGGCTAGAAATAATTTATAATTTTTATCTCATAAGCATGGTTGAAATATTGCACCATCCTACTGTGTCCCATTCAGAACAGGAGTCCCGCCTTTGTCGAGAGTATACACATAGTATACACCACACACTTTACTAGGCATCCCAGTTATCAGATTCATTGAAGTCATGTTATGGCTGTATGTGGGGTCAGGTACCCAGTGAGTGTCTTGGAGTATATCCCCAGATGAAGGGGGGCTACTGTACTTTCCAGGCTGTGTGTACAGTGAATAGCTCTTTACTATGTTCCTTACATGTCTCTCAAGGGTACCTCTTAAAGATGTCACATTTTTGTCTAAGCTGAACATACTTCTACCTTGTGACCTCATCGTTGTAGCTACAGAAGGTCTTGTCAGGAATAGTTCAGCAAGAGGAGAAGCCCCAAATCATCATTTTACACGGGGATCACACACATATTAAACAAGGGTTATGTTCAGTTTTATGAGCTGTGTCCCAGGAACATCTGGGGGATCTAGCAAAGCATTGAGGTGCTACTACAATGTGTTCTAAGCAGAAATGGTTTTATGAAAAATGACTAATTTGCTTAAGTGTTTTATCTGCCATTTTCTAGTATGTAAGACCATATGAAGAATATAGGCTTATGAAAGTATTGGCCAGAAAGGGGTAAAGCATTGCCAGGAGACTAAAGGACACCTTCCCTTTCCTCCCAGAAGAAACAGCAATCATGAATTTAATGTTTATCACCTCTTACTTTTATGGATATTTTATTATAAATGTTTCCAATGAAACTGATATTATATATGTTTTAGTGCTTTCAAGAATGGTAGCCTAAGTGTGTGTGTGTGTATGTCTGTGTGTGTCCCCTGTGCAGTTTATTCATCTCACTCATTACTTTTGTGTAAAAGTCATCATATGGATATATATGTAGCTGACGTCCATTTGCTTTCCCCACTGAACAAATTGTGTGAGTACAATCTTGCCACAAATCATAGATTCATCCTCCTGTGGGCAGACGTTTCCATGACAAAATTACAAACAATACATCTGTGACTGCACTTGCACACGTTCCCTGAAGCACATGAACAAGTCTGCTAGTGTGTCCACTAGGGAGAGGAACTGCTGAGCTGCGAGGCAGAGGCAGCCCAACATTAAATCACTCTCCACAGACATCAATGGTTAAGATTGGTGTCTTGGTTCCTACACTGACATCCTCCCTTCTGTCTTCCGTGGTAGGTGCCTCGATGCACACATAGGAGGAGTGCGGCTGAGGAGACAGCTCAGTGCCTGCTCCACAAGCATGGGGACCTGATTTCAGATTCCCAAGATCCACATAAAAGCTCAGCAAAGCAGCATGTGACCACAACCCAAGGGCTGGCTTCCACATGCGTAGGCATGCACACACATGTGCGTATACGTGTACAAATACATGTACACACATGTACACACATATACAGAAAGTATGAATACTTCTATGTACAATGCATTTACTATACTTGTTTTATCGTGTCCTAAAAATAAAAGATTTTATTATTCCTTACCAAGCCTCCATTCCCCACAGTCTTTGGTAACATTTGCTGTCAATGTCTTCACTCTCATGCCTATGAGTATGAATGGCATTGCATGTGGCACCAACCAGCAAGTACTAATCAGAGGTCACTTAAGTTGACTTTCTGTACATAAAACTCAAAATGGTGCAAAGAAACTTGATAGATTCCATGATCCACCATATTTATTTCATGCCAAAGAAAACTGGTCAGAGATTTATCTAATACAAATGGTGCTTCTCTGCCAAACATAGACCTGGAGAATCACAGAGTTTTCTAGTGTGATTAGAGAAAAGAAATAATAGAAGAATTCACTTTCTACCCGAAACACAGTGACATAGAAATGCCACACTCAAAACGATCCACCAAATGTCAGGCAGAGATGGACTCATCTGAGTGGTGGTGTCTTCCTATCATCACACAGCTACACCATGCTCTTAGTTTGAATTGTATTCACTTTATATATGTTTGTTTTTGAACTTTATTCGACTGTACAATTTTATAAGAACTTTAAGGAGATTAGTTTTTAATATTTAAGGAGCTATAATTAAGACAAAAATAAGTTAATGAGCACTGGATGAGCTGGTAATTGGTTGCCTTGGAAGGGATCCATATATTCCTTAAGTGAGATTAATGGATAGGGCTGATATGTCTTTTAAGTCTTATAGTTATTTCTACAAGGACATTCCTGAATATGAGAAGTAATATGCTTGGGTGGCCTACTGCTTGCCCCTTCTTAGACAGAAACCCTGTTTTTCTTCATCACCTTGTAGTTCTATTGTAACTCATAAAGTGATCAAAATTTTAGAGAGCTTGTAGTCCAGAGAAAGAACCTCTCTGCCCAAACTCTCTAGAGTCATGCTCAGGTATTTCCCAGAGAAATACTTCATACGCAGATCTTTTAATTATGTGCCAGGAGAGCTAAGACACTAAGGAGGAGGAGGGGGGGGAAGAGGAGGAGGGGGGGAGGAGGAGGAGGGAGGGGAGGAGGAGGGGGAGGGGAGGAGGAGGGGGAGGGGAGGAGGAGGGGGAGGGGAGGAGGAGGGGGAGGGGAGGAGGAGGGGGGAGGAGGACATGGAGCTAGCAGGCAGCTTTGACCTCCAGCCAGGAAGGAAGGGTACCAAAGGCAGAAGCTAGAGCTATGTGTCTGGAGTCAGAATTATAGCTGGGATGTCTGCAGGAGCTGTTTGGTAGAGAGGCAGCTCAAACAAGGCAATTAGAGGCAGAAAAAGATTTTCCCTTCTTACCTGCCCTCAAATCTTCTCTAAAGCACTTCCCTCTGGCAAAGCCAGTTAGCCAGTCTTGGAGTCACACATCCTTGTGAGAAGAAGATCCAGGGAAGTGGGAACAGACACTAGATAGCAACTTCTCCCAGATTCTGTCGTCTGGTCTAATCTTCTCTTGGATAGCTCCCATTGACAGTGACTGCTTAGGCATAATTCTATACTCTCCACTCCAGTAGAACTGCACACAGTGCCAGAAAAGGCAAATGGTGTTCCTGCTCTGTACCAGGTCTGATTGGAGGCTGCTCTGCCTGGGGCCCTTGTGTGTGTGTTGAGAAGGATTGGCTGATTGGTGGTACCTGTTGTGAGTGCAGAATGGGAGTTTCCACACTCATAGCTGGTATATACCACCCGCTTCCCATCTCCCCGGATCTTCTTCTCACAAGGATGTGTGACTCCAAGACTGGCTAACTGGCTTTGCCGGAGGGATGTGCACCACCAGATAAAGCACCCAGAAGGAACACACAGCAGGAGCTCTTGTCTGGAGCAGATGTGAACTTTACACCTATGAACCCAAGTGTGTGAGGATGTTCATTTCTTTATCATTTTAAAATTAATTAATGTGCATCTTAGTCTTCATCTCTGCCTAAGCAGGCAATTCCGTTTTCCCTTTCTCACGGGGCACATGGGAAACAGGAAAACTCTTTGTCTTAGTTAGGGTTATTAGTGCTGTGATGACGAACAGTGCATCATCAAAAGCTGTGAGGACAGAGCTCACACAAGGCAGGAACCTGGAGGCAGGAGCCATGGAGTGGGGCTACTTACTGGCTTGCTTCTCATGACTCCCTCAGCCTGCGCTCTAATAGAACCCAGGACCACCAGCCCATCAGTCACTAATTAAGAAAATGCCCTACAGGTTTGCCTAGAGCATTCGATCTTATAGAGACATTTTCTTAATTGAGGTTTCCTCTTCACAGATGACTTTAGCTTATGCCAAGTCGACATAAAACTATTCAGCATGTTCTTACACCACAGTCCTCTGCGGTCACCACTGAGAGCTCATTGTCTGCCCTGCAAACTAGAAGGCAGATAGCTCTCTCCCTCTATCCAACTTTGCAAAGGCCTGTGCCCCTCAAGTCCCAAGAGTCCCATGCTAGCTAACATCTTTCCCTGAATCCTTCTATCTTCCTGGTGCATTGACAGGGAGGTATAGATCTCTGCTGCTCACACAGTCTTTCCGGGCTGGGGATTGTCTTCTCTACATTCAATACACACACACACACACACACACACACACACACACACACACACACACACACACATGTAGGCTCCACAAAGGAATCAGAAGTAGACACTTGCTCCCTCTTATCTTTTTTATCAGTACAATCAAGCTGCCTATCAAGCATCCTTTGTATTTTATTTGTATGTGCTTGTTGGTTTTAAATTTTATTTTTCAAAGACAAATGCTACATATCAAATATAAATACTGACCTTACAGCAGTAGAACAGAAGGATGGGTTACCAGAGCCTACGCATGTTTGGAAAAAGGGAAGTGGTTAGTATAATATTACACATAGTAAGGTTGACTGTGTGTGCATTCACATGCAGGAGGCACATGAACGTAGGTGCATGTGTATATGTGTGCACATGCACATAGAGATCTGAAGTTGACATTGATCGTCTTCTTACATGGTTCTCCACTATATTCATGCCTTTTCATTGAGGCAGGATGTCTCTGTTGAACCTAGGCTTTGAAGGCTTGTTTATTCTAGCTATCAGTTTTTCTCCAAAGATCTTCTGTCTCTGCCTCCCAAGTGCTGGAATTACAGATGGGATACCATGTGCACATAGCATTTGCATGGATTTTGGAATCCTGTCTCCTGTGGTCCTTACATTTGCATGGCAAGCACGTTGATCAGTGAGCAGTCTCCTTATCCCTCAGTCAGCTGTTTATTTATTTTTTATAACATACTTTATTTCCTTCTCCTATGTACTTTGCAAAAACTCCACAGTAAATGACCAGCTTCACTCAAAAGCAGGAGTCCTTGCAGAGGAAACCGAGTTCATCTCCAGGAGCAGCTTGGCATGGAAAGTGAGCTTGTATTACCAAAGCCAATGGCCTCAGGAGTTTCCCTTTTTTCCCACTGCCCATCCCCTGTGCATGTTTGTCTATGAAAGAAGGAAAAGACATCCGCATAGCAGTGGTGGCAGCAGGTTGTGCTCACAAGAAACCTTCCATAGGAGCCATGTGTCTGTGCTGGTGACATTGATGTTGATTTTGCTACATTCAATTAAGAACATGTTCCTTTGAGGACGCCAGGTGGAAATCTTAAATCTTGCTGCATCATCCTCCTCACGTTACACCTCTGCATCACCATCCTCATCATCTCTGGCTCTGAAGTGTATTTCTCTGAATTCTCATCTGCTCATCCAGATGAATGAAGAAGCTGGTGGCAGATCCTGCACAAGCTCAACATTCCAGAATGAGCGAGTCACAGGTATGGGCTGGCTGCAGTCATCATCTAGAAAGATGCTGCTGTCCATGGTAAGCACTGATGCCTGCACCTCCTCTGTCCTCAGTACAGGCTCAGCCTGTCTGGCAGAGCTGTCATCGGGCTCCTGGGCTGCAGCAGCACTGCTGTGTTCTGTGGGCAGGCCATCTGCAGCCATTGCTGAGGGCTCCTCACTCACAGGCTTGGAGCAGCCCTAGGGAGGACTCCACTCTCCAGTGCAGGGATAGAGGCCTTGGCACTGTTCTCTGCAAACTTATTTTCACAAGTGGCCACTGGCACCACTTTTGGCAAAGAAGAAATGTCACTTTTAGGGTTAGGTTTTTGAAGTGGAAACTTAAGCGTTCTTTGGAAAGTCGTTTGGATGGTGTTTTGCTGGGGCAAACCCATGAAGGAAGGATTTGCTGAAGCAGACATGGGTGAAAGGATGTTCTGCTAAAGCAAGCGCGTGAAAGGAAACGTGATGATGGATTCCTTGCCAACAACACTCATGGTCTGTCTGCCTTACATTGCATAGTTGAGCTGCATTTGTGGTACTCCATAGAGAATAACTCACCCAAAAACTTCTGGTGCTGTGCTGCATTTTCTTGCCATCTCCACTGGGCTGATCTGCAGAGTCATATCAGCTGAGACAGACACACTGCAAAAGCAAGACAAGACCCCTGGAGGACACGTGATGTTTGGAGAATATAAATAGGACTCAGTGGACAGTGACGGAGGCTGAGCTAGGCTTGCTTATAGAGCTAGCTGTGTACCACTTGTGGGTCTCTCGTCTTCACTGGTCTTCACTTCCCTAAGAGAGGCACAGCTGAGAACTTCTCATGGCATTTCGCCTGGTCCCTCCTGCTGCCTCAAGATGAGGCTGAGGCCTGGCCGTCTCTGCCAGGTAGTGCCACCACTGTTGATTCCTTTTTGTTATCCTGACTCTACCAAACCGGCATATCCAAACTGGTGTATCCATGAAGTGTTTGTGAGTGGATGGAGTTGCCGCTGCTGACCTGTGAACAGAACTGATCCCAGACAACACAAATATGCGTTGCATCAAAGAACCTTTCTAAACAGGTCCACTTCCCCGTATCCTTTCTTTCCCACTATCTCTGGTGGGTGGTGAGCTAAAAGAGAGGTTAAAGTATTTAAGAACCATCATTTAAAATAAGGTTTGAAAAAATTAAAGTTACAAGTTTTTGTAATTCTGTCTTCCCAAGGTGACCTTTGTCATACATGAACTTTTTTGAAAGTGCGTCTGTCCGTAGCCTTGTGCGATAAGGAATCCAGACATGCTGTTTTGACAGATGTCCTCAGCAGAAGCCAAGCTGCCTGAAGAATAACTCCAGGCCTGAAGGCACACTGAAGATTAACTCTACCTGTGAGCTTCCTATTCCTCATGGGTCAGCGCCCTGGCCTCTTTGCCCTCTTTATTTTTTATTAAGTATTCTGAATAATTCTTTGAATTTTTCAATGAAGTATGTGACTGTGCTCTGGTTTAATCACATACTCATTTCTTTTCCAGCAAATTCTAGCTTCCCATGAGAAATAGGGTAAGGGTCCATAGCTGTACCTTTGAGCTTCTCCCCAACCCATGGCTGCTTTATGGCCTGCTCAGGAAGCATGGTGTTTATTCAGTGAGCCTCTTTTCTGAGAGCTTGTTGCTGAGGTAGGAAGGGTCTTGCCAACCACTTTTGCTTTGGGGAAACAGTGAAAATGTCCTTCAACTGAGGGGCAATGGGACCTGAGGTTTTCTCAAAGCAGAGGAAAAGATAAGGAAGAAAGAAGGGAAAAAGACATCTCCAGAATATAAGCTTACAGGTTTCCTAGGAACCATGTCCTGGGGGCTTTGAGGAAAGGGGGGGGCTGTTTTTATGGTCCAAAGGCCTACTCTTCCCACCAGACCTTCCTTCTTCTACAATGAGCAGAGACCATCTGTATAAATTTCTTTTTGTATCATTGACATCAATTTACCCAACATAACAAGTTAAGGGAGGGAGGAAAGGATTACAAAGACTTATGGCTTCATGGTGTTGCAGTCCTCTCTCTGTAGCAAGGGATGCCTGGTGGAGTCACCTAGTCCTTGTGGCAGAAACACAAGACTGAGCAGCTATTCAGATGGTGCCAACCAAGAAGCAGAGAATTCAACTGGGACAGGGGTAGGAACGTGACCTTCAAAGGCCTGCCCCAGCAGTCTATTTCCTCCCTAGCAGGATCCAGCTCCTAAAGGCTCCACTGTTTGCAAAATTGTACCATAAGCTGGGCTCCAACCACTCAAATCATGAGCCAGAGGGGACATTTCAGATTCAAAGTATACTCCCCACCCCATGCTCAGGAGGCCCCAGTAAATAGAAATAGCCACAACTTCTGGATGGAACTTTAAAAACTGGGCAGTCAGGAAATTGCCTGATCTTGGCCTCTCAGGAGCATGTACAATTTCTGACCATGTAACACATCCAGCACACAGATTGGCAGCTGCAATTCTAAACGGTGTTTCCTCTAGATAAAAGCCCGGAGTCTGCCGATTACATGGTCTTTCCATGAATGGAGATGGAATTGGTAACCTGCCTTTGTGGAGTAATTTCTAAAAGTGCTGATGCGTTTCTACCTTGTTTCATTAGCCAGCGCTTATTGGAAGAAGAGGGAGGAAAGGGAATGGAAATGTGCAGTGTGGGGGTCTTGGCTGTGAGTGGGTTTCCTAGGAAACCACCTGCGATCAAGTGCGGCAGGCTCTCTGCGACGTGGAGGAGGGATAGGTATCAGAGTGAACGTATAGAGAAAGAGAAAAATAAATCATTGCCTGAGCCCTAGGTCTTTAATTAATGAAGAACATACACTATTTTCCGAGGAATCCCTTGGAGCAGCAGAGAAGATGGAGACTGGGATGGTAGGGGGCACACGAAAGGGTGCATTAGCTGCATATGGAAATCATCTAGCACAATTTGGTCCTATCAATATGCAAAAAAAAAAAAGCAACATGTGAGCAAAACAAAAGCATCAGCCCCGTTTCTGCTTGGCACAAGCAAAACTGCCTCTAAGAACGAAGGTGAAGCCCCTGACTCTCAGCAGATCACAGGCTGGGGTATGGCTGTGCCCCAGATAGTTTCATCATCTTCATTCTGTGACACACAGTGTGAACCTGGTGCCTGGAGGAAGGAGAGCTGGCTGGGGTTAGCATGCCACCTAAGGATGTACTTCATGGTCATTAACTGTCCCTGTATCATCACAGCACTGCTCCTTCCTGCGAGTAGGAAATAAGATGCCGGCAGACTAAAGGAAGTGTGTGTGTTCAGTTTCATTTTCTGTGGTAAAATACCCTGACAAATGCAGCTTGGGGAGAAAAAGGATCCTATTCCTTAAAACCTACATCCAGGAAGGCAATTGGGAACTTGAAGCAGATCACCTTAAACACATCAAGGAAAGAGAAGTAACTGCCCCCATCCTTCTTTTATTCCTCTTTCTGTATACTTACACAAGTCAGGGCCTAGCCTAGGGAATGGTCCTGCCTACAGTGGCCTCACTGTCCCTAAACCAACAACAATGAAGACAATCCTCCACAGGCTAACCTCAACTAGTTACTTCCTCACTAAGAGTCTCATCTCTGGTGATCTTATGTTGCATTATGTTAATGGCTAGAACTAACCAGCACAGGGAGGACTTAAAGGTTTATTTCTTTGTTTCAAATATCACTAATGTACAACACCAGTCACTTGATAAATTTATAAATTTATTTATTTTTATTAAAATCTATGTACTTCAAGGACATGAGTGTTTGGTGTAACCACAAGTCCTTGAAAGTGTACCCTTGGACTATGAATAGGTAATGCATGCTAAATGTTAAAGCATTTAGTATCCATTGATTCTGTGCAACCTAGCGGTATAGCACTGCCTAGCATGTACAAGGCTATGGGTTCAATTCCTAACACTACAAACACACATACAGAATGTGGCTTTTAGTTTCTCATGGCAATTGTGAGTTCCCAGAAACATCTTCATGAGAATTTGTTGCTTCTGTGTTTTGGTGTGTAAATCAGATTTGTTTTCAGTGGAGTGTATATAATCACACATCGCAACCCATTTGTAATTAAAGTGTGGAACTATCTTATATGTCTGTGTATGTATAGAGGAAGTAAAATCTTAAGACCAACCTAATAATTTATAAATT
The DNA here is from genome assembly GCF_978045245.1 of Mus caroli. Taxonomy (NCBI): domain Eukaryota; kingdom Metazoa; phylum Chordata; class Mammalia; order Rodentia; family Muridae; genus Mus; species Mus caroli. The sequence continues at coordinate 177,952,841 of NW_028227257.1, read as the reverse complement.
GCTCGAACACCATAAGGTCTCACCCTGTGTTTTAAAGCTATGTGTTTTTGGATCAAAATGTCTTTATAATAATGGGGGAGGGAGTTTCTTTGTTTCTTTTAAAAATATTGAAGAAGGGCTGGATACAGCCCAGTAATAGAGTGTTCGCATAGCAGGTGTAAGGTGATGGGCTTTAGTCTCGACCACTGCAAGGTGATTATGGTGGTGGTGGTAGTGGTGGTGGTGGTGGTGGTGGTGGCAGTAGTATTAAAAGATTTCTCTTAATTCTGAATGCTTTTGAAAGTGTCTTCCCTGCCTTTGTTCTCTTGACATAGGGAAGCCCTGGCTTAGAGCATGGTGGTCCTATTTTAGTTGACCCTGTTGACAGACTAAATGACGACTTCTACAAAAGAGATAAACACAATAACATGGTTATGCATATGAAATCTGTGTATGCTCTGAGCCTGAATCCTGAAGGGGAATCCAAATACTTTAGTTTCTTTTATTGTCTGACCCCTTGTTGCAGACTTAGACATGGTAGGAGAATTCAAGCACTCATCAAATGTTTGGTAGAACTGAATTTTCTTTGACAAATTCTGCGTAGCTCTGTATCAATATCTTTAATGCAGCACATTACTACACAGAAGATCCCCCTCTGTGGTGGTAGAATAGCCAACACCATGAGTGTGTTGCTCTGGGCAAGGATGTATCACTGTGGGGTTAAGAGTGGCACCGCACCCATAGGCTCATGTATTTGAATCTACATCACTGGAGAGTGGAGCTATTTGAAAGAACTAGAAGGATTAGGAGGTGTGGCCTTGCTGGAGTGGGTGTGGTCTTGTTAGAAGAGGTGTGTCATTTGGGGTGGGCTTTAAGGTTCAAAAGCCCATGTCAAGTGTAGGCTCTCTGTCTCTACCACTCTGCCCAGGATCAGAATGCAGCTCTCAGCTGCTGTTTCAGCATCTGCCTGCATGTCTCCATGCTGCTCACTGGGATGATAATGGACTAACCCTTGGTCATGATGTCTATTCATAGCAATAGAACAGTGACTGAGATATACATGAACTACATTATCTTCAGACACCTTATTGTAGGAGTAAAGTGAACCATCATTTCATTAAAGACAAGGAGGTGAAGGCACAGACACAATGACTAACTAACTACCTTCCAACCATAGAGAATGGAAGAGTCAGGATTTCTACTGATGCATAGAGCCCACAGGCTTTATGAGATATCTGGTCTCCCACTGCATTTTGCTTCCAGCGTGTAATGTTGCTAGTGTAAGAACAAAATGATCGCCCATCTGGCATGGCCTGACCCATACTGGACCTTTTGTGTCTTGCTCAATTTGACTCAACTGCAGGTTGGCAGTTCTACCAGTCAACATAGCCTTGGCTTCCAAAATCTACAAAATCAGGTCATTTTTCAAATCATTCCTCTAATCCTAACCTTTGTTTATTTCTCATTAAAACATTTTGTCCTAAAAGGAGTTCCAGTAACTACAATAAAAACCATGCATAGTATGCTTATTAAAGCAAAATGGAATATTGCAAATGGAAACAGGAAATTAAGCAAATAGATGATTACATATTTACTGTAATTAAGCATTACATTAAGTTATTAGTCTGTCATTTTCCTGTACTGATTAGGTACAGATCTGCATTTTTTTCCCAACTCACATGTCTAGAATGTGCTTTGTAACTTGGGCAGGACAAAGGTTTTTAAGATGAAGACATGGATAGGTCTGTCCCCAAAAGGTAATACCTATTCTTAGGAGGGAAATTTGACCCACATAGACCTGTAACTGAAAACTATATTACGTAGAAGACAGTTGAGTTGTTAATGTTGTAAATACGAACTCTGGAAGGTAAAATTCAAGACAGCTCTGGGAGTACAAATTACTGGATTTCCAAGATTCTGAAATTCATCAGTGACCTCATTATTGACCATGGTCAGCAAGGAGGGGTTAGGAGGAGGACAGAGGAGGTCTGGAGAATATCAACAACTGCAAAATCAACAGAAAGTTGATAGGAATGCTAAGTATTTGGGCCAGGGGAGACAACTCAGTCATTAAAGTGATAGCTGTACAAACATGAAGACTAGAGTTTAGTCCCAAACACACATGTCAAAATCAAACCTGGAAACATATTCTATTATCTTCCTCTCTGTCTTTCTGTGCCTGAGTGTTAAGCTCTGCTTCCTGTTTCTTTATATTTTATATATGCTCTTGGCCACCTTTCTCCAAGTTGGCCAGAAGTGAGCTTTAAAGTGACCCTCGCTCATTCCTTTGTTCTGCTAATCAACCACCAACAGCTTCTGCAGGTCTCAGTTAAACATAGGAGCAGTGAGAAACAGTTCCAAAGGGCTCTCAATTCCTAGAGCCCGTTTTCGCATCTTTGCCTACATCTGGTCACTTCAGCCTCTGGTCTTTCTTGTGACCCCTTCAGACCTCTCCACAGTTTTGCTGCCCTTCCAGGATTCCTCACTGCCTGTTCTGGAGACAAGTTTCATATGAAGCAATCAAGATTCTTTCCTTAAACCAACCACCTATTTGAGTCCTGGCTTGGGAAGTTGCCCCATCTCTTGAAGGCTTGTAGATGGCATCCTACAAGGCAAAGCAAATTTCTACAGGGTACCATGGCATGAGAGGCCACTTTTGAGTGGTATAAACTGTCCCAAGGCAATATTTAAACATGGGTGAATGCCACGGGTATTAGTCATGAAATGGCTGTAAAGATACATACATTAAAGGCTGGAGATGTAGCTGAGTGAAGGAGCATCTGACTGAAGAGCACAAAGCCAGGCTTAATCCTGCAGTACCGAAATACAAATAGATGTTGCCAGTGGCGTTATTTAGAGCAGGGACTCATGAGGTTTGGTGAGTTTTAATTTGTGGACTGAAAGCTGATAGATCCAAACTTTGCATCCAAAGCAAAGAGACTTGCCTGACCATAATACAGAGTGCATCAGAACCTAAGAGTGAGGGAATAGGGGGGAGCTCTTTGGGTGAGTGTACTCTTGATTTTGCAGTTGTTGTCCTCCCTTCTTGTCTCTCCTCCCTTTCACAGCCAAATTCTCAGAGGAGGCCTCCAAAGGCCAATGCCTGGTGGGATTGCACTGTAGCTCTAATTAATTAATTAATTAATTAAAATTATTTTTTATGTGTATTGGTGTTTTGCCTGCATGTATGTCTATGCACCACTTGCAGAGTGTCTATAGAAGCCAGAAGAGAGTGTTGGACATCTTGAGACTGGAGTTATAAACAATTGTAAATTAATCAGACCCTTTCTGATTAACCACCACATGGGCACCTGGAATGGAACCTGGATCCTCTGGAAGAGTAGCCAGTTCTCTTAACCACTAAACCATCTCTCCAGTCCTATGATTTTCATTTTAATACAACTTTGAGTCAAAAAAATTGAAATTCTAAGGATGGATTTTTTTTTTGACTGTCAGCTAACCTGTGATGAGAAAACTGGGAAACACTGAGTACCTTCAAGAGCAGAGAGGTGGTATCTCCTCCCCACCCCCCCTACACTTGGCTCTCCTCTTTAGCCTCTCCCTGTTGGAGAGGCTTACTCCAGCTTGTCCTAAGTCCTGCCCCTTGGCCTCAGGTCATGAAGAAGATCATATTGTATTAGTAACTTGTCATTGCTGTGACAAATGCCTGTCAAGGGTTATTAAGAAGGAAGATTTTATTTTGTCTCACAGTTTGAGGGGACACAGTCAGTCATGGTGAAAAAAGCATGGTAGCAGAGCTATAGGGCAGCTAGTCACATTGTGTCACATCCACAACCAGGAAGCAGGGATAGATGAATACTGGCACTCAGCTTGCTTTCTTTTTCATACCTTTTCATTTACTATAAGACCCAGCCCACTTTCACAGTAGGTCTTCTCCTCTCAACTGAATCTTCCTGGAAATATCCCCATAAGTACACCCAGAAATGTGTATTCTATGTTATTATAGATTCTGTGAACTTGACAGTGGAGAAGATCAATGATCACAATTACACTTGTGCTTCATTTAATTATTTTTTTATTCTAATTGGGGGAAATCTAGTTAGCCTACACTGCTTATCTTAGTGTGCAGTTCAGTGACATTAAGAAGAGTTGCAGCAGGAGTTACCATCAGCACTGTCCATCTGTTTGGCAAAACTCAAAGCTTTGTATTTATTGAACAGTTTCCAGGGCTGAGTTTCTGTTCCACTTATCCTTGGGCAGTTGTCTATTTTCTATTTTGATGAGTATGACCTCTCCAGGTACCTCCGATAAGTGGGACCACACAGCAATTGGTGATCCCTTTGTGAATGGCTTATCGCATTTACTATCATGTTCTCAAGGCTCATTCACTTGGTGGTATATGCCAGATTCCCCTTCCCTGTCAATGTGAATAGTATTCTATCATTTGCATAGGATTTTGTTTTACTCACCCATGATGGGGGAACACTTGGGCTGCTTCTGTGCTTTGGCTGTAGAAACAATGGTGCTATGAACATGTGTAAACAAATGTCCCCATAAGCTCCTACCTTCAACTTTGGGAAATATATGCAAATTGCCAGATTATAAGGAAATTCTTTTTTCAATTTTTTGGTTTGCATTTTTAATAAACCACCATTTATTTCTTAAAGCACATTATATTCCCACTAAAAGAGAACTTGTTTTCCAATTTCTCCACATCCTTGCAAGATAGTGTTTTTATTTACTTTTTTTTTTCATTTCTGTCATAGCCTTCCTAATAGCTATGAGGTAGTAGCTCATTGTGGGTTTGGTTTGCATCTTCCCAGTGATTCACGGTGTTGCTTCTCTTTTAATGTTTGATTGGCCACTTGTATGTTCTCTTTAACTAAGTATCTGTTCAAATATTATGTCCATTCTTTTAAATCAAGCTTGGGGTTTTTTTTAATGTGTGTGTGTGTGTGTGTTGTCTTCGTTTTGTGTGTACACATGCACACACGTGTTCATGCAGGTGTGGCTATATGAGTGTATATTATCTGGAGGTCCACACTGAGTGTCTTCAATCGCTCTCCAGCTTATGTTTTGAGACATGTCTCTAACTGACCCTAGAGTTCACTAGTTTGACTTGCCTGGCAGGCCAGAGAGCTCCAGGATTCTCCTCTCTTTGATCTCCAGCACAGGGCTTTTAGACATGTGATACTGTGCGCCTTGTTTTACATGGCTCCTGGGGATCTGAACTCAGGTCCTCATGCTTGCATAGTGGGCACATTACTGATGAAGCCATCGTCCCATCCCTGGGTGCTATTTGCATTGCAGAAACAATGTGCTGGCAGTCAACTGTAGGGAAAAGGTGGAAGTCTGTACATTTTAGGAAGGTTGGCTTTTTAAAAATTGACTATTAAAATACTACCTATCTGAAAGTGCTTGTCTTTGCCTATCCATAGGACGCCACCCCACCCCACCCCACCACCCACAACCATTTTTGGTAAATGAGGACACTAGAGTAACATCTAAGATACCTTCCAGGTCATAATATCTTAGATGCTTAGGGAAATCTAAGCATTGCTTTTGGTGTGTGTATTCTAGGTGAATCCTTCAAATCCACATCCCAGGGCAGATTTCCAGCTAAGGGCACAGAGCTTGATGCTATGGTCTCTCTTAATTCTTTTAGGTGTTTTCTGGAGTTTTGACAGTACACTCTGAGAGGCAGCCAACATGAGACTGTACCTTCTGAATGGTCAGCGTTTTCCTCAGTCAGATTTTTATTTAAATCACTTGACAGTTTCCCTTAACAGCTCGCTCCGCTTAGAAAACCTGGGCTCAACGGTTTACAGACGATCATCAGCCCGTGCACATAAACGATGTGCATGTCTTGAATAACCATTACGGCAGACAGAAAGAAAACACACTCAAGGGATTTAATGAAAGAAGAGTGGAAAATTCCAGTTAAAACTAAATATTTCCTGTTCGAAGCAGTTTTGCTTTAAAATACTGTTGTTCATTCCTTGTAATGCTCCTGTCTGTAACACAGACTTTATCATATAGTATTGATCCTGTTAAAAACCAGTCACCCCAGCTTCTTTTATAACTCTTCCTTTATTTGAACATGGTATGGTAGAGAAAATACATGCTTTGTGATATTTAAAGGGAAGTAAGATTTTATTTGGCCAATCAACCTTTATTGAATTCTGTTTCTACAGCAGGATCCAAAGATAAGTAACGACTGGTAGTATATGTGAATCTCTCTCTCTCTCTCCCTCTCCCTCTCCCTCTCCCTCTCCCTCTCCCTCTCCCTCTCCCTCTCCCTCTCCCTCTCCCTCTCTCTCTCTCTCTCTCTCTCTCTCTCTCTCTCTCTCTCTCTCTCTCTCTCTCTCTCTGTCTCATATCACTCTCTAAATTTGACCAAGCTCATGGTGGGAAACATTGTGGAGAAGGAAGTGGAAGCAACTGTTATAAAATGTTGGAGAGGATGGAAGCCATTAGTGACCTGCAGTTACAGTGGCCTGTGGGTAGAAGAAAGGAGGAGAAGACCTAGGGTGGTACCCAAGGAGGATACATGGGACAAGAAACCTGGTGGGTGGGGCCCAGCTTCAGAGGGGACTAGCTGGAACCTCATCATTGGATGAAGGGATGAGGAAGGGTGTTTTGTGCCAAAGGGCAAAGCAGGATGAAAATGCTGGGTGTGGTTCCTGGGCTGAGACTGTCACCTAACGAACAGGGAGTGACAGAGACAGGCTGAGCAGAGGACTATTGGTGTGGGGGTTGTACCATGTGTCCAGCTCATTTTCTTATGAAATAATGATAAGTAGCTGCTGCTGCACTCTTCCTCCTCTTCTTCTTCCTCCTCCTCCCCCTCCTCCTCCTTCTCCTCCTCCTCCCTCTCCTCCTTCTCCCTCTCCTCCTCCTCCTCCTTTTTGTCCTCCCCCTCATTTCCTCCTCTTATTCCTTCCTCTGCTGCTATGGAACTCAGATGCCACTCCCAACCTAACCATACAGTTTTGGGGCATACAGACTATTCAGTACACTTCTTTGTCTTCACTTACATCTTCTGGGTGGAGACTTTTCAAGCAACTTTCTCTGCCCATGTTCAGGGCCATAGGCACCCAATAAAATTAGTACCATCACCTAAGTGCAGAAATCTTGCCTAGTCTCCATTCCCTGGCTCCACGTTCTTCTTTCTCCTTGGCATGTGCCTTTATGTCAGGATCTGTCTTCTCATTCTAAGCAAAGCTCTTCAGACGCATATTCATTGTCTTTCCCATTATCCTGTAGACAGAGTCCCTGCCATGCAGTGGCAAGGGCTGGCTACTTACCTGCCATGTGACCTGTCTCAAGCTTCTGGCCAGACTTCAGTACTCCCAGAACCTTCTTTTATCTGAGAAAGATAATGACAAATTTCTTGTTCCTTTAGACTTCTAGTCTTGTGCATATATACATACATATATATAGAGAGAGAGAGATACATATATACATATCTGAATGTACACACACACACTGGTCTGAGTGGAGCAACAGCATCTTATCTGTTATTAAAGGGTTAATAAATATAATGCAATATACTTTACTTTCCTTGTATGTCTTTACTTTCCTTGTATGGATACAGAGAATGAAACTGGACCACAGATGGACAGGTCGAAGACAGACTGAGGAAATCAACTCAAGATAATTAAAGTACCAAAAAGAGAAAGAAGGAAAGTCTCAAATAGAAGGGTTGATGCTTAAGGCAAAAGACATGTAAAGGTCAATGATCCTTGTTGGTGTTAAGGATGCTGACCATATTCATCTTACAGGTTGTAGTGAGTACTGCATAATACTCCCTGAGGGATGCCAGATGCCCCTTCTTTGTAAAAACAAATTTCCCTCATACTGTCTATGCATCCTGGAGTCTTACATTTAGATGCCCTCCAAAATATACAGTCATACAATTTAGCACAAATAGAAAGGACACAATGGGATATTATTTCTAAAGTGTTTGGTAGAACGTGAACACACATAAGAGGCCAAATCAACAGATTACAGGATGTGTAGGACAATCATAGGAATGTAGATATCAGCATGTTCTAGATTGGACCAGAACTGCTTACCAAAAAGCTCAGAGTAACAATCTCTTGTAAGAAGCACTAGTAGATAGGTTGTTTTTGTTTTTGTTTTATTTTTTGTTTTGTTTGTTTTTTAGGTTTCATGATCATTTGAGAAAAACAAAACAAAACAAAACTCCCACTGCTCAGTATGCAATTTTGGCCCTTTTTAAGATGACCCACTTAAGAAGTGGAGGATGCTGTGCATGCCATCGTGAGCACAGCTCTGACTTCCCACCACAATCATACCCAGTCTTTGACTACCAAATTTCAAATTTCCTTAGATGTCTGTGTCTTCCTGTTCTTGCTACTTGTATGTAATCACAATGCCAACAAGGTAATAACAAACATGTTAGTAGACAAAAAACCAGACAAACTCACGGCTCAGAACAATGGTGAGTAGGTTAAAATTCCTTGATTTCTGGCAGCATCAGAAAAATAACAATGTAGATTGAATTACTAATTTTGCAGTCATGGCCATAAGACCTTACTATGTAACTAGAAATACATCTTTATATTTACAGGAAGTTGGAATTAGCTAATTCCCCTGTTCACCATGCTCCGAAATGTTTTGCTGAACATTTTAGTGTTATTAGCATAGGACTAGGCGCTAGTCACAATGAAAGTGGCCAATAAATACTCCTGGATGAATGAACGGGTTTATCAGTTCCTTCATGGATCAGTGCTAGTTGGAAACACAGCAATTCATTTTCCAATCGATTCTAAATCTTCTGGGATCTCAGTTTACCTGCTGGGTTACTGAAGTGGTCTTTGCAGTTGATCTAATTCAAACTTACCCCTGTCTAGCTTACAGATGAATGAGTTTCAAATTATGGTTATTTTATTTGGCTTTGTCAGTTCCTGTGGGTGACCCCTAATCTACTTTTCTATCTGCTGAATAAACTACTTCCCCAGCGGTTTACCCCAAATACTTGCTGTTTCTGCTGGCCACATGCTCATGGTCCCTCTCCCTCATGGCACCTTCCTCTTCTCTGTGTGTGTGTGTGTGTGTGTGTGTGTGTGTGTGTGTGTGTGTGTGAGAGAGAGAGAGAGAGAGAGAGAGAGAGAGAGAGAATGTATGTGTTCATGTAAAGGGTACAACACATGCATGTGTATGTGGAAGCCACAGGTCAACCTCAGCTGTCACTCTACAGGACACTGTCTTTAAAAAAAAAAAAGACAGGGAGTTTGCTGACATGGAGGTCACTAATTCAGCTAAACTGGCTAACCAGCCAGCCCCAGGGACCCTGTCTCTGACTCTCTGGTGCTGGGATTACCAATGAGCATCACAACACATAATGATTTGTTTGTTTGTTTTGCTGTTCTTATACGTGAGTTGGAGCTACCCCACAGTGGCCTCTTGTCTTGAAGAGCACAAGAGCGTACGGGGTTGTTTAAGAAGTAACTCCGTTCAGAGTGTTCTGACATCCCCAGCTCCAAAAATGCTTCTCAGAAAAAAAGACACTTAGCACTTAGAATAAGCCCATTTGTGTGTGTGTGGGGGAGAGAGAGAGAGAGAGAGAGAGAGAGAGAGAGAGAGAGAGAGAGAGAGAGAGAGAGAGAGAGAGAAAGAAGAAGAAATAGAAGAAGAAGAAGAAGAAGAAGAAGAAGAAGAAGAAGAAGAAGAAGAAGAAGAAGAAGAAGAAGAAGAAGAAGAAGAAGAAGAAGAAGAAGAAGAATCACCAAAATGTATTCAGATAGAAATAAAATCAGAGGATCAAGAAGTAAGGAAAATGCACCCTCGTGTATTCAGAAGGTGAAAACATGCACACACAATTGATGATTACTGAAGAGAAATCAAGGCTAGGGATGGGAGAAGATGGGGAGGGGCCATCTGTGGAATGTCTCTGTTTTATGACAATAGATTCTTCTGGGCTGCATAGTGTGAATTACCATGTGCTTCTACCCAACTTTAATCACTTTAAGACTCATATTAAGCAAACAATTTATGTCGAAATCATTATGTCCTGATAGCTTTCGAGTCACAAAGCAAAAATAAAGAAGTCCAAAATAAGGAAGTCTCAGTAAGAAAGGAAGGAAGAGAGGGAGATACCAAGGAGGCCTCTGTTCAGTCAAATGCAAAACCCTTTTGACTGTCTTCATAACTTCAAAACACATACAGTTCATGATGGAATTAAAAGCACAGCCCATAAGCTCATGTTTCCACAAGTATTCTGTGTATCTTGTCTCAAAATTGGAATACATCCTTCCACAGAGCATAGGGAAGAAATCCCTGCATAGAAGATTGTTTTTAATGTATAAAGGTCCAAATATATTTATTCTATTTCAGTTGATGTGAAACAAGGCCAAAAATGTATCTTTAGGAAACTGTGCCCTTGTGTGGTAGCTTAGGGAGGTCAGGAAGCAGACCCAGGTGACTTCATTTAGTGTCTAGCCCTGGTTGAGTTGCAATTGTCAGGAGGTAACAGTTACTGAAGAGAGATATGAGAATAGTATCAGTCCTGAGAGAGTTTCATGCTGGGGAGGTGGACATTTCCTGTCTGGGATGTTGGAATAATCTTGTTAGCTATACAAAACTTTGCCACACTGTCTCACACTTGTCTTCTAATTAATTATGAACATTCAAAACTGACTTTCAAAGATTCATCAAAGGATCTCAGGACAATCAGACGAATCAGAGTAGTGCAAAGTTCAGGACCAGCTTTAGGGAGGGAAACGCAGCATCCACAGATCATCTCTGCCACCTGATACATCTCTGAGAGCTTGAAATGTATCAGATCTATGAATTTTCAATGCTGATTAAGAGAGATTTATTTTTCTTATTTTTTTTAAAGATTTATTTATTTATTTATTTATTTATTTATTTATTATAAATAAGTACACTGTAGCTGTCTTCACACACACCAGAAGAGGGCGTCAGATCTCATTATGGATGGTTGTGAGCCACCATGTGGTTGCTGAGATTTGAACTCAGGACCTCCAGAAGAGCAGTCAGTGCTCTTACCTGTAATCTGAGCTTCCTAAATGTTAAGAGACATCTGGACAGACATGAAGAACCCATGTGTGCTTTTCGGTCTGTGATGGAACTCCAACTTCACTGTTATATTCTCATTCACTGGTTTTTTTACTGTTTCTTTCTCTATTCAGTTTTAAGACCATGGACTTAAAAATAAAGTGATCTTTTTGCTTAGATGCTTCAATCCCCAAGTAAAATGTTTCAAAAACCCCCTGATAAGCTTCCATCTTTCTCAGATACATCAACACACCTGTTTTCTGCTAAGTTGACATCAGTGTTGTCAACCAAGCACAGCCTGCCGCCACCTCTACATCTTGAACCAAATCTTCTGAAGTTCAATAAGAATTAACTATCTCAAATTGTGCAGATTTTTCTCCTTCTTATCCCAACCTTCCTGCTGAGAGCCAGAGGGCACTGTAGGACTGTCTTCTCACAAAGAACGGGGACAGCTTGGGGATCTAATGCTATAAGGAAATATATTGTTCCCAGATCAGCCCAAAGCCATGACAGAACTGGGCTCCTGTTGGTCAGGTTACAGTGGGGCAAGGCAGAATGAGATTCAAAGGGGAGGTCTGGGATTTGGAAGGTCCTCCCACAACTGGGTTTATATCTGACATTCCCTCCAACTGGCTCTGAGCTCTCCAAATAACTGCAAGCCTTCTGGCTTATGTTTATGTGTAAATGTCCCACCACCCAAAAGCATTCAGAGGAGAGGAATAAGGAACTATGGCAAAGACCTCAAACCTGCTGTTTCTAATGTGCTCTCCTTTGTTTTCCCTGACAAAATCTTTGCAAATTCCCCAGCTGCCCATGAAGAGGCCACCAAAGCTGGCAGAACTGTCTCTTCTGGGTTTTAAGAGGTAAACTCAGCCCCATATCCGTCCCCATCTCCTACTCCCAGTGCATTGCTCCGCTCTCTGTTTTCTTCAGCATTTCCTGGTCTGCTTGATGAACAACATGGAAACGATTGAAAGGTGCTTGGGGAACTCCCACATTGAATGTGTGTTTGAGTTTTGCGCCCCACTGGTCAGGGAAATTGCCTGTGTGGCTGCAGACTAAAGGGTAACCCACAACCAAGCAGAGGTCTTCATTCAGGGCTGTAGTCGGGGGAGGGGCGTGTTTGGAGCAGAAGCTAAGAGGTTATTATTATGGTTAAAAGAAAAGGCCAGACACGTGTGATTTCAACAACCTCAATCTCAACAAGGGCATCTTGTAAGCCCTGCAGGGAAGAAAGGCATGGTGTTTTGGGTCAGTGGACTACAGAAATTGGCCCTGTGTAGCCAGAGGCTCAGTATCATATTCCCTTCTATCTTCAGAGCAAAGGTGTTGAACCATGTATTCCCCCAAGTCCGAATTTCTCAAAGTAGACTGACAGATGGGTCAAGGTCTCAGTTGAGGACCTCAGATATCTGCTAGGAAATATTGAGCCAGCAAGCCCAGGGACAGCCACAACCTTACGTGAGACTGCCTTGTACATCATTTGAGTCTGTTTCACAAAGTCACACTGAGCTGGATTTCATCATTAAGGCTGAGTATTGAGGCCAAGAGGACCCAAAGGAGCCACTGCATAGAGGACATGACAGAGTGGGCAGGGCAGTGGTTTCAGGAACTGGCAAAGGCCCTAGAAGGTCCCTTGTCCCTCTGCTGTTGTCTCTTTCTAGCTAATCTAATGGCCTCTCCCCAGCAGACAAAGGTTTCAGCTCACCCCTGCCTCCCATCCTCCTGTGTTATCACTCACTGTAGTGTTTTAAATACAATGATCAGAGGGAAGTCTGAGGACCCCATAGTTTTTTTATTTGTTTTGTTTTTTCTTTTTTTATTGGATTTTTTCTTCATTTACATTTCAAATGCTATCCCAAAAGTCCCCTATACTCCCGCCCCTCCCCCCCCCCCCGCCCCACTCCCCTACCCACTCTCACTTCTTGGCCCTGGCTTTCCCCTGTACTGGGGCATATAAAGTTTGCTAGACCAAGAGTCCTCTCTTCCCAATGATGGCCAATTAGACTATCTTCTGCTACATATGCATCTAGAGACACGAGTTCTGGGGGTACTGATTAGTTCATATTGTTGTTCCACCTATAGGGTTGCAGACCCCTTCAGCTCTTGGGTACTTTCTCTAGCTCCTACATTGGGGGCCCTGTGTTTCATCCTATAGATGACTGTGAGCAGAGGACCCCATATAATCATTTCCTTTGTTCTAGCAAATGCTTAAGTTGGGGATTTTGTGATTGGGATGCATAGCACATGCTACAGTTAGAGGCTAATGGCATATCCGTACCAATAACAGCAGATACCAATAACTCCCTGGCATTGCCAGCTCTTTCTGAAAGAAAAGATCCACACTCCCCCTCCACAGAGCCAGGCATACAAAGTGAGGGTTTTTTGATTTTACCTTGGCACATCAAAATCAAATTGAAGGTTGCATTCTAACTTAGAAAGATTGGATCTCACCTTGGAAAACTGTTACCCAGTTTGGCAGTTTTCAAAGCCAAAAATATACACATACTTGTGCATGTATGTATTCTGATGGGTAGCATTGCCTAGTGGTTGATTACTGTCACGGTGGGAATATACTTGACCCAGGGAGTGGTACTATTAGGAGGTGTGGCCATGTTGGAGTAGGTGTGTCACTGTGGGCATGGGCTTTAAGACCCTCATCTTAGCTTTCTAGAAGTCAGTATTTTGCTAGCAGATGAAGATGTAGAATCTCAGTTCCTCCTGTACCATGCCTGCTTGGATGCTCGACATGTTTCTGCCTTGATGATAATGGACTAAACCTCTGCGCCTGTAAGCCAGCCCCAATTAAATGTTGTCCTTTATAAGACTTGCCTTGGTCATGGTGTCTCCTCACAGCAGTAAAACCCTAACTAAGACAGTTATCGAGGCTATGTGCACACAGTTATCGAGGCTACACAGTTGTCACTCTGTTAGTCTGTATTGCTGGGACAAAACTACCCGGTAGAACCTACTTAATCAGGAAAGATGATTTCAGCTCACAGTTGTGGAAGGCTCAGTCTGTGGCTGATAAGCTGCATGCACTTGAGCAGGTGTCACAGTTGCAGAAATGTGTGGCGAGGATCATTGTCCACATCACAGCAGATGAGGAACAGAAAATAGCCTCAGGGAAAATCCAGGGCAAAGGACCCAGCTACAGTGTTAGAAGTTCTCCAACTAAGCTCCACCCCTAAAGCCTCCAGAAACTTCCATATAGTGCCTGCCACCAGCTGCAGACCAGGAGTTCAAAGCAGGAAGCTTTGAACAACATTTCAGAGTCAAACAAATGAAAACAAAACTCTAAAAAAGAAACAATAACAGGTCTGAACTTCAGCTATGGCAGAGGCTGAGGCAGGGGAATCACAAATGTAAAACCTGCCTGGGCTGCAGATTGAGTTCTAGGTCATCCTGTGTCATTTAGTGAGACCCTGTCTCAAGATGAAAAGTGAAAAGAGGGCTGAAGATAGAGCCCAGTGGTTGAGTGTTTGCTTAAAATGTGCAAGCCCTATGATTAAGCCTCAGTTCAAACCATATGAAGAATAGCATAGCATAGCATAGCATAGCATAGCATAGCATAAACAAAACAATAGTCTTCATAGAGAAGCTTATAGTATGTCAGAGGACAAATGGTCATTGACTATTGGAAAGATAAGAACAGAAGGTTTCTGGGACAGGCAGTTAGCGATAAAAGAAATATTGGTCACAACAAAGTGAGTATGTCCCATCAACCTCTGTGCGTGTCCAGGGTCTCAGGGAAGGGAAAGGTGCTCTGTAGAGAAGGCAAGCCAGGAGCCAGGTGGTTAGACCCAGTGGTAGGACCACAGCCTGAAAGAGTGTGAGGAGGCTATGGCCAAAGACCACTCCTGGGCCACAGCAACAGAACAAGGGGTAGGCTGTCCTGTGGAAGGAGGGGAAAGAATGTGTTCGCACAGCTTCATCCATGAGAAGCTAGCTACCAGGTGCCCACAAGATGGAAAATTTGGCAGCATGTGGGCAGGGAGGTTTGCCAGCTTCAGATATCAAAGACTGGCTTCTTTCTGTCGAGTGCCAATGGAAGCTATTAATATCCAGAGGTCATACTTCCTCTTAGACTCTGGATGTTTCCCATGAGCTCTGAAAATAGAGAATAGAAGCATGTTCACCCATCCATAGGACACAGAGCCAGTGGCCCCAGCAGGACCTGCAAGAGTCCCCTGGCATGGGTATCGGGATGATTCTACTCCCAGGAGAAAACCATCTATCTGATCCTGGTTCAGGGACCAACCTACCCAGCATACAGGCCACCAGGGAATTCTCCTTCCTGATGGGACATTGTTAAAGTCAAATTTCTGCCCTGTGAGCTAATTCTCCTCTGGTATTGTCCCAGTTTTGAACTGATAAAGTGTAAGCTGTGTCCTACAGATTGTGTCAGAATAATAATGTTCTTGATATAAATTATTAGTAATTTTAAATCAGTAAGCGTCTCCTGAGGCTCTCAGAGGGCTGTTTTGTTCTACTTTGTTTTACTGATTTAAATCAAGTGATTAAAGAAAAAACAACACTCCCTTGCCTTGGTTCATGCTGTTAACTAGATTCACAGTAATGAACCAATTCTCAGTAGTTCACCATGGTAGAGAAAGCAGGGAAAGAAGACAGGCCCTGGGGCTGACTCATGGGCTAAATCCTTGTTATACGAGTTCTGGGTTCAGAGAAGCCCTTGGAGGGGGAACAAACATATCCTTGGTGGGGAAGCACCCCCACTGTGGCTGGACACACTTACCAGGAGGCTTTCTCACAAGTAAAAAGCAAAACACATCACACAGCCTTAGATCTCCCCGGGGCCAGCTGACTTGTGCAGGCACTCAGTAGTTCTTTAAGGTCTTTATCTCATCTGACCTCCTGACCCAGTGATGGGGAATGAGAGGCACACAAAGTGGGGTGAGGTGAAGGGAGGACTGCAGACATGTCATTAGTGATGGCCGCCATGATGACAGTGACATAATGCAACTGCTTACTATGCACACAATGCTTTGTAGTCGACACACCATGCATTTCCTCTGTTTGCACAACTAGCAGACATACCTGCAGTAGCACACAGGACATTGTGTCCAAAGACTAAAAACCTTCTATTGAATATTTGCTAGGCAACAATATGCTGTGCAAAGATGTGTGGTAGCAAGCAAATTTATTTTACTATCACAGGAGAAACACACCAAGATTTGCATCACATTTGAGAACTCTGGACTCTTTGGATATGGGGGTAAATGAGGCTTGCTCTCAACAACATCTCCTTAAAATGAAAAGGAGAAATCATGCCTGTTTCTATAAGGATTTATAACAAAGAATCAAAGTATAAGAAATGATAGGGAAATTGACAAAGTACAACAGTTGAGGGTTAGTTGAAGTAAGCTTTCAAAACATTCTTTCTTTATTTATATGTATGTGTATATGCCTACATGACTTTATGTGCACCATAAGTGCACAGATATCCATGGAGACTAGAAGAGGGTGTTGGAGCCCCTAAAACTGGAGCCTCGTGTGGTTGGAAGCTACCCAAGTAGATGCTAGAAACTGAACCTTGGTCTTCAGCAAAAGCGGTAAGTGCTCTTTCTGCTGAGCCATTCCTCCAGCCAGGAAGTAAACGTTTTAGAGAAAGAATCTTAGATTTGTGGAGGTGGGGTTTGATTCCAATCATAGGAACACGGTATTATTCTTAAGGGGACAATGTTTTGACTAGAGATGTGTAGAGAGAAACAGGACCATTGAAGCAACAATGAACAGTGCTATCAGAATGTGGCAAGGCTGGGAGAAGCAGATTCTAAGTCAAAAGGCTGAAAGGTAATTCATCCAGGGGTGAAGGACAGAGAGGCAGAGTCAGGCTTTCTCATCACGTTGCTCACCAGATGAGACAAAGGAGAAACAGAGAAGTCAAGACTCAGCCAGGAAATGAACCTGGGTGCTCGACTCCAGGCTTCTCCTCAGATGTAGTCGGGAGTGGACTTGTGGTGCATAGGCCTCAAGTGCATCAGGACTGTTTTGTATGTGACAGAACACAAAAATCACACACTTACTTCAAACATTGTAGTTTTTGTTGCGGTTGATTTGGGGGGATTCTTTGTTTGTTTGTTCCTTTGTTTGGTTTGGTGTTTTTTATTTTTGTTGTTTTGATTTTTATTGTTTTTGTTTGTTTGCTTGCTTGCTTGTTTTTGTAACATAGTTGCACAATTTTGAAGCCCAGATTTTATAGATGACAGCATAGGGTTGCAATGTCAAAACATTGGACACACATGCAGTATTAGGACCTCTCATGGTGACCCTCTAAAGCCCTGTCCCATGTAGCTTCCCCAAAGCAAGGAAGAACTCCCCCTTACTGCCCAGGATTAGGAAGAGCTTAGAAATAGTTATCCTGATCTTGGTAGTAAACAAGGCTACTGGAGGCCGCTGTGCAGTGAAGACATGGGAGGAACAGACAGAGAGAGTATACAGACTCCCAAGAAAGGAGGAAAAGGCCAACAGGCCCTAGGGAGGGTGGGGATGATACTCAGAATAAGAAAGACATTTGTCTCAAAAAGATGTAGGTTTCTGGTTTGGACGTGTGTGTAAATGGATGGAGGTTCCTATGACTGAGCTGGAAAACACTGGAGGAAGTGAGACTCCTCTCAGCAAGTCTTTCATGGACCATTCCACTATCCTCAATGCCATAAATTAGAGTGGAGACTCACCTCTGCCTTGTGCTTGCCTCTGTGGTCCTGTGCTGGACTCTGGTGGCTCTGCTTACCACAGTCTTGCTTGTGGCCGTAGTGTTTTATTTACTACTGGTTCCCCCACCTCCTCCCAGGCCTGCAGGCTCTGAGATAGCCCAAGTTGTGGTGTGCCTTTGCTGGTGTGTGGGTGGGTGAGCGTGTGCGATGGCATGTCTCGTGGTAAACTGTTGAGTTACTGCCGTAATAGATAGATTAATATTTGCTTGATTTGTTGGGGCCATAGCATTGTGAAGGTCAGATAGTCACACTTGGCAGGAAAGCTGCAGTTGAACCATGAAGCAGGGAAAATATTCACCTTAGCAGCTCTTCTCATCCTGATTATGCCTTCGTCTAGTGATTGCAGTGCTTAAAGAGTTCATCCCGTAAGCTTTTTACATTTCTATTTGTGTGTGATGTGTCGGTCCTTGGGAGACAAGGACTGTTAATCTTGCTGGTCCCCAGTGAGATTCTTAGGTATAAAATTGGGCCTGTGCAAACCTCAGACTGTTAGTGTGGTCATGTGCTTAAATTTCCTAGAGGAGACCGCTTATCTTTTGTCTTTGGGTGAAGAGAATACACTGTCCCATCTTCCTTGTCAATAGGTGAACAATTGGTTCGGGAGCTCTAAAATACCATTTCCAAAGCAATGGAGAAGCAGCCAGTAGACACTTCTCGTAATTGTTTCATATTGTTACCACATTTGCTTACAAGAAAAGCAAGACAACTTGTCATCCATCAGGAAGGAAATATTCCTAGGCAGCAATCATGGAGGATGCTCTGCAGTGTCATGGCAACCATCCCCCAGTCCCAGACTTTATTACTTCCATTGCATTCCTGGTCATAGCCGAGCTGCCCCATTAACTGCACTTTCTCCCTCCTCATTTGTGAAGGGGAAGCTGGGAAGCAGCCCACTACACACTTGCTCTGAAAGATGCACAGGATCAGAGGGATCCTTGCATGCACTTCCTGTATGCAAGGATGCAGTCAATGAGAACATTCAAAATCTCCTGGACTGCACCATGAGCCACCAAGAGAATCATATGCAATTAAAACAAGAAATCTAGGAGAGATCAGAACCTCCTGTTAGAGAGAGTGTTGTTTGGTGATCTGTAGACACAACCTGGTCTCATTGCTTACTATACAGTAAGCCTCAGCTTTCTCTTCTGCTGCAAGGTGGGGAACACAGCAACTTTGCAGAACAATTATAGCTCAAACAATGATCACAGTACCTGGCACTGAGAAAAACATATTCAATAACCAGTACTGTAATTATTGTGTCTAAAATCACAAGAGAGGGCCAGTGAAGATGGCTCTGTAGGTAAAGTTACTTGAGACCAAGTCCTGCAACTTGAGTTTTATCCCTGCAACACACACATTTTGGAAGGAGAGAACTAACTCCTGCAAGTTGTCCTGTAACCACTCCCTGCGTCTACATACACAGGCATGCATGCATGCACGATGCACACATATTAAAACGCAATAATAAAATAAAATCACAAATGATGTGGTGGTGCATACATGTAATCTGAGCATTTGGGGAGGTGAGGTAGGAAGAGCCCTAAGAACTTAAAACATGTATGTATGTACATATGCATGTATGAATATATGTGTGTATGTATAGATAGATGATAGAATACAGACAGACAGATAGATAGATGGACAGACAGACAGACAGATAGATAGACAGACAGATTCAATCACAAAAAAGGTTTAGGGGAAAGTAGAGACCCAAATTAGGTCTCCTAATTCTGGTCTCACTAGATGACACTGCCTGATTTCATTAAACTTTAATAAAACAGCCAGGAGCCTCCAAGATGAGAAAGTGATGTCTGACCACAAGGAAGATTCAGAATTCTGTGTCCAGAGACTAACACTGCTCATGTTCCAGGGAAACTCTGGTATAAGTTCCTGGCCTTCAGTTTATAGATTTGCCCAGAACCAAGGTCCACAAAGCATGCCTCAGTCTTCTTAAGAGAGACAGAGCGTAGTCAGCGGGTTGTATTATGGATTATAATAAAGTGGTCCAAATGTGTGTTCAGTTTGATTTGAATGTGAAATGTCCCCCATAGGCTCCTACATTAGATGCTTGCTCTCCAGCTGGTGGCATATTTCAAATATGGTTCTATTGCTAGGTTCTGCTTCCTGTTTGGTAACTTCTGAAAGTTGAATAACCTTGGTGTTGTTTCATAACAGAACAAAACCATGAAGGAATCTGCCTGAAGTCAGGCTTGCTGTTATTTCTTTTTGAAGTAGTTACCCTTATAGTGTGTGATGTATGGGGCTTTCTTTGGATTATCTTGTTTAATCTCAGAGGCTAGGACCTTGAATTCTATGCAACAATGAGAGACAATGGAGTTCGAATAGATGCAGTAATTCAGGCAGAGGGTTCAGATGGGTTTTTGGGCTAACGTCTGGTCTCTCTTCTAATGGCAGCCACATTCACACACTGTAATAGTACAAGGCTTATGGTTGACATAACAAACTTATTTTGTACTCACAACGGTCGTATATACATCAACTACACTTTTATAGCTACCCTCTAAAGGGAGGGTGCTTTCAGCTCCATTTAACTGATAAAGAAACCAAGGAACTGATAGGTGAGGTAGCTTGTTCAAAATGATGTAGCTTAAGTGGCCAGCTAAGCTGGGATGGCTCCCAAGTACACACTTTGGTCCTTAGCATGTGACCTTTGCATGGAAGTGTGTTATCTAAGATCTGCTAGGCAGATATCTTGGGACCTGTACTGGCTAGTTTTGTGTCAACTTGACACAGCTGGAGTTATCACAGAGAAAGGAGCTTCAGTTGAGGAAATGCCTCCATGAGATCCAACTGTAAGGCAATTTCTCAATTAGTGATCAAGGGGGCCCTTGTGGGTGGGACCATCTCTGGGCTGGTAGTCTTGGGTTCTATAAGAGAGCAGGCTGAGCAAGCCAGGGGAAGCAAGCCAGTAAAGAACATCCCTCTATGGCCTCTGCATCAGCTCCTGCTTTCTGACCTGCTTGAGTTCCAGTCCTGATTTCTTTGGTGATGAACAGCAGCATGGAAGTGTAAGCCAAATAAACCCTTTCCTCCCCAACTTGCTTCTTGGTCATGATGTTTGTGCAGGAGAATAGAACCCCTGACTAAGACAGGACCCAACTAGAACAACTGGACCAGAACTTGTGTTCTAATAAGATCCATAGGCACCAGGCATACATGTAGTACACAGACAGACACGCAGAAAAAAATATCTATATTATATATTTTTAAATTTAAAATATCCCCAGGAGATTCTATAAAAGATAAGAGCCACTAATCTAGGCTCTTTCAATGCAAAATGATACCAGGAAAACTGTCCTTATGTCTCACAACTTCCCAGATGGAGAGAAAGGAGAGCTGCCCTGTTTAGGCATTGTGCCCTGCCCCATAGAGAGGGACTATATCCCAGAAGCACAGATGTCAACTAGAAGAACTGTGTGCTAGCTAAGCCAGTAGCAGCTACTGTAATAGACAAACCTTTTATTTTAGTGGGTTCATAATACGGGTTTTTTTTCCTCATACATATAAAATCAATCAGTCAGAAGAGCTTTCTCCACCATCAAACTAGACATAGTCCCCAGGTCTCCCTTAATGCTCCACCGCCAACACTAAGCAAAAGGGAAGATGGAAATCCATGCTCAGGGAGGGCTACTGAGCAGCCAGCAGCCAAGGCTACAGTTGGCTGCAAGTGATCAGCACTCCGTTGTTCACTTACCCATTCGATGAATTAATAATTTGCTGAATAATGAACAAGATCCACTTATTCAGTCATGCACTCACGTATCCATTCAACAGATGTTTGTTAATGGCCGAGAGAGGGAGGATCTTAGATAGAAAAATGTGCAAATCTGGAGGGATGTTCTGAGTGGGTATCAATGTGCACAAGTACTTTGAAAACAAGAGAGAGGGATAAATATATGCCTGTATCAGGCAAGGGGAGGGAGAGAAGGAGAAGAAGAAGGAGAGGAAGAGAGGGAGAGGGAAACACTTGGGGAAGCCTCCCTGAAAGAGATGGCGATAAACCAAGCTTCTATATATAAAAGGGGCAACCTACTTCACAAGAGAGTGGAGTATGAAGACTTCAAACTCCAGACAATGCAGAATGTAGAAGTCATGAAGTCAGTCAGGTCAAGAAGCAGAAATGTTGGTAGACTGCATGGTGGAGAGACAGAGGACTGGAATACACACACACCAAAATTCAAACCTGGCTGATTGGCTTGTCTCCTGAGAGTTGAGTAGAATGGACCCAGGATCTGCCTCCTCCTGAAGAAAATATGCAAAGAGTTGTGTTGTGTCACTTTCTCAGACAGAAAAAGTGACATTGTGCTTCCTTCCCTAAATGCCCTTTGTAATCTATGAGAGAGGAGGAGCAAACTGTTTAAATTCACTCATATTTTATAATCTGGGAACAGCTGTCACCTGCTGTGCCCTGGGGACCTCATTACTTACAGAGGGACATGCACATTTCACACACTCCCTCAGTTGTGCTCGGCCCTGGGCATCCAAAAAAGCAGAGCCACACCAAGCCCCCTCCCCTGAGTATGTCATCTGAAGGGTCTATGGGACAGGATACAGAATTCTGTCCTTCGTAATTATGGAGTGATTAATTATTTAATTATAGTACATAACAGCTCAGGCAGTGCCACCGCCTCTCGTTTGTTGGACTCTGAGCCCCCATTAATCACTTGACATTTTGAACTTGAAAGAGATGGGCTGATACAAAGCGTGAATTGTAGTACTCTCACCAGTACCCATGATCTGCTTCGAAAATACCACCAATATATCACAGCCACCATTGCCTTCAGCAGCCAGGGCTTTAACTCCAGGTGAGCATCTTAGGAAGGGGATGCTGTGTGTGTACATCAAGGAAATGTGCTTCAGCCATGGAAAGAATCCTGTTTCGCTAGTAAGCGGTGACTCTGTCTGCTGCCTGGGAGGAGAGATTTTTCTCCAAGCTTTGTTTGAAAGCTGGAATCTCCTCCTGGCTCTGTCTTCCTGCCTTTGTGATGTTCCTGGTAGATATGTCCCCAACAGTTTTTTTTTTCTCAGAAGCTTGCAGCCTGGGTACCAGCAGGGCACGGCTTATCCATAGCTGTCTGATACCCTCTGAACTTGGGAGGTCACCTGAGTTGACCTGACTGCTGGTAGGTCGCTTCTAGATGTCTTCACCCTGCTGTGACCATCTTCCTGAACTGCACACTCATTTGGGAATAGAAATCACCTCTAACAATGATCTCCCTCCTTCGTGTGAAGCCTCTTGGCATCCTGCTGCAGAGACATACCTGGTTGGTTATGGGGATGAGGGCGTGAGAGGTGGAGGGTGGGGAGTTGGGGGATTTGTTGAAGAGAGATTGCTCAGGAGAATTATAGAATGCCAAAGACAGCCAAATGTGATTGGGGATTCAGGATTGTATAGCCAGAGAACGTGTGATTACAAATCCCACCACTGAGCGAGTACCATCGCTTCAGCCAGCCAAGATACTCAGGCTTATACCACTGTGATACTGGTCTTAACACACTTTCCACACTCAGCATGATGACTCTGATGCTATCCAGAGCCATGAGGTACCCAAGGCCTGACACAGCCCACAAGCACTGCTCTAACCACTCTACTCCTCTGCCAGATCCCTCTCAGTTTTGTGATACAGGGTCTTGGTTGCAGCTGGCTCTCAAACTGATGGTCTTCCTGCCTCGATCATCTCTGGCTCCACGGGCCTCACTATGGACTCCCAGAACTGATACTTGTGTGTCTGATTGAAAGGTCTGGGTCTGATACCCACACCACGAAGGAAGAATGTGGGAGAAAGCAAGTGAGAACATAGGAATACCAGTCTCTCCATGATGGGAATAATTGACCCATTGGAACTCATAGAGTGGGGAGCTCTCAGAAGGGAGTTAGCTGCTTTGTGGCTTCTGTATCTTGCCTCTATGGGATGAAGTGGGTTTAAATATATCAACACAGGGCACCTTGGAGTTCAGATCCATATTTAGCAGACAGTACTTTCTGACCCTGACGATAGCCAGTCTATTCTTCTGACTGCTTTGCCTTTGCCTCTAAATACTTCTTCCCTGCCTGCTTGCTAGTGGGGACAAGGGGCCCTGACAGTGAGAATTCAAGGGAAAGGGCCCAGGATGAGGTGCCGAGGTTACTTTTGGTCACTGCTGAAGCCTTTCAGCTGTTTCTGTTACATCCTCCTTCTGTTACCTTTCATTTTGTTGCCAAGAATGGCCTTATTCTTCCTAGAATTGCCAAGAGCACTGTTCTGAAACATCCTGGCCACGTAAGCTGGAGCTAATGTCAGAATCTCTGCATTGCTCCTTAACACTCAGAATCGAAAGCCTTAGGCCCAGAGCTTATAGATTGAGATATATTTGATTAAAAAAAAACTAGACATTTGGAGTGTACATAATTTGGCAATTTCAGTCTCCCCAAATAGTGCCGATTGTCCTGTGCTACACAGTTAAGAACGTGACTCTTTAGGATACCCATTCCCCACTCTAGGCCCTAGAAGCAATCATAGTTCCAGAGCCAAAGAAAGACATTTCAGCTATGTGTGGTGTCTTAGTTTGGGTTTTATTGCTGTGAAGAGACCACAACCAAAGGTCATATCCTTATAAAAGGAAACATTTGATTGGGGCTGGCTTACAGTTTCAGAGTTTCAGTCCATTAGCATCATGGCAGGAAGCATGGCAGTGTGCAGGCAGACTCAGTGCTGGAGGAGCCAAGAGTTCTACATCTTTATGTGAAGGCAGACAGGATAGGATCATCTTCTGCAGGCAGCCAAAAGGAAGATTTCTCTTTCACATTGGGTGGAGCTTGGGCACATTCCCTCCAACAAGGCCACACCTAATCCAACAAGGCCACACCTCCTAACAGTGCCACTTCCCATGGGCCAAGCATATTCAAACCATCACATCTAGCTTATGGCTTACCTAAATGTGTTCCCAGGACTTATAAAAGTACACTCTAAGATTACATCAATACCTGGTGGGTGCTTACATCATCCATACTGAGCATGAGCCAGCTCTTCAGTCTCCATCTCTCATCTCTCCTACTACCTGCTCATCACCAAGGTAACCAAACTCTCATTTCTCTAAAATCTGTCTTTATCTGGATGGAGCCTCCTTCCTTTGGCTCTATCAGATTAAAAGAAGGCACTGGTTGCTTGATATCTTAGGAACCTTGAACTTGAAGAAGAAAGTAGGCCGCTGAATTCTAAGTTAGACTCATAGAGACAGCAATGGGTAAGAAAAACTCTGTGAACCTCCAGGAAATGTGGCTTCTGCTTGCTCAGAAATAAATGCAAGGAAGTGGCCATAAGGATAAGAAAACCGGATTTTATGGAAATACTTATCTCCATAGGGCCACCCCCTCACTAGCAGTTTAAGGGTCCTTTATTCATTACTTTATTTATTCAACAGCTATTCTTGAGTGCCTACTCCCTACAAGACTGTTCAGATCTTACCTTACAACAGACCCTCATCTTTTCCTGAGACCTGGAATGAGACACAGGAGTCTGTGTCCTTGAGACATATGCAAGCGTCTTCTCAGAAGAGTGTATGCATGGATAAATGCAGATTGACTGGGAGTTGGGTGGGAGAGTGCACAGGAGGTTGTGCAACTGACCCTCAAGTGAGGGGATGGAGAGGCTGAATGGAGGCATCTTAGTGCACTGTGAAGTCACAGGACTGCATGAAACACTGGAGAGGACACAAGTTTAAACCAGCCAGCAGGACTAAGCCATCATCTTTCAGGAAAGAACAACCTTTTGTGACTCTGTTGTCCTCTGTCCTCATGGGAAGCAGTCCACAGAGGAAAGGCATCAATGCTAGCACAGGCTGGGTTTCCACCCATAACATCAGGCCCTCAACTGATTATGTCCTATGTCAGAGGAGTTCTGTTCTTGGGCATCTCCTTTAGCCACAGAACCATGCTTTCATCAAAGTCAGACCAAGAAAGAAAGTTCCAGGAGATTTCACACACAAGAGGATATTGCATATATCTCTCAGGAGTGGTATAGATTGGTTGGTCGCTGGCCATTTCCACTCTTGTAAAGACAAAGAAGGATCGATAGTGGGTGACAGTAAATTACAGTAGATGCTGGTGCACAGACACTGTCTTATTTATAGAGGACCAGTAATTTGGGCATGCATTTTTATGAGATGATATCTGTTTACTGTCTGGTTTCAACACAGCTATAAGCCAAGTACCTATGTAATAAAAAAGCTGAGTTCCATGGCCCCCTGGGCCTCATCTTTCCCACACAATCCCAGGTCAGAGGGCTTCCTTCATCCTTTCAGGATCTTCAGGACTCACTGATGCGGTGATACTCACTGATCCAGTGCTCAGTGCAAGCCGGTGCCAGCAAGTGCTGGGCTTAGGCTCAGTAGCTGCTTTCAGCCCTGGTAGGCAATAGAGGAGTCTGTTCATCCCACCCACCTGACAGGTCCAATTTGATCTTAACAGAAAAGTGAACATGCAAACAGCTAGGTGTGCACTTTTCAATTAGACCCAAGGTGGAAAACAACCTCTGGTCTCAGTTTTCATGTGTCCCTAACATGCCGCACACGTTTTCGGGGTGAAACATGTCTTTTCTTTCCCTTCCTTCCTTCCTTCCTTCCTTCCTTCCTTCCTTCCTTCCTTCCTTCCTTCCTTTCTTTTTTTCTTCCTTCCTTCCTTCCTTTCTCCCTCCCTCCCTCCCTCCCTCCCTCCCTCCCTCCCTCCCTTCTTTCTTTCTTTCTTTCTTTCTTTCTTTCTTTCTTTCTTTCTTTCTCTTTCTTTTTCCTGTCAGCTCCAGTTCTTAATAGAACAGTGAGTGTAATGAGGCAGGGCATGAAATTTTCATAACCAACTCCTCCATTTACATACACAAAAGCCAAGATAGCCAGAGGAGAAAAACAACTAAGGCACGTAAGATATGAAGTGCTTCTGAATATCACTGCTGCTCGCCTGATGCTTTGAAATTGATGTGTGTGGATGGCGTGTGCAAACTGTTTCTTCAGCCATTCAAAGCTATTTATTGAGTGCCCATATTATGGGTGAAGTTTTCCTCTGAGAATGTAGTACGCTGACAGATGTTTAAGGCAAAGAGTGGGAAAGAGAGGAGATGGATGGAGTGTTACACAGACATCAACAATGAGGGATAGGAGATAGAGATATCATAGCCATAGTCTGCGGCAAGAAGATTAGAAGGCTAGTTATGGTAGGATAGAGTCGAGTGATGTTCTGGGAATAGAAAATGTACATCTGATTTCAATGACAGAGCTGCTCTTGACTTTGAACTTCCAGAGACTAGATTCTCATTATATTCCTGGGACTCAGGGCAATTCTTAGAATGTAGTCACTGGTCTAACACGTCTGCTGGCTGGCTGTGTGGATTTCCTACATAGTAGCTATAGATAGGCAATACTCTGTAGTCACTCCTTCAAGCTCATTCATTCTCCCACAGTCCTTTAGAGCCAGAAGTTGCTATTCAGCATGCAGGTGACTGTAACAGATCCCACCCCAACACCAACATGTGCCAATCCCTGTAGATTATCTTGGGATTTTACAGGCTGTTTCACCTACTGGTTGATCTGGAGGACTCTTTTTTGTTTGTTTGTTTTTTGAGACAGGGTTTCTCTGTGTAGCCCTGGCTGTCCTGGAACTCACTTTGTAGACCAGGCTGGCTTCGAACTCAGAAATCCGCCTGCTTCTGCCTCCCAAGTGCTGGGATTAAAGGCGTGCACCACCATGCCCGGCGATCTGGAGGACTCTTAAACTCCTTATATTTTCTAGTTTTATGTCAACTTGATACATACTAGAGTCATCTGGGACTAAGGATTCTCCAGTGAGAAAATGCCTTTATTAGATTAACCTATAAGTGAGTCTGTTGGATATTTTCCTTATTGCCAATGGTGTGGAAGTGTTCCTTGTAGTTTTATGCTACCACCTTTTGCTCCGGGATCAGCCGTGCTACCAGCTCCCTCCCCTCCCAGCTTCCCTTCTGCTCTACCCGCCTTTAGCTCCAGAGGTGACAGTGCTACCAGACCTCTCCGAGCTTCCCTGAAATGGCAGAGGAAAGACACACACAATTTGTTCCTTTATAATTTGCCTTCTTTGCACAAGTACTGGGTGTGCTAAACATCTTTAGCCACCTACCTGTAGTAGTGTTCAGAAGCTCCAGCCCCCCCCCCCCCGTGACCTCACACGGTTTCTGTGTTTTTCTTCCTTCAAAGCATGGCAGAAAAACCTCCCTCTCCTTCCTTGTGTCTATCTTTTTCTCCAGGGACATGGAGGTCCCACTTATACCTTTAGCCTAGCAATTAGCCCCCAGTTTTCTTTACTGACAAATCAAGAACCAATTGGGGAACAGGACCTTAGCATCAGCACCACCCCTCTTCATGGGGGTGGCAAGCCCACTTTGGAAAGCACCACCTCCAAGCAGGTGGGCCTGAATTGTATATGAAAACAAGCTTAGGCTAGTCCTCTGGTGGTGAGTTATCTTCCAAAGAAGCAGGCTCTGCAAACCATGAGGAGCAAGCCAGGAAGCAGCATTTCTCTATAGCTTCTACTTCAGCTTCTGCCTCCCGATTCCTGCCTTTAATTCTTGCTGCAACTTCCTTTAATTATGGACTGTGACATGGAAATATAAGAGGAAATGAACCCTTTCCTTCCCAAGTTGTTTTTGGCCACAGTATTTTCTCATAGCAGTAGAAAGCTAACTAAGACACTCTCTAAAAAGGAATTAACCAGCTCTGGATACTTGCATTTCTTCCATGCTTTATGCTACTCATGTGTCTTCAAAGTAAAGAAATGCACAGATAAGCTGACACTCCAAAGGCATTTGCCTGTTCTTACCTTTATCTGCTATTTAGAACTTGGAGAAATGGCTATATGGCCACCATTTTGGCACAGGATCATCTCTCATGACCAGGTTGCCGAGTGGTTGTTTCCTTCTGCTCTTTGGGTATCTACTTCTCCTAAAATCAGGCTATAAACTGAGAAAACTAAAAAGAAAGTCTTACTCTAATAATTATTTAAAAGTAAGAATAAGTCCATTCTAAGTGAGGTCTTGATGGGCCATTCTATCGGTTGTATGGCTTTAGAAGAAGGTTTTTGGTTGTTTCTGGCAGTTTCTCCCAGTGTTTGTATATTCCTAGTTCCAGACTCTATTTGAGGTAGGTAGAAATACATTCTGAATAAAAGATAATGCAGTATTGGGATATTAGAAGTAACCTAGGTGAGGGTAAGATAGTATTTGGCCAAGACATTCAAACCTCCAATGCTTGTCTGCAGGAGAATATACACATAGAGACTAAGAACTCCTAAGGAATGTTTTACCACTGGCTAGTAGTGACTCCGTGTCCCACCAAACAGCTCTAGGGAGTAAAGTCAGGTTGTCTGCACAGACCTCACTTACCCAAGTGAGGCAACTATGAGCTCCAGAATCCTTCTCCCATCTCAGAACTAGGGTGGGCCTAACGTATAGGCCAGAGATCCTCCAGAGAGAAGAGAGCCCATAGGAAACTGTAAACAGGAATGGGTAAGTGATACACATCTGTGTATGAGAAGCTTGCCCAAGCCATTTTCTTTCACCTTTGCTGGAGCATCAAATGGGAAACAATGACTGTGACTTTTCAAATTTTTGCTTCTCCCACCTCCCTGTTGCTGAGGACCAAAGCCAGGGCCTTGCACTTTCTAAGTAAACACTGCACCACTGAGCTAAATATCAGTCTTAGGAAGAAACAGAACTTCTAAAGAAAGCTGTATTCAAGTATGAATTTGCTCTAAAGGTACCACTGAGGTTATAGCATTGACCACCTACGAGAGTGCCCAGCATCCTGATGTTAGAATGAATTGAGTACAGAACAATGTCCTTGGCCTTGCCCTACCTGGAGACTGAGGAAAGCCATTCCCTAATTATCTGGATGAGATATGAATGATAAGAATGCTTTATTCAATAACAGCAATGTGTTGAAGAAGGAAAAATAAAAACAAAGAGAAAAAGGTGGAAGAAGAGGAGGAGGTGTGGAGAAAACAATAGCAATCATATATACATGCATTTCTAATTGGAGTCTCACTATTCTTTGTTTAGGATAACTAAAAAACAAAAACAATCACTGAATAATTCTTTTAGATAATACTTGTATTTAAAACTTTTAAAATATATTAATAGTGGTAAAATGAAAATTGATACACTACCCAGAATTATTTGAGCTGGTCTCTACCTAGTTTGCTTTCTGTTACTGTAATAAACACCTTGGCAAAAGGCAACTGAGTGGGGAGAGGTTTTATTTTGTCTTGCAAGCTAAAGTCCATCATTAAGAGAACTCAAGCTGGAAACAGGGAGAATGCTGCTTACTGGCTTGTTCTCTAGTTCCCTCTGCTACCTTCCTTATATGACCCAGGCCCACCAGCCTAAGGATGGTGTTACTCAGAATGGGCTGTGTACTTGTACTTCAAAAAGCAACTAAGAAAACAGTTCACAGACATGGCCGTACTCCAGTCTGATCTAGAGAGTTCTTCAGATGAGATTACCTCTTCTCAGGTGACTCTAGATTTGTTTCAAGATAAAATGTGAATCTATGACATATATATATATATATATATATATATATATATATATATATATATATATATATATGTATAGGATCAGAGAATCTAGATATGGAAGCATAGAACTGTAATCCCAGCACAGGAAAGGCAGGGAGGAGGATAGCATGTTTGAGGCCAATCTGAGGTGTATCATAATACCCTTCCCAGAATAAAACAAGAGAATAAAGTTAAAATACACACTAGATTTACAAGCTGTTCCTGGACCCAGTACCAGTGGTTGTGGCCAACCACTGTGAGTTTCACAATTAGAACACACTTAGCTAGAGTCACGGTTTTATAGCTTCTGTCTATCTCCATCACTGTAACAGTTATACTCAATGAACAAGGAAGGAGGGGGAAGCACCAGACAAGCCTTTGTTTTGAATTTGGAAAGAAATTGAGTGCAGTGATTTGCTTCCCATAAGCCGAGGTTAATGTGAAGATGGTGAGGTCCCCGTGGACCTATTGTTCCCTCACAGAAGCTCATTCCTTCTTTAATTATCATAAAGTATAAATGTGGCCACTCTAGACCACCACAGACAGCTCTCCCCATCCTCCACTCCCTCATCTCTGTGCTGACCAAATGCACACACCTGCCAGATTTGCTCTCCGAAAATGTCACATTAATCATGTTTTCTCCAGCTCGCTGATCTTCACAGCTCCTAATTACTTAGCAGATTTCCTTCTAGAGCAGACTTGACAGCCCCAGGCTCTCCTTGCTGGGTTTTCATGTGGCTGACTTTCTGTGGGGGCCCCTTTCCCTCCAGTCCTATCCTCCTGACCATCCAAACTCAGTGTTTCTGCACTTAGCCATAAGCTTTGTCCAACACATAGAATTTCTTCTCATTGTACCTGAGGCTAGGAGTCTCTCTACGTTTCTCTGTCTTCCTCTATTCCAGAATCACAGAACATCTGCATGAATCAGAACCATGGGTGATTCTACTTCCTCCTCCTGCCCCGTGGGATGCCTTTCCTCTTCAGAGTTCTCACAGCTTAATTTGTTGTCATCTATTTGCCAATTAGTCACATATACCCTCTCCATGTTGAATTTTCTTTGGGATTTCAGAGGTAGGGTCTCACTGGGTAATCTAGACCTGCCTAGAACTTTATATGTAGTCTGGAGCTCTTGCCTCTTCCTGAGTGCTGGATTTATAAGGATGTGCCATGGTGCCCAGCTCCTGTTATTTAAAATTAAAATAGTTAACTCAAAAACATTAAGAATTTCTTACCACTGTGACCATTACAACCACGTTCTTCTTTCCATACTTGACATATTTTGCCTGTGGTAGATATGCTCAATAAACATGTCTTGTACTGAGAATGTTCTTTGCATGGATGAATTAATTAATCCATAATTAATTAATGGGTTGATTTCATTAAAATTCAGTGTCAAAAGACTTCTGTACTCTGCAGAGCAGAGTCAGTCATCATGATTCAGGCTTAGCAATGGCTCTAGAGTAGACGACTGCCTGTGTAAGGGAAAAGAATCTTACATTCTTACATCCATGACTTTTCTCATTGCTGAACCTAAACAGCCATCAGAAGCACAATACAGGAGGAAAGGCTCACAGTTTCAGGGGGACGTTGGTTCTTTGTGGAGGTGAAGGCATGGCAACAGAAGCATCTCCATCAACAGTAGTGACAGTGTGTGGTGGCAGCTTCTTCACGTGGTGCAGACCAGGAAACAAAGGGTGTGTGTGTGTGTGTGTGTGTGTGTGTGTAGTTATATGTCTGTCAAAGGAATGTGGAGAAGAGAGGTTTCCTTTTCTGTCACTGTCACTCTGAGCAAAGGTTGGTTGTCATTTTGACTTGCCCAGGAAGAAGGAGGAATTGCCTCCACCATATTGGCCTAGGGAATGTCTAGAGGACATTTTCTTGATTGCTAACTGTTGTAGGAGGGCCTGGCCTACTAGCAACTAGTGTTAGGAAGAGAGTCCTGGGCTGTATTAGAAAACAGGCTGAGCATAAACTCACTAGCAAGCCAGTAAACAGCATTCCTCCGTGGTCTCTGCTTCAGTTCCTGCTTTAAGGCTCCTTCCTTGAGTTCTGCCCTAACTTCCTTCAGTGATGGAGTTATGGCAGGAAATAAACCCTTTCCTCCCCAGCATGTTTTGTTTCAGCAACAGATATCAAACTAGAACACACTCTCTGCCCTATTCTTTTGAAACAGGGTCTCTCAATGAATCTGGAGCTACGCTGGTGGCCAGCAAACCCCAGAAATCCTCCTGTCTCTGCTTTCCAGTGTGGGGTTACAAGTACGCATGGCAAGTCTTTGTTTTTAACAGGTTCTGGGGTCTGATCTCAGGCCCTCATGCTTGAACAGCGAAAGGTCATACCCACTGAGACATCTCTGCAGAGTCACAATTTGCCTTTAAAAAAAATAAACTAGCAAGACCCTGTCTCAACACACACACAACCATCACCCCCACCCCCACCACCACCACCAACAACAACAAAATAGATATGCACTTCAGTTATCCAAAGTGTTTTATTTCTGCATTCTCGTGTTGAGTCAAAAAACAAAGAACCTTGAAAATTTTGTTGACATAGTAACTTCCATGCCACCCTGGGCAACTTAATGAGATACTCCTCTCCAAGAAGGAGCTGTTTCTGTTTTCTTTCCTTTTAACATTGGTTTTATTTTTTAATCTCTCTCTCTCTTCTTTGCAATGCTGTCATTTTCTTTGTGGTTTTCATGACACAACAAAGCAAACCAGAGATGATGTGCTAGACAGATGACAATGGAGGAGAGCAGGGGACTGCCCATCCCCCTCCCTGGCTTTCCTATGGTGTGTGGTCTCTCTATTGCCTCACATGGACTTTCTTGTCCTCTGAGATGCTTTCATTCAACAGCAGTTTTTGATTGCATGATTGCTCCTCAGTCTAGAAACTGTACCCACACTCACAGGCTAAGGAAGCTGATCCTGCAAGCCCGGAGGAGCCTTCTCATTGCAATGGAGACACTGAGCTGGGGGTGTGGCTCAGTGGTGGAGCAGTGACTGCCTTGCACAGAGTCCTTTATATCTCGGGGTAGGGGGTGGCTCTGAGGGATAGCATCCCCAGCCAGGTAAAACAAGGAGAGAAGATAAGAGATTGGGTCGAAACATAAACAGTGAGCTGCTAAAGATGGCCATGGTGGGCAAATTGCCCAAGTAGTCCACCTTTTCAGAAAGGCAGAAAGTGAGCAAAGTACACAACCCACAAAGATCTGGGACGATCCCATGGCAGCCAGCGACATTGGGTGCATGAAATCTGTAGTAATTTTTACTCTGTGCTTTTTCTTTGGTGGGGACAGTGGGAGGAAGAAGGTGGGGCTAAACTCAGGGTCATGCAGGTGCTCAGGGGATGCTCTGCCTCTCCAACCTCAGCCTCCCTGTCTTCCTTCCTTCCTTCCTGAGTTTGTTTCTCTGCCTACAGAACTGTATTCTGTGGCAGACCATTTTCATTTTATGGCTTCTCTCTAGGAATTTATTGTATTTAATAATTTTTCCAGTCAACTTGTGGGCCGTAATTTTGATCTTCCTCACTGTTCCCCATGAGGAGACAGATGCTGGGAATGAATCGACCCCTTGTCCACCAAGCATCTCTTCACCTTTCTCTTTGCTAAGCAGGGTGGCCTGATCTGATTTTGCTTCCTGAGGGGAATGCTTAGGTTGGAACAGATACTCACTGGAACAGGAAGTAGACTTCTCCTTGGACATCCTACCATGCACTCTTCCCATCTAGATGCGTTTCCAGTCTCAGGGGCTCTACTTAACTAAAGGTTTGAACCTCAGACTACACAGCACCTCTCAAGGGTATGTGTTCCAAGATGGACAGATTTGACAGGCAGTATTCACAAAGATTGTCTGAGGAGCTAGCCCAGGTTACTTCATACCACTAAACACATTCTAAAAGTTGTTGCTAATTTATGATGCATAACTTAGCACTTGTTTTAAAATCAGCATAATTACAGACCTACTTGAAATCTAAGAGAGATGCTCACCTCCCCTAAATAAGAAAAATATCATGTTAATCTACATCATATTGAAAATAAATACAGGAATGTAAAAATCCAGAAGCCTGGCAGTGACCCCTATTGGTAGCACTGAAAGGTTAAATCTTTTTGATAGGAATACAAAATGGTTCAAGCTCTATAGAAGAGCCTTTGATAATGTACTAACTAGCAGCAAAATGGCATCTGTATTCTCTCCTGGGTCCATTTCTAGAGATCTGTCCCTAAGATAGACTGTGATATGAAAATCCCTTGTAAACGCACAGACAGGTGTCTGAGTAGATTGCCTTCAGTCTAACCATGTGAAGGATGCCTTATATCACTAAAGAGGAGCAGGAGGTTAGGGAAATAGCTCATTTGGAACCTGAGTTCCCCAGGCCCCATATAAAAATAAAGACTGGGCCCACGTTTATAGTCCCAGTGCTGGGGAAAGCTGAGACAGGCAGATCCTGGGACTTACAGCAGACCTACTTAGACATACAGCAGAGCCTACACAGTGCATTCCAGACCAGAGAAAGACCCTGTTTCAAAAGACAAGGTGAGCCGTGCCAGACAAATTACAGGTGAGGTTGATTTCTGGCCTCCACAGCACGTGTTCCATACACACATGAACACACACACACACAAAAGGATGAGCAGCTTCTCTTGACCCAACTGAAAGTAAGCTAGTTTTCTGAAAATGGAAGGTATAAATGCTTACACATTGTTTTATACTTAATAAGGCAAAGATCAGTCCTCATAATCACACAAACCTATCTGCAGGGACTGTGATAGAGAAAGGTGGGAGCTGTAACCTTTGCCTGGGCTTTGTTTATAGACTTAAAATTATGTAGAAATGCAATTACTAAAAAATTAATTTTAAGTAAAAATTCCCTAGATATTAAATAAAGATAATGTGAGCCTAAGATTGCATCTACCTTGTGTAATAAACTCACTGAGAAGATCACTGTTTCAATGAGCTATCTGAGAGACTGGAAAGACGGCTGAGCAGTTAAGAGAACCAATCTTTCAGAGGAATTGGGTTCCATTCCCAGCATTCATGCAAAGTTCCTTACTGTCTGTTTCTGTAGTTCTGGGAGATCCACCACCCTCTTTTGGCCTCCACGGGCACTATACACACATGATGCACAGACATACAGACAGACAAACAACACGCATAGAAAAAGAGAAATAAAATCTCAGAAAAAGGAAAATAATATAATCAGAAATGTTATTATAGCTCCCTAAAGACAAAAGAATTTTGAAATGCTCTTCCATGGCCATTGGGCACATCAGCATTGGGAACGCTGAAGCTGTGGTGTGAATAGTGAGTGTAACGATGTGAGTGTTGATGCACTTGAGATCTAGGTTTTTGTCATGGAAGAGATAAGAGGTTGGTAAATCTGAGAGATATTGTTTGGTCAATCTAAATTGAAAATATATGGAATACACTGGAAATGTAGGATACAACTTATAATAAGTAAAAGAAAATACAGATGATCAACTCGAACCCGGAGGAACCCCCAGAAATACACAATACAATAATAATCACTGTTCTTGATCCCTATGTTATGGCATTTGCACACAATTTTCAATAAAAAGAATCAACCTCCTTCAGGAAGTACTCATGCCAAAAGCAAGGAACCTATACACACCTAAGGTTATATCAAACAGACCCTGCAGCCAGATGGCTGGTTCTCATTGTCAATGGATTATCTAACTGATCACCATTAGATAATAATGAATGGTTTGAAATGCTTAGAATTTGCCTTAATCCTGGAATTGGTGATTCTTGAAGTAAACTCACAGATCACCTATAGATGCTGCTAAGGAAACCATTTTGCAAATTTCATGAATACAAGGAAATTCCCCTCGATGGCTGCAGTTCCAACAAATAAATGAAGAGAAATTGATGGGATAAGAATGCCACTTACAACACTTAGAGAATGAATAGAGGTGGACAAAAACTCCCTAACGTAATGATATCACCCAAGTAAGAGACTCAGACTTGCATAACCCTAAGCAGCAAGGGACAGTTATGGAAGAGCCTCCCTCACCCAACATGTACGAGGGACAGAAGGACATGTCAAACAAACCACCCAGGGAGCTGCACAGTGTATGAAGTCATGGTAGCAACTGACCTAGTCTGCTCAGCAAGTATACAGGGGAAAGGGAAGCGGCAGAAGAGACGCTCTACACTACAAGGGCACAGACATGTCCTAGCCTGGCCGATGGTTACCCATGGCACTTATCTGAATCTCGCTTAAACAAATAACTCTTAAAGGATGCACCCTCAGTTGAGTCAGTTTAAGCACTACTTGACTGCATTAAGAAATTATCATCTAGTTGCATGAAAAGTGTTATACTTATTTTCTTTACATTCTTATATTTGAAGATTGTAAACTCTATGATGATACATGACAATGTATTACGTTATATAGTACTATTAAATCACCTATTTCTGGCCAACTTAGCCTCCAGAGGGAGTCTCAGGCCACTGAGGGATCCTGCCTCAACAAACAGGGGGTGGGCAGTGCCTGAGAAACGACCAGTAGTCAAGGTTGTCAATATTTACATTGGTACAGAGATTGAACCTAGGACTTTTTGTATCCTAGGTAAGGACACTTCCACTAGGCTAAATGTCCAGCCCCCATTACATATTTTATTGAGAGCAATAGAAATGCAGATCTAATATTTTATTTTTGTGAATGTTAACATATTAGGCACCCATGTGAAGATCTGGCATGACCAGAGCCACCACACTAAATCCAGTGCTGTGTCGAGTCATGTAAACTGAACAGCCAAGTATCAACAGTGGCTGAGTCCTAGCAATTTCCCACACTCCAGGCCCAGCATCCTGACTTCTTGAACTTGGCCATTGGTGACAGGAGTAGTCAGAGTAGTCTTGGTGACTTGTCTCCCTTAATTTCTTCCAGGTGGTCTGCATGTAGAGGGGACCCTAAACACAGCCTGTGGAGCCTCTGAAGGGGGGAGGGGTAGAAAGTTCTCTAAAGCTTCACTGTGTTTGAAAGCTCTCCATCATCAAAGCCCCCATCATAACCTCCTGTAGAAGAGAAACTGCTTTATTTTGCCTGATGGTTTGAGACACCTCAGTCCATGATCACGTGGCCCTGTTGCTTTGGGCTTATGGTAGCACACACAGCTCCTTGCAATAGGAACTCATGTCAACCAAATGTTTGCCCCAATTTACAGCAAGGATCAAGGTCCTTATCTACATTTGTTTGTTCATAGTTTAATGAGAATTACAAACTACCTTTAACTCTTACAGGTTTTCTCAATATTTGTTTGAAATTTATCATTTCAATGTAGTGTTTATGAAAATTGGAGTGTCTATCATTATGGTTGGGAAAACAGATTGAAGCTGGGGAGAAAAAGGAGAGGAACCCTCCCCTGCCCCCAATGACACTATCCACCTCAGCTTCTTAAGAAAATGACTATTCTATAGCTCAAGTAGCCAAGAGAAGCTAAACCTCTGAAAGGCCTGCTGGACTTAGCAATTGTACTCTGGTTAGAATCTGATTCTATAAAGACAGTACTTAGGCACAGCTAGGCTTGCATATGATAACCAAAGCTTAGCGTTATTAATTACTGCTCAATGAAGATAGACTTCTTTTCTCCAAGTGAATGCACCACAGGAAGGTTACCCAGAATTCTTTTGGATGCTCTGTAATCATTAGAGTCCAAGACCTCTGAGAAAAACCGCTTTCCCACCTTCAATATGTCTCTTTGTATGCCCGAATGGCATCTTGGGATTCAAGCATCACATCTGGATCGCAGCTGGAGTAAGAAAGACAAGGGTCCACCTCTTTGGGTTCAAAAAACATCTAGTAGCACTGCACTTAGTCAGAGAACACATGGGAGCAAGGATGAGTGCACATAATCTCTTTGATCAAGTCAATGAATGTTGATATGATTCTAATATATATTTGGCTACATGCAGATCACAAATGGCACTGGGGTTGATGCGGGAGGCCTCTGTCCCCTGGACCTCTGTATATCTGTAGCATCTGCAGAGGTTGTGTTATGAAATCATACTTGAATGATACCCAGATATTTTAAAAAAGAAGTATTTTCACATTCCTCCCTCTGGGTATGGTTTTTTTTTCTCTTATGTGTGGTTGATTTCCTGTGGGCTAGGTTCTGAATTCTAGAAGGCAAAGCTTCAGGAAGGAGCTGTGACAAGTTGCCCGGTTTGAAATCTCCTGCGTACATAATCACTGTAGCAGATATAATTGGAGCTAATTTCATATTTCCTGCATATCATATTGGAAAATTGAGCTGTCATATCTATTTAAAGGCTACATGCCCAAATGAGAACACCCAAGGCTTGTTTCTTTCAATACATTTCTGCAGGAGGATTTCTTCTCTCATGAACTTCAAGACTTGTACTAGAAGCCAAATTTGTCTAGTTGAGTGCACTTTGAAGTTTACATCTGCATTGTCTATGGAATTTAGAAAATGGACAGGGGACAAGCTGAGAAAGCAAAGCCATTTTTGAGCTGTCCTTTTCCATTAAAAATCCCTGTACTTCCAGAGCATTTTAAATTGTGGGTTACTGTAAGGCCAGTATGTTACACGTTGTGGGTTCAAGTAGGTCTTGTTCATCTGTTATCTGTGTGTCCTCTCATACCTATGTAATCAAAGCATGGTTAATAGAAATGGTTGGGAACCTGTCAGCCTGCCTCGGAGAGAAATTAAGCTATGTGCTATGAACGTATACCCCAGAAGATAGGAACCCGCAGCTGTGGCACTTATCAATCATCTAACCTGTCAACAACTTCTATGTTTATGTCCTTTCCCTGTGGCTTTTTCTGACCTTGTTTGCATCTTGTGTGTTTTCACCAAAGAAGCTTGGCTGGGAGGAAGTGTGT
Source organism: Mus caroli (assembly GCF_978045245.1). Lineage (NCBI taxonomy): Eukaryota > Metazoa > Chordata > Mammalia > Rodentia > Muridae > Mus > Mus caroli. The sequence continues at coordinate 177,913,676 of NW_028227257.1, read as the reverse complement.
GTGTGTGGGGGGGCCTCTAAGTGTACCCTTATACAAGTATGTAGGCTAGAGGACAACCTTGAATACTGTTCCTCATAATTGCTACTCATCCTATTTTTGATACCATCATCTAGGTGCTTGCCCATTAGGCTGTGTTTCAACTGTTTATCCTGAGACCAAGGAGTATAGGAGATCATGTGTCCTGTAAGCAAGGGTTTTTTTTTTTTTCCCTTCAGTGGAGCAAATTCCCCTCTTTCATTTATGCAGAATGGAAAGGTGGAATACATGGTAGAGTTTCCTCTGAAAGAGTTCTTCCTGAGAGTTCTCTAATCCTTAGAACCCATGCCCAGCCAGTCCTCACAGAGCAGGGAATAGTCATTTGGAAACACTCGAAATAGTCTTTCCCCAGGCATTCCTCCCAAGTGTCCACATCTTAGGCTCTGGCTCTAATTGAATGTTCCTAGTGAATTCTCATAAATTCTGGCATGGATGCTCCCTCAAACCAATACAGTGCATTACATGCATATCTCTGTGTGGACCAAGAGGAAGAGAAGAACTTCACATAAACAGTAGGATAGGATGGCCCCAGACAATGATTGACTTTGCTGGGCTGAGTGTAAAGCTGGAAGAATCCGCATAAACGACCAAGAAAGGGAATCAAGGGGGCAGTTGAAGAGTAGAGTTCTTAGCTTATAAAGTTGTTTTGGCTCCAGTCAATCTGTCAGAGGCTAAGCACTGTCTTCTGCACGAGTTCCTGTTCTTGCTGCTGTAATCAAGTGCGTGACCAAAGCATCTTAAGGGGCGGGGGGCGCAGAGGGGAGGACGGGTCTGCTGTGGCTCATAGTTCAGAATGCACATTCCTACACAGCAGCAGAGTGGAGAGCCAGTGGCAAATAGTTTAGCGTCTTCCAAAAATGGACACTTTCTGTTCCTTCGTGAATAAAGAAGGCAGAATAGGTAAAGGAGATGAGTTAGTTGATAATGCCCTCAACAGGACATCTGGGGGAATAATGCAGCGCTGTCCTGTTTCCCTGTCCAGCCTGTGCTCATGTCTCATCCAAACTCCCAAGCCCTACACAGAAACCTCACGTTTTCCAGGGCTAAGAGGACTGAGCTCCATGCAAACTGGTTGCTCCAAACTTACTCACATTAAGTTCTCATTGGTAACTTTGGGGGATGGGAAATATCTAATCCTGAACATGTTTATTTGTAAAAGTTGGATTAAGGAGGTTGGTGCCTGGTGAGACAGCTTACTTGTTGCTTACGTGACAGGACCTGAGATTAATCCCCAAGAGCCATATTATAAACACATCTAGGCCTGGGTGGTGTACATTGAATATATGTATCCTATGGAATCCAATTAGTGTGGACCTTATTTGCATGTGTTTATAGCTGACCACATAGGACTGGGGTCTCTCATCCCTGAAAAATCAAACATACAAAAGAAATCAGCTCTCTCTCCCTCAGCAGCCCCTGACAACCTATACCTCTTCATCTAGGAACAAGCCTTGTGAAATTTTCCTCCATCCATGTTGGTCTCTCAGCTGATGTGGTTGTCATGGGCCTTGTGTAGACAGCCATATTGACAGTTTAAGGGAACAACACTCTGTCCTGTTCAGAAGATACTGTCACACTTAGACTCTTTCAGCCCTCTCCTCCACAATGTCTCCTGGTCTTAACTGTAGATATTATGTTATAGATGTCCCATTCAGAGAGGAGTAACCCACTGAGATGTCCCATTTGGGGCTGAGCACCCCACTGAGCCTTAAATGTAGGTGTTATGTTATAGATGTCCCATTCAGAGATAAGCACTCCACTTATTCTCTGCCATTTGGACTATTTGTGGATCAAAGATTATTTTAATAACCTGTCTCCATCTTCAAAGTCTAATTACGTTGTTCCAGTTTTCCACCTTTATTCCAATTTCCTTTTCCTCTTCCTCCTCCTGCTCCTCCTTTCCTCCTCCTCCTCCTCCTCCTCCTCCTCTTCCTCCTTCTTCTTCTTCTTCTTCTTTTATTGATTCATGGAGAATGACTGTTTCCATGGGTGTATGTTTGTTTTGCATGGATTGAGACCAGCAGCCTCCAGCAAAGGTACAATTAAGTCCTAGAGGGGTTGGTGATAGCATAGAAAGTTCTAAAATGTACATGCCACATATTATGGACCAAAGGGGGCATCTGAGGTAGTTGTTTTACTACTTCTTGTAAGATATGGATTTGATTGGCTTGCAACATTGAAACAGTATATAGAAATAGATCCAGAAAGCTTCACTGTCCAGCAGGCTAGCAAATTCTTAGGGTGAGAATACATTCCAAAGTGTACATACAAAGTCATCCAACCAGTGATCCCCTGTAGTCTCCTTAGGTGCCTATGCATTGCTCTATTAATAGTTCATGTCCCTATGGATAGTTCAAGCATTACAATTCAATTGACAACTGTAAATTACAATATAAATGCCATCAAATCAGTGGATGGCTCGCTGCCAAATTAAACCCCCGTGTTTGTAATGGGACAGATCAGTTCCCAGTGTGAAAGTAATGGCTAGCAGAAAGCATTCAGTCCATTCCATGCAGATGTTCTTCAAACTTCAGCCAGTTCCTGGAGAGGGACATATACTCTAGATAGAAAGCCAGTGGGAGATGTCATAAGCTAAAAGTCCAGCTCTGTCCTGAGTGAAAGAATGTATTGATTTAATTTTGTTATCTCTCCCTCCCTTTCTTCCTCCCCTTCCCCGCTCCCGCTCTCTGTCTCTGTCTCTGTCTCTGTCTCTCTCTGTCTCTGTCTCTCTCTCTCTCTCTCTGTCTCTCTCTCTCTCTCTCTCTCTCTCTCTCTCTCTCTCTCTCTCTCTCTCTCTCTCTCTCCCCTACTGTGTCTTAAGATCTATATGGCACCTGGCAGTGGTGGCACACGCCTTAATCCCAGCACTTGGGAAGCTCCAGGACAGCCAGAGCTACACAGAGAAACCCTGTCTCGAGAAACCAAAAATATTAATAATAATAATAATAAGATCTATATTGCAGAGGGTAGTCTTGAACTTCTGGTCCTCCTGCCTCCATCTCCCAAATTTGGGGATTAAAAGGTGCCCAGTTTATACTGTTCTGTAGACCAATCCCAAGGCCTTGTACAAGGCAAACACTCTACCAACTGAACTAAATCACCAGCTTTCACTGAATGCTTTAAGTCATGGGATTCTTTGACTGTCTTTATTTCTGGACCAAAGCAAACTTAATCAATCCCTTTAATTTTAACAGTCATTAAAAGTCACCCATTAAAGGCCATGCACATCAATAAGAGGCTAGATGTCACCTATCTCGTATTGTTCACATACATACACACATATTGCACACACACACACACACAAGCATGCAAATTCATAGATACACAGCCATGCATAAACACATACGAGCATACACATGCCTGAATATGTATGCTCAGCACACATACAATTACAGTACGGTGTGTTGAAGTGTATCCAACCATGCATGCACACTTCATGACAGCAGCCATTGTGTATCTCTGGTGTATCTTTGGGGTGAGCTGAACAAATACTGTTGCTCCAACCTGAGCAATTCCCACCAGAGAGGTACAGAATGGGTGCCAAAGGGCCACCAAGCTGAGCTATGCAGACAGAGCTCCCTGAGTCGGTCCCCGCCCACCTCTCTTTTCCAGTTTTATTGGAGAAGGAGCAATATTTTCTCTGAGCACGGGGTTACCCTGGGGGTAGGCGGTCCCTCTGTTTAGGAGAAACTCTGCCTGTTCACACTAAGAAGGAACTAGCCCAGGACAACAAAGAGTTGCAAGCCTTCATTTCCATTCTAATTAGCATTTTCTTCACTTCGGGAGATCTTTACCCCAGGGAGCCTCATTAGCATAGTTTTGATGCCTCACCTGTACACAGGAACTCCTGTGGTGGTCTCTTCCTTCCACACGTCTCTTACTCTATAACCCTAAAATCCACAAGGCACACAAACTGGCTCAATCTGTAGAGCCTGCCTGTCAGACCAGAAGCCCTGGACAGTCTCTCACCAATTTCCTCACCAAGACTGCTTTTGGCAGAACCTTCCACTGGATTATGGCTTTGTTTACCTATCTTCCGTGGCTGAGTTGGACTGCATTATCTCATCAAGATTCTCTTGCCAAGAGCCCACACACACCCTGCTTCGTTATAATTTGATACCGGACATCACGAGTTAAAGCTGTAAGCTTGCAAGGAGCACTTCCTTCCATGTTAGCCTTTCTTTCCCAAATAAACTCACTAGGTGGCAGTGAACAGCGAGGGAAAGAGCACAGCTTCTCCAAAGAGGCAAAAGCAAGGGGAGCTAAGCACATCTAATCTCGAATTCTAAAGAATCCTTTTAGGAGCTCTGATATACATTGCTAATGGCAGCAGCTAGTCTCCATTAAATGATGAGATGCCAAGATATAATGTCAAGTCTCTTCTCAGCATTCCACTGATCATTTTCAGACCAGCTGTGTTCCTATATTAAAGTTGTATGCATTTGTGTATGTATGTGTGTGTTTATGTGTATATGTGTGTATGTATGTATGTGTGCATTTATGTGTATATGTGTGTGCATGTGTGTGTTTATTTGTGTATATGTGTGTATGTATGCATGTATATGTATGTATGTGTGTATGTATGTGTGTGTATTTATGTGTGTGTGTGTACATGTATATGTGTGTATGTGTGTCTATACGTGCTTGAGTATGAGTGTATGTGTTAATATTTATATGGGTATATGTGTATAAGTATGCATGTATACGTGTATATGTGTATGTTTGTGTATATATGTGTGTGTATGTGTGTATGTGTATGTATTTATGTGTGTATATGTGCATATTTATATGTGTATGTATGTGTATGTATGTGTGTATAAGTATGCACGTATATGTATGGGTATATGTGTGTATGTGTGTGTAAGTATGAGTGTGTCTATATGTGTGTGTATATGTGTATGTATCTGTGTGTGCATGTGTGTGCAAGCATGCTCATGTGCATAGCACACTTTCTTTAAAAGACAGAGAAGCCTCATTATCAGGTTAGAAATTTTAGGATTATTGTTTTATAGTTAATTCCTGCAGATGACCATCATTTCAACTAACAGCCCCCATTTCTTCCTACTAAGCTCTGACTTCCCATTTGCTCAGCAGGTAAAGCATAGAGTCCTAAGTGCCTCAGTGTGGAGAAGACTCTTATGTCTTAAGACACTGACTGAAACCTTAGCACACACATCCTCTCAGAGTTCCCTGGGTTTTAACCTATAGGCACTTTGTTTAGTGGAGAAGAAAACAACTGTAAGTCAGCTAAGACAGCTTCCAGATGGTCTGAGCATTGGTGTGTGCTGAGAGCTCCTTTGCACCAGACTCAGAACTGCCACCATTGTTCTCCCACCGCCTCCTCGTCCTGTGGTTTCCATCCTAGCGGAGATCCAGTGGATGCCTTGCATGGAGTGATCTTTCCAGACAGGCATTTGACACCTTTTGTTGGTCATATTATCACTGGGATTCTGACTGAATGCCACAGTCCTCAGGGCCGTGAGTCACCCTATTGCCGACTTTCTCCAGACTCTGTCTTTGCAGTTTCCATGAATTTAAGTTCCGTCTTGATGAGAAACTAACCCACCTACTCCTGCCTTTCCTAACCACACAACCTCTGCGGTACTTAGTCTAACCTAACACACAACCTCTGCGGTACTTAGTCTAACCTAACCACACAACCTCTGCGGTACTTAGTCTAACCTAACACACAACCTCTGCGGTACTTAGTCTAACCTAACCACACAACCTCTGCGGTACTTAGTCTAACCTAACACACAACCTCTGCGGTACTTAGTCTTCGTTATCAGCCTGACTGGATTTAGAATTACACAGAAGGTTAAAGTACACCTCTCCATGCATTGTGGAGGTCTTTCCAGAAAGTATGAACTCAGAGCAATGAAGCAACCCAAATGGAGGCAGCATATATACAGGAGCAGGTGGGGAAGGGGGTGAGCAGAAATAGAAAAAAGGAGAAGATGAGCCAAACACCAGTATTCTCCCTTCTCATAGCTAGCAAGAAGTAAAAGAACAACGTCAATTCCAAGCTCCAATCACCACAATGTCTTAAACAAGGGTTTGGGCCAGCATATCGATTAGACCCTCTGAAACCATGAGCCAAAATAAACTATTCCTCCTTTAAATTGTCTCTATTGGGTATTTGATCACAGTGACAAAAGAAAATGACGACCACATACCCTCTGAGCTCTCAAGTTCTACACTGTATCTTAGGCTGGTCCTAAAATCTCATTTTCCAATGGCTGCCTCCCTCCCTCAATGCTGACTGTGCTCTCATGCACTATTGGGTATTGTTAACCTCTAAGTCCGTAAAAGTGTCCAATTCCATGTCGAATTCCACCCTTGTCCATGTGGAAACCATCCAATGATGATCAGCATGAACACTCAGCTTTTTCTGATGTCTAACTCAGAGAACACTGATGATAGAGAGCTCTGTTGTACATTCTGGAGACACAGCTTACAGCCTTCATATAGATCCAGGTTCTACCTTAGCATCTTCTCAATGCCAGCAGCAGCATCTTTCACAGTCATGCCCCACCTAGGTTAGGAAGGCCTAGTTCTGTTGCAGCAAAGTCTTATGCATGGCTGTGCCCAGGGCAAAAGAGTATTCAGCTCCATCATAACCAAGACCAGTTCCAAAGCAGTCGCCAGGCAGTGACATTGATTCAATAGAGAAAGTGAGTCTATGTGCTAAGTGGCTGCCAGCCTGGCTTGCAGTGTGAGCCTCCACCTGGTTACCTTCTATAACACAAAATAACATATCAGAAACATAAAGGGAAATGAACTCAGCCTAGCTCCAGTGACAGGGTGGCAAGGTGACCTGGAGATTGGGCAGATGAGAATATAAGCTACCCCTTGCTAAGTTGAACTCAAGCAATGTCAAGTTTCTCTCTATGGAATGCAAAGTTGGATCTTCCAGAATATCTGTGCTTTGGATGCCATGTTAATTATCCTGTAAAGGACTAGCTTGGGCTGTTAAGAGCACTCGTGATTCCTCTTGGGAACTTAATACACACATAATAAATCTTGCTGAGGTAGCCAGACAGCAAATGAGAAAAGGCCAAACATTTCCTAAGGAAAATGAAGACTCAACAAATCAGCTCAGGAAATAAATGTTAATGCAGACAATGAGATATTTTTATACAACTACTGACTCCAAAGTAGTTGAAATATTTTAAGGTTTATTTTTTTCCTAGTGCTGTGTGGGAGGTATTTTTCTATGGTACACACACACACACACACACACACACCCTTTAATGTACTTTTAAAGGGTAAAATCTCAGTTAAAGAAACTGGCTGTGCATGGTGCTATGCCTGTAACTTAAGTACTTGGAAAGTTGGAGCAAGGAGGGGTGTGAGTTCAAAGCCAGTCTGTGAAATGAGGTCAGGGCTGGGGGGAGGGGCAGAGACGTGTCACACAAGGCTGAAAACCTGAGTTCTGTTCCCAGAACCTGTGGTGGAAGGGGAGATGCAGCTATTAAAAGCTGTCTTCTGTCTCCCACAGGCATGTCATGGATCACCCATATGGATGTACACACACACACAGAGACACACACAGACACACATACAGACACACATACACACACAGACACACACACAGACACAGGCACACACACACACAGAGAGACACACACAGACACACACACACACACACACACACACACACACAGTGATGGAGATGATGATGATGATGATGATGACCACAATGGTGATAAAATATTTTTAGAAGAGAGAGAGAAACAAAAAGAGAAAACAAAGATTAAGTGGGCTCTGGAAAAAGGTGAAACTCCTCTTTTAAGACTTTGGGAATCTGTACATTTTTAACTCTCTTTTCCTGAAATCCTGTTCACACTTTGCAGTTAAAGCAGGTTTGGTGCCATTTGCTGTCTCGCTGGTCTGTTTGATCTAATCCTCAGCTCAGCCACTTCAGTGTTAACTCTAATGGATACTTAATGTGGGCAACTCTTTTTAACAAAATCAGAAACTGGTATGGTTTACATATGTACTGGCCTGTCGGCTCCTGTGTTTGAACTCTAGCAATGAAGCTTAAGGAGGCTGGGGAGTGTGGGGATGCTAAGTGTCCTTAGTTGGAGGAATGGGCTCATTGGGTATGGGAGTGGGTTTTGATAGGTTATAGGCAGTGGGCTCACTTCTGAACCACACTCTCCACTTTCTGGTTTGTTGGGTTGTGACAAGCCTTGAAGTCTTAAACACGGTCCTGTGGCTACACAGTGCCCCAGCCTCCATGCCTTCCTCACCATGATGAACTGTGTCCTCCTTAGCCATGAGTTCACAAACCCTTCCTCCCTCAACCGTATCCATCTTGCCTGCTATTCAGTCACAGTAATGAGAAGAGTAATATAAAAAGCTTGGGAATTCTCACCAACAAAAAGATGTATCCCAAAGCACTGAGCCCAGCCTGTGGAGTATACTAGACACAGTTATAAAGTTAAAAGATTTAAAGTACTTGAGATGCCTCATTGGCAGGTTGATTCCCTTGCTAATAAGGACCTTTGATCTCTAAACAATTGCAGATGCTTCCAGTGATACACCAAATTCTAACCCCATTCCATTTCCCTCAACCAGGTTCTATCATTTCTGACTGAGTCCTTCTCAGGTCCACTGTACCTTCCCCATGCCATGTGCCCTTACCACGTGCATGACACCAACATGCAGACAGTGGTGGTGTTCTCAGGTTCTCAGCCTCCCTTCCGGGTGTGTGTGTGTGCCCCTTCCTCCTGAGGATTCTGCCGTAGCAGTGAAACACACATCCACTAGTCTACCAAGCACTTCACTCTCGGCCATGTTCTTTCCATCACCTACCTTTTCCACTTGTGTGAGGCAGAGCTATAGGAAGTGTGACTTGCTCATGATCTATGACCAGCACAAATATTCTGTCTTGGTGATCCTGTAGCTTCCAGGTCCGAGGCAGGAATAAGAATATCTTTTAAGACAAAACATCAGCTTGGAGCCTCTCCACCCGTCACTATTCAGAGGGTTTTTCCTCCCCAGTCATCCTTAGGTCTCTGCTATAAATACTCTCCCTGCTACCAGCAACACGTTACTATTTTATACTTACTGTGTGTGCCACACAGTCACAGTGCCACCCACTCCAGAGACATTTCTGCTCTTCTCTTCCTCCCTGAGAATGTCACCTTCGCTCTCCCAGGGTATAACTGGACTTATTCACATGGAAGAGTACAAGTCTCACAAAGCAATGTATGCCCAGGGGCTGAATTCATGAACTTAGAAAGATAGCACAAAACAAGTTCTAGAAAATACCTGTGTATCTGACCTATGAGTCCTGGCTCTCTGCCATAGGCTGGTCCCATCCAGTCAGTGCACACTATGGCCAATGGCTCTCCTCAAGCAGCAAAGGAGATATTTTCCCACAAGGGAAAACATTCCAGTAAAACTATACCTTCTTGGTTTTAATGGTTAAAAGGGTGAATTTTTTTTCACCCTCAATAAATAAAGTGTTTTGAGGCCAGGACTCTTGGGAGATAATCATTATAAAAGCTGCCACAGAAACTAGCATGTTTGAAAACACAGAATGAAGCTGGCCTGACTCCCAGCACTCTGGGGGAGAAGATGGGGGAGAAGGCCTTTGTTCTCCTACAGCAGGTGACAGCACACCGCTGGACTAGCCAGTCCTGTGTGGGAAATGGTGTTGATAAGCAACCTCATGTTGTGCATGCATGGGGCTAGCTGCCCAGACCAATGAAGAACAGTGGACAACGGATGGGAAGCTGGCCAGGAGCAATCACACTAGATACCCTTCCCTCCCCTGTGGAAATACCCTTTAAGAGCCGGCAGCAGATCCTGTGGGAAGAAGATGACACTGGGAGCCAACTGTGACAGGAAGATCAGCTGTGAGAGGAAAGAGATTCCAAGTTCTAGGGGCATTCCAAGAAAGTGGTTTTGAAGAGGTGGTGACAAGACTATGGGGGGTAAGGGGATGAGTCCCCACTGCCTTCTTTCTCAATTAGGATTGTCTTACAGGTCTGTGATAGAGAAGACCTCTAATCCACCTTGCCTTTGATACCAATGTATCAATGACAGGGGCCCCACCCTCAGCCACCTCTGTGCCGTGTCTTCATCTTCCTAAGTGAACTATGAGAGCTGAGATAGCGGTGTTTCCTATTAGAAGCCTCCCTTCCCCCTGTGTTATCTTCATGGAACCTCCTAACAGCAGACCCTGAACTGAGGGCTAGCGTAGAAGTGCTCAGAGGCAAGACATCATGAAGGAGGATGTAAAAAGAAGCTGTGTAAGGTGTGGGGTCAGATGAAGCCCTGGGGAGCTACTGAGAGTAGTTCCAGAATTAAATAGAAACCCAGGATTCCACACTCCCAACAGGAAAGAAACAGTCAGGATGGTGAGGCAGAAGCAAGCCCCCACACACACACACACCTACAGTGGTCTTTGTGAGCCAAACAGCTGAGCCCAAAGACAGACCCTAGAAGACATGTGAGCACATCGAATAGAGAAGCTGGGGGATGGGTGGGCTGAAAGAGGTGAGCAAGGTGGGGCACATATCCAGATGTCCACCACCTGAGAAGTGCAGTGCCTGCTTCACAGCACCGGGGGGAAAAGATGCTAGAAGACACCTACTTAGAGCCATGCACACAGGAAATTCAGCAGATTTCCAGGTTTTCCCAATGAACATCATGTTCACTGCCCACTGTCTTCTCCCCCAGAATGCTGGAAACATAGCCAGTCTCATTCTCTATTTTCTGGGAACTTTCAAACATGCCACTTTCAGAGACATTCACTTCAGAGTGACTATCTCATTCATCGGGATCCCTCTGCCCAGTGACATTGTCAGGCAGATGACACAAAGCCAGGCAGAATAGGTAATCTGCTGGTGACCGAATGAACCTCTAGAGGGAACTGCTGCAGGCTGGAAGGGCAGAGTGAGCAGGAGAGAGGAGAGATGTATGCATTTTCAGCTGCTAGGAAATAGCACCAAGGACCTCACTGACAATAAGCCCCGTGGTGTCCACACACAGCTGAAACCATTAAAAAGACCTCTAGCTCTGTGCATGAAGCTATCAGCTTACGACCTGGACAGGAAGAAGGTCTTATCTTATACATCTTGTAGAGAGTCACATGGCTGAGCTGGGGAGATGACTCAGTTAATGAAGTGCTTGCCATGGAAGCTCCAGTGGCGGAGTTCAATTTCCAGTTCCCATGGAAGGGGCTGGGAGTGATAGCATTTGTCTGTAATCCCAGCTCAGAGGAGACAGAGATAAGAGGGTCACAGGGGCTTGATGGAAGCCAGTCTAGCCATTCAGGGAGCTCCAGATTCAGTGAGAAAGCCCGAGGCCCAGGAGTAAGATAGAGACCCATAAAGGAAGAACTCAGTGATGACCTCAGATCCTACATGCACATTTCTTCACGTGGATATGCATCTACCCAGATGTGTGTGTGCAGAGGAACATGTGCATCTAACCAGATGTGTGTGTGCACATCAACATGTACACACACAAAGAAGTAAGACAGGTCACTCTGTTCTTGTCACTGTGCTAAGGACTATTGTGTTTAAAGAAGAAAAATTGATTTTTATTGGGATGGAGCTGAAAGTATTTGTCCAGAAAAAAAAAAAAAAAAAAGACAAGAAAGATGTTGACAACTGTCTTCAGATATGCAAAGAATTCTCATATGATAAAAGGAGTGAGGCTGGGGAGGGAAGATCTGCAGACAGAAAACTGCATTCAAGCTCTTGACCTTCCCCATCATTAAAATGTTCCAAAACCCACTGTTTTCCCAGAAGCCAATTAGGATGCTGCCTTCCTTACCACCCAGGTGCTGATGCAAGAGCCGGCAACTGTAAAGGGGGCTCGAGCATCCATCAGAGTGCCATATCTTCCTCTCTCTGCCAAGGGATGTGGTGTGCATCACAAGGTAACCCAGAATGGATAAATAGATGATAGGTAGTCAGACAGGAAGTTAGGTGGCAGGCAGAGGACATCTTGATCTGTTTCCTCTTGCTGTAGTAGACTACCTGAGGCTGAGTTATTTACAAAACGAGCTTCATTATATTTGACCCATGGTGGAAATCAGAAAGGAATTAAACACATAATAAAGTGAAGTTACAGCAAGAAGGGCCTGGGTAGGGGAGCTTATATTTGTAACGACCCATTCTAGTGATAACAGACTCCATCCCCAAGAGAAAGGAAGCAAGCCACTCAAAATGCTCCAGCTGTGTAAGCCTGCCCTTAGGTCTGCCTCTCAGCCTGCCGGACCAGCAGAGGTCAGAGTAAGTTTCAGAAGAGACAAACTATATTACGACCAACGCTGGAGAGATACGTAAACAAATGACAGATATATGGGTGGATGCAGGACACAGGATCTAATAGAAATAAATAAACAGAACCCAGCCAGGTGGCTCAGGGGCTAGAGGCACTTGTGAGCAGGCCTGAAAACCTGGTCCCTATATTCATATGCTCTCTCTCTCTCTCTCTCTCTCTCTCTCTCTCTCTCTCTCTCTCACACACACACACACACACACACACAAACACACACACAGATAAATAAATGAATATTTTTTAAAGGCTATCATGACTACCCTAGGAAGACAAGTGACTTAGGACTTAGCTATATTGCATTGGGTCCAGGGCTAACCAAGGCACACTTTCTACATGCAGAACGGGCAGGCCTGCGTCCTGAGCAGAGATGTATACACTTATGTAATGTGACTTCCCAAACACCCAGCTGTGATTGGTTTGTTCAGCCTTTGATTTTCCTTTTCAATCACCTCAGCAAATCTCTCCACGGGGACTAAATTACTTTCCCCTTTCATAGATAAGGTCATTAGAGTACGGGGAAGTCAGATGAATTTGCATCCCAGACGGTCAGCCTCCATAGCTGCTATTGTCCTCCCAGATACCAAGGGGACTTTATAAATATAAAGGGATCCTGTTTGCCCCCTAGTAAATAGCAAATAGCCGCCAGATCCCCTTTGAGGTACAACAGAAGCTATGGTAACAGTCTCCTTCAAAGAGAATTCTTAGTCTCTGCGTCCTCCTCCGGTTTAGTAATGTGCCCTATGTAGTGCTCTTGTTTAGATTCGCTATTAGTGACTTTGAAATCTATGTGGTATATAGACAAATCAAATATGGCCATACCTGGGTGAAAGGGCCATTCTGGATTCTACCAAGAAGATGAACACATCAGCCCACGTGGAATTGCTATCAATGAAAAGAAAGCTGAAGAAGCCCAAATAGTAACAATAGCAAACTGTAGTTGTGTAAACAGATTCAATGGTCTGCTGTCTCATTCTATCTTTCCTTCAACATTTGACCCCAATACGCGTAAGACATGTTGGACATCTCAGAGTATCTCTCACCCCAAACTACATGCCTACTGCAAACCAACCGCTTCCAATTTGCCTTCAATGTTCTCAGCATTAACACCAAAATTCCCAAGCCCAGAGGAGCCCCCTCAGTCTCAGGCAAACCAGAATGGTTTATTATCAGCATTCACACACCATAAGCATCTGGAGTCGTAGTCACATTGTTCTGAAGCTGGCAGAAGCAGAAACCTCCAAATTCCACCTAAGATATCAAGAAGCTGAGCTGAGTGGAGGAGTCCTTTACCTCCCGGCGGCATACTGGCAGAGGCAAGCCTGTGTTCTTCCACACTCAGACAGGTCAGCAATGATGGCTTTTGTTTTCTTTTTAGAGATGGGGAGGGGGTCTTTCTATGTAGCCCAGGCTAGCCTTAAACTCTCTATTCTCCTGCCTCAGCCTCTCAAGTGTTGGGATCACAGGAGTGGGCCACCAATTCAGGTAATAGGTGTTTGTCTCCGTTGGTGCTCACTTGTGGTTTTAAGGAAGCGTACACATCCACATAAACTCTCAAGGGGGATCCATGAGTAAAGGAATTTGCAGATGAGCTCTCTTTGCCCTGTTAAGACAACTAAAAAACTTTTCTCAAGAAAAGGGGGGGGGGGGGACAAGAAAAAATCAATCCATTAGATCATTGTTGAAAGCAGCCATGTTCCTATGAGCTGAATATGAAGAGAATTTATAATAAAATCCTCCCTAACTACAGATTCTCTCAAATGCTCTCAGGTTGAGATAACCCTTTCTTCCCTTTATGAAGCAGAAAATATACATCAGGTACTGCAGTTTGAGCCTGGGTCCTTGCACACGCATACTGATGCACACTCTACCACGGACCTATACCCAAACCCCTTTGTTGGTTGCTGCATTTGAGACAGCACATTGTTCTGTAAGTTTCTCAGGCAGGCTTTAAATTTGTGATCCTCTTCCTCAAGCCCCATGTAGCTGGGATTTCAGGTGCAAAACACCAGCCCTTGCTAAGCTGCAAGTCATTAAAAACTAATTACTCTTAAGAATAAGTTTTTCCGTAACACATGTTGAAAATGCATGAAAATTCAATCATCAATCCAATGGACTTGATATTCATATTAATGAATTTTGAGGCACTGTTAGAAGCTGAGTTATCACAGCTGACCACATGTTCTCTCTGTAAGGACAACAGAAGCTAATACAGTGCAAAGATTCTTTTGTTTCCAGGATTCAAAACCACAATGAGCTTTGTGTTTGGCCCTTGATTAAACAAATAATTAATCAGCATTTCCATACCCGTTTACCTAATTAGGTTTTCTTCTTTGCAAATAAGACAGGGTCACATGCCATTTTGATTGATTTCCATTTCTACCAGTGTAAATACAAATGTACCACAACGTGACCTGTGGAAGATGAAGGCCTGGGATTTGAAATAGGAAGGAGAGGGTCAGGAAGGCTGAGGCACAGTGGATTTGTCATGGATTATATTAAGGTCGAAGGCAGAGGATTTGGAAAGAATAATACAACATAAAATAAAGGGAGCCTCGGTGCTAATGGAAAGGTCAACACTCTTGCATGCTGGCTGTGGTCCAAAAAAAGTGCAAAAGCTCAGAGCTGTGAAATGAATGGATTCCTCGTGCTGCAGCTAACAGTTCATGCAAATTCCTCCAAGTTCATGAATCCCATTTGGGATCAGGCAGATGGTCCATCCCCAAAATCACGACTCCACCAATTTCACAGAGAGCAGGTTTTCACAGGACAGTGAGCACAAATGAAGAGATGGAGAGAGAGAGATAGCTACCCACAGCTCACTCTGTTCCGCTGGCTGCTATGTCTCCTGTGCCATTGTGTGAAGCAGTCTGTCTTCCCAGCATTCCCAGGGGCACAGAGTTGCAAGGCAAGGATGAGCTTCTGAGACCTGTTAAGTCTCTCTGCCTTTCTGAGGTTTTCTGATAAGGAAGCCTGTCCCCTATGAAGTGCCAGAGCCTCAGGCAGAGGGTGTTGAGTGATCGCATGAGGCTGTTGGTTGTACTGGGTTCCTTGCACACACCATCTGCTTTGGGGTATCATGACACTAAGAGGGAAAACAGAACAGCAGCACAGGTGGAGCCAGGATTCAGCTGCTTCTCTCTGTCACTACATCACGGCTTTATCGTCTCAAGATAGAAATTTTCTTTTACTAAGTTTTTCAGAGATGTGAAGGTGTTTGCTGATCCACAGACATATGGTGGAGTGATTAATAAAGTTGAGGAGAATCAGACAATTAGTTTAAAAAAATACTCTTTTACAGCCTTTCCAGAAGATTTTATGTTCTGCTTGTATGGGAGGTCAATAGATCCGAGAGTAACTGCCTTTGAAAGGATGAGTTGTGCTAGGTGCGGTGCTTGTGCCTGACTCTACAGGTCAAGGCTGGAGGCTTCCAAGTTCTAGGTCAACCTAGGCTATATAGTGAAATTCTGTTAGGAAAGGGGAAAAAATGTAAGGAAAGAAGGAAGTGGGGAGGAAGGAGACAGGAAGGGAGGGGGAAGGGAGGGAGGAGGCAGGAAGGGAGGGAAGCAGGAAGGGAGGGAGGAAGGAGGAAATGAGGAAGGGAGGGAGGAAGGAAGGAAGGAAAGAAGGAAGGAAGGAAGAAGGAAAGGAAAAGATATTTGTTACCATTACAAAGAGGAGAAGGCATGCCACACTGGGTAAGGATGCCTGGGAACAGTAGGTTAGGAGGAAGGAGGGTTAGGAGGTAGAAGGATCAGATGGGAGCCAAAGCCTTCATGGTAATTTTCATGGGAAGAGATGAAAAGCAGTGTAAGCTACCGTTCTAGCCCAGAGTTAGACGCTTGCAGAATTTGGTGAGCTCTGGGCTACGGGGTAGACCATTGTTCTGTGATATTCAACCCTGCGGTGATTTGCAGTAGGGGACAGTATCTCAGACTACAGTTGCTAAAGAAGTCATGTAGAAGAATTGAGTCTGAATTATTGGTTTGCACATCAGGGACATTCAAGGCAAGTCATCAGCTGTGAGAACTAGCCAGCATTATAACAGGCCTTCTCTCTTCTAGTCCTTGTAACTCTGGTGTGCCAGGCACCTGGAAATACAGAAAATAAAAGACATGGTCAGGATAGGAGGGTATAAGATCCCTCTGCCCCTGCCTTTATACGCTCTCTCATGGTGACCCAAGCAGAAGCTGTGACTAGAAACATTTTGTTTGGTTGGTTTTGGTTTTTCGAGACAGGGTTTCTCTGTGTAGCCCTGGATATCCTAGAACTCACTCTGTAGACCAGGCTGGCCTCGATCTCAGAAATCCACCTGCCTCTGTCTTCCAAGTGCTGGGATTAAAGGCATGTGCCACCATTGCCCAGCGACTAGAAACATTTTTAATGGGGCAATTTTGCTACTGTCTGAAGTAGACTGCATATCTGTTATAAGCCATGGGCTCAACCACGAGCTCCTCTGTGAACAGCCTCTCATCAGGGCGACACTTTCTTATACATTCAGAAATCGGAGCTGGCTACCTACCTTCTGATTTGATGCAGTTTGGTTTTCCTGTCTCTAGAATGAAATTGACCCTCCATCCTACGTTTGGAAGAATATTTTGTCACTGTGTCAATGAGTGGATAAAGATGTGAACTGCCTTCCGAGTACTCTGTGGAACATCTTTCAAGCATGGCCACCTTCACTAAAATTATTAAAGTTGCTTGACACAAGGGCACTAGAGAATCTGTCTTTAGAGGTTTCAGTAGTCTGAGTCCTAGCTAGCTCTTTTCTTCAATATCTCCCCCTACCTCCCTCTCCCCCTCCTTTTTCCCTCCCCCTCTCTCTCCCCTTTCCCTCCCCCTCTTCCTCTCTCTCCCCCTTTCCCTCCCTACCCTCTCTCTCTCTCTCTCCCTCTGTGCGTGAGTGTGTGTGTGTGATGTGCATGTGGGAAGAAAGGGTTATTTACCAGCGCATATATGAAGCTCAGAGGACAGACTGTGGTTTTGGTCCTCACATTCCACACATTAGAAGCAGGGTCTCTTTGTTGTTTCTTACTGCCTATGCCAGGCTGGCTGGCCAATTTGTGCTTCTAGGGCAGCAGTTCTCAACCTGTGGGTTATGACCTCTCTTAGGATCATATATCATCAGATATTCCTGTATATCAGGTATGTATATTATGGTTCATAACAGTTATAAAGTAGCAAGAAAATTATTTTACAGCTGGAGGGTCACAACATGAGGTACTGTGTCAAAGGGTAGAAGCCTCAGGAAGGCTGGGAACCTTTGGTCTAGGGTCTCTCCTATGTCTGGCTTCCCTGTCATTACACGCATACTGGGATTATCGGCAGGCTTCCATTGGGGGATCCAAATTCAGGTCCTTATACCTGTGTAGAAAGTACTTCATCCACGACACCATCTTCCCAAACCTCCAGCTGGCTCTCACACAGATCCAGGCCATGACTGATGAGAGCCCCATCTTGGAACTTGGGCCTGCATCTGATTCTGTGGTTGGAGAAAGGACTTTGCAGCCAGGTAGACCTAACTTCAAACCTTACCTTCACCTCTTAGTTGTATCTGTATGGTAGATAAAACTACTAAACTTAGAATCTAGGAGCCTTTGTTTCAATAAACTGAGATATTATCTGTCTTGTCCAGCATATGATTATTGGTCTATACTATGTATTAGGCACTCTGCTAGTTACTGACTTTGTGCTAGGTCACATTCATAGCTATTCTTCACCATATGTGGCTCCTGGGTCACAGGCTGGAAGCTCTGTCATTTATTTGTTTAGACAGTGTCTTTCTGTGTAGCCCAGGCTGGCCATCAACTTCCAATCCTTTGATTTCAGTCTCCTGAGTGCTAGGGTTACAGTACCCACTTAGATCTCTTTGTCAGACCCTTGCTGCACACTGGACATCGTTAACCATCAAAACCACCTGTGGCTAATGAATGCCTGTCACCATCATCAGTAGATCTGAAAATGTCATAGGATGGGTGTTTAATAGAGTCAATTTATGGGCTTCCAGACATTCTCTTTTTATTTGGGAACACCATGCACACCCTAGCTCAGATGTACTTCAATTTCAAAGAACCCCTCCCCAACCATCGTTAGCCCTGAGGTCTCTGTTCCACCTTGCCACAGCTGAGGTTGCACTGAAACAGAGACCAAGGCCATGGGCTGCAAAACTCTGTGTAAGCCATAGCATGGATGAGGTAGCCCATCAAGCATGGCCTCCCAACATGTGACACCCATCCTCCACTGTCCCAGGGTGTGACTTCTAGCGACTCTCAGGAAAGAAAAGTCAAGTCCCTTCGAAAGCGACCACTGTTCTCTGGGGGCTATCACACAGCCTTTGCAGAGCCTCCACCTGGTATATCAGCAGAAATATCCTCAAGAGTATCTGTGTCCTTATCAATTCGGAGAAAATCTCCGGGACATATGGTCTGAATGAAGACAAATATAACTTAAAAATCACATGTTGACCGGTTTAAGGCAGTGGAAGGTGGGAACTTGGAGACTGATTTTTTTCCCTGGAACTTTTGTTGTGTGCCATCCCCTCTGAGCCTGGGGAGCCTGAGGCTTGCCTTCTGGGAGCACTCCAGTACGAGGAAACTATATTGAGTAATGAGTCTTATGTGATAGATGCTGCTTGCTAGTTCATAGCTCCTATCTATTTTTGTTGCTATTGTATAATTACACTTTGACATTCCCCATGTAACTGAACTTGCTCCTGAATTGTAAGTTATCTTCAACCCCTCCTGTGAAGACACATGACTGACATTTTAAATGCAAGTTAAGATCCTTGCTGGGCCAGCAATGGTGCTACTCAATCTACCACCATATAGTGTCAACCCTTCAAATGATCTCCATTGATGGTGTCTCTTCTGCCGACATTTACCTGTCTGTCTCTCCAGATTGATGTTTGCAACAACAACACCCCCGCAGACTTTACAGTCCCCTGGACCCTGAGCAATTCATTGACTTTAATCCAGCCACCCAATATGACAAGAGATAACTGTCTCCTGAGCTCACATTTGCTTCTAATGACCCTGTTCCTTTCACTACATGCCTGGATGGAAGGAAGCCTGCATCAGAAACCACTTCAACACAGTCCGAACCTAACTACTGTGGTTTCAAAGGTCACAGGGAGGTTACTAAAAACAAATTTGATAGCTCAGAAGGTCTCCAACTGGGAAAAGCCCCATAAACTTAATGCCACTTATGAATTTATGGTCTATTGTTACTAAATGAGTCATCTTTATACAAAAAGAAGCAAGGAGCTGTGATTTTATGAGGGTGATACAACCGTCTCTGTTTACAGAGATGACTATAACCTGTAAGTCTAAGTGGCTTGTGTCCCCAAAGATTGCCCTCTTCTACAAAGTCTTTTCTCCAAATATCTGTGCCACTCACTTAACCCATTTATCTCATTAAGATCAGTTCCCAACTGTGATAGGACAAAGTCTCGCAAACAGGTAGGAAGGCAGCTCCATGGATTAGAAAGATGCTGTCTAACACTGACCAGCAACGTCCCTTCCCGGTGCATCCTCCTGCAGTCTCAAACTGAAGCCAAGCACCCTGCTTCCTCAGCTGCAAACATGGAGGGACTGGGATTGGTGGACAATGCCCTTGGTGGGATTGCACTTTTGCCCAGGCTTTTAAAGTCCATCTGGCTCAATAAAAGGTTGGCAAATAGCCCCTTGCCTAGAGGAACTCAGTCAGCCTACCCCATGCAGTAACTTATCCAGAGGCAAAAAACAAGATGCCAACAAAAGATGGCTCCCTGCTTGTCAGATTGCTGCTCCCTGGGAACTAGTTAAGTTGGAGTATGGAGGCACCTCAGAACTTCCATCAACACAGGTAGGATTCTCTTTCTTGAGTAATCTGTACTTTAGCAGCCTAGTTTTGTGTGTGTGCACATGTACATGCATGCATGCATGTGTGAGTGTATAAATATTGGACAAATAAGAGGGGAAGGAGGTATGAGGACCTGGTATTTCTTTAGACAGTAAGTGAAGTCTCTTTCTAGGTGAGCCAGGGCATCATCATGAGTGACTGCATTTGACATATAACTTGTCTCAGCCATCTCTTCTAGGCCAGGCTGGTGCAGAGGTCATGCTCCCTGAGACCTCCCCCAAAGCACTGACAAGCTTGGCGTCTTCCTCCTACTTGAAGCAGCCATGCTATATTCTATGCCAAGCAGGCAGGACCCAGGGAACCATCACAATGCATTCCTCACCCTTTCGAATGGACAATACAAACCTCATAGTCTCAGACACAGGGCCAAGGTCTCTCCTCTCTCTCTTTTTACTCAAGCAAGCTTTTCTTCCTGGTTCCCTCCCCATGTCCATGTCTGTTTCTCCATATTACTGGACGGGAGTCTAACAGGTGAGCATACCCACCACGGAGACTGGTTTGAACTTCTCTCTGGACTTTGGCAAACGTATGTAGCTTCCTTGAGACCCAATTTCTTCATCAGTCTTATAGATGTCGCAGCCCCACTGTGCCTGTTATTAAAAAATGTGAAATGTCCCCAAGGGGCTTCTGTGTGTGAACATTTGTTCTCTAGCAAAGGGGTGTGGCTTGAGAGGTTTTAGGAAGCAGGAGAAGGTAGATCCCTGGAAACAGGCTCTTAGAGGTATCTAATCCTTATCCCTTCCTGTCATAGTCTTTGTTTCCTGGCCTGCCACGATGTGAACAGCCTACTGAGTGGCCCAACCACAGTGGTGTCCCCACCACCATGCCTTCCTTGTCCCTGTGGACTGAAGTCAATTGAAAGCATGAACCAGAGTCAAGCTTCCCTTTCTGAGGTTACTTCTCAGGCCTTAGCAACAATGAAAATAACACATAAAAGACCTTATCAGGTAAAGCTGTGGGCGTGAATGTTTAAACGGATGGTAAATTGTATGTAGTGTAACTTGTGCCACAGAGCACCTGTTACAGAATAGGTGTGTAATAAAGTATTATTGAGAGAGGCCATTTTCACCCTGATGATGATGTAGCATGTGAGGCAGATCCCAAGGGTTTTTTGGGGAGTGGTGTCAACAATCTCTTTTATCTCAGATATCTTTAGTTAGGTCCTGAGAACACTGAAGATCAATGTTAATTTGAAACTAAGGTGGAAGGCCTTGAATATGTTCTCCATTAGGAGATCAGGATGGTTCTTATCCCTAGAGTTCCCCTTAAAAAACAAGACAGAATGACCCTTTAGAGCTTCCTTAATGCTAGGATACCACAGTAATAGCTCTGATAATGTTACAGCCTGAGGTGTACTCAGCTTTCAGCTGAGCAAACGGTAGAAACTAAACCCATGGCCGGTATTTTCTATTTATTATAAGTACTCATTTATGAAAGTGGTCTCTTGCGATGAGATGTTGTCTGCTTTGGGCACCTCACCAAAGAGTCTTGAATTCTCGAAGCCAAGGTGATCATCATGTGGACTGAAGCTGAAATTATTCACTGTTGTGTAATATTGTTCTCAAATGGAATCATTTTATAAAACCCTTCTCACCTTCTTTCCATGCCTAGTCCCCAGTCACATGCGTGTGAGTGCCCCAGAGCTAACACCCACCACCTAGCATGTGTGTCCCAGCGTGAAG
Organism: Mus caroli; assembly: GCF_978045245.1. Classification (NCBI taxonomy): domain Eukaryota; kingdom Metazoa; phylum Chordata; class Mammalia; order Rodentia; family Muridae; genus Mus; species Mus caroli. Next base: position 177,891,756 of record NW_028227257.1, on the reverse strand, counting down.
CAGTGACACTATTCAAGAAGGATTGAGACTACTTGAGAACGAGGCCCTTTATCAGTCTTTCAGAAGGCTCAATTTAGCATTTATGGTTCAATTATGCATTCCTCTGGGAAATACCCATAAAACCTGAATTCAGTCAGGTCTGCTTCTCTTTGTGTCTGCTTCTAAAATTTAGTGCATTCATCAAGCCATAACAAGAGGCTGCTCCGCTCCACGTGAAGCATGTCTCACAAGATGCGACACCAAATTACCATGCAGTAATGGACCTCTCTGTACTGACACAGTGACCCACAGATAGCAGAGTAAGGAACAGACTCTGCCCAGAGCGAGGGGTACAGACATTGACACTTTGTTGAGTGTGGTAATTACGACTGTAAACAGATGCAGTGCACACGCAGAAGTTAGAGAAACCCCTCCCATGCATTACTCCCTGTGAGTCTTATCAGAACCCGAGAGGTTGGCAAAGTAGGCACTATTATTGTTCTCATTGGTTATTGTTTTCTCAATGGTTCGTCTTGACTGTTAACATGAGTGGATTTAGAATCACTTAGATTAATAAAGAATACAGTTGGATGGATCTATGGAGAAGTTTCCAGAAACTATTAACTAATAGGGGAAGCTCTACTCTGCCTGTGGATGTCATTGTTCCATGGGCTGGCAACAAAGAGCGTTGGGGAGGAAGCCCAGGCACTCTGCGTCCTGACAGTCATGAGGTGGGTGGTTTTGCTCCATGTGCCCTCGTGGCCATGGCGGTTTGGAAGCTCTGTAACCACAACATAGGTATATCTATCCCTTCCCTACTTTGTTCATATCAGGTATCTGGTCACACGGATGAGATATTAGATTAACATAATTATAACTGATTGTCCCAAACATCCCTACAGATGCTCTCCTTTCAACGTTTCCATTAGCATTGAGGAAGTTAAAAAAGGACCTGAACTCCAGTCATCAAATTTAGGTCCTAGTGCCAATCATAACCTGCCCCTAAACCCTAATGTTAGAACCCTAAAAGGTTAAAACCCCTAACGTCTGAAAGTTCCCCCCAAGTCACAATCCCCAAATACTGAAATGCCAAGTGTTGAAATATCAGACAACGTGTTCATGAAAATGAGAGTTTACATTGGAAATGGTTGTCTAAGCAGAGTGTGTGTGTGTGTGTGGGGGGGCAAACCCTGGAGAAGGGACCAGTGTGTGATATTCCTCTGGGGCTTCCCTTGCCGGAAGTATTTGATGTTGTATAAACTTCTGTAATAGCATGAAGAAGTTTAAACCATGAAGAAGAAGGGCTGAAGGCTCTGGTCACATGCAACATCCCATTACCCAGTCCCACGTGGTCCACTGTGGCTGAGCTGTGTCATCCACCTCCACATTCCAATTGTTGTGTAACCATAAGGTACCTGATCATCTAATTCCCAGATTCTCTCTAGTGTAGTGAGTACACAAATTTAAAAAAAAAAATAGAAATTTCTCTATCCAAGTGGACATGCAGATAGAATCAGATCAGAATGTCCTGTATGAGACACTTGCTGTTCCGTGCATCCACTGGGCGTGAACTCTGGGCATAATCCCCAAAGGCGGTGTCAGGCCACGGAGATCCTGCTGCTCTGCCCAGCAGTTTATAGGAGCCATTCCAGCTCAGATGTTTTTCAACTGTTGGTTTTGATTGCTGTTGCTTTAATCACCTTCATAATCCAATATTCAGCCATTAACCAGATGAGAACTCAACCCCAAAGCTTGTGTATCCCCCTGGATCTGATGATCAGTTGCTGTAGAAATGGAGGGCTACAGCTCAGAGCCTGGTGGGAAAAATCTGATGTGTTTGTATGGCATATGCTTCCCCTACTCCACTGCTGTGCAATCTACTCCATCAACAGAATCCTCTTTCTAAACTCTTCACCTGTACAGCCTGTCTTGTCCACTCTTGTACTTCCCTGGCAAGTATGTTACTGCCCTCTCACCCACTGGTAGCATCTATTGAACATATCTTGGCCAAGATACTGGCCACTCCATCAGCCTTCCTGCCTGAGCTTTTCCCTATCAGGCACATCAACCAGGTAATTACCTCGTTCCCCATTATATTTTGGTTTTAGAGAATGTATTCAAGGTCCTTTGTGTCTGGTTCCAACCACAAACCCACAAGCTGAACACACAGACTTGTGGGGATTCTTGCAGATAGCACAACAGCTCTAGTTCTGCATCGCCTAGAATGCCTGCACCACACTCAAGAAGCTTCCAAGCAGATTCAACCTGTCAATCAGCTCACCTCAACGTTAAGAGCATCCTCACTCCCCTACCCTCACCCAGCAAACGGGACTTCAAGAAGCACGGCCACCAGCAAAAGCTGCAAAAGCTCCAGGAAGAGGTGTGTGAGGGACAGTCATGCTTGGCCCCAAGAGCGAGCCAAGCAGTTGGGGGCACCCTGGGTTGCTTGGGCTGCCAGGAAGGATGGTTTTTTCAGAGAGTACTCTCATAGAGCACGTATTGTTCTCATTGATTTTCATTCTTTAGTTTCATGTAATTACTGTTTCTTTTATCTCCTTTCTTTGGCTTTCTTTCTTTTCCTTGGCATATATTATAAACATATGTATTCGTTTTTCTGGAAATCTGTAGCCTTTGCTAAATTTTATTAAGGGTTTCATTTGAAGAAACAAACTCCCAGTTAGTGAGATGCAGGACTGGGGATTCCGGGAAGGTGGAAGCTGATGTCCAGAGTATGTTTTATTACTCGGGTTTCCCTCTCACCTCATTTGCTTTTAAAACTAAATATGTGACAAACTGAGCCATCTCGGTGAGGAATGGGTGCACACAAAGAGCTAATTACTTTGGTTTCCTCTTGTTTTTTTAAAAAAAATTCCCTTTCCCAAAATAGCTGATAAATGGTTCTTTGTAGGAATGACCGGGTGCAGCTTCCCCTGCCGTTAAACGCCTGACATCTTAGTGGGCGTTAGGGTTGCATCCCAGATCCAGACCTCAAGCTGGGATGCCTGTGTGTGAGGGTCTCAGAAGGCTAGGAGCTAGAGAACACAAGCTGATCCTAACGGGAAATGTTCACCTTACAATATTTTAGATTTATAATCTTCCAAATTCAAATGCTCAGAAGTCCGAAGAGGGGGCTGTGAACACTATGTGGAATCCTCATTGCACAGCCACACGTGCCATTTTGGTTGGCTTTACCCAAGCTCCCCTTCACTTGGTGCTTTGTGGATTTTACCATAGAAATTACAAAATTCTGAGTTCCTGAGACCCCTCACCTCCCACCCCCTTTTGCCTGAACTCAATCCCGTGACCCTAAATTGCTTCACATCTCTGACTTTGCCGCCAACCTCCCATTGTTCATTTGATCTCTACTAGATATCCAGAAGAAAGCAGCCTTATTAAACGGTCATCATAATGAACGAATGGAGGATTGACTGAGCCTTCCCAAGAGAATTTTGATTTAATATGGTTGTTCTCATAAACCTGTGTCTACTGGACAGAATCTCAGGTACCTACATCAACATTTACTGAAGGCTTAGTAAAAGTAGCTTGTGGACCTCAGTGCTTTGTGGCAGTCGCAGAATTAAATAAGTAACTATGCAAAACAGGGAAGAACTCTTTTCTAACACCTCAGTCTTTCGTTCAGCCACCAACTCCCACTTCATCCAGGTATCTGCTTATATATGCACCGTATCCAATCTTCCCACCGAACCTTGTTCTCATGAGTCCCACACTTGGAGAAGATGCCAATTAAGTAAAGCATCTTGCACCATGGAGTGGTTCTCTCTGCTCTATTATCACCTTACCCTGAACCACCGAGTGCACCCAGACCTCACTCTTCCACCTCCAAAGGATTAAGCTCAACGACAAAAGTAATTTGATGCTTGTGGTTTTTTTCCCCTTACCATTCGCATCTCTTCATCTCCTAATTTGAAAATGTTTTCTAATCCAAAGCAGCTCTTCCTTCTAAACTTGGCTTCCCCGTGAAGTTCTTTCATATGGTGGAAATTACCATACTTTATTGGAATGTATGAGGAAAAATGTTTCCATTTTCTTTCTTTCTTTTTTTTACAATAAATTCACCTTTTTGTTTTGTTTCCAGACAAGGGTTTGTTTGTTTGTTTTTTTGTGTAGCCCTGGCTGTTCTGGAACTTGCTCAGTAGACCAGGCTGCCCTCAAAAGTCTCCCAAGGACTGGGATTAAAAGCATGTGACACTGCACCGCTATAATAATTCATCTTATGCCAAGTTTTTTTCCCTATGTTCTGTGAATAAGCAGGGTTTGCACAGGGGCTCTTATTAAAGTAAACTATGTACTTGTTTGTTTGTTTGTTTGTTGGACAGGGTTTAAGTATTTTATTTCGTTTACAGCCTCATCAACATTTATTTTCTTTTTTTCTTGGATATTTTCTTTATTTACATTTCAAATGTTTTCTCCTTTCCAGTTCTCCTCTTTGGAAAGCCTCCATCCCATCCCCCTTCCCTCTGCCTCTATGAGGGTGCTCCTCTACCCACGCACCCATCCTCTCACCCTGGCATTCCCCTATACTGGGGCATTGAACACATTCAGGCCCAAGGGCCTCTCCTCCCACTGATGTCCAGCAAGGCCATCTTCTGCCACATTCTGCCAGTGCCATGGGTCACTCCATGTGTATTCTTTGGTTGGTAGTACAGTCCCCAGGAGCCTTGGGGGGGGGTCTGACCTGTTGACACTGTTGCTCCCTCCATGGGGCTGCAAACCCCCTTAGCTCATTCAGTCCCTTCTCCATCTCCTCAATCAGGGACCTCCAAGCTCAGTCCAATGATTGGCTGCAAGCTTCCTTCTCTATATTGGTCAGGCTCTGGCAGAACCTCTCAGGAGACAGCCATATCAGTCTTCTATTAGTAAGCACTTCCCGGCATCCACAATAGCATCCTGGTTTGGTGGCTATATATTAGATGGATCCCCAGGTGGAGCAGTCTCTGGATGGCCTTTCCTTCAGTCTCTGCTCCACACTTTGTCTCCATATTTCCTTCTGTGAGTATTTTGTTCCCCCTTCTAAAAAGCACTGAAGCATCCACACGTTGGTCTTCTTTCTTCTTAGGCTTTATAGGGTCTGTGAATTGAATCTTAGATATTCCCAACTTTTGGGCTAGTATCCATGTATCAGTGAGTACATACCGTGTTTTTTCCTTTGTGACTGTGTCACCTCACTCAGGATATTCTTAAGTTCCATCCATTTGCCTATGAATTTCATGAAGTCATTGCTTTTAATACCTGAGTAGTACTCCATTGTATAAATGTACCTCATTTTCTGTATCCATTCCTCTGTTGAGGGACATCTGGGTTGCTTCCAGCTTCCAGCTATTATAAATAAGGCTGCTATGAACATAGTACAGCATGTGTCCTTATTATAAGTTGGAACATCTTCTGGGTATATGCCCAGGACTGGTATTGCTGGATCTTCCAGTAGTACTTTGTCCAATTTTCTGAGGAACTGCCAAACTGATTTCCAGAGTGTTTGCACCAGCTTGCAATCCCACCAGCAATGGAGGAGTTTCCCTCTTTCTCCACATCCTCACCAACATCTGCTGTCACCTGAGTTTTAGCCATTCTGACTGCTGTGAGGTAGAATCTTAGGGTAGTTTTGATTTGTATTTCCCTGATGGCTAAGGATACTGAACATTTCTTTAGGTGTTTCTGAGCCCTTCGGGTTTCCTTGTTTGAGAATTCTGTTTAGCTCTGTTCCCCATTTTTTAATAGGATGAGTTCTTTGTATACATTGGATATTAGCCCTCTATCAGAAGTAGGATTGGAAAAGATCTTTTCCCAATCTGTTGGTTGCTGTTTTGTCCTATTGACAGCGTCCTTTGCCTTACAGAAGCTTTGCAGTCTTATGAGGTCCCATTTGTCAATTCTTGATCTTAGAGCATAAGCCATTGATGTTCACCCATTGGTGTTCAGGAACTTTTCCCCTGCGCCCATGTGTTTGAGGTTTTCCCCACTTTCTCTTCTATTAGATTCAGTGTATCTGGTTTTATATGAAGGTCCTTGATCCACTTGGACTTGAGCTTCTAGTTTTGTTTTTAACATTTATAAGTCTTTTTTTTTACAATAAAGAAATGTTTTTAGTGGAAGTATTATAGATGTTACAACCTAGACAATTTTAAACATTTCATTGTAGAAATTGGTAAATAGAAAAACAAATCCTAAGCTTTTAAAGTAAAATTGATTGTACAATTTCCTTTTTCTAAGTAGCCTTCAAGTGTTTCAAATGTATAATAGTGGTAACTAGATTCTAAGACTGTACAATCTCTTCCTGTTGTCCCTCCCTGTCTGTCCATCACTCACATCATCTCCCCTGATCATGCTGCTTTATTGCTCTGGACCATGCCTCACTCATAGAGCCCTTGGCAGCTACAGTAAACAGAGAAAGTGGAAGATAGGAAAGAGAGGGAGGGAAAGGAAGCGGGAGAGAATGAGTGAACATGTGCCAGGAAGAGGGAGAGAATGGGTGAACGTGTGTCAGACAGTCAGTGGCGCTGGCCTTTGCTTTGGCTGTTTTATGTTTTCTATAGTTAAGTTGATGTTCTCGTTCAAGTGGCCTATATCTTTGTAAAAATGTGTTTTTACTTATTATTTGAGAGATTTATATGTGTACATAATGCAGTTTGATAATGCCCACCACTGTTTTCATCCTATGATTCTTCTCAGACTTCTCACCAAGTATCTGCCCCCCACATCCAGGTCCTTTAACAAAAAGACATGCCACTGAGTCCAACTGGTATTTCCTGGGTGTGCACAGACTCAGAGCAAGGGCCACGGCCCTGAAGGAAACGGACTCCCCTTGAGAAGTCATCTACTGGCATTAGATCCTCAGACACAGAACTTCGTGAGCTTCTCCCCCATCCATAGTGGAATTTTGACTGACTGGGTCTTATGTAGTTCTTCTGTGGGCAACTGCACCTGCTGTACATTATTGAGCACAAAGGCACTGTCCACAAGACACTGCTCTGTAGCAGTTCAATGTGACCTCTGGGTCTCACAGTCTTTCTACCACATCTTCTGCAGTGGTCCCTGCCTTGGCAGAAGAGGATGTGATATAGTTGTCCATCTAAGACTGTGCAGTCTGCTATTGCTTACTCTTTGCACCGTGGCCAGTTGTAAGTCTCTGTAGTAACCTCATCCAGTGCATAAGAAGCATCCCTGACCTGACGCGGGCTTTAAATGCACTGCTCTGTGGATGGAAAGATGAACATTTAGAAGACATAGTACCAGGCATGATCTCCATGCTGCTTTTATGTTTAATTCGCTTATAAGGTTGCATGTTCCCTTCTTGGTTTTCATTCACACTTGGTTTTAATTGTTCCTCTCTTTCCCCTCCCCCTCATTTCCCTGTCTCTCATTCCTGCTTTACCCGTCCTCCTCTTCCAATCCTGTAGATTCAAGTCAGGCCGTATCACTCTCGAATTTGCACGTAACTGGCTTGTGAAAACACGAGCTCTGAACATGTCTTCTTAGCAAATGGTGGTGAGTAGTAGGGAATGTCAAGTCACAAACAAGAGGGTACACATATACAAGGATGTGGGCTCTTTCCCTGTAAGAGGGGTCTGCAATATGAGGCAGCTTTCCTTTCCTGTGAGAAAGTAACAAAGTGTCATTTTTATGGAGAAAAGACTTATCTTGTTTCAGAGGCTTCGGTCATGGTACCTGTTGCTTCTGTACAGAACATCATGGTAGGAAATATGCACCAGAGAGAAGCAGCTTACCTCACAGAAGGCAAGAGACCAAGTAAGAGGGCAGGGAAAAGACCAAGGGCAAGAGCACACCCCCTTCAACCAGACCCTACTTCCCAAGTGTCAATTACTCCACAATAGACCATCAAATTAGGAATCAATCAATGGGCTAATCTATCAGTAAGGTCCCAGCCCTCATGACCAGTCACTTCTTATGAGCCCCACTTATGAGCATAGCTGACCTACGGACCAAGCCTTAGCCTTGGGGAGGATTTCTAGATCCAGACCACAACGTTTGCCTTGGTTCATCAGTGACACCAGTTTCAGTTTTTATCAGAGAACAGCTACTGAAGAAGAATCACCAGCATCAATTATTTTTTTAATTTTTTGAAACTGACTTAATTTTGAAAGGGGATTATCTGGAGTGGGGTAGGTAGGGTGTCCCTGACATTGATGTCATTTTATGTTAACAAATTTAACATGCACAGTTAAAACAATATATTTTAATACAACCTTTAGAATATTACCTTAACATTACAGCTGTCTCTACCTTTCTCATATCGTCAGGGACTAGTGAAAACTGTCTCATGGGACCCCAGCACAGTATTAAGGAACCACCTGCCCCTGCAGCTGGAGGGCAGGGTCTCTTGAGGACCCTGGTATAACCTGGAAAACCTCTTCCAGGGCAATAGACATGAAGAGCCAAGCTTCTGTGAAGACTGTCAGGCTGTCCCTGGCTAAGATAAGACCCTGTGTGGCAGAACCAGCTGCATGGCTAGAGATGGGCCAGTGAATTCAGTAGACTGTCATCGACTGCAGCCCGGTGCAGAGCTCACTGCCCCTCCCTACAGGAACTAGGCAGTAGAACTCAAATTGCAATTGGTATGACCCGAGTCTAAGTGCTTAGCCCCGAGCACATCACAGAGTGGCCAGATGATGCTTTCCCAGAACTACAGAAACACAAATCACTAACACCATTCTCTGTCTACACAGCAAGCAGTTGGGGAGCCGAGGTTAAGTTGGAGGCCCTAGAGACAGAGCCTCTGGGGAGAAAGAACAATAGGAATGTACTTTGACACCAGAGGATAATACAGCCACAGATCACTTAAGATGTTTTGAATAGATACAACTGACTAAAAGAGACAATTTCCTCCCCTCCTACTACTTAGCCTGGGGTGAGGACAAAACCCAGCAAACCAGTCCCATTAACCCTAATAAAACTAATCCCTTAATGTGTGAATGAGCATAATTCTTCATAAGAGTTCACGGTAATATATGCCTGAGAAGTTTGAGCTAATATACACATAAATAATAGTACATAAAAGGTATTTTTGTTTCTGTACAATTTAACTAATTCCTGTGAGAAAAGCTGAAATTCCTTACAACCTCCCAAAACTTTTTCAGATTCCCCAAAGGCTAAGAGCTCTACATATGGTTAACACAGTCCAAGGCTGGGCTAAAATGCAAGTATAATGAATGATATAGGGGAACTGATAACACTAGGTAATAAATAATTAATGCTTTACCAAATTGCAATAATGTTTTCTCCACACCACTTATATGAGAAAGCGCACAATTAATAGAGACAAATAAATGTTAGGGATTTAATATGTATTGACTTTTTTAAAAAAAAAAAAAGATTTATTTTATTGTTTTCAGTTGTGCACGAGAGCAGGTGCCAGATGGGAATTGATGGGTTTGTGAGGCACCTCACACGGATGCTGGGAACCAGGCTCACATCCCCTGTAAGAAGAATGTATGCGCTTAACCACTGAGTCATCATCTCCCATCCCCATAGTATCATTTCTTGTTCATAACTGGGCCATCCTCCCACACATCCCCCTTAGATAAGTGGTATAATATCTCAGCAAGCCAGCAGAGAAATGGCACATAATCCTTTCTTCTAACAGGAGCCTGAGCCTCTGCTTTTTACTGGAAATCAAATCAGAAAGGTCAATTTCATAACATTGTCCCCCATTCCTGCTAAGGCATCCGCATATTGATACTCTAAAAGATGACCCTAAAAAGCACGCTGTTAGGTGGGCTAAAATAAACGTCTAATGCAGGGTGACATATAGAGAAACATTGCGATAGAGTAGTTATTTGGGCTGGAAGGGAACTTTCCTAGTGCAGTCTTGCTGGAATCACCCGCTTGCTTCTTCACAAATACTGAGAACCTATGTGAGCCACGTTCAGCCAGACCCTTGGTCTTAGGCTCTAGAACTCACAGGTGCAAGTGCACATCTTCCCATTCCAAGTGGCCACAGTTGCCTGCCGCCATGATCAATTGTTAGAGAAACTGGGCAGAAGCACATAGCTTCCCACCAACTCCTAGAGCAGTTTCTCCCTGCTAAGATGAATCCCCCTCTGCCTCAAGTGACCAGAGCCATGCAACTCTGACTCAGTCTTCTGACAGCATATATGTTGTTTCCAACCCCTGCTGTTGTGGTCCACGTGCAAAAGATAGACCTGTCAGATGCCACTGCTCAACACACACACACACACACACACACACACACACACACATACGTGCATAAGCACATAGTCACACAGACACTCACATATACACCTTCTTCTGGCGATGTTAGCAACAGAAACTGGGGGCTAAGACTATGGGCACCACTAAGCCATAATATGGGTAAGAAAGCATTACAACTCCCTCTTTTTATTTATTCAGACCCTGGTTCTGTGCCAGCGGACATCCAGAGGAGCAAAGTACATTTCTGTCTTCTTTCATGACATACTGCTTCTTTGTTTCATAAAGTTAAGCATGGTTAGGCCATGCTTCTGTATGCTTATGTATGTATGCTTCTTTATGTAGCTTTGTGAATGTCGGTATGTATTTACATATTTGTGGTGGAGTGCATATGTATGCATGGAGTGCATGTGCAAGTGTGTGCAAGAAGTCAGATGTCAGCCTTGAGTGTTGTTCCTCTGGTACCCTCCACCTTGGCTAACCCAAAGCTTGCTAATTTGACTACAATGGCTGACTAGCAAACCCAGGGACTCACCTTTCTCCACCACCTAAGTGCTGCGATTACAAGCACATACCATAATAAAAGGATTTTTAAAAAGAAGGTGGCTTCTGAGGGTTCAGCACAGGTCCCCATGCTTATGCTACAAGCATTGTATTGGCTGGGCCATTTCCCAGACACTATTTAGCATTTGATTGTGGTCATTTCTCAGGACGTTTTCCTACTTAAGTTGGAGGACTCAAGTGGCTCCCTACCTATCTTGGTCTTGGAAATCTCATTAGAAAGATGCAAACACCTATATGACAGCCTCCACCCTGAAAGTCTCACAGCTGGAGGAAAGGCAACCACTGTCCATGTAGAACTCTAGTTACTTGGAAAATAAGACACAGCGACAGGTTTAAGGAAGCACAGCTCCCAGGAGCCTCCTGACTGGGTGGAGGTGGCATCCCTCTCCTGCAAGTTAGGCAGCATGGATGAAATGTTTATAACCAACATAGTAGTCCCCATATGCGTGGGAGCATTGATAGGAGCTAGTCCAACTACTGCAGCCTTGTATTCTTAGCTTGCCTCTGCCAGCAATGCAACAAATGAACTATCTCCTCCGTGCTCAAAATAGACACGGTTTTCTGAGGCCCGAAGTTCACCAGCTGGTCCCAATAAAGTGCCTTTAAGATTCCTGCAAGATGATTATGCTTTGTGATTTTGCAAGAATATGCTTTTATATATTGTCCAAAGCCTGTTCAGAGGACCACAGCAATGTAAGGTGGAGGGACTTGTGATAGTGTTTGCATGACTTGTGATAGGGTTTTACAAGGAGAAATATTTCAGATGCTACAGGAAGTGACCATAACAAGAAGTCATTTAAACAGCTCCATGAAGGGAGAGTGGAGCTGGGGACATGCATTCTTTCAGCGAGGCTGTAGCTAGGGAAAACGCCAATATAAAAACAACCTATTTTTAGGGGCTCAATATCTCTTCTGTAAATGCTTGTGAGTCATATTTTACAAGGGCAACACACTCAGCCACTGTTGTATCCCAGCTTCCAGCCACCTTAGGAGAAACAAAGAGGAGTTCCGTCAGTGAGCGCTTCCTGGCAAAATTGCTTGTGAGCTTTTGATTGCAAAATCATTATGTTTGGCACTGAGTTAAGTAGCAGGAAGAACCTGACTTGATTTTTCAAATCCCTCAGCTGATACAATGCTGCTCTTAAGCTTTTAAACCGCTCAGTTGGCTCAAAAGTCTCAGAGAAGCTGTAAAATGTCTATTTTAGATTCTTAGTTTTTAGTGTGCTTCCCAAGCCCCGGCAGGATTTTAATGGCATATCTGTAACAGGAGACCCCCACGCTCATATCTGGGCTGTGGTGTCTTCTCTGTTGAGGCCAATAGATAATCCTCGGGGGTTAGAATACATAGTCTGGAGAACACATGCCAGCTGGGAGTCTGTGAAACCCCCAGAGGAGCCTGTGTGATGGGATACCATGCAGATGGCAGAGAACTCTGACCCATGTTCAGCTGAACCCTGGAGGCTTCCCAGAGAACTGCAGAGAGAGCCTTTAAATGGCACTATGTGCTTCAAGTATAGGACATAGGATCTTTGTTTTAGTGACATTGTTTTATTATTATTTTTTCTCTTAAACTGGTAAACACAATAACGGGCCTTACATAAGCTCTGCATACATTGCTTTTTATTGCTTCTCTTCCCTTCTCCCTTCTTTGGGACCCTGCCTGCCCCTGCCCCTGCCCCCACCCCCTACCAATTCTCCTTCCTTTTTCAAGTCCATAAATTCTGTTATAGTTTTTCCTACTTCTAGCTAAAGACATCTGGTTCCTTTTCTAGTTCTCTCTCTCTCTCTCTCTCTCTCTCTCTCTCTCTCTCTCATGCAGGAGCCACATACGAAAGAAAATATGCAGTATTCATCATTTTAGATCTGAGATATTTCACTTAATATAGTAGTACCCACTTCTACTCATTTTCCTGCACATATTATAATGTCATTTTTTCTTTCACAGCTAAACAAAATTCCATTGTGTATAGGTATCATAAGACTTTTTCTCCATTCATCTGTTGTTAGACATTCCTTGACTGTAATGCAATAGTGAGCAAGGCATGCTGGTGTATCTGTGGTAAAACATAGAGGCCTCTGGGTGATACCCAGGAGCAGTACAGCTGGGCCACTTCGTGGTTATATGTTTAGTGTTTTGAGACTTCTATTCTGATTTTCACAGTGACTTAACTATTTTGCAGCCCCACTAGTCGTAAGTCAGAGTTCTGCTTTCTGGACATCCTCACGAGATGTGGTCCTTTGTGGTGCTGTAGAAAGAACATTAGCATCATCACAGTTAAGAAGTCTTAAATTTGGGATATGTCCATTATATGCTCTGAGCCTTAATTTCCATATCTGTGAAATATCCAGAGATAATAAGATCAACCCAACATCATCACCAAGAGAATGATGAGCATGGGAAACCTCTGCCTTCTGTTGATGAGGTCAGCTTGAACCCACAATCCTGCCAGGGCCTCACCAGTGCTGAGAACACAGACTAGAATCACAGTTCCAGACTCTTGCCTCTGTCTTGAAGTGCCAAAAAGTGACTTTCATCTATATCCAGTAGTTATTCAAGTGCAACACATACTCACCATAGCACCCAGGAGTCAGCCCAATGTGCTGTTATATCAAAATAATTAAAAGAACATATTTATTTTGAGGAGTGGAAATATTCATTGACTGCATAATGCATCTCCCTTTCCTGTGTATAAATCATACCGTCTGCTAGTGTTACTATGAAAAATGCTGTCAGGGAAAGAGGAAATATGCATTTCTTCTCTTACTACAATGTCAGGGCTATATCAGCCACCTCGCTTCTGCAGGCTTCTTACTGCCAGCCTCAGGATGCAGCCTACATTGAGGAGTCATAGAATGGACTGAGTCTTAGATGATGAACTCAGTCAACCATCCCTGAGTCAACTACAGCTGAGCTCTGACTCTGGTCATGAGATGGTCATTTCCTCATTGTTTGACATTGGGCATTCTGAAGCTGACCTCTAAAAGCATCCGGATAGCATCCAATGACACTTGTGTAGGTGCACATGTTAGTTGCTGTTGTACAGCTGTGACAAAACACTGTTGTAGGAGAGACAATGGATTTTGCCTCAAGGGATCAGAGCATTCAGTCCATGGTTACTGGCTCCATGTTTTGAGGCCTCAACCTAACCGTGCTGTGAGTTTTCACTATGCCAAATTGGACATCATAATAGTCTAGACCCTACCTACTTCATGGAGTTAGGTACTAAGTAAGTATGTTAATTCGTGCAAGTTGCTTAGTGCCTGTCCCTAAGGGAATAGTGTCATCAGTGTCAGCTACTGCTTAATTCAGGAGGGAGGTCATCCCACTGGATAAAGGCATAGATTCTGCAGCCTATGCAGGCTAGGAATCCTCTCTACATGTACTACTGAGTAATCTCTAGTTGCTACATAACTTACCCTGTCTCTGACTCCTCATCTACAAAACAGAGGTAATAATAGTGGCATCTGGTTCACAGAGCTAGAATTATTAAATTGATTGGCACAGAAGGTATGGTATGGAATACATAAAAAAAAGATGGTCACTATCTTGTGTTATCCAAAAGATACCATCATTTGATTCTAGACAATAGCCAGATTGAGCTAAAGTGCTGCTCCTTAAGCTTGCATATCCTGCTACCCTTTAATACAGTTCCTCATGCTGTGGTGACCCTCAGCCATAACATTATTTTTTTTTTTTTTTTTTTTTTTTTTTGGTTTTTCAAGACAGGGTTTCTCTGTGTAGCCCTGGCTGTCCTGGAACTCACTTTGTAGACCAGGCTGGCCGAACTCAGAAATCTGCCTGCCTCTGCCTCCCGAGTGCTGGGATTAAAGGCGTGCGCCACCATACCCGGCTATAACATTATTTTTGTTGCTACTTCATAACTGTAACTTTGTTACTGTTAAGAATCATAATGTAAACATCTGTGATTTGCGATGGTCTTCGGGGACCCCTGTGAAAGGGTTGTTCCACTCACAGGTTGAGAACCTCTGAACTAGAGGCTATGTTGAGGGGTGGAGAGCAATGAGGAGAAGTTCTTGGGAACTTCCATGCATAAACCACTCAGCTGAATATGCAGAACAGTCATGTCTTGGCCTTTTCCAGCTGCCGTGAAAACCCACCACAGATTAGAGTTCTAGAGACTGGTGAGTCTCAACTCAAGGTTCTTCATCACGTGACTCCACTTAGGCGTCTCACTTTAGCTTAATGAGGCTCAATGGCTTGTTTTGTGCTTCCATGGCCCTGCTTCGTGAGAGAGGAGAGAGAGAAAAGAGTGCCCAAGAATTTCCCTCCTACAGAGCATGTCTGAGTTAGGGTTTCTGTTTCTGGGATGAAACACCATGAGCAAAAACAACTTAGGTGTCACTTATATTTCCACATCACAGTCTATCATTAAAGGGAGTCACTGTAGGGACTTAAGCAGGGTAGGAACTTGTAGCCGGAAGCTGAGGCAGAGACCATGGAGAGGTACTGCTTACAGGCTTGCTCCTCATGGCTTGCTCAGCCAACTTTCCTATAGCACCTAGGGCCACTAGTCCAGGGATGGCACTACCCACAATGAGCTGAACCTCCCTTTCAGTCACTATTTAAGAAAATGCACCACAGGCTTGGTCACAGACAAACCTGGTTAAGGCATTTTCTTAATTGAGGTTTCCACTCCACAAATGTGTCTAGTTTTTACCAAATTGCCTTCAAACTAGCCCACTAAGGACACTCATCCCAGTAGATCAGAGAGCCCAGTCTTCAGATCTTGTTTAAGTCTCGCTATTTTCTTAGAAGTCCTGTCTCTAAATGCAACCACTCTGGGGATTAGACATTCAAAATCTGAATTTTCGGAAGACAATTTATTTATGTGAGATTCCAGACAATGGCAGAGGGGAGTAAATGGAAGTTTTGATCATGTGTAAATATTTATAATATCCCTGACCAAAGCTAGTCTTTATTTCTGGGTGAGATTGATGATTGATTGGTTGATTGGCTAAAATCACATCTATTAGTTCAGGCCAGCAGACTGGATTTGATTCCAAAAGAAATGGACATTTCACACAAGAGGCAAGGCTATAAATACACAGTCCGTGGGAAGGGACCTTTTGTCTTCAATTGTCACATTACCCATTGATTTCAACATTTCTATCACACTTTATTTATCGTGCATTAACTTAGTTGTATGTGTATGCGCATGCCTGTGTGGAGGTCAGAGGAAAACTTTAAGGAGTTGGTTCTCACCTATCCATAGGTCTTGGAATGACACTCAGGCAAGTTCCTTTACCCAGTGAGTTACTTTACAGGCGTCTCCTCATTGACTTTTGTCTTCCTAGATTCCTGTCTCTTTTGTCTTAAAAAATTCTTGAGTTGTTGCAAGAATGCAAACTTTCCACAGAGCACATTGCTTATTATTATTATTTTGCATTTGTCAATATGCCATATTCTCACAAATCAGCTCCCAGGTAAAGAAACAGACACATCTCTATTGCGATATGTTGAGGAAAGAGTACAAATAACCTATCTGCAGCTCTCCTTTAATTGAGAATGGTCTGTGTGTTGCTTGGCATTTGAAAAGTCAGATAGGTGTCTATTCTCTACTTTGCCACAACCAAGAGGCAAATAACTGCAAGTCTAGGAATTTATCGTGATGATATGCATACCAAAATTTCTTCTGATCCAGAAGCAAATAATTTGATTGCAAAGCTCTCTGAGGCCCCCTCTCCTGAGCCTGACTGAAGACAGCTTGCAGTTTTTTATCATTTGCTGATTCTTAGCTATGACAAGCCAAAGGAGATATAGAACATGCCGATCTCCTGACTAAGATGTCAAGGTTTCATGACAAAGCATAGTCTGCCAGACTTAATAAAGCCAAATAGAATCATAAAAATTCACTTGCTACTCCGGAGATGCCTGTGACAATTGTATTCAAACTATATCAGCAATATCTTTTAAAAATGTATTCTTTTATTTAGTGGTGTGTGCGTGTGCGTGCGTGTGTGAACAACAGAAGAGTTAAGAGTAGAGGATAGTGAAGTGATTTTACAACAAAATTTCCAAAACAGATTCTAGTGGGGCCAAGCAGGGAAGGAGTGAGGAAGAAGACTAACACAGCCAGTGCCTTCTCTGTACAACCCCAGCTCGGAGCTTCCTCTCTCTCCAACCCTGGGTACTGGCCTTGGATTGCCCGCTTGACATTTTTACTGTAGTCATGCACACTGGATAGCCTGAGCTGCACTTTACTGCTGAGACTAGAGATTCTCTGAAAGATGAGCCATTTGAGATGATGCTTTTACAACAAGGGTGGGGGCTTAGCTGCGTCTATGTGGCTCTAAAGCCCATGGCTAATGCTCTCTAGGACTGTTACGTGCAGGTGGGAAAAACCATACCCAACATCAAGAGAAGGCTTATCACAAAAGATGGTGGTGGGGAAGACCAGGCTGGAGAAAGGGAAGGATTTTCATCTGAATCAGGCATGTGGAATGCCTCCAGTATCTGTTGCAACCTTTGTCATCTGTGTGCAGGTCACATGGGTGTCTGTTCTATAAAACCATCTTTAGACTCTAGGTATGTTTTAGGACATCTTCTGCATCTCACACTTATATCACATACCATATGTTATAGTGGAGTTTTTTGTTAAATTGTTTATGGATTAAGGATTGAACCTGGAGTCTTGCGTACACTAAGCACGCACCCTTCTACCACTGTGTCCCTGCCTTGGCTCTTGTACTTTTTGTTTCGAGAGAGGACCTCACAGTTGCTCAGACTTGCCCTGGACCTTCTCTAGCTCAGGCTGGTCCTATTGGCCTGTATCACCAGTCATGACTCACGTATCTTATAGTAAGAAATTTAAAGCACAAAGAGATTCCCTACATCTTGTACTCCATCCACTGATTTGCGTACTCATGAGGTCAGTGCTAAGTATCTTCCTTGATCACTCTCCACCTGATTTTTTGAGACAGGTTCTCTCACTGACCTGGGAGCTCAACAATTCAGCTATGCTGTTTAGCTAACAAGTTCCAGGGATAGACCAGCAGTGGTATATCTTCTCCAGCACAAAAGCACAGACCTGTACCACTGTGCTTAGTGTTTGAAGTGGACACTGGGGATCTGAACTCTGGTCCCGAGGCTTACATAGCAGACAGTTCGTGTCTAGTCCAGCTCTCCAATCAGTACCTTTTAATTGTTTAATAGGCAGAGAGCAGTGTCTGTCAAGACATTTTTTCACTCGAACACATGGAGAAGCAGGAATGAGTTTAGCAAAATCTTTAAAATGCTTGCTTGCATCTGAATGAACCATAAGAGCACAAGGCCAGGAGGTTCCCCTGGCTTCCATGGGCTGTGGGTTTGGGAAGAGTACTATTTGTTCTTTAAAATTTGATATTTAAGACTGAAAAAAATTGAAATATCATAAACTACAAGCAGATGGGTACTTAGTTTCTCATTGCTGCAACAAATACCTAAGGAAAGTAACCTTTTACAAAGGAAGGCTGGGCTTGGAGACATGGTTCAGCGGTAAGAGTGCTGAGCATACGAGCACTGGGGCCTGAATTTGGATCTCAGCAGCCACGTAAAATACCAGGCATGGCTATACACACCTGTGACCATGACAATGTGGGGGACTCCTGGGGCTTGCTGGCCACCAGCATAGTTCCAGGGTCAGTGAGAGCCCCTGTTTCAAAGGAACATGACAGAAAGTGACAGAGTAGGACACCTGAAGTCCGCCTCTGCCGCCACATGGGAGCTTGCAGAGGGCTGAACAGCCTGCCCCCTTTCAGTGTAGACATTGTCAGATCCATGCAGGGCACAGGATCTGTAGCAGACTCCAGAATAGATCTCTGCTTAAAAACAAAGTTTAGCTTTTCTTTGCCCTAAGGAGGAATCTTGAGTAAGCACTGACTAAGTGCTTCCACTTGGTTAGAGAAACGAGAGTGTCTGTGTCAGTCATAGAAAAGAATTATAGGAAGAGAAATCAGTGCATATCTTCATGGGCCAAGAGTTGAGGTGGAGCACTGGGCACGCACGCTAGGAGAGACATCTCTCCAGGGTCGTCAGTAACAAAGTAGACAGCAAAGCCAGAGAAATGAATCAGCACAGCTGGGCCCAAGGACCAGTGTCAGACAGAGCTCTTTGATGCTGTAATTCAAAGCAAGTGTCTCCTTGCTTACAAGGCCCAGTAGGTCTCCTAGGCCATAGGAGTGATACTATAACAAAAACAAGCCCTCCAGAAAAGTGAGGGGGGAGGGATTTGCTTAAATTTGAAGAAGATGGTGAGGCGAAAGATTATGGGAAAGTCTCTAAGGAAATAGAGACATGAAAACAAAGCATTCTGACTTCTGGTCAGGGAAAATTTGCAGGACTGGGCTCTGCTGATAACAAAGCCATATGACTGACGTGGCTATGAGTCTACACGGCACTTTCAGCACATCCCTGCCCCGTGAGCTCACGTCTGAAAGGATCTGACTCAGGCGGAAGTAATTGCTCACTGGGATGTGACCTCCCTTTGGCACAGCTAATCAGCCATGCTCTGCCATTATGGATCAGTGGCTCTAGCTCTCTGTTAATACGGTGCTGTGCAAATACACACCCCTCTCTGACCTCCTTCCCTTGTAGCTGGTCCTAGCCTGAGAGAAAACATCAAGAAGAAGCCACAGGGCAGCACTTAGTCTGGTTTACAGCCTCTACAGGAACCCTTCTAAAATGTACCCACAAAGTTTGGGGGTTCTTTGGAAGATACTGTTTTGACTGGCTATAAGTCAATGGTTCTCACACCCCACGTCTGTTTCAGTGAGTGGCTAGAATGGACCAAAGACTCAGAAAAACGCTGTGTTTAACAGTTTGTGGTAAAAAAAAAAAAAAAGTTCCGATTGAGGAAGGGCACAGGGCATACAGAGAAGAAAGACAGGACAATCAGTGACTTCTCTGGATGACCCGCTCTGCCCCATCCTACCCTGCCTCACCCCACAACTGGTATTTTGAAAAAGGTTCTCCAACACAAAAATTCAGAGAGCTCTGTTCTGTAGAGGTTTTGCCAAAGTTAAATTAAATATCATGTGTGATTAAACCATTGGCCACAGTAATGGACCTGATCCTTGTCCTCCCCTGCCTCTCTTGATATGGCATCTTCGTGACTGGTCCCCATCTGATGATGATACCAGAGTCCTCCCTTTGTCTCTTAGGACAATCTCATCAGCATAAGACTGAGAGTAAATTCCCAAGGTCTCTGGAAGCTCTATCCCAGGCATCTGGAACAAGAGCCAGGTAAAAGCACGTGGCACATGGGTGCATGAGTGTGCCAACAATGCCATACTTGCCATGGAAGTCTCATCAGATTCCAGTGGAGCTGCGAGACTCCTTCTCACTACAGTGTGTGTTTTGAGTATGGTATGGTGATGCACAGCTGTAATCCCAGCATTCAGGAGGCTGGGACAGAAGTGAGTATCGACAAAAGTGAGCATCCCATGATCCATTTTTAGCATGAATCATGCACTGACAAATAAAAATCTTTGATACCTTAGATATGGTTTGGGTTTTGAAGCAGGACTCAGTATAGTGCAGGCTGACCTCAAACTTGCTAGGTATCCAAGGATGACCTTGAACTCCTAATCCTCTGCTTCCAACTTCAGAGTGCTGGGCATACAGATATGCACCACAACATAGGATTTATCCAGTGCTGGAGTCAAAGAACTTGATTGCCATAAGCTGGGCAAGCACTACACCAACTGAATGACATCCCAGCCCTTGATATGTTTAGATACACCAGTACCACCATGTAATACTTGCCTTTGGTATTCAGTATAGCAATGTGCTAAACAGACCTGTAACCAAGAGTCATAGGTTTATACCATCACAAAACCTCAGTATGTAGCAGGCTCGATGCTTAGATTTGTCTAAGTAGATGCTGTCATGGTCACAAGGTTATCTGCTAACCATGCATTTTTTTCAGAACACATCCTTATCACAAAAGGACCAGAGAGTGCATTTATTTTGTATTGTATCATAATACAAACTAGCATTTTCTTATGGTATTAGCTACTCTTTCTTCACCTCTCATAGCCCTCATGTTAACCACAGCATCACTTTATTTCTCTGAGCCTCAGGTTTCCCATCTGTAAAGTGGCAGTAATACATAGGGCTTACCTTGTAGTAATTAAGAAGTTAACTCCTGCAAAGCTGTCTGGGGACAGTGGCTTCCCTTACAGGACAGTGGTTCATTAGTGAGCTAAGTGACAACAGTGATTGCTTGAGGTGACTTTGTGTTGTATCAGGCACTGGTTTAAGTGATTTATATGTATCAATTTATTTAATCTTTACAACTCTATTAGACAAATGCCATTACCCCCATTTTACAGGTGAAAAGTTGAGGCTTAGAGAAGTTATAGCACCAACTAACATTGTACAGTTAGAATGAGTAAGTGAAGGAGCCTACACAAGACTCCAAATACCCCAGTGTTTGCCGCCACATCATTACTATTCAGCAAATACTTGTTAACAGGGAGATTTCCTAACTTAAAGTGCATCAATTCTGTTGGGTAAGACAGAGGTGAAAAGTTAGTCAGTACATAAAACCAAAAACTCCCCACAGCTTTAGTTAAATCTTTCTACAGTGATGGCCCAACTGCAGGGGAGGGGGGAGAGAGATAGATAATATTCAACAGTCCCGAAGGAAATTAGGAAGGAAAGAACTCCTCCAAAATTCCCTATACTGTGAGGTGTTGATGGACAGTTTGGATCATCCCTCCCACAGTCACATCCCTGGCTGTGAAAAACACCAATAACCCTTCTGGGGGACTTCCAGTTTTAGGTTGGCGCCCACCTTTGGTCCCTAAATTTCTTGAACGCCAGCCAGCTCATTGCTTCAGCTTCCTGCTTGCTTCCTGTTGGGAAGACACTGTGTGAGACACTACACCTCATGGTCCCTCAGTTACCTCTGCTGGCTCCTCACCCCCAAATCTTCATGGCCCACATCTCATGTCAACCGTTCCCGTTCCCGTTGTACTGTTTACTACCTTTCAAGGTTTTTAATTTGAATAAGGAGCTCCAGAAAGACTGCCACCACCTCTGTTATCTTACAGACAACAGAACGAAGCTCACAGCTGTTCAATGCTGAGTCACTAGAAGCTTGGCTAGGTAACAAATGCCTTAAACACTGTACATCAAATAATCCAATGAGACTGGTTTCATCGTCCACATTGAGTAGGGAAGGAAGCTGAGGCCTCACCTCATTTGCCCCAGGGGTAGGGTAGATGGCTCGGCTCAGTTGGAGAAGTGCTTATTGCTCAAGCATTACTCACACTAAAAAAAAAAAAAAAAAAAAAAAAAAAAAAAAAAAAAAAAAAGTCTGGTGTGTCAATGCATGCATGCCTGTAATCTCAGCACAGGCAGACAAGAGACATGGGCTACCCTGAGACTTGCTGGCTGGCCAGTCTGGTCGAGTCAAGTGAGTTCCAGGCTCAATGACTCTATCTAAAAATGGAAGGTGAATCATAATTGAAGAAGAGCATTACTATCACTCTCTGGCCTTCACAAGCACATGCGCACACTCTCTGCCCACCAGGCACACACTCTGCCCCAGGCTTCACACGTCACGGCGACAGTGCGGAAGTCAAAGCCAGAGCCTCTCTCTCCCTTGACACTTGCTGGCATTGAAACCCAAGAGGGTCCATCTTCCCATACTTCCAGGATGTAGAAATTCCTGTAAAAGACTTCTAAAATAGAAGTCACCTTCCAACCCTAAAGCTGCATCTTGTGTTATTGCCAGTTCTTTCTGGGTCATTCTGGACCACACAAGATTTTCTTTGGGTTTTTAACACAGCAAGGGAAGAAACTTTCAGGAATAAATTATCGTCCCTTCCCCATTAACTGACAATCAGCTGGGAGCACTAGAGGGTAAGTGGATAAGGGTAGTCCATATCCACCCACCATGAACCTCTGGCTGCTCAAATGACTGATGATTGAAAGTTGACTATGTTCTAGTTGGAATGGTTGAATTAATATGGGAGAATGTGTTTTTTCCTTCTTTTCTACTTTCTTCCCTTTCTTTTCTCTAGGTCTGTTGTTTGTTTGTTTTTGTTGGTTATTTTTTTCATGGTTAATGATGATGTCCTTTCAGGAAGCCTGAATCTTGTTCATAAGCTAAATCCATGATTCTTCTACCTAGAGCAGTGGTTCTCAATCTGTGCGTTCTCAACCCCCTCTAGGCGTTGAATGACTCTTCCCAGGGGTGCAGATCAGATATGCTGTATACCAGATATTTAGATGTTGATTCATATCAGCAGCAAAATTACAGACATGAAGTAGCAGCAAAAATAATTTTATGGTTGGGGATCATGACAACGTGAGGAACTGTATTAAAGGGTTGAGGCATTAGGAAGGTTGAGAACCACTGCCCTAGCGCCATGCATATAGTTGTTGATATACACTAGGTGAAAGGTCACAGCATTTTGCCAGTCCCATAAAGACCCAAATCCTTATAAATATGATTAACACCTGCTCACAAAGAGCTTCTAAAGCAATTGGGTCATGGTGTTGAGGTCCAAGCAGTGGATAGTATGAATACACCTTGAAGACTTTGTATTTCCCTAGTCATTTGCAAAAGCAATATCAGCTTGCTTACCTCTGGCCCAGGCTCCAGCAGGTATAAGCCGACAATCCAAGACAACCTGCCACTTTGTCCTGGGCAGATGGAGTGCTACGTTCAAGGCCATTTCTAGTGCAGTTTGCAATGTTCAGTGCTGGAACCTTCCACTCCCCACAGATACAAGGAGCCAACAGTCCAGCCATCTCCAAAAGGTTGACCCTGTAGAGCATCTAATGATGAAATCCAAACACCCATACACAAATAATTTTGACTTCTATTTCTTTAAAATGTTGTCAAGTTGGGCCTTCACTTTCAGCTGATATAGAAATATAAATGTCACAGATCAGTTTTATGTTATGCCCTGTGCCTTCATGTTTTATAAAACATTCCTACTGCTTAAGAGGAAATACTGGCTCCTGGTATTTTTTCACAATTTGAGTCATACCCATCAGGTGTCACAATTCTAATCATTATTCACTTTAGAGTAGTAGCAATTGTATTGTTTGGTGTAGTTTAAGAAAATAGTTTAAATATTTTAATATGTTCATAGACTGGGGCATAGTTCCACAGTACAGCACCCAGCAACTCAAAGCCTTGGGCTCAATCCCCAGCATTCCAAAGCAAACTGAAAACAAGCAACAAAACATACTTATAGTAACAAATTATTTAACAATATGAAAGTTAGTAAGAGTTTTTTAATATGAGACTGGAGAGAAGGCTCAGCAGTTAAGAGATCTTGCTGCTCTTCAGAGGACCCAGGTTCAGTTCTCAGCACCCATCCCAGGCAGCAGTTCACAGCTGCCTGGAACTCCAGCTTCAAGGGACCCAGTGCCCTCTGATGTCCTCCATGGGCATGCACGTCCATGTGCACATACATGCACATACGTGCACACACTGGTGGTCACACACATATATACTTATAAATTAAAACATCATTTCATCAAAAGAATCTGTGAAGACAGTGGAATAAACCCAAGTTGGTTAATGAAATGTCCACAGAAGGGATAATCGGATATCAGTAAGTTTTCTCATTACTGTGACATAAATACTTACACCTAAGGAGAAAGGGTCAATAAGGGAGCGTGGTTTCAAAGGGATTTCATTCCATACTGGATATAAATGAAAGGTAGAAAAAGGAGCTCCTTCATAGCACTGGGACTGTGAGACAGCAACCGTTCACGCAGAATGGCCAACAGGACGAGAATAGAGCCCTTGTAAGATGTGACATCACATCTTAGAATTTCTTTGGAAATAATGTGGGGCACAACACTAACATTATTCCATTGAAAACTGTCCTTCCATTCATTCAGTCCTCAGCAAGTTCAATGGCAGGTGGTCATAATTTAGATAAAGAAAATTATTTTCTGTCTCTACCTAGACAGACAAGAGAGTTGGGTGCCACATGTAAAAACGTGCTTTCTTATGTTCCCATGTCCTGTTGTACATTCACATCTGGAAGACTTCAACAGTTTTCAAGAGTCTGATGAACATCCAACTGTACTTTTATATAGTTGGAGAATGAGTTCCTTGACCTTCTTGGATGGCTATCATCTGCCTATGTTTAAGTCATGGTGAGACAGCATAGGATGCATGATGCCATCACGTGGATGGTTGCTATTCCGATGCATCTTTGGAGTGAGACAAGATGGGGAAAGCTGGCATGTCTGTGGTACAGATACAACCATTGTAGACCCACTAGCTTCTTGGTCTCTGACTGGGTAAATTCAAGAATGTATAATTGGCAGATATAGAGGCCAGCTATACAGAGATTTCACTATGAGATTTTAGGGACTGACTTCTTCATTACACAAGGGATCATTCTGAGTTTTGTGTGGTTTTCAAACAAATTCATTATTATAACATAAAGTTTGCATTTTGGAAAGAGCACAAAACCCACACCAAAAAAAAAAAAATATCTCTACCAAGTGAACAATGAAAGTGGCTACCAATGCCAGAATAATTCAGGACACCCACCAGCATCCCCTGACCCTCTGTCCCTCCCACCATAAACATAGGTCTATTCTTGCTTCTGATTGAGTAGTGCTTGCTGGTCTTGAACTTCACATAAGCATGATCATATATCACACGCCTTTTTTTGTCTGGTCTCTGTTATTCAAAAGTACATTTCTAAGATGACCTGATTCTGCGCTCCACAGAGACTCACTCACTTCCCTTGCTGGAGTTCATCCCTCAGATGATCCTCTAGTAGAATATATACACATATCTATCCACTCTCTGATGAATGTTTGCGTGGTTCATGGAAAACATTGCTGTGAGATACCTGTTTGCTACCCACATGGACTTGTTTTGTTTGGATGTGAGCTCAAAATCTCTCTCTCTCTCTCTCTCTCTCTCTCTCTCTCTCTCTCTCTCTCTCTCTCTCTCTCTCTCTCTCCCTCCCTCCCTGCCTGTCTCTGTCTCTCTCTCAAGCTCTGCATGTGTATGTGTGTGGCATGCATGAATGTGTCTATGTGTATTTCATGTGCGGAGTCACTTGTGTATGGGAATGTTTGTGTTAGCAAATACATGTGAAGCCTGACATTGGCTTCAGGCATCTCCATCCATCACTTCCACTTTATTAAAGCAGAGTCTCTGGATGAATCCAGACCTAGCCAATGCTGGCTGGTCTAGCTAGTCAGCTTACCTCTGCCTCCTGCTTGCTGGGGTTACAGGTAGCAACCATGCCTGCCTGGCTTTTCACACGGGCTCCTGGGATCCAAACTGATCAGAATGCTTGCACAGCGAATCCACTTTATTCACTGAGCTGTCCACCCGCATCTCCAGACCAAGTTAACTCTTGTTTAACAATGCAGCTCAGGTAGAAAGAGTGGACTGGGTTTCCATTTTGCTGCAAATACACAAGTTTATTTATAACAGAAGAAAGACAGTCATCCGAGATTTTCAAGGCGGAAAGCTGATGTGTAAAATGAAACTAGGAAATACTGGAGTGGGCACGGAAGCCAGGATTTTGGAGAATGTCCTGAGAAAGGTTTTGTGAAAGAAGTGAGAAGGAGGCTGATTGAGCAGCCTCGAAAGCAGCTGGGAGAAGAGTGAAGGACAGATGGAGCTCTGTTCTATTGGAGAAAGCAGAAGTGCTGTGATTGCCCGGTTTCAGCACACACACACACACATACACACACACACACACACACACACACACACACACACACACACACACGCGCGCACATAAAACCAAAAAGCCAAAACAAAGCAGAAGAAAAGCCTGTGTGACTCCTCCACTCTGGGATGTTTTCAGTGTGCACCATGTCACCATTACAGAGCTTCCGTATGACAGGACCAGTCATCCGGCCTTCCCGAGAGGGACCCACATAGTTCTTTTTATTAAGAAGTGGAACCTTCTCCAGCTACAAGGCTGCACCTGCTACTATACAGGCCAAAGAAATGTATTCTGTCTGCTGGCTATTTTGTCTGCTGGCGGGTAATAGACACCTTCCTTCTCTTGTATGCTGTATATTTCTCTGTCACCTACTTTCCCAGCAACACCTCATTAGTAGGAACACCTGTTCACTAAAGGCAGAAAGCCCCACACCCCACTGTGGGGTGAGTTCAGGCTCTGTACGACCTAACTGACTCTGGGGGAAATACATTTGCAGCGTGGGGAAGAGCTCCCTGAGCTAGTCTGGGTATCTGCGGAGTGCCATTGTATTACCAAGGAGTGACTATGAGTGAACCTGCCCACCTGGGCATCCCAGCCTTTATTCTGGTCACCAGCTTCACCTGTGGCCATTTGCCAACCAACCAAATGAGACCAAATGTCCCCCGGAGCCTGTTCCCTGTCTCTCAGGCCTGTTGACCCTCCCGGCTTTAAGCATTGCATCACTCTGTGTTCCCCACAGTCACTTGAGCTAAGTCCCTTTTGTCCGGTCCTCCGAAGCTCTTCGTTGCACAATGGGCATGCTATTAAGATCATCGAAGAGATGAATACTGAACATTTTCTAGCGCTCCTCCCCCATGGCCCTGCCACACACTCTTCCCAAGCAGCTCCGCCATTCCACAAGGACACTCTGTTTCGTTCCATGGAAGAATGGGCTTCCTTGGTGGCAGGGAGCAAGTGATGGCTCACAAAACTACAGTTGTATCATGTGATCCCAGTGTAATGGATGAATCACAGATTCCAAAACTTCTTCTCAAATTCCTTAGATTTGACAGAGTGAGCAAGTATAAGAAAGTTCTGGACCTGAGCAGGGGCCAGGCCTTTGTAGCTAGAGAAGCTTCTATTTCTTAATTCACAGAACTGTCCATATCTGAGCTCATCCCTCTGGGACCATAGAGGGCTATGGTGAGAGTTAACTAAATTCATATTTGGGGGCTGGGCAGGTGATGAAGTCTCTAAAGTATTTACCTTGCAAGTATGAACATCTGAAGTCAAACACCCCCCACCCCCGCCCCAGAACTCACATAAGAAAAGTCAGGCATGAGCTGGGGCTGTGGTTCAGTGGTTAGAACACTTACCTCTCATGCATGAAGTCCTAGATTCAATTCCCAGTATCACCAGGAGAAAAAAAAATCCAGGTGTGATACTTGGAATAGTTCTGGAAAGATGGAGACAGGGGGACAGCCAGCCTAACCTGTTTGGCAGGCTCAGGACAGTGAAAGACTGTCTCAAAAAAGGGTGGATGGTGTCTGTGAACTGACAACTAACCTTGTTCTCTAGGTCTTTGTACATGTTAGATAAGTGCTCTACCAACTGCTCCCATATTCCAGTGCACATATATGTATGTATATAGAACAATTAATAAGATCTTACTCAGGCATTAGAAATACAAATTCATAATGAAAGTTCTATTTCCCCTCCAGCATATACAGCACTACATATAACACCTTCCTCATGTGAGTAGAAAGAACGTTCTGAAGCGACACTGTGACTGAGCCATCTAAATACAGCTTGCTTTCTGCAGATGAGTCTTCTAGCAACTTATGCCCCTAAGCGTTTCCAGCTGCACGATTAATAGCCTGGTGTCTGCAGAACACGGCAAAAAATCACTACAACCTCAATGCAAATTCAATGGAAAACAGCAAGCTGTGTGAATATTTAATATGTTTAATTATGTTATATTAATTAAATCAATTATTTAGTGTCTTGGCTGCTATTCTATAATGATTTTTTGCATGTTCAGGAAATTAATGGTGTCCACACTGTCCCTTGTAGCAAACATGCTTCAGTAAAGTCCTGCCGGTTGACACTATTGTCTGCCCAAACACTGCTTGTGACCTTGAGGATAAAAAGAAGCTGACACGATTTGCAACCGAAATAAAATAGGCTCTGGTCATAAATTTAATGAGGCACCAGGGTCATCCTGACTGATAAAAGTCACTGGTGATGAGTCTCCATTCAACCTAATCCTAGAGAAGTCTGCAGACCCTTGGAGTCCCGGGGTCTCTCGTATATCTTAGTACACTGTGCAAAGTCTGAGGATCTTTGTTGGCTACATCCCTGATCACTTATCAGATTAGTTTCTAGTTTGGCGAGTTAAGCTTGGATAGCTGACAACAGTTATCAATTTCATACGGTCCACATCTGATCAGGTGTCATGGTCCCCAGTCATTCAGGATGCAAACCTTTCTTTCATGAGCTGGTTATGTCCTCTCAGATCAGAAGGGAATTTTTCCTAAGAGGAATATTTGAATGACTCGCCCTTTGGAATTGCTTGGTGTGGTTTTAATTTTTTCATTCATCCTTCTAGGTGTGCTTTGGGCAGATAACACAGAAATGCATAAAGGACCCGTTAACATGGATTTGATTAAGTTGCTTTTAAACGTGCACTTTGCTGTGTAGATGGTTTTAGCATCTCTCTGTTAACTACTCACTTGTGCCCATTACCAGCCGTATTTATGGGACACAGCTGGATCTATTTGAATCATGGAAGTCTTGGTTTAGAAAAGAGAATTTGTGGGCTGTGATGAAGCTCACTCCCACGAAGTGCTGGGTTTGCTCTCCAGTGCAGCATAAAACCAGTCATAGTGGCACACTCCCACGGCCTCAGTATTCAGGGAATGCAGGAGGGCAGATCAGAAGTGTTTCATAACCATACTTAATACATACTTAAACACAGCCACCTATGTTGTGTTTTTATGAGGGCAAAGTATTTAAGAATGGGAAGCTTGCCTAATGAAAGATATTTTTTATCCATTTTGTCCAAAATTCAAAAGTTGCCATTAGACTATGTGGCTTGACTTATCAAGAGTCAAATGCTGTTTAATACCCTTGCTGTGTGTACATTGGTGCAACGTTCATGCAGAGTCAGGTTGAAAATTATTTATTTTTTAATATGCCTGTGACTTTTGAGTTAATAATTCCACTGCAAACAGACTATCTCAAAGGCATATTCGTGCGTATGCAAATTACATTCTCTCTCTCTCTCTCTCTCTCTCTCTCTCTCCCCCCCCTGAGTAAATACACATATTTAAATGTTCATATATGTAATATGAAACCTGCATTCTGCATATAAAAGGAAACATGCCATATTTGTCTTTCTGCGGCTAGCTTATTTTGTGTAATACAACGATTTCTAATTCTGTCCATTTTCTTGAAAAGGCCATAACTTCATTTTTCTTTATGGCTGTACATTTTGCCTTCTGATCTCAGACATGTGCCCCTCACCTTCCTAACAGCAGTGCCCTTACCCTATTTGTTGCCTAAGAGAGAAATGGAGACAACAGTTTCTGTGAAGATATGTGTATCCCCCCGAAACACACAGACACACACAGACAAAGACATAGACACAGACACACACACACACTTTAATCTTGAGCTCTGTGCTTCCACTGGACTGGCTGGCAAGCTAGCCCTTAGTATCTACCTATTTCCAACAGCGCACCCTACTCTCTAATGCTAAGCATAGCGACAGGAGCACCATGCCTAGCTTTGCATGGGTTCTGGGAATCCACACTTGTGCAGCCAGAACTTTATCCACTGAGACATCTCCCCAGCCTCTCTGACAAATATTTTTAAATGCCTCATCTTGTACCCAAATAAAGTTCCTGAATAATAGTCCCGGAAGTTATAGCCCAGTGGTTGTTATAGCCCCACTTGTCTAGCATGTTGGAATGTCCAAGGCCCTGGGTTGGATCACTAACATTTAAAAATAATCGTGGATATCACAGCATGCTTGTGGCATATTTTAAAACTATTGACACAATTCTGTCATGTAAATAAGAAAAAATAGCATTAATCTATCACCAAATAATATTTATTATAATGTGTAAATATATGTGTGTGGTGCAAGTGTACTAGAGGCCGTGGGAAGGTAACGGATGAGTTAATCGCCATGAAGACCAGAGCTACAGAAGTTAACTACCCCAGCCTGCTTGACAGGGACTTAGCACAGCCTGGGACACTGCTGTTCTTACAACATACTTTATTTCTCATGACATTTCAATAGAACACAGCATGGCCACTCCTTGATCTTCATGACAGCTGTCTTCCCGGGATAGTCAGTAAGTAGTGAAAAACTGCAGAGACCACGATCCACACCCACTGCCCACCACCCTACCCTCTTGCTGCCTGGGAAATCTAATCAACACTGTCCCTCAGATGTCTGCTCACAACCACTCTCACCTTATCTCTTGTAGGGAGGGCAGCATCCTTGGGCTAGAAATATGGATTGTATATGCACATGCATGCTAGTCTGTGTGTGTGTGTGTGTGTGTGTGTGTGCATATGCACATTTTCAGTAGAGAAGGGTAGTGTAGATCTCACACATCCGTTTTAGCCTTTGCAACTTTCCCTGTTATTTCTGGACAAACCTCAAATGCAGGAGGCTGTATAATCAGCATGTGCATCTCTGATAGAACTGTGTACCCAGCCTTCTCCATTGTGTTCCCATGATGACTTGGCTTTTAATGGTAAGAGCTCCCTGCTATCATTTGGGTACTTTTTTTTTTCCATTTGGTCCCTAGATTCTCCCACTAAAGACAGTCTGGGCATATACTGTGCACATATCTTTGCCAGGTGTGCATCAAACGTCTTTGCCATACTTTGTGCATGCTGGTCCCACTGACCATGCTACAGAGACACTGAGCGGGCACATTAGACATCTGAGCAGGCTGGCCATGTGCGGGTTTAGGTCTTAATGGTCAGGGGTGACCAGAATCCACAGATGAGTTCTCACTGCTTCTAAATCTCTGAGTTGGCCAGCGCCCTTGTTTCTCATACTCAGTCTTTATGACCAGGGAGTGTGCATCCGGCTACAGAATGACTGTGGGCCGTAGAAATGGCTTCGGGATACAGGGCCTGATGCTCAAACATAAGAACCAGAGGTCAGATCTCCAGAACACAAATAAAAGCCAGGCAGACGTACAGGCTACCTATAATGCTGGCACTCAGCATGCAGAGACAGGATTCCTGAGGCAAGCTGGCTAAATAGAATACTTGAGCTGGTGCACTCAAGGTTCAGCGAGAGGCCCTGTCTCGTTAAGTAAAGTGGGGAATGGTTGAGGAAGACACTGAAGTCAACCCTTGACTTGCACTTCCACAGGCAAGAGCATCTGAACATACACATATAGCACACACACACACACACATACACACACACACCCTTGTTAACCAATGCACCATTGTCTGCAAAAGCATTAAGAGTCATTGCTATGTAAGTCATCACAGGAAACAGGCACATGGTAGAAAAGCACACATCAAAGTCAAGGTTACTTGAACCGGATGGCAGTTACACTGGGGTGCTTTCTTTCCCCCAGAAGGTTAGGGCTAGGATCAGAGCTTGGATTGAGGTTAGCATTATAGGTTCATTTAGGCAAAGATCTAGAGAGCAACCCCGATCACTTAAAAATGCCCAAAGCAGAGAACATGTACCCAGAGTAACCATCCCATAACTTAGTGATTTATGCTTTACCCAAAATATCTTTATCCAGACAACACCCTTTGACACCCCCCCCCGCCCCGTGCCTGTAGAAGATCTGTGTTGCCATGACATACATTTGAATTCTAGGAAGCAAGGTGCCTTTAGAAAGTCCACACAAATCTGAAATGAATGTCCTTCATGCCTTACAAATAAGCCCTTCTGGTGGCAACCTCAGAAGCCCTTCTAGGGACAGGGCACGTGACAGGCAGCAAGCCCGAAAGAAGACCAGACAGGTTCTTGTACACCCTTTCCATCAGCCAGTGCCTGACACAAATGTCACTTAGTTGGCTCCCAGAATCATGACACTGATACTTGTGAGGGAGACTCGTGGGTGCAGGAGATGGGCAGGGGCAGGAAGCATATGACAAATAGATCCTTTGTGCTTGGCATAAAGCCACCAAGATACAAAATGCAGTGTAAATGGAAGGACAAGGCTGCCTGTGAAAATCAGCTGATCGCCACAGTAGGAGCATGTGGACAGGCACCAAGAGACCCCTACAGCCCCATGCCCAGCCAGTGCCAGCCTGCAGGCTCGTAGAGACATAACCCTTTAAATTAGCATGTTTGTCCTCACAGAGCCGGCCACAGCAGACAGGCTAGCCTTTATAACCCCACTCCAACAGACAGCTGTCTGTACAGCTATGAGAAGGGAGCTGTCTTACTGATACATTGCATCTGTAGGATTCACTGGCTATCTGAATATAAGGTGAAACAGAAGTCGGACAGGCAAGCAATCAGTAGGCCATTATATTAGTCACCTTAAATGTGTCCTGAGGGTTTTCCCATCCTACTACTATTCATATAGAAGAATAATTATATATACATATATATATATATTTAAAATATAGAATGTATTGAGCTTTGTGTGGGGGGTGTTATCATATAAGCTAGCAAATTTAATTATTTAATTCTGTTAATCTTTTAAAATTATTTAATTTTATTTTTCACTTATTCACTTTACATTCCACTTGCTGCCCCCTCCCAGTCACCCCCTCTCACAATCCTACCCCAGTCCCTCCCCTCCTCCTCTGAGCTGGTGAGGGTTCCCCTGAATATCCTCCCACTCTGGCACCTCGAGTCTCTTCCAAGCAGGACGCTTCCTCTCTGACTGAGCCCAGCTAGAAGAACATATCCCACAGACAGGCATCAGCTTTTGGGATAGCCCCTGCTCCAGTTGTTCAGGGCTCACATGAAGACCGAGCTGCACATCTGCTACATATATACAGGGAGGCCTAGCTTCAGCCTGTGTATGTTCTTTGGTTGGTAGTTCAGACTCTGAGAGCCTGACTCTGTTGGTCTTCTGTTTTTAAGATAGGATCTTGCCTTTAACCCAGGTTTCCAACTTGCTATGTAATTAAAGCTGGTCCTCAGCTCTTGGTCTTTATATCTACTTCCAAAGTACTGGTATGTGTCACTCACTACACCCATGCCCAGCTTGCTCACCTGGGGATCTCTCTCTCTCTCCCTCTCTGTTTCTCTCTGTCTCTCTCTGGTATGTGTGTATGTGTGTGTGTGTGTGTGTGTGTGTGTGTGTGTGTGTGTGTGTGCATGCAAACTCATCAAAGAGAGGAAAGAGACTTAAGGTTGACCCCCGAGGAGGCCAGTTTCAGGCATACAATGCAGCATTGTTAATTGTGCTTAATTGAAGGCTGACTTTGGACTCTCAGAACTTCTGTATCCTGCATAGCCAATGCTTTGTCCCCTCTGACCATCACCTTCCCACACCCCCCGCAGTCCCTCAAACCCACCATCCTACTCTCTGTCCTGTCCTCTAACTGTTTGAGATTCCTCCTGTAAGTGAGTCCATGCTGGGCTTCTCCTTATGGATCCGTCTTGTGTCAGTCAGCCTAATGCCCTCCAGATTTGGGGGGAAAGGATGGTTTCTTCAATAAATAGTGCTGAAAAACTTGGGTATCCTTATGCAAAAATTAATTAATTAATTAATTAAAAGAACTTCCACACCATATATAAAAGTCTGTTCAAAATGGGTTAAAGACTCTTTTCCTGAGGGTTATTAGTTCAGTATATTCCAAGTGTGCGCGTCAAAATTGAGTGATCAAGACAAAAGCCAGTCTTATAAAAAAAATCATAGCCTTGTTCAATAATTGGATCCAATTACTACTAATCTTCATTAGTGAAAGCATGTGGTGTTTAACTAGGTTATTTGTGCAGCAGTTCTGAACAGTCCTGCGAGGAGCTGGCCTTTTTTATACTTGGTCTTCAAGTAAGTGACCTTGAGTGGACAGGAAGACGTTCCCAGGAAACTATGTTTGTATGTTCCACTGCCTGGTGCCTGGGGCCTGCACCGCTGTCCTTAATATTGGCTTGCTGGGAGGTGAAATGCTGTCTGGTTGAATGGAGAACCTCAACTTGATAGAGCGGGTAAAGTGGGTGGTTATTTCCAGGAGTGAAAAGCAAGACAGAATAAAACAAAGCATAAACAAACAAACAAACAAACAGAAAACAACAAAATAACCAGAGCTTTCTAGAAGAATGATTTCCTTTCAGTCCTAGAAAGAAGGAACAAACAAGAGAACAATTTTGTGTCTATATAGCGAAGGCAGCTGATTGTTCCCTCCATAGATTGACATATTGTCTGAGCAGCAAAAGTATTAAGCCTGGGGGAGATGCTTCCTAACGGGAAGATGAACCAAGCATTCAAAAGTCAAATAGAAATACAGTCTTAAGAGTTAGAGAAGTGACTCTGCCTCTGACGAGTTTGCCATTCCATTCACATAAGCAGGAGGACCTCTGTTCAGCCCTCAGCACCTGCCTAAAAAGTGAGGCACGAAGGTACCTGCTTGTAATCCCAGGACTGAGGAGGACACAAAGGTACAGAACTAGGGTGGTCCTCCCACCCTATCCAGTGACTGCATGTCATTTCCGACTTCTTCATGACAGTCTTTCATGAATGATACCCATAACCCATTGCATAGTTCCTGTTTGCTTGTCAGGCTAACCCCCTTCTGATCAATTGCTCCCTTTTAGAAACTATTTCAGAGGCAGCTTCACTAGAACCAGGGGTATGGCTCATTGGTTAAAGTCATCTGCCACCAAGCTTGATGACCTAAATTCAATCCCAGAAACCCACATGGTAGAAGGAGAGAGCCTAGTTTGGCAAGTTGCACTCTGACCTTCATACATGTGCCACAACCTGGATGCAACACCACACACACACACTCACATATACACACATACACACAACCTTAAGACATGTTTCTTAGGGCCTTGCTCTAGAGTACTAGCCACTTGTGTACCTAGACTGTACAGAGTTGTTTACTCATGACATCTTTCTTTCAAGCTTAAACAATTGTAGAAAATAACCATGAAAAGCTATCGTTGAGCCTGGAAGGCTGACTCATTAAATGAAAAAAGTTAAAAACTAGTGCTCATATTAACCAATTATTCTCCATCCAGTAGCCACTGGTCCATTCAAGAAAGAAGGCTGATAAAATAAACTAGGATTTTTTTAGTGAATAAAAAATACTTCAGAGGGCCAGTTAGCAAAGGGCTCACCATGTAAACTCAAAGGCATGCGTTCCATGGCATATCAAACCCATATCAAACCCATATCAAAAAGCCAGGCATGGTGACAAGCACTTGTAACCTCAGAGCTGAAGAGACGGAGAATCCCTGTGGCTCACTAACAACCCAGCCTGGTCTAGTTGGTGATTTCCACTCCAGTGAGAAACCTTACCTTAAAGCAAACAGATAACAATGAGAAACTTCTGAGGAGCAAAGCTGGAGATCCAGGATTGACTTCTGGCCTCTTCATGCACACCGGGATACACATGCATACCCCAACACATGTACATACTCAAATGTACATGTGTACACAAAACCAGACAAATAAAGAGTACCTTTTCCTAAACTTAATCTGTAGAAGAATGGGCAGAGGAGAACTTGATTTGAACACTCCCCTGAAATTCCTGGATGACTAGAACAATATCTCATTGATATACACACCTCTGCCTTTTCCTAACAAGCATCTAGCACATGGCTTAACCCGTGAGACATGCCTGGCTTCTCAGGTGTCTTCCAGGCAGAAATAGTTTTAACAAAATCCTTAGGAACTTTGTGAGAGGCAGCGCTATTGTCAGCAAAAGGTGGTGAACAAGAACTCATGCGGCAAGACATGAGACTGTAGTTTAAACACAAGATGGCAGCTCTGTGGCAAGAAAGTCATCTGTAGTGAGTCTTAGTTGCTGATGTGGCTCTGGTTACAGAATCAGTGTCAGATGCTGGCAGCACATTAGCAGATAGGGAGGCCTGGGAAGCCAGTCCTCTGTCAGGGAAATATGTTTTCTGTATAGTCTCAGCTATTGAAGCTGTCCATCACAGCGTCACCCCCCTTCACACCCCGCTCCTCCTCTGACGCCACTGCTTAACAAGAGACACCTGTTGTGGCACTGGCTACCCTGACTAGAGGCTCAAAAGCAGACTCGAGAGTGTACCATGCCAGACCTCTCTGTAACTGATGACAGACTGTCAAGCTAAGCCAGTTTGACAGATCGTCAAACTCCTTTTAGAACAATGTTAAGCTTTTTATCAGGATTTTCTTTCTGGTGGGGGAGTGACTTTATTTCATGGTGAGTCTGTATTTAAACAGACTCATACATACTGAATCTGTCTACCTCCATCTTTGGGAAAATGAACATTTGTGTGAAAACTAAACCCAGGAGTTTCCCTGGCCTCCTTTTAGAGAACTGGAGTGGAAGGAATAATTCTTTTAGAATACAGCAGAAGCCTCTAGAGGATGGACGGACTTCTGTCTGTCCCTTGATCTTACACGGGTTATCTTCTCTGACACGGGTATTGATCAGTAAGTGCTTCCCCTGTTTGGAATCAAGACACTAGACTTTGTGAGTTAGGACTTACGTGGTAACTAGGAGGCCATCTGCTCTCTCGACACTGTTAGCACAGCCACAGCACAAATGTCTACTAGAGTCTTGACAGGCAAGTGGTCCTTGGAGGCTTTCTCGGGTCTGAAAATTTGTTAAAAGTGATGTTATTTCTTTGGATATATTATTTCAGCCTTAAAATGAAGAGAACTTTTAGGCTGGGGAGATGGCTTGGTGGCTAAAGTGCTTATGCACAAGTGTGAGGACCAGAGTTCAAATCCCCAAAGCCCACATAAAAGTGTGGCAGGTACGGCAGTCTACATGCAAGCCTGGTACTGCAGGAGATTTAGTTCTGTGTCAAGGGAATAACATGGGGAGTGAGTGATTGAAGAAGATACACCCAACATCCCTCTCTATCCTCCCACACATACATACTTACACACACTCACACACACACAAGCACACACACAAACACTCTTACCACACACACCACTACAAAAAGAAGTCAAAGTAGCAATTTTGTGTCATGTGTATTTTACTACATTTTTTTAAAAAATGCTTGCATGAATAAAAGGGGTTAGATTGTAGAAACAGAAAAGAATTTCCAATTTTTATGAATATTCTACCTGACAGATGCTGCAGGAGTTGACACAGAGATTAAATCTATTTCTGAGATGTTTATCTACCCTTGCATGGCGGGGTGTAGAAGGAGCAGGGGAAGATCGTATGGGATCTAATAATATTCGGGGGAAAAATTTAGTTCCCTCCAACTTCATTTCCTTGTTTTCCACAAGACTGTGTGTTTCTCTGTCGTGGTGCACAGAACAAGGTCTGATGCGTCCTTCACAAAGAACCATTGATGGTGTGTCTGTGTGAATTGCCCTGGCTTTGGTCACAGCCAAGTTCTGCGGGACCCACTGCCCCTCGTTCGACAATACACTCCACTGTGTGTAGCCATTTATGAAAGGTCAGAAATGAACTGAGAAATGGCTGGAGTCAAAAACATGTGGCCCTATAAATATCAGAGTCAGACGGCTTCAGGCATTTCCCCAGTCTCATTTCTGCTCCATTCAGCTGTCTCTGCAAGCCTCTGCTGAGGTGCCTGGCATTTTGTGGGCACCTTACTTTGTACAGTTCTGCAGAGGAAGCTAGCTTCTTCACTCGCTGACCTTCTTGCCCAACGCAGTAGCATAGAACCATTAACAGAGTTGTTTTGTTTTGTTTTTTTTAAAAGTTAGAATTTCTTCTCGGGAGCCCTGGCAGCCCGTTCTGCAATGCTCTGTCTTATTTTAAGAGTTTCCACTTTGCATTAGTAGCAACTTTTCCTAGTTACCGACCTGACATCAAAGGTCTTCTGTGAGCTGAAGGGTTTGCAGATTTGGGCTCCGTGAGTCCTATTGGGACATTGACCATGACATTAGCTGCCAGACTGGATGACTTCGAGATGACACTGGAGCACCTGTTCATGGATGTGTTTGTAAGTAAAAGCTTTCCATTCCCACAGGCAATGATTGTCCCTGCCATCCCAAATAGGGATTGTGTCCCCATATGAACAGATGCTTCTAGCTTGCAATTGTGCTGTTTCTACACCAATATACAGGAGGGGAAGTTGGAGTGGGGTGGGGTGGGGTGGGGTGGGTATTGTTCCTAAATGTCCAGTGACACAGAACTGCCCACATGGATTAACGCCACACCACTGGCAGAGGTGTGGTGTTTTGAATGAAGTCAGCTCTAGAGGTCTAAATGAATGGGCGGAACAAAGAGAAAACACTCCCCACTACCCCACAGAGTTCAAACCACTTCCACTACGG
Source organism: Mus caroli (assembly GCF_978045245.1). Taxonomy (NCBI): domain Eukaryota; kingdom Metazoa; phylum Chordata; class Mammalia; order Rodentia; family Muridae; genus Mus; species Mus caroli. Next base: position 177,852,940 of record NW_028227257.1, on the reverse strand, counting down.
TTTGCGTTCCCTGGAGGAATCAGTTTTGTTTGTGAAGCAATCATTCCTGAGGGCTGGGGGTATGGGGTGGGCAGTGAGGAATTCACAGTGCTCAAAACACTGGTGATTCCGTGTAGAGAAATGCAGACTACTAGGTAGTACCACAAATCACACTGTCCACAGAAACTGGTTTCATATGGGTTCTCTGGGAATTGGTTTGATAAGATGAAGCTGTTTGGTTTGATTTATTTTCCTTTAAAGAAAAGGGCAACTGACAGGGAACACACACACACACACACACACACACACACACCCCTCTTCCCACAATGATTTTCTGAATTTTAGCAAAAGCCATGTCAACAAAGTCACCCCCCAGCCCAGCCACCAGGGCTCCTTACACTTTGGGCTCTCACTATGGGGCACAGGTCTGCTCTCTGTGGGTCACTGTTGGTGAACAGGGACTGCAGAAGCAGAGGTTTGCAGGTGGCAATGCAGCTGGAAGGTGTTGGCCTGTGCTCTTTCCAAGAACAACAGTTGTTCTGCCAGGGGAGGCGGCCACAGGGCTTGCTGTGAGGGCACACCGTCTGTGTTTAAAATGAGGAAAGGCCCCAGAGGGCTGGTCTTTCTTGGCTATACATCACTGGGGCCCTTTCAGGGACTTCACAATGAATGGTGTATTTTGGCAGACAGGAGAGTCTGGAGCATTTCTTATTATTAATTTATAATTTGTCTTCAAATGGATACCATTCCATGCTGGCGGGATTCCCAGAGGGCCGGTCTCTTGTAGGAGGGTGTGGGGAGCTGAGTCACTTGCGTCCATTCTGATCATAGTCATGGCACTGAGAAGTAAGCTTGAAGCTAGAGTATGTGGTGGACCGTGGAGAGGGTCCTCCTGCATGTCTAGTCCTGGGTTGTCAGGTCACGGAATGTATAGTATGAAACTAGCATTGATGGACAATCCTCTCTGACTCACCACCATGGCCTGAAGTCTGGCAGCAGTGCGGCAGGGCTGAGACAGGGGGTGGACTCTGGCATAACAAAGGATCAGTGGGAGTTTGATTGTCTCAGAGGGGAAAAATAGAATCAGGAAAAAAAATGTCTTAAAATACTCCAAGGTCATTAATTTGTTGCTTTGACCTCTCTAATTTCCCTTCTACTCCCTCTAAACTCCCATGGTCTTGTTTCCATGTCGGGCAATGCTCTCCCTCTTCAAGGGGATGCTCTCAAATGCCCCATCCTTTTAAATAAATATCTCTCACTTGATTATTCTAACCATTTTTCCCATCCCAATTGGACAGTTTGTTCGCCCATGCTCTTGAGAAGGAGAACGTTGACTGCCCTGCTCTGTCTCTTTCCCCTGGCACAGTGTCTCTCTGAACCTGAAAATAGGCTGCCAGTCAGCACACACCAAGGCTTCTGTAAGACTAGATGAGAGAGTCGGTCACATCGCTTGTTTCATAATCCCTTGTTACCATGTGGGGCTTCTCTAGCTGCAGCTGTGCAGCTGCCTTCAGTTCCCAGCAACCACATCACACCACCTTTACCTCCAGCTCCATGGGACCTGATGTCCTCTTCTGGCCTCCAAGGGTAACTGAACTCATATACACCCCCTGCCAAACAAATGAATACATCTAAAATTTTTATTAATAATAAATATTTTAAAAGAATAGCGAGTATAGAATTCCTTGTTATATGTGAGCTGCTTCTGATTGTCAGTCCATCTTCCTCTTGTTTCAGAAGATGAGAAGATTTGTTGCGTATCTCTCATCTCCAGTAGGCATAGCTCAGTGGCTCTGCCTTCCACGGACATTCCAAGACCTCTCCATAGACCAACTGAAGAAAAAGGACAACAGGAAACCAAGCAGATGTCTTGAAACATTCTTTGTTGCATTAAGTAGCTTGATTATCTACACTTGAATCTACCCTTTCAAAAGGAGGCAGATGCCTCCAGCTCTTGACTCTTCGGTCTAGCTTCTGTTGCCTGCATTCCATATGCACATTCTTATGACCATCCAGGACCTTCTCATTATTAACCTGTTATGCTGAGTTCTTTTTTAAATATTATTTATTTATTTTTATATAAGTACTCTGTAGCTCCCATCAGACACACCAGAAGAGGGCATCAGATCACATTACAGATGGTTGTGGGCCACCACGTAGTTGCTGAGAATTGAACTCAGGACCACTGGCAGAGCAGTCAGTGCTCTTAACCGCTGAGCCATCTCTCCAACCCCCTTATGCTGAGTTCTTATCTGGCTCAAGCTTCCTCTAGCATTGCTCCTTCTGTTTGCAACTTTATTTTGATTCTTATCAACATTTGTGCATGGCAATTTCATGAACATAAAAGTTGAATACTAGAAGGCTTATGAAGAAATCTTCCAGGTTCCAATACCTTCCTTCCAACCTCTGAGTCCCTTTGAAATCATGTTCTTCCAAATGTTATATCTGGTGGTTTTCTTAATAATATGTTATCTTAGACCCTTTTATATTGCTGTGAAGAGACACAATGGACAAACATTTAGCTACGGTTTTTGCCCATAGTTACAGAGGTTGGTCCATTGTCACTGTGACTGAGAGCATAGCACTCATGGTGCTGGAGACGTGCTTACATCCCAATCTGCAGGCAGACAAAGAGAGCGAGAGCTTGGACCTGACATGGGCTTTTGAAACTTCAGATCCCATCCCCAGTGAAACACTTCTTCCTTCATTAAGGTTATACCTACTCCAGCAAGGCCACACCCCTAATCCTTCTAATCCTTTTAAACAGTCCCACTTCTTGGTAACTAAGCATTCAAATATATGAGCCTTTTGGGGGACAGGAATTACTACTCAAACCACCACATGTATTTACATAGTAATTTCTTAAATACCTAATTTTGAAATTTTATGCTGCCACCCTGACAGAAAAGGATTTAACTTTTGGTGTATGTGTATGTTCATGTGTATGGAGGTACACACATATGTGTGAATGCGCATCCATATGTGAGCACACACATTTGGAAGCTAGCAGACAGGTGTTAGTCTCTCACTGGTCTAAAGCTCATGAAGGTCAGGGTTTAGTCTTTTAGTCAGGGTTTCTATTCCTGAACAAACATCATGACCTAGAAGCAAGTTGGGAAGGAAAGGGTTTATTCAGCTTACACTTCCACAATGCTGTTCATCACCAAAGGAAGTCAGGACTGGAACTCAAGCAGGTCAGGAAGCAGGAGCTGACACAGAGGCCATGGAGGGATGTTACTTAATGGCTTGCTTCCCTGGCCTGCTTACTTGCTTTCTTATAGAACCCAGGACTACCAGCCCAAGGATGGCACCACCCACAATGGGCTCTCCCACCCTTGATCACTAATTGAGAAAATGCCTTACAGCTGGATCTCATGGAGGCATTTCCTCAAGGGAGGCTCCTTTCTCTATGATAACTCCAGCTTGTGTCAAGTTGACACACAAAACCAGTGAATACAACCACTGAATTTCAAGGATGAACCTGTATACACCTCTCCAGTTCTTTTGAAAACAAAATGTAAGTTGGGTTGGTTCCTGGGATCGAACTCAGGTCTTCAACCTATCAGGATAAATATTTTACTTGCTGGGCCATCTTCTCAGTCTGCAGGTCTCAGCTCTTCTTATACCCCCACCCCCAACTCACACACACACACATTGCTCCTTTCCCCACTTGTATTCTTGATGGACTGATGTTGCAGTTTAATGTAACACCTAGTTTTATTGTGCTAACAAAATATTGTTTATATCCGAGAGATAGAATAAATTATAACTATATATCCTGATGGGCTTTACAACTTTATGTTTTCCCTGGAATTAACAATTGTCTCTGTCTAATATTTGCTTAATATCCCATATTCTCATCAGCCATTTAAGAACTTCAATAGAGTTATATGACTTATGTCAATTTGGAAGCTTTACTAGGCTCAGTTCACTTCCATTTTGTGGTGGGGTGTATCTTTTCTAGAGCTTTCCATCCTTCATCAGTTAGAGGAGTTCCCTTCTTGGTCTCCTGAACAGCTGTCTTCTTGATACTTCTCTTGCTCATCATCCTTTTGGGCCCCCTTTATATCTCTCCTGCATCCAGTCTTCCTTTGCTTGGAATTCTTATTGGCCCCTCTCTCCAGGCTCAGTGTTCAATCAAAGTGCTGAAGAACTTCATCTCCAGTGTTCACAAGAAGTAAGTCTGCCCATTGTTGAATGGCTATCCTATGCTTTTAATTAAAAGACCATGTCTAGTGCTTGCTTGAGTGATGTTGAAAATCAGAGCTACATTTTCCGGTTTGACTCCTCTCTTAAATCTCATCTCAAAACATCCAAGCACCAGAAACTCAGCATATCCAGAAGCCACTGAGCATCTTGTCAGAATCCCCTCCTCCTGTGCATCTGTCATAACAGACAACATTCTTTCTCTAGTCTCCCAGATAGAATTTATAGAAGAGTAATATCCAGGTTCTAGACTTTACCTTTCCACATTTGGACTACTGCAATAGCCTGTGACTACCCAGTTGACCTTCATCCCTCCATTCACTCTTTGTCAATCAGCTCCTCAGAATGAGTGTTGCTTCCTTGCTAAAAGTATAAATTGTAATGGCTTCCCTTTTCTCATAGAATGAGGCTGCCCTCCTTATAGTCTCTATTGCTCTGATGAAACACCATGACCAAAAGCGACTTGGGGACAGAAGGGTTAGTTCCCCTAACAGCTTGTAAGCCCATCACTGAGAGAAGCCAAGGCAAGAACTCAGGGCAGGAACTGAAGCAGGAGGCGCACAGGAATACTGCTTAGTAGCTTTCTTCTTGAGGCTTGCTCAACATGATTTCTTACACAGTTCAGGACCACCTGCCCAGAAGTGGCTCCACCCACTGTGAGCTGGGCCTTTTCACATCATTCATCAATCAAGAAAATACCCCCACAGGGTCGCTCACAAGCTAGTCTGGTGGAGGCAACGTCTCACTTGAGGTTTCCCCTTTCCAAAATGACTCTAGCTTGTGTCAAGGTGCCATAAAACTACCCAGCACAGAAATTCCAAATATACTCTTCTATAGTATGCAGGTGATAATGGGTGTGCACAGAAGTTCCAAATATACTGTTCTATAGTATGCAGGTGATAATGTGTGTGTGTGTGTGTGTGTGTGTGTGTGTGTGTATGTGTATACAGGCTCACACATGCCACAGCAAATACGTAGAAGTCAGAGGCCAATCTTGAGTATTGGTGCTCATCTTCCATAATTTTTAATTCTCTTTGTTGATTTCTTTTACTCTGTGGGTGAGGCTAGCTATTCAGAAAACATGGGAGGATTCTCCTGTCTCCACTGCTCATGCTTGCATAACAAGTGTTCCTCCCTCCCCCAAGCCATCTGTCCAGCCCCCTGGTGTCATGTCTTACCACCCTTGTTCTCACCATGTGACTCAGTATCTCAAGCAATTTTCACAACTTTTCTTTCTGTCATAGAGGCTTAGAATGCAAACAGAGTGGGGTAGGCCAAGAAAACAGTAACAGAATCCTCTATTCATCATCATTTGCCTCTAAGAATTGCTCCATTGAAGGTATTTTACCCGTTTTGGCCATGAACTTGTACTGGGAAGCCCTTTGACATTTTGATGTACGGGTTAGTGGGTGCGCACTCAAGATAAACCATATTCCCACGGCATGAGGTTAGGAGATGCCAGTCATTCTGACAAATTCAAGTTGCTTTGACCCATCTCATTGGGAAAACATGAGACTCATGGTGAAGGGTAACAGTTGCCTTTGGTAGTAATGCCCATGTTCCCTGAGTATTGGAGAGGGAAGAATCAGACAGCATCCAGGAAAGGAAGGCCCCACTCTCCTTTGCAGTGCTGGAAGGGTTCCTTCAACTATAGGGATCCATTTTATAGAGGAAAATTGTATGTTCAAGTTCTCTGTCTGGAAAAAAACAAGAAAGGAAGTATACAAATGAGAAACAGGTTTAAGAGTTGGTCATTTGCCACCCAGCACTTAGCTAAGTATCTCAGATGCCTGACGGGAGAGAGCCAAGCCTATTGAAAATCAAAAGTCAACATGTACCGGCTCTGCTTAGAAGTGCACCATACATATCCAGCTAATTCTGGGAAGTCAATACCACAGATAAGGGCATTATTTATTTTGCCATTCCAGATGTAATTACACAGTTTACCCTGTGCAAAGTGCACTTCATAAACATGGCGGATCGATGCTAGTTATCAAAATCTATCTACAGCTGACAGAACATGAAAAAGGGCTTTGCAAAATGATCTTGAAGCCCATCCACAGAGCCAGCCCCACAGGTCAACTTATTACCTGCTTAATCACACAGGCATCCTGGCAATAGTATTGATTCCCTGGGACCAAGACATGACATCACTCTTCACAGCATATGCAATAAGCTCAATGCTGCAGCCTCTAAGTGTCTGGAGTGGCCTCAAGCAGTCAAGGGCAAGTCAGGTGCTGATGGGAACCAAGCATATTAAGGCAAGGAGTGAAGAGCTTTCATACAAAAGAGTGAAATAAATTCTCCTGCTGGACTAGAGAAACAGCTCAGTCAATGAAAATGTTTGCTTTGCATGCATGAATGGAGACTTGAGTTCCATCCCAAGAACCCACATGAACCAAAGTCAAGCCTGGCAATATGCTCTTGTAATCCATGCACTGGGAGATGGAAACAGACAGTGGCCTGGAGCTCTCTGGCCAGCCAGCCTAACCTATTTGCAATTTTCAGGCCAATGGAAGACTATCAAAAATAAAAGATATATGACAGCTGAGAAATGACAGATGAGCTTGTCCTCTGGCTTCCATATGCATGCACATACATGCACTGATATACACACATGTACACTTTCACATAACACACACATTCATACACCTTCACATAAGCAAGGGCATACACACATACTGCTGCTGCTGCTGCTTGTGGACAAGACCTCATGAGTGAAAACTTAAGCCATGCTACCAGCAGGTCAACAGTCATTTGTTTGGTGATCCAGGCATGCTCAGAGAGAATACCGGTGTCTCCACCACAACAGGCATTAATATTTTCTACAATCTCTACAGTGTGATCATTGCATTAAAGATCTCAGGAAGTTCCATGACACCTGATTATCTCAAGGTTTCCCTGTGGCACATACTGCATCTTCCCCTATGGCCTGAAGGAAGGTGAGGTCTTTGAGTTGATTGAATCAGGAGCCTTATGGGTGAATTAATTTGCCTACCAAACCTACCAAACACTGAGTGTTCAAAAGGCTAAGAAGACACTTCATACTACTTGGATAGGTGTCCCAATGGGGCAGCCTTTAATGAACCCCATGGAATGAAGCATGAGGGAGGTGGGAAGATGGACAGTGAGGTCCAGAAAGGCTATTGTGGTACCTGGGCCCACAGGAAAATGTAACCAGTGTGTGAGACAGTGAGCAGTGACATAGTGGTTAGGGAGCCCCTTACAGTGTGACTGTGGGCAACTGATGCCTCTTTTCTGTGCCCCCACTGCTTCATCTTTATCCAGGGAAACACGAGTTCCCATTTGATAAGACATTTCGAGAACTAGGTGTATCAACATCTAGAATGGTCCCTGCAGTAGGATGTGCTACTGAAAGGGGCTGTGCTGCTTCATCAGTCAGTGAGGTAATGGAGGAAACATAAACAATGGGAAGAGATATTAAGAGAGGTGTGGGCAGGGCCAAGGTCCATTATCATAATATAAACAATGAAAAGAACCAGGCGTGGTGGCGCACGCCTTTAATCCCAGCACTTGGGAGGCAGAGGCAGGCGGATTTCTGAGTTTGAGGCCAGCCTGGTCTACAAAGTAAGTTCCAGGACAGCCAGGGCTATACAGAGAAACCCTGTCTCAGAAAAACAAAAACAAACAAACACACAAAAAACAATGAGAAGAGATCTTAAGTGAGGTTTGGGCAGGGCCAAGGTCCATTATCATAGACATGGGTATAGTTTACAAGACAATGTCATCTCAGAAGCAAGCTGACTCAGCCTTGAGCACTACACTGCTTCAGCCGGGGCAATCAGAGTCAAGCTGGGCAGATCCACCCCAGCCAACCAGTAAAGGAAGAGACAGAAAGGTGAACAGGGAAGAGAGACAATGGGGGGGGGGGGGAGAAAGAGAAGGTAAAGGGGGATGGGACCAAGGAAGAAAGTTTTATCTCTTCTTTCCTTGTTCCCAAACCAACTGCAATTCTTCCTAGGGCATCTTCCACATGACACAGGGGATAAGCTCGGTCAAAGACAGACACTTTGAATTGTGTGATATGTAAGAATAAGCCTCAATTAAAACCAAAAGAAACTCAGTGCCCCACACTGACCTGGGGAACTTCCCACAGTTCCAGGCAGGTGAGGTCTGGTGACAGAAGTGTTGCTTGTTGTCTTGGTCCTGTTTGGGGGATACTTTAACCTCTGACCTCACTTATGGAATCCTTCTTAATAGTCTATGTCCACTAGGCAGTGTGTACTGATAAGACAAGGCAGGGGCCATCTGAGCGGGCTAAGTTTGGAAGGAACAAGAATGAGGCTGGGGTGCTGAAGGAACACGGGACTTCTCTCCCAGAACTCCCCTTCAGATTCTAGGGACTTCCTAGACATGTTAAAAATTTGTTTCTCCCATGTCACTCTGTCCTTTGATCGCTTTCTCGTTCCACATGGCAACAACTAAAGCCCAAGCTTCTCCCTCAGCTACAGCTTCTCCACTCCAGCTCAGATAATGGTGGGTAGAAATTGGACATGTTTGTGCCCCTTCCCTCTCACCCCACACTGGCACATCTCCCTTAGCCCTCCAAACCAGCCAGGAATGAGGCAGCTACAAGGAAAACCAGTGCAAGTCGCATTGCCTGCTTAGTGAGGTTCTGGCTGCCACTAGTTCTCTGGAACTGTCCAGTGTTTAATCCCAACTTGGTCATCGCAGATCCCCTGAGGTCTGTTTAAAGACCCTGCCTTCCCCCCCCCCCACTCCTGTAGCTGAGAATGCTTCCCTTGGCTGCCAATACCACCAATGTCTTTCTTTCAGTTGGTCACCAGTGGTGCCATGCTCCTGCCTTTTTCACCTGGTTTGTTTGTTTGTTTGTTTGTTTGTTTGTTTGTTTGTTTGTTTTAACCCTCCCTCCATTCCATACCAGAGCACCTAGGATACCCCGAGACTCAGCCTCAGGCAGATCACAGCAAACCTAAAACCTCACTCAGGACCTCCTGTGTTCTCTTCCTTCTGTTCATTGATTGGCTGCTGCCGCATGAGTCAGCTCCCTGGGTCAACCCTAGTGCACTTCACTACATACCTCAGGCTGGTCTAGAACTCACGATCCTTTTGCCTTCGTCTTCTCTACTATGATTACATGCATGTGTTACCATGCAGGGCTCTCTCCTGCACTTTCTCTTTCCTCCGCCTTGAATAGCCTGGAAGATGAGGTCAACTTACAGTTTCAAACCTGGTTCTGGGATGCTTCCTTTCCAACCATGCCTGTCCCTCCAGGACAATAAACAAGCCTGAAGTAACAGTGGCTAAACTAGCTGTTGTCCCAAGATCTCAAAACACTGAGAAAAATTCTCTTTTAACATTGTGTACAGTGTTCCGAGAGCTCACCACAGCTGAGGGTGCCATGTCTATTCTGAGCTTTGTCTACTATCAACTTTGTCATGACCTTCATCCCTCATAATTAGGGTGTTTCACTTTGGTGAACAGCAATGAAATTGTTAGGGCTTGGGTGAGAAAAGGCCGTCACAGGCTCTTGACTTAGCACATTTGCTCCTCTGCTAGGGGGTGCTGTCTTGGGAGGCAATTGAACCTTTAAGATGTGATGCCTAGCTGGAGAAAGTGCCCTTAAGGGTTATAACCAGGCCTCACTTCCTGTCTAGTCTCTACTTCCTAATTTCTGATCTTCTGGGGAGCCGCCAGCATCATGCCTTTCCACTGTGATGGGCTGGATTCCCTTCATGAGCCAAAGTAAAAATTTCCCCCTTAACTTGACTCTTGTAGTATAGTAAGAAACACAAACACACGAGGGATCCTATATTCTACCTGACGGTGAAATTCTCACCCAAAAGGACCTCTAGCTCACCTCTGCAGCACCTTTGTCAGCTCAAGGTTCTTTGGTTTTCTTCTCAGGGTGCCCTCAACCTCTAAAACTTCCACTTGACACCCCTCCTGCAGTGTGCACTCCAGCCCCTTCCTCCCACAGGAAACCACCCGGCCTGATGACCTGCCCTCCCAGAGTTCTGTCAGATGAACAGAGTAGAAGGGATGAGTTCACGGTGAGCCACTTACAGTTCTGAGTAAGAGTGTACCTGTGTGGACTTGCAGGGGGCAGAAGGATTTAGCCTCACCACTGGTCATTCACAAACCTGGCAACAGCTGGATAAGCACCAGGCTCACCTTGGGGATGGGTGGGGATGGGGAGCAGTCTACATTTATGTGGCCAGGCCCAGGGTTCCTTCAGTGTCTCATTTGTCCTGGGTGTAGCTTTTAGCATGTAGCAGTATGCCCATTGCTCTGATTTGCAATGCTCTGTATGCAATTGTGAGTATGTGACTAGCACACACACAAACATACAAATGTGCTTACATACAAACACATGTACTTACTCAAACATATACATACATGCAAACATACATTCATACTTATACATAAACACAAGCACATATGTACTCTGATTATATATATATACACATATATATGTATATTTATATGTATATATTATATACATACACACACGCACATGTACAGAGATATTCATGCATAGGCACATACATACACCAGACAGGCTCTTCCCTTCTCCCTGTCTCTTTCCACCAGCACTGGTGTCATAAACTGCTTTCTGTCCCACAAGCCATCACCCCCATGCCATCTTTCACACCCTACTGTCAGTGACCTATAATACAGCTTAGACTTGATGCGCCTTGCTTTGGCACATTGAAAACATTGATTTTCCTACAATGCAGTTCACTTCACTCCTCAACGGCTTCACCCAAGACTTTCATGGAAATGTTTTTCTCTGGACTGGAAGGAAATGTTCCAAACAAACAAACCCTCCATCCGCATGAGCGCTCTACTCCTTGAGTGTTAAGCTGAGCAGTGTGAGGAGCTGGAGGGCTGAGGATGCCTCCCCAGTACTCCAGCCCCGTGACTCTCACTAACACCTAGCCTGTAGCGTCTTCCCTAGCTGTCCAGGGCCCTCTTGACTGTTCCCTGATGTACATGACCTAGGGTGGCTGTGTCCTACTGAAGACGTAGTCTCTGAGATATATCTGTTCCTGATCCTTCCTCTTCGTCCCATCCTCGCTCAGCCTCCCTCACTTCCCAGTCAACTCTTAGGTACATTGTCGACACTGGTCCTGAACCCACTGCCTCACAGAGCCTTTCCCATTCTGCTCTTGTCCCTGCTGTGTGGCTCTTTATCCTCTCCCTGTCACTTGGCTGGCAGAGAACTGTGTAAAACTGGAGGCTGTCACTCATCTTTGTCCCTCCCCTCGGCTCCATCAGTGCCTTATGTGGAACCTGTCTTGGAATCCACAAGGCCCTGGCCTACCGTAGGTGACCTATCTCTGAGCACTTCTTACTCAACCCCTCTTTGAGACCCTGAAGCAGGGTCTCACTGCCCCATCTCCAGCTCTTTTGGACTGTCTGTGGCCTAGAGTCAAGCCTGGGTGACATGCTAGCTGCAGATCCAGAAACTTTGAAACTGCCCATCTCACCAATCCTGTAGCTTGCAGCTCCTGTAAGGCCATTAAGAGGATCTCCTTTCTAGACTCTGAAACTGCTGAATGCCCTGTGATGGGTGACCATAGAATAGGCCAAGTTGGACCCCGCAGTTACGCAAAGTTACTTTGGTTTACAATTGAGTTCTGACCTGCCCATCTGTATACTCTGTTCACCTGACTCAAACAGTAAGGCTGATTCTTCACCTGTTAAACACAGACAATGGCAGCCATTTGGTTCATTGAGGGTAGCCTTTGGAAACCTCCCAGCCCGTTGTCTGGTAACTAATAAGTAAGCATCCATCCAGTCTCCTTGCCTCAAGTGGTCATATCAGTATGAGCGGCTGTCCCCTCCTGGGAAACATACCTGTGTTCTAATAATGAAAATAAGTAATGGATGATAACGCTGTAGATTCCGTAGGGAACCTGAAATGCAAGGGTCTCAGAATCTAGGGATAGACTATCAGATAGTTCTGGGCAAGCCGACTACTCAGAACCTTGAGGTCACAAGGAAGAGCTGAACATTCTCCAGAGGCTGGGGAGAGCTTCCTTAGTGGGAGGAAACTTTTCTACTTATAGAAAGCACGACCGTGCCCCCGCCACATTGGGGAAGGGGTGGAATGTGCTGGGCCTCAATGTGTGCGGAGTCTGGCTCAGGGTTATTTTGATTTCCATTAGCATTCTCTTCTATACGTATTTAACCATAATTGAACACATGTGCTTCTGTTTTATTTGCACTCAGTTCATCAAAGTGTCCCTTACAGTCTGAACTATACCACCAGAGCCTCTAGTTTTTCAGTGAAACCCCCACTAACGCCCCTGGGAAACAGGAAGTTACATTTACTGAAATATAAATAAATTCAGCTCTCCAGGGCTTTGCCGGGGCTGGGGTCACAGGAGAGGCAGTCATGTACTGTATTCTCTCAGAACACAACCCTGTAACTCTGGACATCTAAGTGTTCTCATCCATCCTTTGTTCAAAGCTGTGACACCTTCCAATGTGATTTTGGAAAAATCAAGACACCCAACAGACTGGGGTGAATGCCTGAGTATCGGTGCAGATGTAGTCTCCGCTCAGGGGACAAATGACATGTAACCTGAAACCTCTCTCCAAAGATATCCAAGGGGCTCCTTCTCTCCCAGCCTCTCCCCTCTCGCTCACCCTCTGCTCGCCCCAACTGCACACATGGAACCAATTATGAACAAAGCCTGATTGTTGTACACTCGGACTTTCCCACGTGGGCCCGCTGCTTTCTTTAACTGCCTCTTAGTGTGTGTGCGTGGGAGGACCCTGCCCACCGTTCCAGCCCTGCACCACAGCTTCCCAGTCCTCCAGGTCTCTCTGCTCTGATTCATTCCTTAACAGCATCAACCTCTCTTCCCTTCCCGCCCACCCCCATTTCCTATTAGGTTTGTCTGAATAAACAGAGCTTTCTTTTCCATCACTCTAAATAAACTGAGCTCAGGGGTTGTGGAGAATAAAGAGAAGCTAGTTCCCAGCATGGGAGCAACATCAGGCTAAGCCCGGGATCCCCTAGAGGAAGTGACCGTCACTTCGTGAAAACCAGGGCAGACGTGTGTGTGTGTGTGTGTGTGTGTGTGTGTGTGTGTGTGTGTATGGTGTATGAGTGTATGAGTATGTATATGTATGAGTGTGTGAGTGTGTGTGTGTAGAACTTTTTTCTCTTCCTCAAGAGAAGCAAACAAAAATTCCATTACTTGTGACTTTTCTCTGCCATGGGAGTGAGCTGATTTGAGGAGGTGAATTGATAGGGATGGGGTGGGGGGTTAACTGGCGATGTAGCCATTACAAATGCCATAGAACGTTAAAACTATAGCCTACCTGAACCACCTGTTGAAATGCCACCTTAATCAGAAAAGAATCAGCAGATGTGGCAGATGTGGATGAAGCTGTGCTTGAGTCTTCTCAAAGCTTTGTGAAACCACACGTGACTTAGTCCTGCTCGCTGGCAGGCATAAAAAGCGAATGTCCTAGAGCAAATGTGGCGTCTCAGCAGGTGAGGGCACTTGCCACCAAACCTGAAGATTTGTGTTTGGTCCCCCAGACTGATGGCTAGAAGGAGAAAACTGATTCCCGAGTGTTGTCCTCTGACCGCACCACTACTGGGGAGTTCCCCAAGCCGACACCCCAATGCACACAGGCACACAACATAAATAAATAATGTAAAAGTTTTAAACAAACAAACAAAAAAACAACATTCTAAGCACATTTGCACGAGGTGGGGCACACATAACAACTTTGGTCTGATTCATCTGAACCATTCATACAAAGGTAGCAAAGACAGTTTTCTTTCTCCCACCACAACCCCCACCTCCCTTCCTGTGGACTGAATTCATATAATTAATTTGATGCATACATTTATTTTCTGTTGGAGGCACTAGTGGGAAAAAACATTCGTGTCTGATGTTCAGTTTCATAGAGGTAATTTATGAATCCGAAGAGACCCTCAATCCTCCTGTGTATTGTTCCTAGTCTTCAAATATGTTTTAATGTTTAGAAGAGAATGAAATCAGAATGCAGGATTTTGAATTAATCTCTGCTGCAGATGTAGGGGAGATTCCACTTCGTCCTTTTAAGGGAAGCACGTGACCTACTGTACAGCCGAGGGGCTTGGGCATCACGTGGTGGGGTGAATAATGCGTCCGATACTCCCTTGATGAGACAACTGACCTGGTTGCCATCCGAAGCCGGGAGAAGCCAAGTTGACATTTCTGGATCATTCTCCTCACAAGCACCACGTACCCACTCCTGGGGCAGCAGGTCACGCTGAGCCAGAGCTGCGGGGACAGCCAGAAGGAAGCTGAAGGCGCCGCTTCACACAGCTGAAGTTGGAGAACTTGGGCTGTTTTCCTTTCTCCCCATCCCCCACCTCCTGACCAACCACATCTTAATTCACTGGGCAGAGAACGCTTTCAGCGTTTCGATATTTGGGAAACCTCTCCAGAAGACCACAGTTTAGCTCTGACAAGGACGCTAGCTCGTCTCTCTTTGCTACTAGCAACACACACACACGCTCACTCCCAGCTCCACACCATGGTAGTTCAGACTGCAGTGACTCCAAACAGACCTCAGAGACTTCTGAAAATACCTTATGGATCTCTGAGAAGGCGCAGCGTGGAGAGGGTAAGCTACGTGGCTGTAGTCGGCTGTTTGTTTTCATTAAGCAGTTGCTACAGACTAGAGATGCTGGTTTCATTGTGCTCGTTAAGACTGCTACTGATGTTGCTACTGATGTTTTTCCTGGGCAATAGAGGAGTTTCCTGCGGCTGCAGATACGATTCTATCTTCTATATGGTGATCTCTCTCTCTCTCTCTCTCTCTCTCTCTCTCTCTGAACAAATAAGGCTGAGAATTCTGAAATGGAAATGTCTGTCAGTTGCAGATGCCAGAGGAAAGATGAAATGGGAAGGTAGAGCCGTCTGTCCCGGTGGAGCTTGTTAAGAAGTGTGTCAGGGCTTGGAGCCGACTGTGCCTGTGCTCACTGAAACAGCACCCAGTTTCCTTTGCTGGGTGAAAAAGAAGGCAAAGGTGATATGAAGGGGCTCAGCCAAGCTGGTGTCAGTTACCAAGCCGGTTTAAAGGACCCTGCTCATCCTTACTCGTTTTTGTTGTTCTTTCAAAGATAGTGCTCTGCTTTGGGCTCTGTTCTTTCATAATCCTACCGATTTCGGCAGAAGTGACTGCTAATTTCCTGAAAGCATATGCCCTGCGTGGTGGCCTCTGGCAGAGAAGAACCTATAAAGAAGGAATGATTTATTTCATCTGTAGAAAGGAATAGCCTTTTGAGAGTGGCTGTCGTTTATGCAAAGTGGGAGAGATGTCCCGAGGAGGTCGGCTCAACATGTGGGGATGCTGCTAACACCTCCATGGTTTCTTCTGTGTGGCTTAGGAGCCCCTAGATTCCCTGTTGGAATCACCACAAGCCCTTCCATGAGCGGATGTCCACATCTACGTGTTAGGATCAAGCACAGGCCAAACCCAGCCCAAGAGTAAGACCAATGAATAACATGACCCAGCTCTGGGACAGGAACAAACCTTAATTCAAATGGCTTGTTCTGGCTGGTCTACTTACTAGTTAAGGGCCTTTTAATTTAAAGAAAACCTAATTAAAGGTTTCGACATATGGGGACCATCTAGAATATACAGGCAGAATTGAGTTGCTGGCTCTAGTAGTTATAATTTTTTTCTATTTGAACTTTTTTTTTCAAAGGACATTGCCTATTCTGGTTGTACATAGGTAGGTCTTCAGTTCAGTTTGAGACATGTTCCTGTGCTCAGTACTATTCACCCCACCTAATGGGTAGTAAGTGCCAACTGTGTGCAGCACCTACTGTGTGCAGCACCTACTGTGTGCTTACTTTTGCAGCTTTGGAGCACAGGAATAAAAGAGCCCACATGTTTATAGGTCGCTTCTCTTGTTTGTCTGTTTCTCTGCTTTGAAACACTGTGTCGCTCTGTGGAACTCATTGAACCATCCAAGCTTCCCTCCAACTCAAAGCAATCCTCCTGTGTCTGCCTTCCAAGTGCTAGGATCACAGGTGAAGCTAGAACTCCCAGCTCAAATGCATGCGGAACTTGATTTTCAGTTCTGGTGAAAGCCCTTTCCTGTGTGCTCACTAATTGTGCGTGATATGTTTGATCATTGAGGTATTTATAAATCATGTCTCTCAGGGCTGGGCAACGGGCGGGGTAATATAGAGGAGAGTGTTGATGCTGACAGAAACAGAAAGCCTAGCTACCTCGTGAGCTCTCTGTATCACTCAAATCTCTAGACCCGTACGGAATATTTAAATATAGAGTTGCATAAATACAGATATGTACCCTTTGGCACTTGGTCTTTTACTGTTCTCCATTTTAAAGCAAATCAACAATCCAGCAATCCCAATTGTACCTATCATCTGTATGTTGCCATGTGTATTTCTAAGTATAGTAGTATATTTGAATCATACGTAGCTAATTTCTGCCCTTGAGTGTAGGCCATGGTTCATGGCCTTAAGGGATGGATCTAAGAGGTCTAGACCCTTCAAAGCAGCCTGTGCTTCCTTGGAGTTTGGGCATTCCAGATGGACCCACTACCTTCCCCCACCAGGACAATGGAGCAGACACTAATTGAAATACATGGCAGCCTGACAGGTCCAATTGGGCGTTTAACACTAAGGTGCTTCCGGGACACTTCTCAGAATGGCAGTCATATATTTATATAAGAGGAGGGTATTTGGAAGATAAATAGCTGCAGACCATGAAGGCTGCCCTTCTTCCCTGGGACTCTAGCATCTAGCCCTTGTTACAGTGGAGAGCGTGCCCAACATCTGGGCCACCATTATTTGTCTGGGAAGGCTTAAAAACTTCAATTTTCCAGAAGGCCTTTACTCCAGGCCTATTGTCTCTTTACCGTCCTGAGCTGCTAATGAAACATGGAACATGCGGCCTTCTCCCCTCGTGCAGCATAAACAGGGAAGCTAGGCACAAAAGACATCATTTTCTGTTCAGACCCATCGACCCACAACAGGATAAAACCTCAGTCCTGAAACAGAGTTACCTGTGGTTGCCATTACAGAACGCCTTGTGACCTTTGTTCTCTGGTGGCACTGTGTTGTGGCACCTGGCTCTGAACAGAATTGTCATCAGCTCATCGTCAGGACTGCCCATAAAAGACACACTTAAATATGAGGCATGTGGACCAAGAACATGATTTCAGAGCAATTATAATACACATGTGTACATGTCTCTCTTTGTGTGTCTGCACATGGAGGCTAGAGATAAACCTCAAATGTCATTCCTTGTGTGCCAGCTCCTTGTTTTTGGTTTGTGTGATTTTGATTTGTTTGAGACAATCTCTGCCTGCCACTGCTGCTTAGAGCTTACCCATTACGTTGGCCTAGGGTTGCCCATATCTCCGGCATGGGATTATAAGTGTGTGTGTGTGTATGTGTGTGTGTGTGTGTGTGTGTGTGTGTATGTGTGTGTGTGTGTATATGTGTGTGTACATGTGTGCGTATGTAAATGTGTGTATGTGTGTGCATGTGTGTGTATGTGTGTGTGCATGTGTGCATGTGTGTATATGTGTGTGCATGCATGTGTGTATGTGTGTATATATGTGTGTGCATACATGTGTGTGTATATATGTGTGTGTACATGTGTGCATATGTAAATGTGTGCATGTGTGTGTATGTGTGTGTGCATGTGTGCAGGTGGGTATATATGTGTGTGCATGCATGTGTGTATGTGTGTGCATGTGTGTATATATGTGTGTGTGCTTGTGTATATGTGTGTGTGCATGCATGTGTGTGCATGTGTGCATGTGTGTGTGCAAGTATATATGTGTGTATATATGTATGTGTGTCTGTGTCTGTGCATGCATGTGTGTATGTGTGTGCATGTGTGTGTGCATACATGTGTGAACTAGAAACTGGTTCACAAATTGCCAAGAGAGCTCCTGAGAAAGCCAATGCAAGTTTTGTTTTGTTTCGCTTTGCTTTGCCTTTTTCTGGAGATGACTTCCTTTGGGCTCCCAACTTCATGTATAATCCATGGAAAACAAGGTGCTCCAGGTTCTGTGCACACAGACATCAGATCACTCAGCCTTCTTGAGCTCAGGGACCCCTCCATGTACTCTCCCTTCTAAGGGTGCTTGGTTGGTGCCCAAGGAGAAACGAAGTGAGTGGACCTCTCATGCGGTGCACCTCAGGTGGTCTGGGTTTGTGATTTGAAATTGAGGGTAGAACTTTGCAGAATGCCACTTGGCAAGATGGCTGCCTCTGTCTCAGTTCTCTGCTTTTGTGACAGAGACTGGGTAATGTCTATGCCTTTCCCACCCTGAGATTTGATCTTTGATACCTTTGAACTCATCCTGCATGGACATCATGTCAGATTCTGTGCTCTGATTTCCCAACTGTAAGGATACAATGCTTGATCCCCTCCCTATTGGCTTACTCTCTAACACCTATATCCAGACCCAGAATGCACTGGGCATCTCTGTTCTCTTGATGATCTTCACATTTTGAATCTAATGTGTCCAAAGTAAAATTTAGTATCCTACACACAGATACACACAGACACACAGACACAGACACACACACCCCTCAAGCCTGCTCCTTACCCCAGCATGAGCTGAGTATAATCTAGCATCAGTAAATATGGACATGTGTTCTTAGGGATGCATAACCAGGGCCACTTCATGCTATATCAATATCATAGAGTGTATGTATACAAACCTAGGCAGCATAGCCTACTGGAGCCCTAAACTATATGGTACACGCAAGCATGCACACTACATCCTCTTACTGCTAAAGTCATAACACATGAAATATGCAATATTAAATCAAACATGATAAAATATAATGTCATGGCAAAAGGAGATAAACCTGAGACATGTTGTTAGCATATCATGAGACATCATTCTCCCACATATTATGGAATTTCGATCACTAGAATGATTCCAGTCTAAGATATTGATAAAAGGTAACACTAACCTGGCAGTGTGGCCATTCATAGGCACTTTTGAGTGTCGTGTACTATGTGTAATAATCAGTGCTAGACTTCGATATGGCTGGAAGCAAGCTAGGGCTGTTGGCAGGAGAATCCAGTGACTAGGAAGACGACCCAGTGCACTGTGACCTTATGGTAGCAACAGCTTCACTAGCTTTAGGACAATGGTAAGCTCCCTCATGATCTTATGCAGTGTTGTATGTGGGTCTCTAATTGACAGATACGTTAATATGGGGCATGTGACTGTGCCCAAACTAGAACCTAGGAATCCTCCTGTCCTTGCCATCTTCTCTGTCTCCCTTGAACAACTGCCATGTGTGGTCCCATTTCTGGTTTTGCTATCTCTCCCTCATCTTGCAGCTCCTCCCAACTGCCAAATTAAGACCACTATCATCTTGTGCCTGCATACAGCCTTCTCAAGGTCGCTAGTCTGGCACCGGTTTGGTCCATTCATACCTTCTTCTGTAGTCATTTCAATTAGATTGGGGCAATTATATCTCTTGTATACATAAAGAATTTCAGTTGTTCTGTGCCTCAGGCCAAGTACCAATAGCAGGGTGTAACCAGAACACTGCTAAGGTATCCACTCTAACTTCTTCCTTACCTTGCCCCATTTAGACTATATTCCAACCACATATAAACACATTCCGACTATTTTTAAAGCAGTGTCATCATCTCTGCTGCTTCGAAGCCTTTGAACATTCTTTTCATTAATCTGGCACTTGCTGCCTCTTCTTCCCACCTTGACCTCCTACTCCTACACTTTTGCTTCATGCCTTTCTAGGTGACACACTTCCAGACCAAGTAGACAAAAACACACTTCCTACAAGATACCATAGTGGACTGCACTTCTCTTGTAGTGGCACAGATCACCTGCATCCAAGCTGTCATTCCTGGGGGGTGAGATGCTCCTTGAGAACAAGGAACCTGGTTCATAACAGGAGTATTAGAAATAGCTGACCTCAGACTTTTTTATCCATTTAACATCAGTATGAGGATTTCAGGTGAAATCAGTCAAGGCAGCCAGCCATGCCCAACACTGATCCAAGAAGCCATCCTGCTCTTCCTAAAATTGGGAGTCATTGGCCTAATCTAACTCAGGCTGCAGTAAGACATAAAATTGGGGCAAGAGAGATAGCTCCATTTGGCAAAGTGCTTATCTTGCAAGCACAAAGACCTGAGTTCTATCCTCAGAAAGAATTCATGTTTTGCTTTTGTCTATGTGCTGGGGATTAAATAGATAAACAAACAGGACATAATAAAACTTGTAATAAACTATTCCATGGCTATGAAAATGAATGAAATCTGGGAGTTCTATCATTAACGCTCCTCAATGAGAGGACTTTGGAAGAGGATAAGAAGCAAAACATAAATAGGAACAGCCTTAATTCCCAAGCTGACTTCCTGGAAGTCCCATTGTTGCTGGTGGAAAACATGTTAACTCTCCAATGTTTATACAACCCAAGGAAATGGATGTTCTTTCTTAGGTATTCAGGACTCTCTGAGCACACCAGGCACCTCTAAGTGGAACATAGTGGTTTAAACTAAATGCCTTTCACAGAGTGGTATAAATTTGATGATTTTATTGCAGGGGAGGGGATGAAACAAGCAAGCACTCTCTTTTCCTATCATTATTTGAATATTTTAGGTGAAAAGGTCTTTTTTTTTCTCTCTCTCCCTTTCTTTCATGGAAACACTGAGATGGTGTGATATTTCTGGAGTGGTATTTTTAACACAGCATAAATTAAACCTCGTGGCACCCACAACATTCATTATCCGATGTGTTATTCCAGGTTGACATATTGCCAGTCTATTATTTTGCAAACCATTACATTATCCCAGCTGCTAAGCTGCATAACTTAGGGATCCAGAATACAACAACATCTCTGTTCTCGTGTGTGTGTGGTGCTTATATTTTGAATGTATTCATGCAGGGAAGTGTGAGACACTACACAAAACACATATAGCAGACAGCTCTCTGTGGATATTTATTACCATTGAAAGCAGACAGCCAAGAACTGTTCAGACAGATCAGTGTATTCGCATGTATTATTATCCACCCCCCTCATCCAAGAACACTTTTGCTCCTTCTATAAATATACGCCTCTCTGGAGAAGAAGATCATGGATTCTCGGGGACTCCAATTCTGTGGTTCACAGAAGGCATGAAAGGTCATTTTCCTCTTCTTGCTAATGATTAGACTTAAGTGGAAAATAAAATATGTCTATCAGTGTGTGTGTGCGTGCTTGCATGCCTGTGTGTGCGTGAGAGAGCATGTATAAAAGAGAGAGCATTATGTATTTGTGTATAGAGGTGTCTGAGGAGACCAAACAAAAGCATTGGATCCTTAAATCTGGAGGTATGCATTAACTGCCCTCCGTGGGTGCTGGGAAGTGAACTATGGCCTTCAGCAAGGGCAGTACACACTTAACCACTGAACCATCTTGCTAGCCCTCTACTTGTTTTGAGACAGGGTCTCTTACTGGCCTGGAAACTATCAAGTAGACTAAGCTAGCAGAGAGGCTTGAGGGAGTCCCAGGATTCCATCCATCTCTACCTCATACGGAAGATGTAAGAAGCTTTGAAGACTTCCTGTGCCTACACTGCACTCCGATCAGACTGTATCTTAGTGGATGGAATCCTGAGATCGATATGTAAATCTCCCAAGTGACAACACTGAGCAGCCAACATTGAAAACGATGCCCCAAGGTATACGGAGGCCAAAAGGGATCATTTGGGTCCCATCCCAACTTAAGGACTTTAGATAGTTCTTGTGTTTTGTGGTGTTCTATCCTGAAAGGGAGACTAAGTGGGTGAGTTGGGGGTGAATCATTTTTGTGGCAGGATGGCCAAATGTGTGGTTCTTGATAAAAGAAAACCCATGTCTTCATGTTTGCACAGCAAATCCTCTTAAACACTGAGCCATCTGCCCAGGCCCAATAATTCACTTTAATTTGTAAAATTCAATTGGCTTCAAAGAACAATGTTGTTTATGTACCTAAAACAATCTAGAAGACTCTATGCTATGAACAAATGTTCTCAAAAATAGAATTGTATGAACCACATGTGTGGGACACGTCTCCCCTGCCTTCCACCTCTTCCTCTCCTTCCTCCTCCTCTTCCTCATCTTCATAATTCGTCCTTTTCTCACTGGTCAGTGTTAACCACGCTGGCCATTTTCCCCATTGCTGTTACAAAATACCTGACCAAAAACAGCTTAACTGTGATCCTTCCACTGGATCACAATTGAGGGAACTAAAGCCCATCGTGATGAGAAGGTATGGTGGGAAGGGTGTGAGGTGGCCAGTCACATTGCATCAGTACAGAAGAGAGATGCTAAAGCCACTACTCAGTTTGCATGTCTAGAGGTGTGTCTCCTAGGTGACTCTATAGCCCGACAGTTGATGATCAAGATGATGAAGACTAATCACTGAAGAAGTCTTGATACTCCGATGACTTGAGATGGTCCATAGAGAAAGAATTTACACCCATGAACTGGCAAATATGCAAGTGGGAGCTTTTGTTCTCTCAGAACTGGCACATCCTTGTCAGGTGCTGAAAGATCACAGAACTATGGGATGTTTCCTAAAGAATGAGTATGGATGGATACAAAGGCATGCCAGCAGATAAAGACTTGCAAAGTTTGGGGACCAATACTATGAGGGTAAACTAGAGAAAAAGGAAAAACAGCCAGGAGCAAACAGTGACATAGAAACAGAATTAAAGAGAAAATTTGTCCATTCTATATAAACTGAAAATGACTCTTTCTCAGAGACATGTGATATAGACTACTATCTGAGAGGTAGTACCATAATATAGTTATCAGGAAAGGGCAGTCAGTGGTGTGCTGGGAAGGGGAAATAGAGCAGGTATAAGAGGGAGGCTCTAGAGACAAGCTTCACTTTCCCTAAGGGCAATCCTAAACAGAGTAACTAGAGACCATGGTGGAGTCTAAAGGGATCAAGTTATAACAAGACGGTGAAGCATCTTTTCCCTGTGGTACCACAGAAGCACATCACAATGGATAATATTCTTATTTGGAGGGATAATGTATATATATCAGTTCAATATCAGGTGTCTTCCTCAATGACTCTCAACCTTATTTTTATAGATAGGTTATCTCACTGAACCTACTGCTCATTGATTCAGCTAGACTGGCTGGGCAGCAACTCCAGAGATTCTCATGTGTTTTCCTCCCCAGTGCTGTGAGTAAACATGTTACTGCTTTTGTTTTTCTTTTTAAGTTGGGTTCTAGAGAACTTGAGCAGAAGTCTTCATGCTTGTGCAGCAAGCAGTTTTTCATCTGAGCTGTATCCCCAGCTGACAGAGGTCAATTTTAAACAGTACCCCCCCACACACACACACACACCTTAAACCAGGTATCCAAGCTTATTCACCATCCTCTGTGTTGCTTTCAAAATATAGTCAAAGAAAAGATGGACGAAGATTTGAGCATCCTGTGTTGGTCACCGGTGTCAAGCCACCATACCTCCCTCATGGCTTAGTATCCTTGATATCTAACCTAAGGAAAAGCTCTTTTGTTTGGTTTTGGGTTTGCCTATGAGAAAATAGTTTTTAAAATGCCGCGATATAATCATTGTGTCAGGGCTTCAAAACCCAGCTGAATCCCATAATATATTTAGAAAGTATAATTTACAGCCAAACCACCGATATAATGTCCAAAATGAGTGAGTCCTAGTTTGAACTCTGAATTTGGGCATTCAGACATACTCTATAAAAGAAAATGGATATGAACCAAATGGGGTATGGGGAGAGTCTGGTCTTTAGTATGAAAGTTTGTGCTGCTAGACCTTTATGGACCTTGCAGAGGAAAATCTTCCTCTTCTCTGCCCAGTGATCTGAGGGAAAGTCATGGCCAATGTCCCATATACAGATCCCACTCATAAGAAGTTTCCTCTTAGGGGTGGTGAAGGTCTCTATTACAGCACACATAGTTCCCCTCCCCTCAAGCCCTCTTCAATTTTTCTTTATGGCACCTCAAGTTCAAGTCAGTTAAAGGCAAGTTTTTAAAGTCAGATAGTGATGGGAGTCCCACCCCCATCTTGGGCTGGTACTTGTGAACTGGCCCATTGCACACTCATTGCACACCCATTGCATACTCATTGTGTACCCACTGCACACCCATTGCATACCTGTTGCATACTTATGTATACTCATTGCACACTCCATTGTGTACCCATTGCACATCCATTGCACACCCTGGGTCTAAGTCTAGCTGAGTCACAAGAGCTCCCATATGTTTTCACACTGCTGCCTTACAGGGACAGGTTCATCTACATAGGCAGCTCTGTGAGTACTTGGTTCCAACTGACTACTGACCCAATATGCTATGATTTATATGTTGTACTGCTAGGCACTGGAGATCTGAACTCAGGTCTCTGTGCTTACAATGCAAACACTTTACCTATTGGGCCATCTCCCAACCTCATTATTTCCATTGCCATCTTTCTACTTACACTCTGTATTACTCCTTATCCCGTACTGGGCCACTATTTCCCCAAAGCATCCTTTTTCTTTTCAACACATGGTGGCAGGATACATAAGAAAAACATAGTTAATTTATCTTCACAAAGGACCTTGAACGATAAGAAAGCTCTGTGAGACCCACTCATCTGAATGGGCTGTTAACAAGTTTATTTCACCTTGTATTGTATCCACAAGGCCCAGTATTTCATCTTCTTTCTCGGGGATGGCCTGTGTTTGTGTCGCTCATTCTGTAAAATCGGACCCTACACAGGCATTACAGAATCAAGCATCTGTTGCCGCTGTGTAGAGTAGTAAGGAAGAGCCATACAGCAATCGAGGCAGCTGCCTTCCAACTTTGTCACAGGGATACTGATCCTGTCTTCCTACTTTTAAGCTTTTCAAAAAGAAATCTTGTTGTGCTTTTTCAAAAACGAGTGTGTTTATGGGAGTGGTGTGTGTGCATGTTTGTATGGGTCTCTGCACATGTGCATGTGGATGCACGTGTGTGCATGTGGAGGTTAGAGGTCAAAAGCAGGTGTCTTCCTTGATGGCTCCCACCTTACTCTTTTGAGACAAGAACTTACAGCTCACCTACTAGGCCACACTATCCGGCTTGGGAATTCTAAGACTGCTTTCTCTGCCTCCACAGTGCTGGCTGGGACTAGCAATACACACCACCACACCTGGATTTTTATATGGGATCCAAACTCGGGACCATGAGTTTGCATGGCAAGGAATTTGCTAGCTAATCCGTGTCCTTGGCTCCTGCACGTTTTTACATTTTATGTGCATGGTGTTTTACTCCTGTGTATATCTGTGTACCATGTGTGTACAGGGCCCACAACATCCAGATACCCCAGAACTGGAGTTGCAGGCGGTCTGACCACCATGTGGGTTCTGGGACTTGGACTTAGGTCATCTTGAAGAGCAGCCAGTGCTCTTAACCACTAGGCCATTTCACCAGCCTAGTTCTGCTACACTTTTTTAAAGGCAGGACCTTTAAACTGGTCCAGGCTGGTCTGGAACTCATTCAGTACATGGTGGCATAACCACTCACACCTCAGCCACCTCAGTTCTGGGATTATAGATATATACCACCATGCCTAATGCATTTAAGGTGTCTCCTTTTTTAAATTTCCCTTTTCTTTTTTTTCTTTTTTCCTAGTCTCAGGGATGGAATCTGGGGCTTTGCATATACTAGGCAAGGCTAGTACTTGCATATACTATAGCTAAGGCTCTACCCCTTAGCTGCATCTCCAGGCCTAATTTTCTTGTATTTGTGAACAGTGTATGTATATATGCAGGAGAATGAAAGCAAAAGAGAGATCTGATATGTACCATCTTCTATTGCAGTAAAGCATAGCCATGGCTCATAAGATGCCCACTTTCTGCACAAGAAAAGCAATACCAACTTACCCTCGGTGTCTGTGCACTCCTCCCTCCTCCCACTTTTGGCACTCATTATAAAGGGGAGATCTCAGTGCAAATAAAGTAGTTTGCAAATAGTATTTTGGGCCTTCCACTGGAATCATATCATCTTACTGCTAAATTGGAATAGTATTAACTGTATCAAAATTCTTTTGACAAGTCCAAAGCAAATTTTAAAATATATTTACATAAATGGAATCATGTCCTTCAGTGACAGGGAGTGGAAAGGCTGCAGAGAGCATAGCATTTGAACCATCAAGAGGATGAACACGCAAGCAGCTGAACATGAACACACCATTACTGCCTGGGTACCACCAGCCACATCCTTCTTTTATTTGGGGCAGGGGTTCCTCCACTGTCTCAGAGAGGAGGCCATTACAATCATTTCATCCAATAAAATGATCACCCCACCACCTAGCAGTGGTGTAGCTAAGATGTACAAGCCAGAAGTCTACAGGGTGCCACCACCCCAGAGGCTGACCACAACCAAGCTAACATTGTTAATGGTCCAGGTAGATGAGGTCAGCAACCATACAGAAACTTTTCTTTCTACGGCATCTGGTTCCTGCTAGATGCAGTGGAATTCTTGGGATCAGCCAAGTCCTTGAGCAAGGACTATTAACACCTCCTTTGGCTGACGACAGCATTGGCTGTAGCTACCAGAACTCTTCATCTTACCACGGTGCCAAAGAGGAATGACGTTCTCACTGAGTTCGAGGACAAGCCAGGCTGCTCAATGGCCCTTTGAATCTCTGCCCCTGTTTGTCAGACTCACACCCAGAACTGAGGTTGATCCCTTTAATTTTAATCTCAGTGCATCCACACTTCTGCCTGGTCCCAGATAAAGCAACTGGGAATTGACCACCTTCCAGCAGTAGACCCCATAGCTTGCTGGGGACATCTGATGCCTGAGAGAAGCCCATCAAAGACAGTGTCAGCCATTCATTATCCTAATGACGTTACACTGGATCCTTGGGAAATTATACAATAAATACCTGGGCTATATTTTCTCAGTTCCCTGCTGAATTTTTTTTTTTTTTGCATTAAGATTTAATTTCTTTTTACTGGGGGCTGATAGGTAATGCCCTTTTGAAGATGTGGAACAACAAATCCTGGGTGTGGGTGGGCCCCATTGACAGACCACAAGCAAAGGCCCTGATCTCTCAAGCAAACCTCACAGACAAGACTAATTCATGAATCTTGTAGCTGCTGCTGAAAAAACTGAGACTAAGGCACTCAGGTGACAATCAGGAACTGAGGGAAAGGAGCAGGTTCAGTGTTAGAGGAGGGGGGCAGTCTGGAGAGTCCATGTGAGCCACTGGGAGGACTGCAGGAATTCTGGATTAGCCTGAGCTAAGGGAAGGAAGCAGGTAGCTAAGTAAGATATGCCCTGCTCGGAAAGTCAGCAGGAAGGGGGCTGGGAAGACAACTCAGCCAGAAAGTAAGCATGAGGAGCTGGGGTTGATCCCAACACCTGCATGGAAGGCCCCTCATCATCACAGAATGGGGGAGGCAGACACCCAGATCCCTGGGACTCCCCGGCCAAACAGTGTAGCCTAATCAGTAGGCTCCAGGGCCCAGTGAGAGACCCTGTCACACACACACACACGCACACACACAAACCCACCACAATATACAGTTCCTGAGGAATAACACTCTGGATTCTACACATTGTACACACACATGTATGCACGCGCGCACACACACACACACACCTGAAATCTTTCCAATTGACCACTAAAGGTAATGTTCTTTGTATCATTTTATGTTCCCTCTCATACTCCGCCTTTTTAGAAAAGAACAATAAGGATGTAACTCTGTGTGCTTATTATTATGTTTACCTTTGCTGACAGAAAATCAGAGGCTTACTTGAGACCTCAGCACCGGAATGCCTTTTCACACTTAAGTCATACATTCAACTCGCTTGTCCCTCTGCCTTACACTAGCCTTTCTTCCTTGGGTTTGTAGACATAGCTACATGCATTTAATTGCTACTCCCTCTATGCTGTGTGGGATCAGAGTGCTTTCGCTTCTCCCTGTGTGTTGTCTCTACTGGGCACGTTGGCACAATGAAAACACAGATCACTGAGGGCAGAGTCAGTGGGGGGGGCCAGGTAGAACAAAATCTACCAGTCTACAACTTCCTTCTTTTTTGGCAGAAGGAATTGTCTCAGCGGGTGTGTTGAAATGCCCCAGGGTAAGCTGAGACATGGGAATACCACAGCCTGAACAAGGCAGTAGTTCTTCTTCCCAGGATGGCATGAATTCGTTTGAAATGTTAAGCCCTGACAGTACAAAGCCACTGTGCCTCACCCCATTGTATAATTGAGGGACTTGGAGTCTCAGCACACCCTGAAATGAAGGGGTTCTCAAGGGAAGCACAGAGATTTCGCTGTAGGTGGGGTCCCAATTGGTACAGTGGCACATTGTCACAATGTGTCTCTCAGCATATTTTCCCTGGGCAAAGCTTGCTGCCTCGGAGTGTGAGCTAGGGCCAAGAACCAATAGAAAGCTGTGTTTACAGAGTAGGAAGGTTGCTGTGTACAGTAGTGTTTGCGGGGAAGCTGTTCATTCCATTAGACATGCTTGCCCCTTCACCACCAGACAACCCACCTCAGTATCTCTTCCAGGGGAGCAGGGGACCATTGGCTTTACAGCCCTCCAGATACACACCTTGGCTTAACATCCAAGAACCACCCATTACTGGAACCTACAATATGATCTTAGTTTTCGTGAGCTGGGGGTCGGGGAGGGGGAGGTAGGGACAAAACGCAGAAGGCTAAGATGCTTCCACCACAGTCAGGGTTACTCAGACAGGAGAAACAACACAGACCTGAGAGGTGATGCTACCACCTGGCAGTGTCTGAGAGCCCCAGACCTAGAGATGTGAGCTGTCACTGTCCTGGCTTGTGTCCACCATGCCTAGCTATCCTAATACCCCGTCCCCATATTCACACTTCCTGCAGAGTGTGCAGGAAGCAAGACAGGGGTCCCTGATGATTATCATGTGGCCAAGACACTGGCCAGGGATGGACACAGAACAAACTTCCTGACTTCCACTGGAAGGGCCTCACTGCATGAACCAGAATCAAGGACCAAATATTGAGTTATACATTTCCTCTTCTGCTTCTCTCATGCATCCCCAGACTTGGCCCCTTGGGGGGGGGGGGGTAAGGAGGAAGATTCCGTCACTGGGCATCTGGGAAGCACAGTAAGGGTATCCCCTTAGAGTAGGTACAATACCACCCTAATGGCTTGTCACTCACTGTGTCCCTGTCTCCCTCACCTCCTTCTGACCCGTATTCCTTCAGACTGATTCTGTCTCATGCCTTCAAGAACATGGCCAGCAGTAATTCATGCACAAAGAAAATTATGAAGGGTAATTTTCCAGGGTTACATGGGGCAGCCTCGAGTTCAAGTCCAGGCAATCTGAATCCAGAGAGCTCCCCAGAAGGGATCTGGGGTGAGTTGACACTGGAATGTCCCTTGATGCCAAAGCTACTGAGAAAGTATCCTTCATAGAGGAGTGGCCCGCAAGAGTAAGCAGATCTTCAAATGACAGTGGCAACGCAGCCTAAAGATGCAGGCCTACAGTCCTGTCTACTCTAGAGGCTGAGGCAGGAGGATCACCTGGGTTAGAATCAGTGCAAGGATAGCCTGGGCAACTTAGTGAGAGCCTGCCTCCACATTTAAAAGGCAGACAAAGGGCTGGGGAGGTGGCTCAGTGGTTGAGCACTTGCGTCGTGTGCATGAAGCACTGTGTTCGTGCAGTCCCAGCAACATATACACATGCACAGAGTTTAATTCATGTATCTCGTGGTTGTCGTTAGCAACCCCGATGTAACATAACTGCTGTCCTGTGTTCTCTCTGTGATAGTCACTGTGGGGCCACTTCCATTTCTCCGTCTCTTTATTTTATATTTTCTATATATTAAGGGCCTTCCTTCCCTGTTTGTTTTCTTACCCATCCCCCATGTCTGTTCCTGGAATCTGAACTTGAACTCTTTGTTTCATATGTCTGATTGGTTGGCCCTATTTACTTAGGTATTTGTGTGTTCACATATTTATTTACTACTCAGGGTGCAAATCTAATTTTGATGCTGAGGTGTGGGTCACTGATAGAATGTTTGTCTAGCATGCCTGAGTCCATGTGTTCTATCCCCTGCATGACTCAAGGGAAGGGAGGGAGGGAGGGATGGAGGGAAGGAGGGAGAGAGGGGAGATGACTGAGGAAGGACCTATGGGGCCCCAGAACAGCAGAGTACTGGAAGAACTGGTGGAGATGGATATGCCACTAGGGGGCAGAAAAGACTCAGACCCCTGCCCCCTGTGCCTGTGAGATCTATCTCTACTAAAGACACTTGGGGGTGGGGGCACAGATTGTCATAGCTAAAAGCAAAGTTTCTGAAAGTCATGACCCTAGGCTGCTATGGTAAGAGGTGTTTCCATGTATAAAGGCGTCACTTGGGATCTTGTCAAATACAGATTTCTCACAGGTTCCCAAGTAGGCTGGGGGTTACAGGGGATGCTTTAAAGTGGTCAAGGTCTCAAATAGCTTGGTGTCTGCAGCTGCGCGTAAATCATTGTTCTCTCTCTCTCTCTCTCTCTCTCTCTCTCTCTCTCTCTCTCTCTCCCTCCCTCTCTCCTCTCCTCTCCTCTCCTCTCCTCTCCTCTCCTCTCCTCTCCTCTCCTCTCCTCTCCTCTCCTCTCCCCTCTCTTCCTCTCTCCCTCTTCATCAACTATCAATAATTATCTTTACTATGATTATCTTATATGACCATTCAGGATGAGATCAGTAGCAACTGTGTAACTCACCCCATGACAAATAAAATCCACGATGCTGGTTGGTGGTCATAGGTAACAGGAAGGGACTCAGCACACTGAGGTGGTGGCCCTTTCTGAATTGCATTACTTCCTTGGATACTGTGGACACTTAAGAGTGTTCTCTCCCTCTCTAGTGCCCACCAAGGTCTAGGAGACATTCCAATGAGCCAAAGTAGGAGGAACCATACAGACCTAAACCATCTAAAGCCCTGAAAACTCCAGAATTTTCAAAAGCAATCGTGGATCTTTCCAGATTCTGTCTAATCTTACAGAAGTCCTCAACACAGATTAGAAGCAGACTGGGCTTGCATATATTCATCTCCTCTGTATATTGAACAAATACCAAATAAGTAGGCTTGAGATTACACATTAGCAAGCTGTCAGGTTAGCCCCTAACTGCGTTCATGCATGCATGCTTGTATGCTTGTGTGTGTGTGTGCCTCTGTGTGTATGTGTGAATGTGCATGTGTGTATACATGTATGTATACCTGTGTGTGTGCATGTGTGTGTGCCTCTGTGTGTATGTGTGAATGTGCATGTGTGTGTGTGCATGTGTGTATGTGTGAATGTGTGTGTACATGTATGTGTGCCTGTGTGTGTGCATGTGTGTGTGCCTCTGTGTGTGTGTGTACACATCTTAGCATGTGCACAGAATTCAGAAGGACATTGGTTGTTTGTGAGGCTCCCCTTTATTCCCTAAGATGGCCTCTCCCTGAGACTGAAACTCTCCATTTCAACTGGGCTGGCTGGATTCATGGCTGGCTAAGATTTCATGGTCTCTGTCCTCCAACTCTCAGTTGGAGACACTCAGATCCCCCCTTCTATGCAGGTGCTGGGAATTTGTCTGAACTCAGGTCCTTATGCATACACGGCAAGCACTCTTACCCACTGAGACATTTCCATAGTCTTTCCATATCATTTTTTATCTTTTTTATCCTGTCTCCAATATACTTGTTTTTGTTGCATGGAGAGGAGGGGAAGGGAAGCCCTAAGTGTTTGTTTTGCAGCCACAGATAACAGTAAGTCCTCTTGCTTTAGGGTGTAATTCTTTTTTCCTCTTTCCTTACAGCTGTGACCTAGTTAATTGTAAGTGGGAATCAAACGCCCAAATCATCAGACTTTTGGCTTGGCTTAGGATCTTGCTGTTAAGTGGTAGGATGTCCTCCTTAATGACAGGAAGTCAGTCCCCTGATCAGCAACATTTGTGTTCTTTGTGCTCAGAGATAAAGAACTGAGTGTATAAGGCTGTGGTTTCCTTGTGGTCAGGGACCAGAGGCAAGGGATAGATGAGTCCGTGACCCACGGATGAATCACTCCTGCCTAAACAGTTGAAATGTTCATCTGAGTGTTCTGGCCTGGAGTCCTCCAGTCCATGGAGACAAAGGAGAGAATGACTCACTCACTGTCCTTTTATGGCTTCATTGCTAATGTTGAGCATCCTATAGACCAGAATATGATATCATTAAGAAGCCACTTTAGCCGGGCGGTGGTGGTGCCCGCCTTTAATCCCAGCACTCGGGAGGCAGAGGCAGGTGGACTTCTGAGTTCAAGGTCAGCCTGGTCTACAAAGTGAGTTCCAGGACAGCCATGGCTACACAGAGAAACCCTGTCTCGAAAAAGAAAAAAAAAAAAGAAGAAGAAGAAGCCTTTAGGGCTGAGGATGTTGAGTGCTCATTTAGCATGCATGGAGCTGCAGACTCTGTCCTATCCTTGCATGATTTAGTCATGGTGGTATATACATATAATCCAATTTCATCTTCAGCTACATATAGATTTTGAGGACTGCCTGGGCTACATGAGATCCTGTCTCAAATAAAACAAACAAACAAACAAACAAACAAACAAAGGAGGAATTGTTGAATAGTTCAGTTGGTAAAGATTTGTCCTGCAAACATGAGGACCTGAGTTTGGCTCCCAGAACCTATGTAAAATCAGTTGAGCATGGTGGTATACTCCTATAATCTTATCAATGGTTAACTGGTAGCAGCCAGATCCCTAGGGCTCATGGGCCAGCCAGCCTAGCCTACTTGCGGAGCTTCAGGCCTGTAAGAGACTATCACAAAAGACAAGGCGAACAGCCCCTGGGGAAGGAGGGTAGTTCCTGAAGGACAAATCTTGAGGTTTTTTCCCTCTGGCCTACACACACACTTGCACATGCACCTGCACACACATGAACATACATTCATACACACAAGTAGAAAAGAAACAAGAACTCTAGAATCCTAGCAAGAATCTCTTGAGTCACACAGGAGAAAGTTCAGAGGCGTTTTAGCACAGTTTCCAGGCAACTCTGAGTGTCTCCATGGCTGGCAGAAAACTTCAACACCATGAGCGAGAGGAACTCATGTGACATACAGTGACCTTGAGATCTATTGGACAGTGATTCTCTTCCTCAGCTCTATACTAGAAACCCCAAGGTGCCTATAAGGAACCCCAAGTCCTTCCCTATAACAGTAACATCAGAATCCCTAGGGATGGGTTCACGTAGAAAGCTTCTAGGTGGTTCTGATGCACAGCTAGAGCCGTCCACCAAGAGGCCATGGGAAAGGCAAAATGAGGTAAATTGGAATTGCTGATCCTGCTGAGCTGCTGGTCCCTGCAGAAGGCAGTTTTGGTCCAGTAAGGGTTTGTCATCTTGTTCTATCATGTGGCGCAGATTTTCAGGGCCATCTGGAGCACTATCTTGGGTGCTTTGGCAATCTCCCATAACAGCCTTGCCAGTAGCAGGTATGAAAACATGATTCCTACAACTGCTGATCATGCTCGGCTGACTTGAGCAGGCAACAATAGCCTACTCTACAGCTTTGTAGTCACTGCCTTAAGGTATGCTGGAAACCCTCGTGGCTTTGGATAACTCGTAGTTTCTTTCCTACACCTGGGTCAAGTCAATGGGCTTTGGTGTGCTTCCTGCTCTCTAACAATGGTGCCGTCTGCTGGAGCCACAGACTCTGTCCCTTGTCTACTCTGGACCACTCATCTCTACTCCCTGAAGCCCACCTGTGTTTAAAGTTATTTTGATGGAGCTACAGCCTGAAGCAGCCTGTAACATCTAACTCTGAAACTGTTGTAGGCTGCTGGGATGTGTGCTCTGTGGGTCTTGACCATCCAATTTGACCTTGAGCAGAACCAGCCCACAGGAACATGGCCTCCATCACAGTGAACAGAATGGCCAGTCCTGAGACTTCTTTAGACCTGTCTATCACCAGTGGCTAATTTATGAGAAGTGCAGTTCTAGCTATGGGACAGTGAGGCTCTGATTCTGCCTTATTTTTTTTTTAAAGATTTATTTATTTATTATATGTATGTACACTGTAGCTGTCTTCAGACACTCCAGAAGAGGGCGCCAGATCTCGTTACGGATGGTTGTGAGCCACCATGTGGTTGCTGGGA
Organism: Mus caroli; assembly: GCF_978045245.1. Lineage (NCBI taxonomy): Eukaryota > Metazoa > Chordata > Mammalia > Rodentia > Muridae > Mus > Mus caroli. The sequence goes on along the minus strand of NW_028227257.1, from coordinate 177,818,638 downwards.
TTTGAACTCTGGACCTTCGGAAGAGCAGTCGGGTGCTCTTACCCACTGAGCCATCTCAACAGCCCCTGATTCTGCCTTATTAAGAGACATTTGCTGAAGGTACTGAGTTCTTAAGTACCCCAGCAGTCTCCAAATCAGAAACTGTTGCCTCTGGTACTTCCTTTAGGGAAAATAGCTGACATCCTGTCCAATTCCTTTCTGCTTCTGTGGAACTTTGAATCCAATTGCTCCACACAAAGACATTTGTAAAAGGAAAACACATCAATCTTCTGTATGTTTTACAGCTGATCAAGCAAGGCTGTCTGTACTGCTGTTCATATAGATGACCACATGCTTTCGTGGAATGACTGAGCAGAAGTAGTGACATTTTCTTGTGAATTGAAGACCATTCTGTCTCTTTCTATTCTTACATGCCTGATCCTTATTTCCCCAATGGCAGAGCTGCCTCAGTTGCAGGGAAGATGATCTTTGCTTTATTTACCCCAAGTGAAGGGAAAGGACCTCTTGGGAATTCAAGGATATGTCAGGCCTTAGGTTAAGTAAATGTTTCACTTATAGAATCCCTGTGTCCTGAGTCAGACATTGGCAAGACATGGGAGAGGTGCAGAAAGAGGAAGTTCCAGATGACCAATAAAAGGTAGGGACAGGAGGCAGGGCCTTACTTCCCTCTCACCTACTTCCACCCACAGTTCCTAGGTGTCACACTAGGAATTGACCCCTACACTAATCCAGTGGGTGAGAAGTCCCCTAGTGTAGGCAGAAACATCAAGGTCTGACTTGTTTGACGTTCCTTTAAGTCTTGTATTCCCCCACGTCTGTATGTGTGTGTGTGTGTGTGTGTGTGTGTGTGTGTGTGTGTATGTGTGTTCATGTGGAAGCCAGAGAACAACTTCTGCTGGTATGCCTCAGGTGTCATCCACCTTTAATTTCGAGATAGGGCCTCTCATTGGCTCTTTTCATCCTTCCTCCCTGGCACTAGGATTATCAGCATGTATCTCACACTCATCTTGGTGTGGGCTCTGAAGATCAAACCCAAGTCATCCTGTTTGCAAGGAATATACTTTACAAACAGAGATATCTTCCTGTCCCTGAAAGGTGGATTCTGTCTGGTCCCCAAACCATGGTGGTCCCCTCTCATTCTCTTCCAGTTTGTTTATTAGTGTACACCACCATGACCCACTGTGTGCATTTTTACTGTGCTTTCTGTTGGTTCTATTTTCTTTTCTTCCAGATTCATTGTTCAAAATACTTTGATCAACTTCTTTGAACTCATTAACCTTGACCTTTGAATTATGAACATCTGTGCCACTGCTCCAATATCTCCCATTTGTCTAGCAATCTAGCCCCAAGGTAACTAGTTCTTCCTTTCTGAATCTCTGTTACCAACTCCCAGTCCACAGCCAACATCCTCAGCTAGCTGTGGACTTCAAACAGATCACATCATCTATGGTCAGAAAATTTAAATGGTCCCAAAAGTCAGGCACATAAAGAAATATTCTAATCTGTTAATAATTCTTAATGAGAAAGCTCAGCTTAAATTCTTCAGAAGTCTAAACAGCTACTACATTAGCAACCCTAGCCTAAAAGAGGCTTGATTGTATACATATCAAAGAATTCTGGTCCCATCTCACATAAATATACTAGAGAGGGTTTTCATTCATTGATAATCTAAAGCCCCATTGACCAGCTTGGTCTAGATAATTCATGATGTCTTTTTGGAGTTTTTTGTTGTTGTAGTGATTGTCATTGTTATGAGAGAAAATTTATTAAAATAATTGAGCATCTATAAATTTCCATATGAGATCTAAGATTTTCCTATCAAGAAGAGTTATCTCTCTGTAGCCATGGGCAATTTGTTCCTAGACCCCCACAAATGCCCAAATCTATGGATGCTCAACCCTTTGTATATAATAAAATACTATTTGCATAAAGCCTATGTAATGTCTCTAAATTACTTAGAATATGTAAGGAATGCAAATGCTGGTTAAATAGCTATTATACTACATTATGTAAGGGATATTGACAAGGAGAGTCAATACATATTCAGGGCTAGTATAATTTTTAAAACTATTTTGTCTCTATAATTGGTTGCATATACAGCTGTGGAGCCCATGCATACAGGGGTCCATGTGAACAGAAAATATGATGAATAAAGGACACGTCTGGCCCAGCTGTGCTAGAATGCAGCCCTGGAGAATCAGACTTGTCTCAGAACTTATAGGAATCTAGAGGTCTGCGTTCAATCACACTTTGACACAGCACCTGATTATGAGACTCCTTCACAATTCACATTTGTAGTAAAGCACAATACATTGCCTGACATACTCAAGGCCCTTGGTTCCATGTAACACACACACACACTCACACACACTATCCTCCAGTGATTCTTTCTTTCCTGTTCCTATGTATATATATATATATATATATATATATATATATATATAGTGTTGAATATATAGTATACTAATATATATATATATGTTTTCTACTTGTCTCTCTATAGTATATGTGTGTGTGTGTGTGTGTGTGTATGTGTGTGTGTGTGTGTGTGTAAACTATCTTATTATAAGTGACAGAGTAGTCCCTCTCTGGCCAAGGATTCTAGAGAATTGAACTATAGATAAAAACTAGGTGGTTTTAATCTCTCATAAAATTTTATCTCTTATAAAATCTCCCTGTTTCTCACTAAAAGAACTTTCCCTTGGCTGAGCTGTTCCGTCCTTTTCAGGGCATCCAGATGATCTATAAGCCTCTCCGGAACCTTTGCAGAGGGAGAGTGTTTCATTACCCTCTAGGTGACTCTCCCATGAGCTCCATGCGTCTTTGTGGAAAGGAACTCGTCCTGGGGCCATCGAGACAGGTTCTGGAGCAAGCAGTCCCGTCCCTCCATGGATGAGGCCCCTCCCTTTAGAACGTTCCTATTGACAAACTCCAGACCGTTGCTCCCATGAGTGCCTTATAGGCTGAAACAAAACAAGGCCTGTGGGATTTGTTTAGCTCTGTTTTGTTTTGTCTCAATTTCAGGCTGTGATTACATAAACATATGCTTGGAAAATATATTATACTCAAAAGCCATCGTTATTCACCAGGTTCCATGGAAACCAAGCAAGAAGAGCTTATGCATTTACTTTCTGATTCAGGCCTGCACTGATTTAATTCAGGGGGCCCTGGTGCCTGTTTCTGTGGAGGCCTGGGCTGGATGTGAGGCTCTGCCTTCCTAACAAGGGGTAATGGGTAGATGACATCACTTTTAGGGCTATAAGATCTCTCTCCTATGATGGTTCTGAGAGCCTGGGAGAAATATTTCTAAACATAGCTCCTGGCTCACTGCTCCAGATTGCTTAAGCCAGAGGGCAGCTACTGCAACTCTCATACTTTCCCAGGGACCCAAAATATTTTTATAGAAGTGGCCAAGCATTTTTTGAAAATGATTCTCCTGCATCCCACTCTAAGGACATAGGGAGTGTCTATCATTGGGCCTTTGGGGTTCAGAGGGTAAGAAACAGTGATAGCATCCATGGTGAGTCTTTGTCAAAGCTTGGACATTCTTCAGACCTGACTATGGGATTGCATGTGTTAATGAGCAGGCCTGAGATTCCTCTGAGTTTCCAGCGCTTGTTTGGGTTTGGGTTTTGCAGTTCGCCCACTCACTCTTGCAGGCAAGTGCTATTTCCAAATATCCCTTCCCAAAAAAATTGGAACAAAAAGTGACAAATGGTAACTTGCTGAAGTGTGTGGATTTTGTCCTCAGATGGTGAGTGTGAGACTGTCAGCAACAGAGGTGGAGGGGGAACTGCTGAGGCAGGAAGAGGACACTCAGAGCTTCTCTGCCCTAGCTTTGCCTTCTATCACGCCAGAGGCTGAGTCAGGAGGTAAAGCAGGCTACCTCTCCTAAAAGCAGACCTTGCTGTCTCCACCAGCCCTCTATCATAAAATTTACTTAGGAAAAGCAAGAAGCCGTGTCATAACTTTAGTTAAGAAAGCCAGAATGCTACCACTTTGCACAAACTAGGATGGCTAGAACCAACAAGCGGGACCGTAACAGGAGTGTTGAAAAATGTGGGAGACCTTCATTTACAGTCCAAAGCAGAAAGCAGGGCTGGGACTATGGCTCAGTGTAGAGCACGGTCCCACTATGTACCAAGATCTGCTCTGGCTCAGTCCACAGCAGGGACAAAAGGAAAGATGGAGAGAGAAAGAGGGAGGGGAGCATCTATCCTTGTCCTGTCTCGTATTCTGGTTGCATTTAGAATTTATAGCAAACATATTTGATGGCTATACAGAAGGACGTGTGCAATAATTCTTACCTCAGTGGCTGGAAGATGCTCTGTGCCTTGTAGACCTAAGTTTGGTCCCCAGCACCCATCTATAAAAGCCTATGTGGTGATGCTTGCATGTCATCCCAGCACTGGGCATGTGGAGGGAAAGGGATCCCAGGGGCCAGAAAGCCGAGCTGAATCCGATAGCTCCAGACCAGTGAAGGCCCTGTCTCAGAAAAAGGGTTGATGGCATACTGAGACATGATACATAATGTGTGTGCACGCACTCTCACACACACATACACACACTCATGTGCACACACACACAAAGTACATACAAAAATAAATCAATCAATTGAAATCTCAGTGTGAGCCCTTTGTCAGGAGGCAGAAAGAGAATGAGGATTAGTAGCTGAGAGTCATCACTCCCAGGTGACACATAAACAGAATATATCTGTTCAATGCAGCAGAACCCAAAAGGAACCTTTCTACAACGCACACTTTCTGAAAATGCTTGTGGGCAGCCGTTTCTGAAGTCTTTTCTGGAGTCACTCAACTTCCTGTCATTGTCTCAGCTTCTATACCGAAGTCAGGGGGCGCTGACCCCTCCCCTCTTAGTCCTAAAAGTGCGCATCTGACATATACTTTAATTCCTCATAGACATTTCTATATATTGGGTTACAACTGGAATAGGCTTTGATGTCCAACTCACCCTTTACCTCCAGGTCTTATCACTAAAAAATAACAGCACTCGCGCGCGCACGCACACACACACACACACACACACACACACACTCCTGCATGAGTACTTCTTTTTAAATGCCATTTGTGCCTCCTGGTGACTTTCTTGACATCAAGGAGTTCTCCCATCACTCTTCTGTCTGCCATTTTCTCTGATAAGATGGCAGTCATGCTCACTAAACAACTTGGATGGGTCACATTGGATTGCATTTGGAGAATACATTTCTTGGGCTACTATAAATACACTTCTCCATGTCTGTGCTGTTTCCTGTATATTTATGAATCTGCAAATTTTATTCCTAATTATGCTCCACATGACTTTCAATTTATTTTCTTCTGAGTTTTCTTTTCAAAGCAGAAAAGACATCTTAAAACCCCCTCAGCATGGGGAAAAGGCACTTGAGTAGTCTATTCTATCAGAAACACTGTGTTAAGAGAAGCAGTAGAGGCAAAGGGAATTCGGAGAAGTGCTGAGGGGAAGGGAGAAATAGGAAGTGGAGAGATGGACCATGGGTGAAGTATCTGTGAACAGCTTTCGGACCTGAGTTTGAATCCCTAATACTCACTAAATATCAGGTGACTACGGAGGCCTGCCTATAACTCGAGAGGGCAGAGACAGGGATCCTCATGGTGGCTGACTAGGCAGACTAGCCAAATTGGCAAGCTCTACACTCATTAGGCAAAGCAGTCTGTCACCCTGAGCCTCTGTGAGCTCAAAGACAAGCTCCCATGACCATGCAAGCCTCAATAGGGACACCCGCTAATTCTCACAGTAGTGAAAACTTTAGGGCCATTGAGTGCATCTTGCTGTCCTCAGAAATTCATGTTTATACTCAGGCATTTTAAAAATATTAGCACTTTTATAGTCTAAAAATTCCCAGGCCATATGCTAAATATATATTTAAGTTTGTGTGTGTGTGTGTGTGTGTGTGTTTTCTTTTCACTTTTAAAGGCAATTATTTAGTGATAGAATAAAACAGTGATGTCTTTGGAACTTCCCTGTCTGTTCCATAATTATATGCTTGTGATAAGAACCTGGTTGGTGGCCAAATTCCCCAGAGAGTAGGGAGCACTAGGGTGCACATGCAGAAGTATATATACTGAGTACCGTGAGCATTTGTTTTCTCTGGGAAACGCTGGGGCAGTTAGCTAATATACTCTATGCAGATGCTTTCTGCCTCCTGTTATCTCAGCTCTTTCCTGTCTCCCACCACCTATCCTTCCTTCTCTCTGTCCTTCTTGGATTCTTTCTCTTTCTCCTTACCTATCCTTTTCTTTCTCCATTTAAGTAAAATAGTGTCCACCAATGGGGCATAGAAAAGCACACTTCTCTCGCACACCCAACCTTTTGATACGAAAACGTCCCATGAATGAATTGTATGTAGGATCAAATCAAGACGATGCCTGGAACATATGGCATGCATGGAAAGACACTAAAACTCACCCAAAGGAGGCATAACGGAAAGCAATCTCCCAGTACTGATTAAACTAACAATCTTCTAAAACTATCGTCTTAAACTTGAACTATCTTCTTGTACTAATAAAATAACAAAGGGAGAAAAGATGTTAGACAAACATGACTTAGAGAATCACAGGGTTGGAATAATCTTGAGTTTGGCAGGAACCAAAATAAGTCTCTTAGTGAGTGAGTGCTGAACCCCTGCACGACACCCCACCCACGTGCCCTGTGCTATTGGTTGTAAGCCCATCACATCATTTAATCCTTGAAACAGCCCAATGAGGTGCATAGTGTTTCCATTCCACAGTTGAATACATCATAAAGACAATCAATCTGTCCTGATCCCTTTAGGAAATGGTAGGACCAACTTCAACCTTGTCTAACTCCAGGATACTCCAGGAGGTTAGTAGAAGATAATAAAGGTAAGAGCTGAGAAAATAAATAATAATAAATAAGATACACAGAAGAAAGCTATGCCTGAGTATCAACCAAGCATTTTTTTCTTTTAAGATGATTCAATATAAGTAATATTAAGATTGAACTTCACCCATCTCTCTTTTTTTATTGATTTATTAATTTTACATGAAGTAGTGTTTGCCTGTATGCAGATCCCCTGGAACTGGAGTTACAGACAGTGGTGAACTGTTCTGCAGTTGCTGGAAATTGAACTTAACGCCCAGTCCCTTGACCCGCCTTAGTCATACAGATTGTATCTTCACTGCATTCCCAGGTTCCTTACTGTTCCTTTAAGCTTTGGAATCTCACCTTTTGGTATACAATCTATTGAATTAGGAAGCAGGAATCTTTTTGAAACATGGTTGAATATAATTGTCAACCAGCCAAATGTGGTGCTGCATGCTCTTCATAGCAGCGCTCGCTCGAGAGGTAGAGGCATAAAGGGCACAAAATCAGGGCTAGCCTGGAACATATGGCAAGTATTAGGCTAGCCTGATCTAATGGCAAGAAATCTTTCCCCCATCCCCAAAAAAAGCCAACCAAAGGGAAGCTGAGCTCACAAGCAGTTGCAACCCACTTACCTGACTGTCTTTCTCTTAGGTTAAGTTCTATGTATGGTTTATCCATCAAACAGCCGGCACAGTCATAGATCTTAAGGGAGAAAAAAAATGGTACAGGTTGCTGTGACCTCCTTTCTCCATTTTCCCCCATAATCGTGGATGTGGCTATTAAATTCATGATATAAGCATCCTTGCTTTCTATCCCAACCTAAATTTAATATGATTCCAAGGAAAATGGCCCGTGCCTTACAAGTAACCCAGAAAAATAGCCAGTGCTCCAGCGTTGATATAAAATTAAACATTTGGCTTCGCCATGCAGAAACTCCTGGGTTCTCCAAGTCTCGGAGAGTTAAGAAAAACCGTTGGAATGTCATGGGGATACTGGCAGCGGACTCTGGAGCTCTCTCCCCGCCACTTTCTCGCCCTGGAATGTTTCTGGCTCACACTCTTCTCGGTTTTGTCTGGACCTGCCAGAGAGCCAGCAGTGTGTAGGACTATAGAGAGACAAGGATGAGTGGTTATCTGCAGGCCAGGGTTTATTCCTCCCTGGTGCCTGCAGGGTCCCCAGAGACTGGGAGACTTGTGCTAATCCTTGCAAGAAAACAGTCTCTCCAGATTAGCCAGGGTAGGTAGTGAGAAGGAGAGCAAGAGAGGGGAAGCTGAATTATTTTGACTGCATTTTTGCCTTGTCTGATTAGATCTCAGTGGCACTGGGACTTTGCATTACTAAAGGAACACAACCCTGTATGTAGGCCTGGGAACAGAGGGGCCAGGGCAAGGCCTGGAGCTGGCATGGCTGCTGGGCTGTTGGGCTCTGAAGACGTACCATGTAGCTGGGACCTTGCTTGCCGGCTACTAAGGACTTGCAGAGAAGGAAACCTACATCTTCTGCAGCTGATGTTAAAACCATGGTGCATCCCCAGTGCTGTCTACCAGGTAGGACCAAAGCTCACTTTGCTTTGCTGTGGGGGAGGGGGGAGGGGTAACAGAGGAGGATCGTGAGTGATCAGCATCTTTCCTTGAGACTGGGGAACACCTTGCCATCAATCAGGATCTGGATAACCTTAATGGAACATCCCTTCCTAGGTGCCTGGGCCCATGTGAGGTGCTCTAAGTTCAATGTGCAAGGTGACCCTATAAAAGAGGGTCACCAGCTGAAGGACAGGGTTATTAAAGAATGCATGTTGCTTTAAATTCATCTAGTGTGCAAGTGGCAGAAGCCAGTGATTTAAAGCATGGTATCTCTGGCTGTGCAGACTAAGCAAGTGCTTTTTATGGGTTCCAGATCCCCAAGCAAGGTCTGATGTGTTCTGAGCAATGTGCACACAAGTTACGTGTGGTGACATTCTTGGGTAAGGGACAGATGTGGTTCTACACAGCAGAAGGCTTAGAGGCAAGAGCACCAAGGAGGAACCCTGGGGCTTTCCTCAGCCCCTTCTCCTTGTGTTGGCTCACTCACACAGGAGTCTCTGGAATCAGAGACTTGGACCCAGGTCTCACTCAAACCTATGAGAGAGAAAACGCTTTGCTATTGGGGTTTTATCTCGTGGACGGGACATGTGTTTGTGAAGGTGCACCTGTGTATATGGATGCATGTAAGTGTGGTCGTCAGAGGACAAGCTTGGATGGCCTTCCTTGGGAGTTTACCTACCTGCTTTTTGGAAGAGGTCCTCTTCTGACCTGAGGCTCGCAGATTTCAACTGGACTGCGTAGCCAGGGAGCCTCGGGGATCTTACTTTAACTCCCCAGTATGGGGAGTTACAAGCATGCTACCACACTTGGCTTTCTGCCTGTGTTCTGAGGATCAAACTCAGGCCCCAGCAAGCACTTTCCTCAGTGAGCTATCTCTTCAGCCCTTCAGTTTCCTCGTTTGCAATGGTGGGAATGGAAGCCAGGGTCTCACAGGCTAGGCAAGCATTCTACCCCTGAGTATCAGCCCTGGCCCAAAGATGACACTTTGCACACGAGGCTGATACTTCACAGTCAGTTGTCTGGAAATGCGGAGCACTTCCAAAAGGGAGACAGAAGTATCTGTTTCCTGCAGCCACCAACAGTTCAGATTGGTGGCATTCCCACTTGCCAGGGAGGTGTCAGTCCTGAGATCTCCAGCCCACCCTGAGAGGGACCAGCCTCCTGGAGCTGGGGGAGGGAAACCGAATTCTTCTGGCTTCCTCTTCAAAGGGCAGTCACAGACTTCTCTTTGGCTGACAGCTTTTTGCAACCCAGTTTATTTCATTAAGTCAACTTGAGCAGGCTTGGCCTCTTTCCTCGTTTGCTGGCTCACCACGCTGTTTGGCATCAGGCAGACACAGCTGCATTCATATTTTCTAGGTGTGATGTGGCGGTGTATAATCCCCTAATGAACCACGATGTTTAAATAGCTCCAGGCTTCATGATCCTCTCCCCACATACAATTTCTGGGGGAGGTTGCATCAGGGACAGTTCCTTGGTAGCCAGGCCCCAGGTGCTGGGTGGCTTTCATATGGACACTCCCTCCCCGTCCACCCCTTCTCTGATTATAGACACAGTTTCTGGAGATGTGCTTTTTCTGGAATTCTTGTCCTTGAAGGAGGCATACCTACAAGTGTTACTAGAAACAGCACCTATATCACCAATAAATCTTGTGTAAAATAAACTTGAGGAAAATCTCTCAAAAATGAACAACCATCATGGAAAAAAAAAACCTTAATCTTTTCAATGACAAGTTATGAATCTAAGAGAGTTCTGGGGGACCACAAAAACAAAATTTGTTGGGAGATTCAAGAGGAAGAAGACGTCTGCAGGTTTATGAAATCTGAAGCATTCCTGAAATGTTACTTTCCAGTCCAATGCTGCCTCTTCTCCATCCTGGCATTTGGAATGATAACTTGGTCTAGATAATTCTGTTTCTGCAGACATTGCTGTGATTACAAATGAGTTTGGGGACCTGGCTCCTGGCCTTTAGCACTTCTTCTCTTACCCTCTGTCTTCTCTTTTGTCTTATCAGGTTATCACCTGATGATATATAGCATTGGGCTTCAAAGGGCTGGGGAGATCATTTATTTGGTAACGAGTTTGTCACACTGGCATGAAGACCTGAGTTCAAGTCCAAGGATCCACATAAAAAGCCTAGAGGGGTAGCATAGGGTTTGAATCTCTGCAATGATGAAGCAGAGACAGCCAGAGCCCTGGGTCTCACAGGCCAGCAGATCTAGTCTACTCCGGGAGTTACAGGTCCTAGTAAGAATCTCTGTCTCAAAAACTAAGGTGGGTGGCTCTAGAGGAACAATCTAATATGACCTCTGGCCTCCACGTGTGTATGCGCACATGTGCACATATATATACTCACATACCCAACACACAAATACAATTAAAATACAAGTAAAATTAAACTTCAAAATCAAGGGAGCAGGGTAGCCAAGCCCCTTGTTTCCCCAGAGACTTTTTCAGGCCTTCCATTAACAGCTGAAGTATATTGAAGAGAATATTGACTTATTAGCCGCCAGTCCCAGGAAAACATTCCCGTGTAACCACAATTCAATCTAGTCCAATTCAATTCAGCAGACGTTTGCTGAGTGGCAGTTATGTTACCTGAGCCTGTGGGCCTCTGGGACTGGAGGGCTGGCTTTCTTATTTGTCCCTAGCCCCTCCCTGGCCAAGCTAAGCTGGTTGGCTCAAGGAGAGAAGTCGTTTCTGATCCACACAGCCCTGTTTGCAACTGGAACTCCACTCCCATGAGTGGTCCCAGAAAGCAGTTGTTAGGAGGAAGGTCGGGATGGCAAGTCTAAACTAGTTCGCTAAGCCCAGTCTAGGATAACAGGGCTTGGTTAGTATACTCCAGAGCCAACTGAGGGGGTTGGAAGAAGGAAGGGAAGCCAAAAGCTTCAAACCTGTGCTGGACCACGGGTGGTCCAAATGCCTTCCAGAACAGACTTATCAAGTCCTGGCAACCCCCACCTGCCCTGAGACCTTCATGTCCACTGGCCAGCAGAGCTGGCTTAAAGAGACATTGAAAACGATATGATCGTCATCCTCAGGAGCTCAAAACCTCATGGGGAATTGTCAAGAACATGATCATTTCATTTCAACAAAAAGCAGCATTGAGAGACATTCAAAGAATAACTAACTTTGCACGAGGAGAATGTTGCCAAAAAAGAACAACAAAAAACAAACCCAAAACTCTCTTTTTCTCTCCTGGCCTTTGTTTTCTCCATTACAGAACCAGAGTAATAGCTTCGTAGTGTTGCAATGATGAAATACAGGAAAAACAAAAAGAAAAAAAATATACATGAATATATATATATATATATATATATATATATATATCATGGTACAAATAATGAAGAATATACTAAATTGGCATGGTGTTGATTTTTAATACACTGTTAGTGGTGTTGTTTGGAAAATGCGTCGTGAGTGCATTTAGTTTTTTGCCTGTCAGTAATCCACACCATTTGATGCTTTTTGCTTAAGTGATGCTTTCATGGGTTTTAGTGTCTCCCCAGGCTAACATGCTGAATTCCAGATTCACCAGCCTGCCTTTAAAACACCCATGCAGGCTAGGCTGATACTTCAGTAAAGTGTTTGCATGGCAAGCACCTGAGTCAGATCTCACATTAAAAAGGGGGAGGGCGGGCTGGTGAGATGGCTCAGCGGTTAAGAGCGCCGAATGCTCTTCCGAAGGTCCTGAGTTCAAATCCCAGCAACCACATGGTGGCTCACAACCATCCGTAACAAAAATCTGATGCCCTCTTCTGGAGTGTCTGAAGGCAGCTACAGTGTGCTTACATTAAATAAATAAATAAATAAATAAATAAATAAATAAATAGGGGGGAGGGCATGGTGGTGCTACTTCTGATCCCACTGCTGAGGAGGGGGACAGAAGTCAGGCTTGCTGGCCTCCCCTAGGGCAAGCTCCAGGCCAATGAAAGATACTGTCTCAAGAAAGAGTAGACAGCATATGAGGGATGATCTGTGAGGTTATCCTCTAAGCTCCATAAGCACATGCACACACATGTTTGTGCAAACACACACACATTTATGCACATCCAAATTCTCCTTGCCCAGACATGTTCCCCAGGGGTTCTGATTTAATTGAAAGGGGCCTAGGTGTTAAAATGTTTGAAAGGCTCTCCAGGAGTTTCTGTTGTAAAGACAGTCCAGAGAGCGAAGGCTAAGGAGCCTCATTCCACTGTCAGATGGCAAGATGTTGATTAAACCCAAATAGTTGTAGCAGCACCACAGCAGGGGTGGACCTTAAATGACCTTGCTTTGTTTAGTAGGCATTCTATGGAGTATCACACTGTACCTTATAAACATGTACTTCTGAAATTATAATCTTTAAAGCAATTTAAAATTTTGATGTTTATATCTATATAAACAATGAATCAGGAAAATAATTAAAATTATACAAACAGGCAAAAGAAGAAAGAGACAATTTACAAACACCTATGTATATATGTGTAGGTGCATATGGACTCATGCACTATACACATGTGCACATTTTATGTGCATATGTTTTATACATATAATATGATATAATACCATAAGTGACAGCTGAAAAATGAAGGCTAGGTGTGAGGTTGTAGCTCAGTGCTACAACCATCCCAGGTAGACATGCACGCGCACACACACACACACACACACACATGCACACACACACACACACACACACACACAGCTCTAGGCAGTGAGGATTACTCAGATCACTCAAATGAAACCCATGGATTGGTACATGGGAAGCACTAGATAGGCAGTGACTGCCTTCATTATCACAAAAAAAAATGAACATGAGCACCTGTGACCACACCCATGGAGGGGACAAACCTGTGCTATAGCAGTGCCAAATTCTAAAATGGGCTTACTCACTTCTAAAATGTCAGCCTCACACCTCAAACTGAGGCTGTGTCACAGCTGTGGAGACAAAAAGCTTTTTTTGTCTCCAGTGTCTCTGACACAGCCCTTTACCACCCTACCCTCCAGCACAGGTTAGTTATGGGGACTAGAATGTCCACACCTGGGAGTGGGAGCTTTAGAAGAGAAATGATTAAAAGTTATATAAACTTTAGATGTGAATGGAAAATCCAATCATAAGCATAAGAAGGCTCACAGTGTTCACATCCCAAAATCTTTAAAAAAAAAAAAGTAAAATTATCAAATAACTACCTTATACATCCCTTTATGCACTGTCTTTTTAATAAAAGATTTACTTATTTGTATTTTATATGAGTATTTTTCTGCCCGAATGTGCTATGTAGACTTAGAGGCCAGAAGAGGGTGTCGGGTCCCCTGGAACTAGAGTTACAGATGACTGTTAAGTGTGGAGCTAGTGTTGAGTCCTAAACCCAGGTCTTCTGCAAGAGGAGCCAGTTCTCTTAGCCACGGAGTAATCTCTCCATCCATCCACAGGCCAACATAGTTTCCCTGTTTGCTCTTAGGTCTCTTTTCGTAAGCCCACGATTTGGTAAAGCATTCCACAGAGACGAGAGAAAGATAAGGCAGTCCTTCCTTCAGCAAGGCAGATCAAAAGGTGTTCTTTCATCCCTGAGGGCTTAAGTGGCTGTCTTTCAGACTCCACAGCATCTCATTGGAAAGCTGTGAACATTTTTTTTTAAAATTACTATAGAATTTTGGGATTATCCCTCTCAAGTTTCTTTTATAAGTAGTCTATGGTGGAAGGTACTTGATGTTTAGAATCAAGCATTAGAGGTGTGCGCCTCTAGACACAGGCTTTGTGGGGAAATCCCACTGGATTCTACTGCCTTCAATTAAAAAACATTGCAGTGATGCTTTATAATTGCAGGAGTTGTCTGCTACAGACATTTCTGGTGGGAGAAACCAGGCCTGGAGTTGTACGCACTGAATCCTCTGTAATTTTACAAGCCCAGTGATGGGAAGATTTCTACAGAGAAGGCTTCTGACTTTCAACATTTTAAACATTATTTCTCTTCTGCTAGCCACATATCTGCATAGCCAGGGCCATAGACTGGTAGGATCACTAGCCTTCCCTGGACATGGCTGAGACCCAGCACTGGAGACCCTGCAGCGTTGCCAGCAGCCATTTCTCAGCTGGTGTAGCTATCAGTGTCTTGGGTGGACATGGAATCTGAACCTCAGACATCCAGCCTTCTTACCCCAGACCAAATGTGTCTTCTCTCAGCTTCCTCGTGGCATTCCAAAAATACCCATGGACATTCCATGGCTGCTTGATCCAGGGAGGACATCTCGGAGAGCAGAAGTCAAAGTGGAAAGGGGAATTAGTCACAGCCAATGGCAATTAAAATATTTCATTCTTGAAGTAATGACTCCAGAAGGACATGACTAGAGATCAGCCCAGAGATACACAGCAATAAGAATCCATAAAACGTAAGCTTCCAAATGAATCTCCCTCTGCCCACTCCTCCCTCCCCCCCCTTTCCTGTGTTGTTCAAACTATAAGAAACTATAAGATGAACAATCTGAATTATTGGCCCACCATAAATTGCGCTGGCCTCAAAGACACAGCACACACATGTATGGCATATGGACATCTGTTTTAGATTGCTTGAGATTTTTTTTTCACTTAGATGCCATTGGATTGGGGTTATTTCCCCCCTGCCCTCTATTCCTTGAAACCATACCCTTCATAAGAGTTATAAATATTCATGTATTTTTCTTCTAGTGCCAGCTGTAAAAGCACCCAAGAGGGCCACATTCCTGGGCCCCTGGTCTCCCTGGTCTTAGGGTATAGGCCTATGGCAGTCATAGGGTACATCTCCCAATATGGGAAGTGTGGTTTGAAGGCACTTTGGTATGTGAGGGTTGTACGTCTAAGAAGGAAAGTTGGTCCGGTAGCTATAGTAACCACCCAGGGGTTAGGAATTTGGGAGAGGCCTTTGCCTTTTAAAAAAAAAAAAAATCTACTACATAGTCATTGGGGTTTTTCCCTAAGGCCAACACTGCCTCTTTCTGGACCACATAGCCAGGCTGGCATTTAGTTATAATTCTGTAGTCCCACAGATTGTAAGAGAAAATAGATAAGACATGAAGCTGCCTTAGCCACCTCAGTTGGAGTTTGTCATCACAGAGACCCGTTTTGTGTTCTTGGAATAGGAAACACATTTCTGGAGCACAGAGTTCCTAGAAGCCTGAGTTGGTAAACTCAGCCCCACCAACTGCATGATTAGTTCTGACACCGTCTCTCCTCCAGAATGACAGACAATTCCTCTCCAGTGTGACAGGGTTTCGGTCTTCATATGTATCTTCTGAAATAACTAACACAAGCAATCTGGACCAAAGGGGGCAGGCGCGATGCAGCCGAATGCTTCCACATGTGCAAGGTTCCACTTTGATTCTCAATTTGCTATGTTTGCTGTTCCCCTTTCATCGTGTCGTTATGGCGATGTAGGCTTTCAAAGGGCGGCATCTTTTATATTATTTAGTGCTCACATTTGGCTTGAACCTACCCTCCTCTTCACTGATCTATAACATGTGCCGTGCATAAAAAGAGTAGGGGGCAGGCAGCTTGTACCAAGGAAAAACTATCAGCAAGTTTATTCCAGTTTAGTCCAGTCTGCACGTTCATGTGTTGTTCCTTCTCGGCCATTCCTCAAAACAGATGGACCCTGTCAGGATACACCCTCGTTCTCTCTCTCTCTCTCTCTCTCTCTCTCTCTCTCTCTCTCTCTCTCTCTCTCTCTGTGTGTGTGTGTGTGTGTGTGTGTGTGTGTGTGTTCATGTGTGTAAGGGCTCTGTATACCAGGCTGGCCTTGAACTCACAGGGATTAAAGGTATGCGCAGCCACCAGTCACACACCTTATCTCTCTAAGCAGTATTTTCCAGTGTCAATATGGATTCATGACCTTTTAATCGGGACTAAAAGCAAAAACCATCATTTTTGGATTTTAGAAGTGAACTTCCTTCATGCCAACTGGGAACAGTGTAATGGGTGAGTTTTTGCTTTGTACATTTTTTTTTTAAGGTAACAGGGAAGTGTTTCATTTCTTTGAATGCATTTTGTTTATTCTGTTGGGAAATTACACTTCCTTTGGAGGTTTGGAATTAGCTTCGAGTGATGCTGTCAGCCACTCCTCATTTGGTGGATGACAGTCCTCCAACACTCACCAAAACACTGCCAGAGCCTCTGGAAAATGACCAGGATCTAGCTTTGTTCAGCTTCTGCTACCTCTGCACAGGCTTCTGTGTGGTTTGACTCCTGTGTGGAAGGAGCCCAGCAACCTCCCTGTAGGTATCTATTCCAGGTCCTCCATCAGCCATACAAACTATCATTGACTTGGAGTAGTCTTTCAATTAAGTAATTTGGTAGAAGACAGCTAGCAGCCAGGTAAAGCATCCTGCTCTCTCTCTCTCTCTCTCTCTCTCTCTCTCTCTCTCTCTCTCTCTCTCTCTCTCTCTCTCTCTCTTGCTGTCACATCGAGCCCAGGCATGGCATAATTCAGCTTTCTCTGCTTGGCTTCTCCATTCATTCGACGTACATTTGATTGCTCGTTCATTTGTGTATTAAATGTTCATTCACCTAACAAATAAGGACCACCCGCGCCCTGAGCCAGGTGTCCTGCTAGGTTCTGGAGACAGGGTGGCAATATGATTTCTTGGTCTTTCGGAGTTCGAACTCAATGGAGATGGGACAGCCACTCAACAGTGTCATTTTGTAGACTCATGCAAAAATTACGTTGGAGGCCAGCACTTTAAGGCAAAAAACTTGATAGTCTGAGGGAAGGGAATTAGGAAAGCAGAGGTCTGCAAAGGAGGTGGGAATTAATTAGGCAGAAGAGGCAGATAGACAAGAGGAACACTGCATACCAGCCAAAGCTGCTGTGCCAGCCATTAGGGCAAGCATCTAAGTCCGGTGGAGAATACTGTGCTTTCATCATATGTGCGCTGAAATTGACTGGATTATTTGACACTGGTCATTCTACCAAGCACTGTACTAGCACTAAGCACTGTACTAGCACTAAGCACTGTACTAGCACTAAGCACTGTACTAGCACTAAGCACTGTACTAGCACTAAGCACTGTACTAGCACTAAGCACTGTACTAGCACTAAGCACTGTACTAGCACTAAGCATGGTACTAGCACTAAGCACTGTACTAGCACTAAGCACTGTACTAGCACTAAGCACTGTACTAGCACTAAGCACTGTACTAGCACTAAGCACTGTACTAGCACTAAGCACTGTACTAGCACTAAGCACTGTACTAGCCAGCCCACCACTTTACCTTCGGGAAGCCAGCTGGCCAGCTTTGGAAGCCACTCTCCAGCCTCAGATGGAAATTTCCCACATTCTCAAGGGTATGAGCTCATTGCCATGCCAGATGGGTTTCCAGTGAGTGATTATTGTGCAATCTGATTATTTTTATGTCATGTTAATTCCCTTTGAAAAATGGAAACAGGATATGTAAGATAGAAGAGAATTTTCTAGCGACAGCCAGCAGATCGAGAGAAGGCATACAGTTCAGATGGAGGAGCAACTGTGTCATATGAAATAAATTACTAGTAATAACTTTTTACTATGCACAATACATTTTTATTATTTGATACATCTAAACATTGGATATCATTGGATATCCCTGGTTGGCCTGGAACTCAGTATATAGACCAGGCTGTCCTGGAACTCACAGAGGTCCTCTGCCTCAAAAGTGCTGAGATTAAAAGTGTATGCCACCACAACCAGCTTAGAGAAACTTTAGATCCACAGCAGCTAACATAGAATCAATGCTAATATAACAAAACCTTGTACTCTGATTGCTAAACAGCCTCCCACAAGGTTATTCAATATCCTCTTGTGACTCTCTCCTCTCCTAGCATCTTAAGTGTCTTCTTCATGCTGCTGACAAGGGAGGACAGAGGATGGAAGGACCCTGAGAGAGGTTTTAATGGGCCAGCCCTGCACGTGGGCACAGACCTCCTCACATCTTATTGGCCAGAACTCAGTCACCTGTCCACACCCAAATGCTAGACAGGCTGGGAAGTGCGGGTGTGTGATCGCATAGTCAGATCACCCCAGAAAGTCAGCTCAGACTGGGGCTAAGAGAAAGGGTTTGGAGATCGTGGGTTAGCGACATAAGTGTCCTCTCATCAAGAGGACCACAGCAGATGCTTCAAATTACAGATAATACCCATCTCTATGTCTGCTAGACTTATCCTATACATACATACGTACTACATATATACCTGTGAAAATGTTTAATTTATAACAAGGCAAAGTAAAGGATGAATGACAGCATCTAATAAAATACAGCAACTCTAACAGAAGACTGTAGTAAACGTTACCTAAGTGCATTTTCTGCCATTTCTTAAATATCTCACAATTCTTTTCAGTCAGACTAGGTTACAGCTTCTTCCAGGCAGCATCACTGTCCTTGCACGTTGACACCACTACTAAATAAAAAGTTGACTTGAACACGGCCACAGCGATCCATGTCGGTGACTAACACATAGGCCGCATCCACAGCATGGAAACGCAGAGAAGGATGAATGTTTACACCAAAGCAAAGCCGGACAGGGAGAGATGTCATCGTGCCAGTCAGAACAATTAAAGACGATTTAAACCTTACCTCCTGATTATTACTGGAATTTTCTGCCTCATTTTTCATTCTACTTTTGTTTGTTTGAGACAAGGTCTCTCAGTGAAGCTAGATCTCACCAATTCAAACTTTAGTTGCTGTCCCGTGAGTCCTGGGACTCCTCCTGTCCCTTCCTCTTCTGTGCTAAGATGCAGGCACATATCACTTGGACCTGGTTTTTCTTACTCACGTGGATCCTGGGGTTTCAAATTCAGACACTTGTGCTTCTATATCAATCTTTCCTCAACTGAGCTGCCTCCCCAGGCCCCTCGCTTTCACCCTACTTAAAAATTCACTTTGTTTTTAATATATTTATATTAATTCTTTGAGAATTTTGTACATGCATACACTATGTTTATTATATTTATCCCTGTTCCTCCCCCTAACTTCTCCCAGACCCACCCCTACCCCCTCTCAACTTCATGTCCTCTTTCTCATTTTGCTTATAGCCCACTAACTCCAATTTGCTCTGTGTATACACTGATGAGTGTGGGACCAACCACCAGAGTTTGGTTACCCAACCAGGGGCCACAGCCATCCAGAGAGCTGATTCTCCCTCTGCCAGAAGCTATCAGCTGCCACTAGCTCTTCTCTGCGAGGAGAGACTTGAAGTCCCTCCTACTCCAGGGGACACTGCAGCCTGGCTTGATCCTGTGCAGATCTTGTGACGTGTTGCTAGGGCAACAGTGCTGACACGTCCTAGAGACCATGTTTCTCTCAAGTGTTTCTTCACTCTTCCCCCATCTTTCTCAATGATCCCTGAGCCTTAAGAAAGGAATGTGGTCTTGATGTCTAGTTCGTGACTGGAGATCACACTTAATCCTCTACGTTCAGCAAGTGTAGAAAACAGATTGCACAGTGTGGTGTCACTACCTCCCAGCAGGGCTCACTTCTGCTCCCCTAGCCAGTGAACCTGGTGAGTTTCTGACTTGTGAGGGCGGTGGTCTATTTAGTGACCCTTACATACAATCAGCTGCTGCTCTCTGCTGACATTGAAAACTCTCTGCATTTCCCTTGTCTCTCTGCTGTGAGGCGTACCAAAGGATATGGACGGAGTCCTTCCTACTGAAGTGTGTGAACGAGTAAACTTCAGCCTTTCAGCCAAGTGGCTACAGCTTAGTTAGCTGTTAGACATTCCTCTCTCTCCCGTTCCCACGCCCCTTCCTCTCTGTGTATGTGTTAGTTACACTTCTGTGTAAGGAAGTTGATGTCAGGTGGCTTTGTCAATCATCCTCTGCCTAATTTTTTAAGACAGAGTCTCTCAGTGGACCTGGAGCTCACCAATTCAGCTAGGCTGTCTGGCCAGCAATGCCCAGGGAACCTCCACATCTCTAACCCTGGGGTTACAGGCATGAGTCGCCATGCCTGGCTTGGAACATGGCTGCTGGGGGTTGAACTTACCTTACACTTGTGTAGTAAACACTCTACTGACTCAGCCAAACCTTTCAGCCCTAAGCTAGACATTCTTGGTAACAGCAGGCGACATTTATTAATTTATTTATGTTTAATTATTATATAAATTAATTATATTTAATTAATTTATTAATGTTCAATCTATGTGTGTTTCACAAGTACCAAGGTGACCTAAAAAAGGAGATGCCTCACTGTCCAACTTGATGCAAAACTGAGAAAACTGATTTAGAGTGATTTGAATCACAGGGTCAAGGGCACACAGTGACACGTGAGGGATAGGGCTAGGTCTGAGAGCCGTGAGCTCTGCAGAGGTCCGGCCCAACACCTTAGGTAAATGCCTGGTCATGGGCAGCCTGCTGGAGAGTCTGCTGACTCAAGGGAAACCTATCCCCAGGGAGTGCCATTTCCTTCTTCTCGAGTGCCGTCTGCTGTACATACATACAAAGCCTTGTTCATCTCAACTTCAAACATAGTTGCTTCCTTCCACTGTCCTTTGCCTCTCCCATCAGATATGCTAATATGCTTTGATTGGTGCAGAGGGTGTGGTACTGAGATCCAATAGCTCAGGGGCAAATCTCAGACTTAGCACTTAATTGTTTGACCAGAGACTTTTGACTTTGCCTCCCTTTCTTCCATTGTGACACAGGGTTGTTTTTAAAAAAACAAAAAACAAAAAAACAAAAACCTCAATAACCTGTAGTACTGAGATCTCATAGGCAAAGATCTTCCTATTTCCCTTCCCCTTCCTAAACAAGTAGCCATTGTTGTAAATGTCACCACTTTGTAGTCAATTAGCCAACCGGTACTGAATTACCTACTAGTCTGAGAGAGACTCGGAAGAGGAAGCTATGCATCCGCTACAACTTTTGAAGGAGCTGGGTAAATCAGTGAGGTAGGTAGGGGAGCATAGGAAGAAGCACATGGCACTAGCCAGCAGTGGTCAAGAGAAAGGATGGCATTAACTACAGCGGATTTCAGAGGAAGAAGGGGCCAGTGCTCAGACAAGATTCAGAGAGGAAGTTGAAGGACAGACAGGATTTATATAGGCTCTGGGAGAGGGGAGGATGTCTAAACAGGAAAAGCAGCACATGCAAGAACATGGAAATTAAACACAGTGTTCATGGTTACACTATACAACCGACCTTCTAAGGGGCTTACAGAGAGAGGCAGAAGGGGCATTGGGGGAGGGCAGGAAGATGCAAAGGCACAGAAGGAAATGAAGACAATGAGGACAAGAGGATGCTTGGGATGTGCCTTAGTGGTGAAGCACTTGCTTAGCGTGCACAAGGCTCTAGATACACTCCCAGCACAACAATAACAACAGAAATCAAACAGAAAAACAAAGCAACAGCAGATGTGGTTGGGAAAGAAGGCAGAAAAAGGCTGGATTTCACCAACTCTATGAATTAATATTGCAAGCAGACATAACACCAAAGGTTCTCAGTTCCCAACTAGATTCTAAATCTTAAGACACTGCTTTCCTGGGGAAGCAGTGTTTACACTTTATACATTGTGCACTGTGTACACCTAAAGTATTAGCCAAAAAGGAGAAGGTCGATTCAAAAGATAGCAGCAGGGAGGAAGTATAGCCTCTTAAAAGTGTCTGCCTGTTTGTTTAACTTTTTTTTTTTACTTGAATACAGACATCTCCATCAAACCTGCACACAGACATACACACATACAGATCTCTCTCTCTCTCTCTCTCTCTCTCTCTCTCTCTCTCTCTCTCTCTCTCTCACACACACACACACACACACACACACACACACACACACACACACACTTCTGTTCTGTCCTTCAAGTCATCTGCTGGGATAAGAAAGAGTTGTTCTTGCCTTTAACCAGTTTTCGCATGACCCAATGTTTCACAGCCAACTAACTCCTTTTAAGACTCCCTAAGCCAGTAGTTTAACAAGAATGTTCTAGATAAGCAGAGACTCAGGTCTCAGGCCCAAGGAAATGTCCACATAGGGAACCAGGGGATGGTTAGAATTAAATGTAGAACGCATTGGGAATGAACCTCCATTTCCGAAAGTGTTCAAAGCCCCCTTTCCAGCCTGTGTTCTGTTTCTCAGCTCACCTCCTGCTGTTCCACAAACTCTTAATCCTGCTCAAAAATTCAAGCCTGTTCTTTGGCTCTTAAAACTCACTGGGGAATTTTCTGGTCAGTTAGTGATGTGTTATCTGGTCAGTTAATGATGTGTTATACTGCTGGGAAAAATAGAAGACCATGGACTACAGCTGTATTCTTTTTCTATCATGAGTCCCAAAGACAAGCTCTGGTGAGTTTAATGTCAGGTTAATGGCTATAAGGGGACTTTTAGGGCAAAAGGCTTGGATTCCGTAGCCCCTATAGGCTAAGTTCAGCCACTATCCCAACTCACCAGTGAAAGAGACAGTCATAGAAGCAGAGACATGAGATTTCATCAGTTTTAGGAATAGGAACAGTTATAGGGCTCCAGTGACTCCAAATTCACTTTTAAAGCATTAGTGTGAGATTTAGACTTAACTACAAGAAGAATTGGGGCAGAGAGTACAGGTTTATATAATTAAACAGTCCTGGTCAAAGGGTGACCAAAGACCATTGTTCCAGCTCAGCTCTAGTTAAGAAGTTATTATGGCTATCAGTGGGACAGGGGACAAGCCTGGGTTTTACAAGAGGACTTGCTCCAGAGTGTAGCCTTGCCACTGTAGATAACTATTGGGCTGGGTGGGCTCAGTCGTTGGAGATATTGCTGTTCCTAGAAACCAAGGTGACTGCAGATTTAGGACAATAATTTATCTCTGCCTTCTGCGCAGAGGGGAGGAACGAGCAAGCTTCACCAGATAGACACTGATTAGATAACGCAGAGTCAAACAAGAGTGT
The DNA here is from genome assembly GCF_978045245.1 of Mus caroli. NCBI lineage: Eukaryota > Metazoa > Chordata > Mammalia > Rodentia > Muridae > Mus > Mus caroli. The sequence continues at coordinate 177,795,339 of NW_028227257.1, read as the reverse complement.
GTGACAGAGACAGATGCAAACTGAAAGCAGAGACATCAGGTCTCCATCTTGTTGCTACTTACCTTGTGTGCCCACACAAGGAATCAATGCTTTTTGGCAAAGGTGGCTTCTGAATGATGATATGGGTCCAGGTCCCACGCCCACCATTTACCTGCTGCATGAATCCAGCAAGCTGATTGGTTGTATTGATCTTTGGTTTTATTTCCTGGAATGTTGGGGTCACAATCAATTTCATATAGGATCATTCTGCATACAATTTACCTATGTAAAGTACTAGGTGCATCTTGTAACCCTCCCAGAATCCTCAATAAAGGGTGGTTGTTTCCTTATTGACCCTTTATTCATCTTGGAAACACCCCTGGGAATCCTGCCTTCCTTCTCAGGTTCTTGGTGGCAGACACTGAGATGCATTTGAAAGGGGTTAAAATAAAAACCACCTGGACAGTTTTTACTTGCATCACCAACTCGGAAGCACATGTGCAGGAGCAGGAAGACAGGCGTGTTCTTCGAGAGTGCTGCCTTGTATCAAGCATCAGTGTCCTCCTCCCAGCAGCCCCTGTCCCTCCTCCTTACTCTGTGCCTTTCTGGAAGGGTGGGTACCTCTACATATGGAAAACAGCTTCTCCCTAGGGCCTATAATATGCTAGAAATTCCAAAGCAGAAAAGACCCCAGCAGGGCACTGGCTCCACACTGGCAAATAAACCTGCTATCCCGCACCATCAATGGTACTGCAATGTGCTTTCAATTACGGAGGGAACTGAAGTCCTAACATCAAGGGATAGTTTCTTGCCCCATGCAGAAAGCCTGCAGGGCACTGTCCTGGTTCATCAGCCCAGTGAAGGCATCTAGAGTCAAAGGGAACCTTCTCCATCTGGGTAACATTGTCAACCCCAGCAGCACCAGTTCCTCCACAGTACATCTGTACTTGACTAATTTGGGGCAGGAGAACAGGGGGTCACCTACCCAAAATGCATTCAAGGGTACAGTTATGAAAATCAAGTCAGATGATAACTTTCTCTTGGGCCATTGAGAATGATTCATGATTTGCTCTGTTCCTGTGACATTTGAAAAATGGCACCTGTCTAAAAAAGAAAATTGTGTCTATGGCTAAAAGAATTGAAATAAAAGTCCTTTATTAGAAGGAAATTTAAATTGCTTTTAAAAATGACATCCTGCTCTTTCTAGCCTACATATAATCTAAGACACCAACAATTAAAGGCACAGTATAAGCATTAACTGGGTTGGTGTGAAGACCCAACCATGAAAATGGGCATTCAGAAAGGATTGAGATATTATTCCTCAAGCTTGTGTATCTGTGATAATACTCTAGGGACTACATTGGAAGAGCTTTGTTGATAATCCCTAAAGTCACAAAAGGTAGCCAACAGCAGATGGGGAGATGGCTCAATCCATACAGTGCTGCACATCCACAAGGACCTGAGTTTGGATCTCTTGCATCTGTCTAAGAGCTCGTTGCATTTCTACAATCTCAGTGATAGAGAAATAAAAACAGAATGATCCGTGGAGCTTGCTAGTGGATCAGTCTAACCAATCAGTGAGTACCAGGTTCAAGGAGAGACCCTGTCTCAAAAACTAAGGTGGAGAGCAATTGACCTGGGTATCCCTACAGACTATAAAATAGGTGAGTTGTCTAATGGTCTTGAGGGCTTCTTGCCTTGTTTCTCTTACCTAGCACTTTGATAATAGGAGCCACTAAGCATAATGGGAAATTCTGATTGTAAATGGTCTACTTTCTGGTCTTTGACTTGTCTGCCTGACATCCATTGCTGGATCATTCAATGTGTGTGTGTGTGTGTGTGTGTGTGTGTGTGTGTGTGACAGAGAGAGAGAGAGAGAGAGAGAGAGAGATTGTGTATATGTGTTTGTGTGCCTGGGTTTCCCTTTTACTTATTTATATTTGACCATGAGACTTGAAAACTTAAAAAACAAAAACATTTCAAGGAATACACATTGTGAGAGGAAAAAAGTCACACTTACCTCATCCTGGAGGTATTAAATTATACAGGTTTATGTAGTTCTAAAACAAGCCACTTCCTAATTTAAGACATATTTCTCTCCTTTAAAAAATGTATTTCGATGCCGGGCGTGGTGGCGCACGCCTTTAATCCCAGCACTCGGGAGGCAGAGGCAGGCGGATTTCTGAGTTCGAGGCCAGCCTGGTCTACAAAGTGAGTGCCAGGACAGCCAGGGCTACACAGAGAAACCCTGTCTCGAAAAAACAAACAAACAAAAAAATGTATTTCGATACTTATTTGTCATTCTCTTTTCTATTCATTTACCCATTCATTTGTTCATTTATCATATGAATCTCAGAGCTCTACCACACAGCTAGTGGATCAGTCTAACCAATGAGTACCTGGTTCAAGGAGAGACCCTGTCTCAAAAACTAAGGTGGAGAGCAATTGACCTGCGTATCACTACAGACTATAAAATGGGTGGGTTGTCTAATAGTCCTGAGGGCCTTTAAGTTACATATATTGATATTTAACAAAATTTCAAACCTAAAGATGCAAGGAAAAGTGATGGTTCTAGCTACCACTTCTCCATAAACACTCAGCTCATAAATCCTAATTACCCTTAACATTTTCATCATCAGTCAGGATGTCCCCCTTGCAAACATGGTTGCATGACCACCTTCACTTGTTCTCCACAGCCCCAAGTCCCCTCCTCTTTCAGTGACTTTTTTAAATCTACTATCCTCTCCATTCATCTTCAAAGCCTTTGTGGTTTTCCTCCAAGTCTTCACTCAAACTCACATCTTCCCACAGGTCCTAAACTGAGAGCATCCTCTTGACTTGCTACGGTCTTTCTCCAAGATAAGACATTGTTCAGATTTAGATATGAGCTGTTTCTTACCAGCTCCCAGTGTCCCAGATGAGGATGCTATTCTGGGAGGTGAATCCTAACTAGAAGAAGTGGGTAACTGGGGGAGGGGAGAGCAGTTAGAAAGATTCCAGATCAAGCAACAAAGGCAGAGGGGCCTAGCTGCCACACCCTACATCCATGAAACTGTGAGCTAAGATAAATTATCATTCCCATAAGTTGTATATGTCAGATGTTTTGTCCCAGGGATGAGAAATGCAAACACACTTGTTCCCTTCTTATTAAGCACCTGTGAGTTTCTTCCTCAGGGCCCCACATGCTTGCCACCTACTCCTCAAACCTTCATGCTCTTGGTCTCTGGGCCCGCTTCCCTCAGTATTCACCAAGAACCATTCATCCATCACACCCACGGTGATTTGCCTACCTCAGGGTTTCTGGGCTTGACCACCTTTCCTAGGGGAAGTGCTCAGGTCCCTTGGCACCCAGCCTCCTGTGTCATTGTGCCCACTCTTCTTCTTCTCTGAGTCGTCCCTTTGGCTCTCCACCTCACCTAGGGATAAATCCAAAGGTCATCCTTCCTCCTGTCCCCTCTGTACGCACTTAGAAGCTCCATGTTTGAACTCCATTCTATTCTTGGTCTAGTTTGCCCATGGCTGACAAATACAAGGGAGGCTTACATTCTGTTTGACAAACAGGATGCTAAGTAAACGGGTCAACAGGTACACCTGTCAGGAAGGGACTGTCAGACATAATGACGCTGTTGCTGAAATCCAGATGCTGAAAAACTAGCATGGCAAGTTCTATGGATGCGGTGTGCATGGATGTGTTTGCACATATGTGTGGAGACCAGAGGGAAATTGAGTGATGTTCCTCAGGTACCATTGATCATTCCCCCCTTGGACATTGTTTGCCCCTGGTGTGGAAATCCCCAAGTACTCTAGGCTGACTTGACAAGGAATCCCAAAGGTCTGCCTGCCTCAGTCTCCTCCTGTGCCACCAAGCCCACCTCTTGTAAACATGGATCCTAGGGGCAGAGTCAGGTCCTCATGCTTGCCACTTTACTGACCGAGCTATTTCCCTATCACCCAAACAAAGTTCTAAGGAGGGGGGGGGGAAGCACAAGGGAGTGTACAAAAGAAGGTAACATTAATTAATTGATTGAATGTTTGATTGATTATAAAGAAAAAAGAAAAAGGAGGAAGAGAGCAGGTCCAGAAGCCCTGTATCCGAAATAAAAGGAGGCCTGCTGCAATAAGAGAGAGGGAAGACACTAGGCAGGGAGGAAGGGTGGGGAGCCTTCCACAAGGCAGGTCTTCCAGGAGATGGTGAGCATCCCTACTTCCATCCCTTGGCACCTTCTGCCTATAGTGCCTTTATTTATATCACAGCTTTTTCCTCCTCTGCTACAGATACTTTGAATGAGAGCAAGTCAGGTCTGCCTTGTTTTCTAACCTACACAGCACTAATCACTGCTGTAGTAAATGTGTTACACTTCAGTGAAAGGCACAGAATCGAGTAGAAAAACTGTGTGAAGATCAACACTTTCCCAAGTTAAAGCCAGCCCTGGAGTCAATGCTGTAAATAACAGCCCAAAAAATGATCAGTCACATTTGGTCACCATAGCTAAGACAAGAGTCCCATGTTTCCCTGCCCCCTCACCAGCCGGAGAGTTCAGCATCTTCTAAAGCCGGTCATCTGGGACAGGATTTTAGGGTATGTGCATGTTTGTCTTCTCCATGGGGCCAGCTGTGGCCAGAGGAGAATTCTTAACACAGGCTGAATTAACTTGAAGACTTTCTTGGGGAAATAGTCCCTACATTATGAAGTTGGTGACGCCACTAATTAAAGAAATATTTTCCTGAGCTGCTGTGATCTGTCACAAGAAGTGTTGACTATTGATGACATGCACATGACTTCATGCATTCCAAAGAGTGAAATTCACAGATGTGAGTGGCTGCTTCTCATGCCCATAGCTTCTGAGACAAGATGCTGAGAGTGCCCCACACTTTAGGATTCAGTCTGGAGATGGAAAGGCCAGGCTGAAGTATCTGCTTGAAAGTTTCTGCAGCCTAGATTCCATGGGAGTCTGAACTTTGGCATCTATGTTAATCATCATCATGGTACTCTAACAGTGCTGGAGGTAGTCAGCTTACAGAGCAGAAAGATTTACTTGGGCTCACCGTTTGGCATTGGTCCATGATGGTTGCCCCTATTGCTTCAGGCTGGCAGCAAAGCAGAGCATCATATGGCAAGCTTCTGAAAGAGCAATGTCACTTTCCAGGAAGCAAAGAAGCAAAAAGACTGACTCAGGCAGCACCGGCTCCTTCAAGGGCACCATCCTCTCCCACCATGGCCTAAAGATTTCCATGAGCCTCTCCTGACCAAGTTTCTCCCATTCCCAACAGCATCGCCCTGGGTATCATGCCTTGAACATAGGCCTTGATGGAACTCCCCAGATGGGAACTATAACAGGATCCTTATCACAGAAGAATGATTTACAAGTATGTGATAAGGTTAACGTTGCATTGTTTTGGAAGCCACCAAACCTGACAAACTTGCTTATTTAAGTTCAAAGCTTTGAAAATTCTCGGCAATAAGTAGCTCTTATCTTAATTGTACAGAGCCACAAAAAATGAAATATTACAAGAGTTTCCTTTGATTAGGTCTGGCTCTAGACACAAGCTCCAAAGATTAGTGCTGTATGTCTCAAGTTGCAGGGCGGGTGGGAGGGGGATGCAAACACAGTGGAAACTCAACTTGACATAGTGGACTGATTCCCACATGAACTAAATTGTCATGTAGTAAGCCAGTCTGAAAAAGTGAGGTTTTACCAAATGCAAGCGGTAACATCTCCCATTTTCTCTGTCTCGTTTTCTCACTAGAACATGCCAATGGTTTCTCAAATTCCCCCAGAAGGTCAACAACCTCATTGTTCTGGGCACTCAGAGCAGACATGGTTTTATTGAGTGCATCAATTTGAAAAGCAAAATAGACTTGAAAAATGAATATATCAGCATCCAGTACCGTCCTATGGCATGTTTTGAATTGTATTCATTTGATAAAATATTCAACAAGTGCTGAACGTGAGCACATTTCTATTCCTAAGAGCCAACAAACAGCCACACTGCAGGGGAGTTTGGACATCTATTGCAAATGTCATACTGACATTTCAATGATCTGATCGATTGTTCGATTCCTCCCTCTCTCTTCCCTTGCCCTCCCCAGCCTGGCTGGCACCTTCCCAGCGGTTTCACTGCCTACCCTCTCCACATCCCTTGGCCATCTCAGAATTTTGAGCTGCCTGACTGCCACTCCCAACTCCTCTGAGCCTTGTCTCCTTGTCCTCGTCTTTAGTCTCTTGTCACATTGGACATGTCATTTGTCTTCTAAGATATAGAAAGCTTTAATGGCTCCTGATGATCCAAATGCCTGAACGGAAAAGCCTTCATTAATACAATCATAATCAACTAAGTTGGAAAATAGGTTTGAAAGCACTATTTTTAAAAGTTGTCATGAATTCCCTTATTATGCATATACTTGTATGTGCATGCAACCATGCACGTTTGCATGCAACCATGCAAGTGTACATGCAACCATGTACATGTACATGCATAAGCATACCACAGAATCTGTGTAGAGGTCATAGGACAATTTACAGGGGTTGCTTATCTCCTTCCCTTGTGTGGGTCCCAGGGATTAAACTCAAGTTCTCATGAAGCAAGTCTCTTCACTCTCTGAGCCATCTCACCTGACTGAAGGCCGTATTTCAGCAGCATAATTATACAACATTTGTTTATTACAAAGTCATGCTATGGGAACCATATTTGGGTCCCATGATAGCATAGAAAATTCTGGATCTCTCTCTCTCTCTCTCTCTCTCTCTCTCTCTCTCTCTCTCTCTCTCTCTCTCTCTTGCTCACTCGCTCGCTCTCTTGCTTGTTCTGCTAGTCTGTGAGCATGGACAGGCACAGGCCTGAGAATTTGTAAAGGCCAATGTAGTTTTTCATGTTGACCCTTGTTGACATAGACAATAAATGCCCAGAAAGATGCCATCAAAACCCCTCACAGGGGCCCAGGAACTAATAGAAGGAATTCTATTTCTGTGCTGTTCTGGATTGAGACATGCTAAGATCATGCTGAGATACAACCCTAGATGCTGCGACTACTCTGAGGCTTATTTTTGTGTGGAAATGGAAAATTCAGCATCGTCTACGGTGTTAGTCCTCCCCCATTGTGTGTTGGGGGCTGTTAATGAAGGCTAAATCCAGCCTTTCCAGTATCCTCTAGGCTTAACATAAACCACAGATATTAATCAGCTCAGACCTTCCCAGCTCACTCTGGTACACTGGTTTCTAATAAGTAGGCTCTGGAATCCACCTGCCCTCTCCAGACTGACAATTTCAGGCATGTGACATGTGGGCCATTAGAAGACCTCTGTGTCCTTTGTTCAGCTATAGACAATGACAGTATGGAAGAGCAGATATACTGAAGAGCCCATGGCCAGGACTGTCATTTCCAGCATCATAACTGTCTTCTGGCCTCTGTCTACTTCCATCTTTTGCTTTCCATTCTGCAAGCCATTGGCACACTCTCAGCTCTGCTTTTTATCCTGAAGTTGCCAAAGCCTGGTGTGGAAGGGCTAATGCGGTCCTTCCTTTCCCATGCCTGGGGGATTTTCCTACCCATCTGTAGAGGCTTACCCTGATTTAAAGGCAGCTGCTGAACCCCGGCACAGCTCATAGTGATCTCTTCTGAGGTCCTGAGGCATTTCTGAAACCTTCCAAGCTTCCTCATGTGGGCATTCAGCTTGCTTGCAATCATTTGTCTAGCTAGCTTCAGCCTCCTTCCTGTCTTTGCCACAGGGTCCATGAAGGAGGGCCATGTTTCATTTCCAACACAGTACAAGTCTACTACACTATACTACACTATAGTATACTACACTATACTACACTATAGTATACTACACTATACTATACTACACTACACTATACTATACTACACTATACTATACTACACTACACTATACTATACTACACTACACTATACTATACTACACTACACTACACTATACTATACTACAATATACTATACTACACTATACTATACTACACTACACTATACTATACTACACTATACTACAATATACTATACTACACTATACTATACTACACTATACTACACTACACTATACTATACTACACTATACTACACTATACTACAATATACTATACTACACTATACTATACTACACTACACTACACTATATTATACTACACTACACTACACTACACTACACTACACTACACTACACTACACTATACTATACTATAGAGAGACCAACAGAATCAGTGGATTATCAAGTGAGTGATTGAATGAGTGAGTTAATAAATGAATGTCTGGCTAATTTGTTTGAGTGGCTGTCTCCCCTCATTTAGCGCACACCATACTTTGTCACTTCTTTTCCTATGACTAATGTAGAGATCCATGTTGATTGTTAACTCATTAAATAGTTGACTATTTTGGTGAAAAGACTAGTAAAAGAAAAGAAGTTAGAGGAAAGATAAGTGAACAAAAAGACACAGCTAAATCTCAACTGGATTATGTTCCCATGGCAAAAGACAACTACAAAGTCAGCTAGTAGCCATCCATCAGAGCTTGTAGGGTGGCCAACCTCAGAGGATGGAATATGTCCAGTTAATCAAAGTTACAGCACATGACTCTGGGAAACAGACCTTTGACAATTGCCCAGGCGAATCCAAAATGCTTCCTAGGATAAGAACATACTCTCTTCTCTCCCAGGACTCTCCAGCACTCCCTGACTTGCTGACAAGATAGTGGAGGCAGAGATAAGGATTCTGGGAAGTTATCACATCTCAGCTTACTGGTTGCAGCTCTGCTTTCCACTCACCAGCAAGGACTCTTGTACTTAGGATCGGGCCTAGATTCCTGAGTGCGTTCTTCCAGCTGTTGGGTCTCTGAGACATCTACCTGTGCTTGAATTTTCTGGTTGTCACTCAGCATTCTGAGGCAGGGTCATGTTGGAAGCAAATGGGGTCACTTTCTTTGTACTTTTTAAAAATCCCAACTCATAGTTATGGGGTCCAAAGGAATTCCTCACCTACCTCATCATCTGGTGGTGCATCCATGGCCCAGACCATGATGGCGAATGCTAAGGGCCTGCCTGTGTTTAATGCTCAGGCTCCGATTTATGGCCTTGTTTTCAGCCAGATCAAGGTGGGGTGGTGGCTTCCACCACTGACCAGGGCCGGCTTCTTCCTGGAAGTCTAGAACAAAAAGTAAGGGTCAGTCACTGGCTTAACTAGATAAGAAGGGAGAACCAACCAAGTACACAACTCTCTCTCTCTCTCTCTCTCTCTGTCTCTCTCTCTCTCTGTGTGTCTCTGTCTCTGTCTCTCTCTCTTTCTCTCTCATCCTCCTTCTGGAAGAGATGACAAGATTTCCAGCAGTGACCCTGGCCACATAATGAAGTGAGCTATGTTACTTGCTTTCTCTCAGAGAGCACATGAAGTCTCTCAGCCTCGCTCATAGAACGGACTGTTCTCAGGCAGGAACTGGCTCGACTGTGAGCCTCTACAGAACCCCGCCTGGCAGATTTGTAGACTGTGGTGCCCCTGAGACACCTTAAGCTTTATGACTACATATTTAAGCATTTATGAGACTTGAACTGTGTTGCATTAAAATGGGAAAAAAGTGAGGGGGAAAACATCCCAAGGCTTGCAGCAAGAGTAATTAGCCCCAAAAGTTTCATAAAGGGTTTGATAGCATTCTAGCTTGAAGCTCCTTCCCCAGGACTGTAGGAGAGAATGGGAAGAAAGGAATGCATTAAAACTCCACTATAGCATTTTGAAAACTTACAGGGCCAAACCAAGCAGCTTGATTCATGTTCATAAGGAGACTCAGCCTCTATCTAAGGTACCAGATAAAAATTTTACTGGGGAAAAAATATTCAAGACGTGAGCTTGACTGTTTCCATCATACCCATGAAAGAAATTCCTTTCTTCTCTCCTGGTATCCATTATCCTAGGGTTGGCATTAGTCTGCTTGGCTTCATGCCCCCCTAGCATCAATCTGTTTCCTTGTTGTACCTTGGGTGCCCTGGCTGGTACCAGCAATGGGGGCCAATGTAACTGACTAGATGCTGGAATCAAACCTATGTTAATTCTGCTCTGTGGACACAGCATAAACATGGCTCAGCTTGACCTGGGCCAACTGCTCCAGGACAAGGGCCAGGCCAACAGCATCACCAGTGTTTGCTGAGGAAATGAAATTTTCTTTCTCTCTTTTTATATATATATATATATACATTTTTTAAAATTAGGTATTTTCTTCATTTACATTTCAAATGCTACCCCAAAAGTCCACCATACCCTCTCCCCCGACTCCCACTTCTTGACCCTGGCATTCTCCTGTACTAAGGCATATAAAGTTTGCAAGACCAATGGGCCTCTCTTTCCACTGATAGCTGACAAGGCCATCTTCTGCTACATATGCAGCTAGAGACACGAGCTCAGGGGGTACTGGTTAGTTCATATTGTTGTTCCACCTATAGGGTTGCAGACCCCTTTAGCTCCTTGGGTACTTTCTCTAGTTCCTCCATTGGGGGCCCTGTGTTCTATCCAGTAGCTGACTGTGAGCATCCACTTCTGTGTTTGCCAGGCCCCGGCATAGCCTCACAAGAAACAGCTATAAGAGGGTCCTTTCAGCAAAATCTTGTTGGCGTATGCAATGGTGTCAGCGTTTGGAACTGATTATGGGATGGATCCCTGAGTGTGAGATGGTACTTGCTTTAATGTTACAAAGAGAGCATATTTTATTTGGGTTTATTTTTCAGCAAAAGTTCTATCTGGATTCTGTGTCATTGCCCTAAACCTTTGTTGTAGGAGAGAGCACAAAAATTCTACTCACAGTTATACTTTTAGAATAACTAAATATACTACATAAATAAACTACAGCTTAAAATTCATTATACATACATGCATACATACATACATACACACACATGAATATATACCACATGTATCCTTACAGAATCAGAGATTTTATTACATAAACAATCACACCACATACCTTGTTTCCCTTTTTTAAAAAATAGTAAATTGGACAATATGTCTTTTTAAAGTCTGAAGGTGTGCGCACGTGCGCAGGAGCCCGAGGAGAATGTCACGTGTCTTCCTTCCTCTATCACTCTGCCTTGTTCATTTGAGACAGGGTCTCTCACTGAATATGGAGCTCACTGGTTTTTGCTGAGGCTGGTGACCAACACACCCTGGTGATCCTCCTGTCTCTACCTCATTTCCGCTCCAGGGATAGGGCCTTACAACCGTGCCAGACTTCTTGCGTAAGTGCTAGAGGTTCCAACTTAGGTCCTTACACTTGTGCCTGAAATGCTCTTACTCACTGAGCCGTCTCCCCAGCCTGCACATAGGTTTTCTTTGGTAAACCTTTGCCATCCGGGAGAAGAGTTTCTGTGTTCACATGAAATTGAGAATCCTATTTTAAAACAAGTTTTAAGAGGGTGGTTCGTAATGTCTGCCTTGCCTGAGCATCCTAATCTAAGAATATGCAAGCCGCGATGCCCTGTCACTGTTCTAATCTATACAAGCTCAGGGCCACTGGTGCTCTCCCTGCCCTTGGCAAAGCTTTAGTTGGTAGTCACTGGAGGATACCTTCAAGATGGACTCCTGGGAGAAGGCTTCTTTTGCTCCTCCTGTTGGTCTTCAGTGGCTCTACTTTATGCTCCCCATGAAAAGTGCAGGGGCCTCCATGGTGGGGAGCCGTACTAGAGGAGTCAAGACATTTGAGATGTGGAGGGATAGCGCCTTATTGCCTCTAATGAGCCTTCCCCAGTTTCATTGCAGCTGAATCAGAAACTTTCTGACTCGTTTACCCTGTCTCAGATCAGTTCTCTGAGTAAGTGACCTACCATAGTAGGACAAAGAGGCCATCATGAAAACTTACTACCTGGAACAGCAGGCTCAGTGGTTGCTGGGATCCGGGCACCCATCCATGCTGACAAAGCTCCCCAGAAGCACCTAGACAAACAGCTCCTGTAGCTCCTGCCCTATCCCCTATCGTTCCCCGTGACCTTCTGTTCTGTTCTGTCTACAGAGGCCATGTAAGAAAGGGAGCAGGAACTACTGTTCTGGAAAACCCCAGGCACTGTAGCGATGGTCATGTGTGTACCATGTGTATCAATCTAATGAACGCCTTCTAGAGACAGCGCTGTATTAGGCCAAAGGGAAACTGATTCTACTACACAGCAAAAGAAGGTATCTTCACACCTCCCCATAGATTCTTAGGTGGCTCTGGCCACCTTCCTCCTAAGAAACTTAAATCTAACTATGATTCTAGGTGCTTGATTTCTCAGCAGCAGAGAAGCCCCCTGATTAGCTTGTTTAGCATCTTCTGCCTGATTCTTCCCCATCTTTCTTGAGAGTCCCTTAGAATCCTCCCATCCTGCTTCCTTCTTGATCATGAGTAGATGACTGGTCCCAACCTGCCCTCTGACCAGCTGTGCGCTTACTGCCATGCTCAACCACCTTGGCCCACAGTTCGAGGCAAGTTTGGAGTAGCAAACTCTAAGTAGCTCTTAGAAGCTGTTATCTTCCAGAAGACAAAGGCAGACAAAGGTCTGTGTGCTTTGTGTTGTAACAAATGTCCATGAGAAATTATTTCAAAAGAGGAAAGATTTCTTTACATTCATGGTTTTGGGGATATCCATTTGTGGTTGGCTGCTTTCATTATCTCTAGAACAGGTGAAGCAAGGCATCATGGCAGAGGGTATAAGTGCAGAATTGCTCACTTCACAGTAGCTGGGAGGCAGGGAGAGTAAAATGCACCCTAGGTGATTCCTCCATGTTTCTGTTTTGTTTTATCTTGGACCCTGATAGCTGTGGTGGTGCCACCCACTTCCAGGGAAAATGTTCCCCTATTTCTTAAGTCTCTGGAATTGCCAAGGACATGTGCTTTGATACTATATCTCATGTCTCTCCATCCAACCAAGTTGACAATGAAGATTATCCATCACAAATAGCTGGTTTAAAGGATCCAAATGAGTAAGACCTATCATGACACTGTTGTTCTCAAAGTAGCTACCATATCCCTCCCCTTCATGACCTAGGTCATCCCCTGTCTCCCTGTCAGAATATACCAGGTAAGGGTATAAAGAATCAAAGATGGATTTGTTCCTGTTCTAGACTCACATCATGTATGTTGGCAAAGAGAAATAGTTCCAGACCAACAAATGGACATGATGCAGAAATCTAATTTTAACCCAAGGCCATGCATTTCTACAAATGCAACAAAAATGATGGCGTATGTGGTATTAAATTAAATTCCAGGGTTTCTGTGTTTTGAATCTGAAATCATTACCCCTCGTGGAAGGGAGGAAAGAGTCCACATTCTTCCCAGTTCCCACCACAGCCCATGCCATAGTCGTAAATAGGAGGGAAGGGAGCCAGAGCGATGCCTCAGCATCTGAGAGTGCTTTCTGCTCTTACAGAGACTTAAGTTTGATTCCCAGCATGCATTTCAGGCAGCTTGTGACCACCTATAATTCCAGCTTAGGGAATCTGACACCACACCTTTTTTGACCTCTCCAGGCACCTGCATATATGTGACAGACAGACAGACATAACACACACACACACACACACAGACACACATGCACACACTTTAATAATAAAAAAAAGAAATAATGAAACGAAGACAAAGGTTGGGAGAAGAAGAGGGAGGAAAGGGAAAAGGGAGGGAAGAGGGAAGGAGGGAGGAAGGAAGAGAGAAGAGAAGAGAGGAGAGGAGAGGAGAGGAGAGGAGAGGAGAGGAGAGGAGAGGAGAGGAGAGGAGAGGAGAGGAGAGGAGAGGAGAGGAGAGGAGAGGAGAGGAGAGGAGAGGAGAGGAGAGGAGAGGAGAGGAGAGGAGAGGAGAGGAGAGGAGAGGAGAGGAGAGGAGAGGAGAGGAGAGGAGAGGAGAGGAGAGGAGAGAAGAGAAGAGAAGAGAAGAGAAGAGAAGAGAAGAGAAGAGAAGAGAAGAGAAGAGAAGAGAAGAGAAGAGAAGAGAAGAGAAGAGAAGAAGAGGGCAGTCTGGCTGCTCACCTCTGAGAGAAGTCAACCTATGACCTTGATCTCAGTTGACACTACTCTGAGTCCCCCAGGGAAGCAAGGACACAACACGAACTTCACTTCCTCCAAAACCACATGGACTGCTATGGCAGCGCTCACTTTCTAACTCATGAGCCCAAAATGGCTCGGACTGGAAAGGACAGGATCCCAACACATACTGTTGAGTCCAAAATGGCTCGGACTGGAAAGGACAGGATCCCAACACATACTGTTGAGTCCTCTTCTCATACTCATTGTCATCAAAAAGCTACGCCATTTGCTTAGGCAGATCATTGGAAACTAATCCCTTACCAAGCCTCCCAAGGTGTGGATTGCTTCACCATTTACAAAATATTTTAACTGTCAGGGCATAGAACCCTGTTTCTTAACTAAGTAATGATCTGGGAAAAGCCATTGGCTGTCAGAAATCAGATGTTACATGGGCTGATACCTACCTTCCCTGTGACATGGTTCAAAGTTGTCAGAGAGAATGGTCTCGGGATAGAGGCATTGATCATTCATGTTGTTGTTGGCTCTGCAATGTAATTCCAGGGTTTTGTTCCATTCTATATTTAGTCATGCTTGCCGTTAAGAATACTTTCATATCCTTGACCCTTGACATGTGGACTTTTTTCTCTAGGGTGGGGGTAGGAAATAAAACATTTCAAACTTTCGCATTAATGTTGGGAAAGTACAACCCTCAGAAATGTGGCAGTTTCTAAAGTCTTAGCCAAGAACTCACCATCCAGAAGTTTATATTACAAATGAAGCCCGCTCTTTATGCCAGGGAAGCATGTCAAAGGTTGAGAGCTAGGCTGGCCAAGTGCAAATGTTTCCTGAGGAATTAGAATTCTCAAATAATGCATTCCAGCTGTTACCTTCAGAAACAGGGAGGCAAAAACGGGTTTGTAATCTCAGGATAAAATAAGACAGAGATCCAAAATATAACTAAAATCATGTGGCGAATGGTGTTCCAAACCCCAAATGATCTCCAGACTGGTTCCTCTCCTTAATCTCACCCTACATTGATTAATCCCATGAGACTCTGAACAATTTGAACCGCACGATTTGTACCAGGGTAGAATTCCCTGCAGCTGTTTCATGGGGCATGCCTTCCCATGTAGACACCCTGTCCTCCCAACCTGGAGTTTCTCAGTTTTGGTCCCATTGACATTTGAGGCCATCTAGTTGTTTGCTGGGGGAAAAATTTAATTATCCTATAAACTATAGGATGTATAGCAGCCTCTATCCACGAGATACCAGACATTCCCTCCAGTTGGTAAACAAACATATTTCTAGATGTGTCCACATGTCCCTAAGCACTAAGAAAAGGCAAACTTATCTGCCTAGTTGAGAACCCCTGTTAATGCCCTCCATGCCCAACTCAAATCTTCACCGAGATTCAACATAGCATCTGCTGGGTATGCAAATGTGACCCATGTCGGGTGTATATGTGCTAAATGGCCTGCCCATGATCTGTAAGGACGAAACAAAAAGTAACAAATTAAAGCCACAAAAGTGATTTCTGAAAACCTCTAGCATTGTGGGGCCTTTATGATGGCATATATTCAATGTCTTTCACTGAAGGTCTTTAAAAATTAGGAGACTATCTGTAGAGAATTGTAAAAGTACGTGGTGCAGACCCCTCCGAAAGTCCGGTTTTCAGAGTTTGTTTCATTTTTCTGGGTGGACAGGAAGGATGGACAGAAAGACCTGTGAATAGACAGAAATACAAAGGAATTTAAATCATTTCATTATCATAGAAGTGTTCCCCCCTTTTACTGATGAACTAGGCATAGAGGGGAAAATGCAGGGATGTGTTTAAATGGAACAGTAAAGGATGGAATGGAGAGATTAGTGGCTCACTCACACTGTATTACGACACTTACAGTGAAGTCATTTGCCTCCTGATAAATGCTTCTGAAACCACGTGGTGCTAACTGCTCTCCCATCCTTTAGCTGGAAATGGATTTACACATGGAAGCGCTTTTTAAATTTTAATTTTAAGTCCTTTTATAAATTTCAATTTTATTAATCTCCACTATAAATCATAATTTATGAGTCCCGATGCGCAGAGGGCCTCGGGGTTCTCAGTCACAAAGGATAATGAATGTCACCCAGTACTTCACTAGACACAGCTTGGGTGTAGAAGGGCTTAATGCCATGCCACTCAACTGGAGATGAGTCTAAGCCTACCAGACAATCCTTTATCGGTTCCACGTTAAAAGGACTAACACAGGGTTTAGGAGAGAACTCAGTCAGTAAAAGGTTTGCATTGCAAGTATGACCCTCAGAACCCACATAAAAAAAAACAGCCTGGTTTAATAGTGCACAAGGATGCATATTATACAGTGGGCTAAAGGGAGGGAGGAGGCAGTCAGATCCCTGGAAGCTAACTAAACAGTCTAGCCCATTTGGTGAAGCTTCTGGCCAATGAGAGAGCCTGTCTTTAACAAAAAGCTGAAACTGATGGCTAACACTGGAAATTGTTCCCTGACCTCCACATATATGCACACACATGTACCAATACACCCACACAAGTACACACACATACATACTTATGGGTACCTCACACACATGCATGTGTGTGGGCACATGCATGTACATGAAGGAACAGCACAGGGCTGGGGCATTGGGTTGGTGAGAGGAACTGGTTTTGATCTTGTCAGCATCAGAATCTCTTGATTGTTCTGCATAAGCCTAGACTTTTTTTTACTCTTTTCTTTTATTTTATTTTTCTGAGACAGAGTTTCTCTGTGTAGCCCTGGCTATCCTGGAACTCACTCTGTGAGTTCCAGGATAGCTGGCCTCAAACTCAGAAATCCGCCTGCCTCTGCCTCCCAAGTGCTGGGATTAAAGACGCGCACCCGGCAAGCCTAGACTTTTAAGTCTTCCCTTTTTTGCTTA
Source organism: Mus caroli (assembly GCF_978045245.1). Taxonomy (NCBI): domain Eukaryota; kingdom Metazoa; phylum Chordata; class Mammalia; order Rodentia; family Muridae; genus Mus; species Mus caroli. The sequence goes on along the minus strand of NW_028227257.1, from coordinate 177,778,467 downwards.
CTGAGTGCCTCCTCCCTAGGGCCGTGATTGCAAGTCCCTTGGGCAACTATATAATCACAGCAGGAGCTGCCTGACTTCCCACACTTGCGTTGTTCTTCCTCTTCACCACAGATGTGCAGCCTCTGGGACCTCACGTGTTGTTTGATTCTTTCTAGAGATAAAGGGATCACCCTCCAGAAGGTTGGTAGAAATGTCACCCCCGGACAGTGTTTTGCACCTCCCATTTGCCTCCACGAGTTTTTCTGTTTTACTGAGGACCCAGTGTTCCTTTGCCAAAGCCCCTCCCAAAGCAGCACTGATTCCAATCTAACTGTGCACAGCAAAGAGTTCAATGACATGTGTTCAGTGGAACAGATACAGCACAAAAGGATGCCAAAACAATTCCATGGGTGGAAAAAGCTTGGTTAACATGAGTGTGCTCCTGAAAGCAAGAGAAAATGAAACGGTCCTTTTAACAACACAGTCACAGAACTTGGTCTTTGAAACATAGAGCAGCCCAAACATCCTTGGTTCATGATCTCATTCCCATTGATGAGTGTCTTAGTCCATGTGTGCTACTGTAGCAGAGAGAATAGCACAGACCAGGAGGCCGATAAACAGCTGGGATTATTGCTCATAGTTCTGGAGGGTCAGAGTCCAGCATGAGGCTGACTCAGTGTTTATGAGGGCTGCTTCCTGGTTGCTGGATGGTCAGCTGCTCGCTGTGTCCTCACGTGGAAGAATGGATCAGTCTCTTTTATGAGGGCACTAATCTCACAAGTGATCCACTCTCATGGATCAACTCCCAAAGCCCTACCTCCTAATCCTATCACTTTGGGAGTTAGAATTCCACATATGGGTTTGGAGAAGATGCAAACATTCAGTCTAGAGCAAAAAAGCCATCCTTCTTGATCCATCCCAAGTGAGAAGATACAAACAGAAAGAAGAAGGACCCCAACTGGGTGGCAGAACTTCATCCCAGACAATGGCACTGGGACACTTGTCTCTCTACCACCACACAGTAACCTAAATGAATGACTACCTTGGAAAATCTCCTAGGCCCATATTCTGCCCATCTCCTGAGTTTTCCTGGACCACACACAATGGTCTGAGGGTTGCTTCTAGGACAGCACCTTCTTGGCAGAAACTATATTCCCTCTCTGATACATGCTCACTATAAGACCTTTCATGTTGTTTGACACAACTCACTCAGCTTGCTAGCTTGGACAAAAATAAACCTAAGATATAGTTCTTCTGCCAAAGCCATGATAGGAGCAGGGAGACAGAGGAGGGAGAAACCTATAAAAGATGGGCTACAAAGAGATAAACTATTCTTCTTGCAATAAATTAGAAATTAAAGGCGTGCACTCTGAAAGCCCAAATATCTTTATAAACATAGATTTCAGTGGCATTGTTCTGCAAAGTTTATGTTCTACTACCCGTTGACCAACAGATATGAAAAAGGCAGCAGGATCTCTAATGAGCAGAGAAACATGTTCAGGTGGTTATCAAAACCTCATTCAGACGCTGCTTTGAACATCAATAAAGAAAATGCATCTCTAGTTTGTCAAGAGTTCACATTGTGTTGTCCCCATGTTGGAAAGAGGCATGCTTGCACTTCTGCTGGCTCGAATGGAAGCTGGATGGTCTGTGCCTTGATCTAGCAGTCATGAGATTTAGATATCTATAAAAAAAATAAGCCTTGTGTGTCCTTGAGACCCTTAGAAGGTATCCTTCACATTTCTCACATGGCTTAATGGTGTCTTAGACTATGCTCTTTGACTTTTGGCTTTTGTCATAAAATGCCTACATTTTTTTCAATAGTATGAAGTTTCAAATAACCACAAAGAGATGCTTCCAGTATTCTGTAGTACTAGTATATGTGTGCGAGTGCAGTGTCACACATATACTCACACGTGCACATGCAGAGACCAGAGGTCAAGGTGCCCTTCCTTAGGGGTAGCCATCCTTTGTGCTCACTGGCTAGGCTTGTCTGGCTGGCAGCGAGCCCTCGGGAATCTTCCTTTCTCTGCCTCCCCAACACTGGGATTACAAGCATGTGTATCACCACTGCCAGCTTTTTACATGGCTATTGGGGATCAAACTCAACTCCACATGCTAGCGTGACAAGTAGTTTACCAGCTAAACTATGTCACCCCCCTGTGATACGTTAGATCTCACCCTGGAAGTCTGATGTTTCTCTAAGCCCTGGGTTGACTCTGGCTGCTGTTATTTCTTTATTTTTATTTTATTATTTTCATATGAGATGCATATGAGGCATGTCCCCACAGAGGTGTTCATATGAGATGCGTATGAGGCATGTCCCCACAGAGGTGTTCAGATTACCGTTCTGTATTTTACCCATTCTGCCTTGCTTAGTGATCTTAGAAACACATCTCCCATGTCTCCCTCCCTATCTTTCTTGTCTTGCCTGATTCTCTGGGAATGCTAGATCATTTCCCTCTGTCTTAGATCCTCTAAAGAAAGTGGTATGAGCCAGAGACAACCACTTTGGTCATGCTCAACCAAATATTAACAAAGAAAATCAAAATTTCTCCTTATATCCAAACGTCAAGAAAAAAATTTAATGTAGAAACACCTAACTATATAAACAACTATATATACAATTATATATATAATACATGTATAACTATATATAATTACGTGTGTGTGTGTGTGTGTGTGTGTGTGTATAGTGTAGTGTATGTAGTGAATCTGGGTATGTTAGCACATGCCAGACTTTGAGAGAGTTGAGGCGGGGGGTGGGGGGGTTGTACATTTGGGACTGGGAGAAAAAGAGCAAAAAAAAAATAGAGATAAAAAGAAGGGAGGGAGTGGGGCAGAGAGGAAGGAGGGAGGGAAAAAAGAGAAAACAGAAAAGGCAAACATGATCAAAGCTTCAGACCAGCCGAGAGAGTGACCAGCTACCTGCAGTTAAAGGAGCCAGTGTGATCTTGAGCAATGCCTGGGGAGATGAGGTCCCTGTTCCTGGGAGAAATGTCAGGCTGCCTGCCCCTTTCTATGTGCAGCCCAGTATAGCATCTGCAGAGTCACAGGTTGAATAGAACATTCTGGACCTCTATAGTGGCCCACAGGGAATTGCCAGGGCATAGAGACAGAGGGAACTGTGTGTCATATGGAAAATGGGGTGGGGAGAGTGGGGGAGAAAAATTAGAAATACTTCACGTGGAAAACAAACCAAGTTAGGATATGAACAGTTCTGCATCAGGCGCCTCACCAGCAGATACTTCCGTGTGTCACGCGCCGTGCTGGGTGCCAGGGAAGTGAGAGCAAAGTTGAGGACCAGGATTTCACAGAACTTAGATTATGTGTGGATCCCAAGAAAAGGATTTCCTAAACTGCAATGCAATTCATGTCAGAAACTACTTCTCAACTCTAGCAACAAAAAGAAGCTGCTTGCCTCACCCTCCCCTAATCCTTCAAGTTCATGCGCCTGCTTTACAAGTTTTTTAGTCTCCTTCAAGAAAAGGCCAGCTCACTTCCACTGGGAGATGTGCAGAGACCTAAGATGAGGGGGAGCCCAGAGGTGCAGGGAACAAGGGTCCACTTGACAAGGGGTGACAGGTCAGCACAGGATGACAAGGGATGGGACATGGATGTGCAACAAGGCCCTTTGGGAACAGCAAGGGAGGATGGGTAGTAATCCAGGCTCTCGATGGCTGTAGCCACCCAGCACAACATGGGAGATGGAGGAAAATGTCATGGAGCCATGGATCAGGCGACCTGGAGTCTAATCTTACTGTAGCCACCACGTCTATCTCTGCGTCCTTGAGTAACTCACTGGTCTCTCCAGGATCAACTTTCTGTCCTGACAAAGCAGTTTCAGACTGACTTGCCTCAAAACTGCCTCTCTCCCCCAACACAGCCTGATGCCAACACAACTTAAGTCTTAAGTTAAAATTGTGGGAAGAGTTCTAAGAACTGTGTATCTTGAGTTGAGATCAAATGCATGGGATTCTGGGCTACCCTGCTTATAATTCTGCACCATGATGTCACTTATTCAAGTGTTCGTTCCTTGGAAGGAGGTCTCTTCTTGAAGCTGGAATCCATTTATTTACCCAGCTCGTTTCTCCTAGTCTCTTTGGAATTTTCTAGTGTGGTCCTCTTTGCATGGGGCTGTTTTTTAGCCATAGATTATTGAGAACCATCTTCTGATGAATAGAGACAACTGAGGCCTGGGAGAAAAACAATCCCAGGACCTTGTTGCCAAGCCTCATGGGCACCACTATGCATATGGAGGTGACATCTTCCTCCTGAAGAAAGAGAACTCAAAGAAAACGGGAAAGAAATGTGGTTATCTAATGGGGACCAGAATTATCAAGCGCTCAGCTGGGAAGAGCGATTGTAGAGGGCGTCTGCTTTGTCACTCACCACGCTATAGCTCTGAGCCAGAACCACAGATGCTTTCAAAGCTGCCTGGGATTTGAGCAGGTGTGATAAGCAAGCAGCTGAAATCAGGGCAGACCCATGCTCAGCTTTGCCCACGGGGATTTCAAGCTGGAAGCACTCAACAAACACAGTAGAGTCTCCTCTGCCTTCTCAGTAACTCCTAACGCTGCAGACTTTACATATCTCGCCTTCCCAGAAAAATCAAAGCATTTTTCATATATAAAAAAGACAATCATTGTTATATGCCCCAATACCAAATAATTAGAATCATCACAGCTAACATTTGTTATTTGCTTATTACAGACTAGTTTCTGGGCTGTGTGATCCCTGGGATATCTCATTTAATCCACACAATAACTATATGAGAGAGATGTTATTGTGCCCATTCTATAGATGAGAAAGCCAAAGTTCTGAAAATTTGACTTCATTTCCCCAAACATGGAGCAAGATTCGGATCCCCAAAGAGGCTGAGGCCAGATGCAGCCTCCCCCGACCCCCACAGGTGTGTGTGTGTGTTTGTATGTGTTTTAGAGTGTGCACATGTGTGTGCATGTGGGGACCAGGCGTTGACATTGGCTGTCTTTCTCCATTGTTCACCACCTTATACTTTGACAGTGTCTCTCACTGAACCCAGAGCTCACCAGCTGGCCCGGCTTCATGGACCATGAGCCCTGGGGATTCCTCTTTCTCCAGCTACCCCTGCCTTAGGGGTTAGAGACACAGGTCAGCATGCCTAGCTTTCATGTGCTGGGGTGAGTGCTGGAGATCTAAATCCAGGTCATTATGCCTGCACAGTAGGCACTTTATCAACTGCACTGTCTCCCCAGCCTAGATCGTCTTTCCTCTTTTTCTTTTTTAATGATTTTTTAAATGTACATTGGTGTTCTGCTTGCTTATATGTGTGAGGATGTCAGATCCCCTGGAGCTGGAGTCACAGTCAGTTATGAGATGCCATGTGGGTGCTGGGAGCAGACATGCTCGAATCCTATCTACCTACTGAGAATTGTTGCCCTCCTACTTTGTGGATGTTTATTTTTTCTTCCACCCTTTTCCCACCCTTCCAACAGCCTAACACTAGAAAGGAGAGAAAAGAAAGATAGAAGGGAAGAGGTGACGTTATCGTTAGACTACTTCCTGCTGATTAGGTGTGTCAAGTTCCTTGGGGCAACTTTGATCTTCACAGTCGGGATATCTAATTTCCTCTTGTTTCTTCTTTTCATACGACGAATTAACAAACTACAACCAACCAACAACTTACCCAAAACTACCCACCTAGTGGGGCTCTAGCATTTATAGACCCTCTGAAAAGTTCCCAGAATTCTAAACATCACACAACTGCAGAAACTATCTGCAGATGGCAAAAACCACGCCCTGCTAGAGCACCGGCAAATCATAGTCAGCTGCTGTGTGTACAATCTGAAGCAGCCCCACATCCCACACATTAAAATGAAAGCATAGCCTTATAATATTTCTGTGTGTTTTAAAGAAACCAAAACTCCAAAATTCTTACTGCAGAGAATTAAATTCAAACAGAGAATTAATATTGACCTATGGTCTCCACTGAACATGACTTAGAGCCAGTTTTGGAAATGAGGCTGCAGCCCTTGGCATAGTGGCCTTCTTCATCTGTATTTTGTTTTCAGGTAGTTCAATGAAGGTAAATCATGGGGTGATTGGATTGTTCTGATGTTCCCAGGAATGGTCAGGGGCATCAATTTTCTTCTTTGTGCACTTCTATTCAATCTGGAGGTGACAATACCGTTCCCTACTAGACTTTGCCATTGAAAACCTTAAAGATGCATCACTCGGTTCAGACAGGCTTAATATTGAGGCTGCGTCAAGTGTCTCCATGGGCAAATTGTACCTGTCCTTCAGGGTGCCTGTCATCAAGAACTCAGGCTGCAGAGCACACAGGACCCTTTCAGCCTGCCTGCCAATTACTCCACAGAGAAAGAGGAGGGGATGGGCAAATGGCAAGGCGTATGGCTGTCACTCTGGTGGCGTGATTATGGAAATTTTACATTTTGTATGTCAAATGATAACTTAATTCAAAAATAGAAAATTGCTGCAGGCTCATCTCACCCGCTGTCATCTGAAGCCTGCTGGGCAGCCCGACACTCGACAAATATTAGTGAAATAAAACGTGAGAATGGCAAGTGACTTGGCATGAGAAAGAAGGGTCCCAAGCATGTCCCCAGACTTTCAGATCAGTTTCTGATATGTCCTCAGATGCTCAACTGCGTCTACAGCAAACCAGAGGCTCAACACAATTAGAAATTCTTTAAGTCATTATTCCAAGTAAGATTTCTGCTTCTCATTATACTGTTACACATTTCTGAACATGCAGGAAGGAAGAGGATCCTTCTTTGTTATATTTTACTACTTTTATTGGTATATGTGATTGGTGTGTGTGTGTGTGTGTGTGTGTGTGTGTGTGTGTGTGTGTATTGTGTGTTATGTGCAGGTTTGCATGCAAGTATGCAAAAACACATACATGTGCAAGCCAGAGGTTGCTGTCTCTCACTGAACCTGAAGCTTACCAGTTCAGCTAGACGGGCTGGCCAGCCAGCACCATCAAGCCCCAGAGTCCTGACTGCACCTCCCCAGTGCTGGAATTACAGCCTGCACCACCTTGCCCAGCTTGTTATGTGGGCTCTGGAAACTTAACCCAGGACTTCTTATTTGAGCTACAAGCACCAGACTGACAGCCATCTCTCCAGCCCAGCTGCACTTCTTGATGGATAAAGTCCTCTATAGGATGTAGCCACTAGGCCATCTGCACTGGCTGGGTGGTCCTTTTGGCCCGTAATGCTGAAGCAGATGGAAGTGTGGCACAGCAAAGTTCCCAAGAGTGCCCTGCCTGGTGCCCAATGACATCTCCCTGTTCCTCACAGCTGCCACCATCCAGCACTTTGTGAAACTGGAAGAGGTGTCGTAGGAGACCATACAGCCCTCACTCATCCCTGTATGCAGAACTAAATAAGGAAGAGCCACAAAAAAATAAAAATAAATACAGGTAATCTCTCAGCTCCTAGAAAGGTCTTTGTTTTAATGCCTGGATTAAAAGAGGGCGAGAACATTTACATCATTGGCCAAGATGTAAATGCCAACCCAAATACTCAAATGGAAATTCTGATTTTTTTCCTTGATTAGAGTTCAGAGTTCAAGATTTTCTTCCTTTTTTTTTTAAGGGGAAACAGAAAAAGAGTTGTAAAATCAGCTAACGATAGGTCTACTCTTTAAAATAGATTGCTGAGCTATAATTTCAAAGTCTGAATGTAATGCAGTGGGACTGTAGAAATGGACTCCAAACGTGATCCTGGGAGAAAATCAGTTACGGCTCTTAATTCCTCCAGCTTAATTTAAATGTTCCAAAGGAGTTTTAATCTCTTGAACTTTTGACACTGCCAACTACATTAGACTCTAAAGAGCAAATGGTGTTTACTTTCATCAGCTGCTATGAAGTGACGTCTGTATGAACAGCTTCCACATGTTTCCAGCATCTATAGAGGCTTGGACTCTTCATGAGAGGGCTCGGTCAGTAAAGGGCTTGCAGCACAAGCATGAGGACCTGAGTTCAAATCCCAGGACCCATGGGAAGTTGAACACCGTGGTACTGTGCTATGCAGTGAGACCCTGTCTTAAAAACTTATGTAAACGAAATTAAATTAAAAAGGAAGAGAAATATGTGCTTACTGACTTAGAAAAGTTGGAAATCCATATGTCTTGCTCTTTTGCTCTCCAGGCCTGAGAGCATGGCATCAACTTTCCAGAAGAGTCATAGTATCTAGATTCTAGCCAAGTCCAGCATACTTCCCCTCCTCGCTCAATAAAATAGGAAATAAAATATTAAAAGGCTTCAAAATTAAATACTAATTAATTAAAATAGGTATATGCATTAGTATGGAACATGCAAAAATTTTTTTCTCACAATGCCTTAAAAAAATACAGTGGACCAACTGCTTCTACAATATCTCCATTGTATTGGATTCTGTAAGCAGTACAGAATGATGTAAACTGTGAGTAGTTACCTCGTGGCCCCACGGATCAAAGGAAGAGCATCAGACTAGCAGCAAGGACCTCTACCCACTGAGCCACATCCCTGACTCTTTAACCGTTTCAGAGCTGCTGCTGCTGCTGCTGCTGCTGCTGTTGCTGTCTGATGCTGGATCTCCTTTAATGCAGACTGGCCTTCAAACTCAATATACAGCTGAGGAATGTAATCTTTAACACTTGATCCTCTGGCCTCTAGCTCCCAAGTGCGTGAATTAAAGTCATGTGTGGCCACTCCCGACAAACCCAAACCGTTTGTGCCAGCGTTGTTGCTGTGAATGCCTTGTGTCCATAGTGAGGTGCACGTGGTCATCAGACCACAGAACGCCTGCTGCATTCTGAACCCAGGCGCCAACAGACTCTCCCTCCAATTCCTGGGCTCAGATTTGAGGCCCTTGCATAGATTCTGCTCTTTCAGAAACAACAGTTTAATATGTTCCTACCATCATCCTTCGGCATGTAACTACCAAAGTAACACATCTTCCAACTGTGTTATGTTAGTAAGTTTGATTCTTAAAATTGCTGCTTAAAAAATGGTCAACTTGAGTTTTATAAAAGATGGTTATTAAAGAAATTATGCTTGAGGTTAGTAAAGACTCTGCAACAATTTCCAAGAAGCCCCCATATAGTTCTGTCATTTTGTACTACATATTTTTATGAAGTGACAGTCTCAACATAGATGATAGTAAAATTGAAATATTGATCAATTCTAAAAATTATAGATGCTCTGCATCCTGCAGTATCAAATATCCAATCAAGATTTAATTTCTTATGTAAAAAATAAACAAGCACACCACCTCATTTGCTTTAGTCATTTGTGAGTGACAAAATTATATGCATGCATATATATCAAATAATTGTTTTAAAATAATTTTTATGATTTACTATAAGTAAATATTTAGTTTAGGTACTTGCTTCATATCCCTATATACCTAACATTATCTAAAAAACAGTATCTAAAATGTTTAATTTTGATAATTGTTTCATATCCCTATATACCTAAAGTTATCTAAATATTTATTGGATCTAAGGAGTCATGAGAGAAGAAGGCTTAAGAATCCCTAATTGAAACGGCATCTGAAGGCTTGAGAGGTGGCTCAGAGGGTACAGGCCCTTCCACCAAGCTGTATGGCCAGGATTCAGTGACCCCCAGACCCACATAGTGAAAGGAGAGAAACAACTTCCAAAATTTGTTCCCTGAACTCCATACATGCCTTTATACATGCAAACGTGTACACACACACACACACACTCTCAATAAATACAAAGAGATACAAAATGCATTTTCAAATATAGGGAAAACTTTAAAGTATGTATGAGTGCACATTCAAGAGTGTACAATCACCATGCCGTCTGACTCAGCAGCTTGAGTGTGCACGGATTCTGGTGGGGGCAATGGTTCCTGGGATTCTGCCATGGATACTGAGGAAAACCTGTACCGGTAGTGAAGGACCCCATCAGTGACACTTCTCTGGAGCTCTAGGAATCTGTATTCAGGGCCTTGCCACGGCCAATCCAGAGACACTTTCTGATTCCCAGCATTCCCTGCTTCCCTGAGCTGTTTCTTCACACTATTTCTATGATATTCAACATGCAAAAGCAGACATGGGACAAATTTGGGTTGAACATATTCCCCTCCCCTGTGGTTTCCAAATCTCTGAAGTGAAGAATTTCTTAGAGCTACACACAATGAGGAGACACCTGGATGTAGTAACATAAAGAAGATATCCTTGTGCAGCATATTTAAACGTTTTTAGCACATGTATATAATTATTTGTGTATGTACACACACACACATACACACACGCATGCATTCTTGTAGATGTCAGAGGACAACTTAAGGGACTCAGCTCTCTCCTTCTGCCAGGTGGGTTCCAGGGATTGGACTCAGAATGTCGAGCTTGGCAGCAAGATCCTTTGCCCACTGAGCCATCTCACCAGCCCAAGCAGGGCATTTTTAACCACACACTGTATTCCAGCAGTCAGGCAGATGTGTTCATTGAGTATGTGAGATTGTATGAGGTAAAGGGAACCTTTATTAAAAACCCAACAAACAGCCAGCCTTTCACTCTGATGTGCCCAGTGTCTCATTGGGCATATCATCCTTCACTAAAAATAGAGTTCAATGATGGGAGAGAAATGTAAATCAAAAAACATTGTCATTCTGCCTCTTGCCTCAAAAGGATGTTTCTGGTTTATGATTTATTATCAGCAAATGTTTAATTTGTATACGTTTTATAAGATCATAACCAACAATAGAAAAATAACCAGGTTAGTAAGGTAGGGGTTTTGCACACACAAGTGAATTTTTGATTGATAGTAAACTTTGGTATTGGAGGTAAATCTGCACAGGTTAGCTGTGTTCTCTTCTAGCTCAGTGGTCTAAGGTCAAGTTATCCTTAAGCTTTCCAGAAAGGATGGGGGAACCAAGTGGAAGGCAATGAGCACAGAGCCAAAAACAAACACAGCCAAGAGGTAAAAAGGTGGAGAAGGCTTTAATATCTGCAGCAGTGACTAGGGCTTTTCTTCTGGGGAGCTGGGCATGTTCTGATAGGCAGGCATATTAGGGCATGTGTGAATTCCTGAGCATGCTCATTCCAAGGTCATAGTTCAAGAAGAAAAGGTAGACACATTTGGGGACATGCTTTACTCAAAGATCACGGAGCTCATAGTGAAATGGTGACAGGAAGACTGCACATGCCCAGCTTGCTTCGTAAGATGGCACCAGGAGTGCCCCTGGGCAACGCTCAGCTTCCTCCAAAAAGCTTTAACTGAACAAAAAGAGAGGAGTCTTAAAACATGTATTGATATAGGAAGTAGCCAGTAATGGTGCCTGCCCCACTTCACAGTTAATAGAAGGGCCTGTGCAGGCTGGCCAGCCATACCCCCAGGCAGACATGCAGGCCTGGCTAAACAGAGACAGACGAGTGCTTGTACACTCTGTCAGAACCATCTTTTAAAAATGTCTTCCAAGCTCCTGCACTATGCCAGGCTCCTCCTCTAACCTACAGCTCGGAACAAAACATGCTCATATCCAACTCCTGGAAACTCCCTCCTGAAGGGACCCGACTTCACAGGAATGAAAACATAGAAATCTCTACCGTGGAAGCTGATGCAGCAGAGAAAATAAAACAATCATAGAGGCTAGATGAACGAGGCAAGAAGCGGGATCCTGTTTACAGTGGGCAGCCAGGGAGCACTTTTCTGTGAGAGACATTTTTTTTAATTTTTCTTTTTTTTATTTAATTTTTAATATTTTTTATTACGTATTTTCCTCAATTACATTTCCAATGCTATCCCAAAAGCCCCGCATACCCTCCCCCTGACTTCCCTACCCACCCATTCCCATTTTTTTTGGCCTTGGCATTCCCCTGTACTGGGGCATATAAAGTTTGTGTGTCCAATGGGCCTCTCTTTCCAGTGATGACACCAGGTCTTCGTGTTTGCTCAGGAAGCATTTGACTAGCCGAGCCCTCTCCACAGCCCCTGCCTTGTCTTGTCTTACTGATTGTTTGAGACAGGATCTCACATAGTTTAGGCTGGCCTTGAACTCATATGTGGCTAAGGATAACTTTAAATTCCTGATCCTCTCGCCTCTACTTCCCAATTGCTGAGACTAAAGGCATGTGCCACCATCTCTACCATGTTGCCTGGCTTCTAATAAAGCCTCTTTATGGTCTGCCCATCTCTGCTAAGTTTTCTAGTTAGAATGAAAAGCGTATGATAAACATGAGGTTGTGACGACATAGGCATTGAACTCATCCCCTGCTTTGGAGATGTGTGTGTGTGTGTGTGTGTGTGTGTGTGTGTGTGCTTGTATGAACAGAAATGTCACCTTCCATTCATGAGAAGTAAGGCCTGGCCAGTAGAGTTAAATGTGAAGTGTTACACCGTGTACTGGCTGGGTTTGTGTGTCAACTTGAGCTGGAGTTATCACAGAGAAAGGAGCCTCCCTCGAGGAAATGTCTCTGTGAGATCCAGTTGCAGGGCATTTTCTCAATTAGTGATCAAAGAGTGAGGGCCCAGCCCATTGTGGCTGGTGCCATTCCTGGGCTAATGGGCCTGGGTTCTATAAGAAAGCAAGCTGAGCAAGCCAAGGGAAGCAAGCCAGTAAGTAACATCCCTTCATGGTCTCTGTATTAGCTCCTACCTCCAAGTTCCTGCCCGGTGTGAGTTCCTGTCCTGACTTCCTTTGGTGATGAACAGCAATGTGGAAGTGTAAGCTGAATAAACCCTTTCGTTCCCATCTTGCTTTTGGTCATGATGCTTTGTGCAGGGATAGAAACCCTGATTAAGACAGACCGGTAGTGTAGAAGAAGCAAGTGTCACACTCAGGACTCCCCACCCCCTACCCCATGCAGAGGCTGAGCTCTGTTCTTTGGCAGGGTTTTATTGACATCTGAAAACGCATGGAGCCATTTCTCTATAGATTTGCTGGCTATTCTCTTAAGGTGAAAAGAAGCACTTAAGTATCTTCAAGGAAGCAAATTCACACATGCAGAGAAGTAGAGCGAATGAGCTCACCCGTGGAAAGTCTCACTTGACATAGGCCTTCTGTGCCACACACACACACACACACACACACTGCCATGCCGTTTATTATGTGACCAGGATGCATGCTCCTTATTTTTTCTTTCAGGAAAAGTGCATGCTTACTCCAGGTTATTTGCATGGACCAAGTGAGTGCACCTTTACATGCCTTTTTTTTTTTATGATCCTTGTGGTGGGTTGTAATACTGAATGGCAAATCAATCCTGCCTTTTGAATACAGTCTACTTATTACTGACAATTACTGCAGGCTGAAGAAGTCATAAATAGGACCGACATGGCAGGAAGAAGTGACGTTTCTGTCGTGTGCCTCCTCGTAGTGATTCCATTCTGTTCACCACCTCCCAGAGAGAGGAGAAAAATTACAGAGTGCTGAAATTGTTGGTTTCTAAATAATTTTTAAGTGGTGTCATACAGTGCTGATTTTCTGTCCTGCTTGGGCATTTACTAGTCAGAAGCAGTATGATCTGGTTATTAAAGTGGTAAATCTGGCACTTTACGCTCAGCTTTGTGGTGACTTAAGGCCAGTGAGGCATTTTGCTCTTAAAGTGGAGTTCTCGTGGCTGATGGATGAAAACCACTTTGTCCGGTCCCATAAAGCAAGCGACCGTCTGTCTATGACCCTGTGCTCATTTTTGTGCAGCCTTGAACAGTAATCAGCTTTCTTCTAGAAAATAAAGAGATTGGATCTAGATATTGCCTGGCTCTCTAAGTGTTCATCCATCTTAGGGTCCTGCCCAGCCAGGGGCCTCAGAGAACATGGCCTCTCTATTGCCACCATACCTTGCTTCTCTCTGCTTCACCTCGTCCTCACCAGCAAAGGGCAGTGAAGTTGTCCCTGTCTTGTTTAGCTTTGGCTGTGTACTGGCTAGTTTTGTGTCAGCTTGACACAGCTGGAGTTATCACAGAAAAAGGAGCTTCAGTTGAGGAAATGCCTCCATGAGATCCAACTGTAAGGCATTTTCTCAATTAGTGATCAAGGGGGAAAGGCCCCTGTGGGTGGGACCATCCCTGGGCTGGTAGTCTTGGTTCTATAAGAGAGCAGGCTGAGCAAGCCAGGGGAAACAAGCCAGTAAAGAACATCCTTCCATGGCCTCTGCATCAGCTCCTGCTTTCTGACCTGCTTGAGTTCCAGTCCTGACTTCCTTTGGTGATGAACAGCAGTATGGAAGTGTAAGCTGAATAAACCCTTTCCTCCCCAACTTGCTTCTTGGTCATGATGTTTGTGCAGGAATAGAAACCCTGACTAAGACAGGCTGCTAACATAAAAGCCTGAGCAGCTCAAACAGAAGGCATTCTCACTGCTCTAAGGGTCCAAGATGAAGATATCAAGATGCCAACGGATTTGATTCCTACTGAGGGTCCTCTCCTGGCTTATGAATGGCTGTGGTATTGGTTTGTCCTCACCTTGTGCAGAGACTGAACTCTGCTCTTGATTTTTCTCCTATCCATTCTCTCTCTCCCTCTCCCTCTCCCTCTCCCTCTCCCTCTCCCTCTCCCTCTCTCTCTCTCTCTCTCTCTCTCTCTCTCTCTCTCTTTCTCTCATTCTTGCTCTCTGTGTGTATATGTTTGTGTATGCATATTCATGCACATTCACGTGTATGCACATACATGTATATGTGGACCTGTGTGGGTGGGTGGATATATGTTTCTGTGTATGCACCATCATAACTGTGTGGACTTGTGTTGACATGTGTACACATGTATGTAGAGGCCAGGAGGCAACCTTGGGTCATTCATCACAAGTTACTCACCTTGTTTTTTTGAGAGCAGATCTCTCTCTGGCCTGGGACTCAGCAGATAGGCTTGTGTAGCTGGCCATGAGCCTCTGGGGATCTACCTGATTTGTTTATCCAGTACTGGGGTTATAAGTACAAGCCAGGCTCTTTCACATGAGTTCTGGGCATGTGACTCAGGTCTTATGCTTGCAAGACAGGCAAACTACTAACTAAGCAAAATAAATGGCTAGATCTTCTCCTCTTCTCTTGTAAAGGTCTAAGTCACATCCTGGGTTCCCACCCTGAGAACTAAATCTAAATTCACGCCATCACATTGAGATGGGATCTCAGCATGAATTGGGGGGTAGCACCAACCTCCAGGCCCTGGCAGCAGACAGGGATCAAAGAAACCACGTGGCTGATCGACACAGTGTGCCTTAAGAGTTCTTGCTCCTGTCCAAACCACTGCTTATAGCCACCTGGTTTCCTTAAGTGTTAAAGATAGATTTTCACATAATGACTGCCATGTACTAAATGTGTCCCCTCCAAAGTCAGGTCATAAATAGTCCAAAGTCCCTCATAAATAGGATCATAACCCTATACAAGAGACCCCCACCCCCAAAGGGTCCCTTTTCTCTTCTAGCATGTTGTTCTCTTCCTCCACAGCAGGAAGGCAACTGTCTACATGTGGGAAGAGAGGCCTTGTTAGAACGCAAGCAAGCTGGCACTCTGAGTTCAGACTTGCACTCTACATAGCCATAAGACTAAATAGCTATTTTAAATTTGTATTTATGTGTTTGGAGGGGGTATGTATGGGTT
This sequence comes from Mus caroli, assembly GCF_978045245.1. Taxonomy (NCBI): domain Eukaryota; kingdom Metazoa; phylum Chordata; class Mammalia; order Rodentia; family Muridae; genus Mus; species Mus caroli. The sequence goes on along the minus strand of NW_028227257.1, from coordinate 177,762,940 downwards.
GTGGTGCATATTCGGAGGTCAGAGGATAACTCATAGGCGTTGACTCTGTCCTGCCATGTGGCTTCTGCAGACTGCACACAGGTCACAGGGCATGCAGGAAACACCTTTCCTCACTAAGCCATTTAGCCAGCCCTCAGTGGCTATCTTTTATGAGCCACCCAGCCTATGTCATCTTATTATGGCAGTCCAAGTAGCTAAGTTTACTCAGATGGGATATGTTGACAGGCATGCTTTTAAGCATTTATTGGATGAAAGTTGCCCCTCTAGTACTGTTATATCTGTGCAGAACTGGACACACTTAGGCTTTCAGGAGAGTTCAAAAGACAAAACTCAAATTCAAATGCAGAACATAAAAAGTGACTGCTGGACCCAAACAAATACAAAATGTGTAAGTGAGATGAACAATCTTGTCTTGTATAAACTAGAGTCTCTTGGGGCATAGATTCAATACAACCTTTTTTAAAACGCTTAAGATTTTGGAATAGGTATTCCCCCTTACATTATATTACACAGCCTGCAGAGTGCGGAATGCTGGTCATCTGAAGTATTTTCTTAACTCTAAGTCTAGTGATATGCATCTTTGACATAGCTGTATGTAGATGTGTTTTTGAAAAGTTCAGAGAGATTTCTGCATGTGTTTTCTTCTCTTGGATCCGTATTTTCAAATCATTCATGGCGTTACTACCCAGAAATAAAGTAGAGCACGTAACTGGAAAATACAAGAGTCTAGTTACTCATCAACTCATTAGCGGATGATCGATGAGTGGCTTTTTATACAGAACGATACCCAATTGGAGTTTAAACAAAGTCATAGATATATGGCCCATGTACAGCTCATCATGCTGTGACAGGGCTTCTCTTCTCTGTCTTTTCTGCTAAGGGAACTCCCCTATCTTTTGAATTCCATACTGGATGACATCTCTGAAGCTCTTAGGTCTATGGAAATTGTGACTAAGTGAGAATCAAATGTGGGGAAGTGGATGATGTACTGTCTTGCCCTCAATAACAAACTAGATGTTATGTTAGAAATGAAGACAAATCTTTAAGGCCTAGAAAAGGTCTCTGAAAGCAAAGAAGTCTAGGATAGACTCTACGACTACCGTAAAAAAATGACTTGGGAAAGAAGGGAGCATTCGGAAATATTTAAATATTTGAAATTTAAATATTTTAAATCCTCATGAGTGGGGGATGTCAAGACAGGGTCTTTTTTGGCAGGAGGGTGTAAACCAATATATTTATTTAATACTACAGACAGATAATAGGAGTTGAGATTGCAAAATATGGAACACTTCACAAATTTGCTTGTCATCCTTGCTCAGGGGCCATGCTAATCCTCTGTGTATCATTCCAATTTTAGTTTATGTGCTGCCAAAGGGAGCACTCAAAACAGGATGTTATTGTGTCATGCGGTGGTTTGTTTGCGTGTGACGTGTCTCTCACAGGCTCTGCTAGGATGAGGTCTCACTGGAGGAAATGGGTCACATGTGTTGGGCCTTGAGGTTCCTTAGTTCAGCCTGTCATCTCTCTCCTCTCCACACCCATACTTCTGCTTGGTATTCGTTTCTTGCAACGGTGGGCTTTATCCCCTGAAACTCGAAGCCAAGAGAAAACCTTCCTCCCGTAAGTTGTTCTTGAAAGGCATTTGGTTACACCAATAAGGAAAAGGTCACTAATGTAGCATCCTAAGCTGTTTGGACCATAGATGCCAAGGGCCATTTATTCTTGCAACAAAAATTGACTGGCCTGAGTCTGTGCCTGTACTAGTACTGTTCACAAATCTGAAGATGGACAGAGAGCAAAACAGATGAAAACCTGTGAATATCCTTGTCTGATACACGGAAACATACAATCTAAGAACAAGTACTGAGGGGACAAAAATGAAGCAGAAAATAAAGCTAGGGCAAAGAGAGAGTGTGGGAGCCGTGGTAGGTGGAATGTATCCTTCCCAATAGCATGGCCAGTCAGAGCCTCTTACTGGAAGAAGTCCTCTGGGCCAGGCAACTGTCCTAATTAGGACCACTTTGCTGTGATAAAACACCATGCAAAGAAAGTTGTGGAGGAAAGAGTTCATTTACTCTTCTAAATCAGTGTTCATCACAGAAGGAAGTCAGGACAGAAACTCAAACAGGGCAGGAACCTAGAGACAGGAAACTGACGCAGAGGCCATGGAGGGGTCCTTCTTACTGGCTTGCTCCACCACGTCTTGCTCAGCCTACTTTCTTATAGAACCTAGGACCACCTGCTCAGGAATGGCCCCACCCGCAGCGAGCTGAGCCCTACAGCAGAACCTTACGGAGGCATTATCCCAATTGAGGTTCCTTCCTTTTAGATGACTTTAGCTTCCTTCAACTTAACATAAAACTAGCCAGAACAGTAATTGTAAGTAATTGTTCTTTTTTGAGTATTTTGTAGTTTACAGTGTATCTGTACTCTCTACCCTGTGTAACTGTAGCATCAGTGATAAAACTTTCAGAGCGTTTTTGCTCTGTAATCCCTGTAATGACATTTCAGAGTTTTATGCCCATGTTAGCAGACCCAAGGCTTGGTGCCTTGCTTCATGTTGCCAATTGTTGCCTTGCCCTTTGGATCAGCACTTTACAGAAATATTGCCAGATTTCCTATAAAGGGTTGTTGATGGCATGCACATGTATGCGTGTGTGTGTGTGTATGTGTGTTTGCATATTGTTAAAGGGTGATACATGGTGCTGATTCTGGCAGAATGAAGAGTCCAGCATTACCCAGTTCTTCTCTTTTGCATTGTAATGCTAACCACAGATTCTATTTACTAACAACACTTTTACTCATCCCTTGGGAAAAACCAGAGCTACCAAACAGTACCTATAAACATCAAACTCCACGACAGAGTGAATTCTGGTGCAAGCAGGGTTGATACAACAAACACTCTCCATACTGCTTGACAGAGAAAATGGAAGATCTGGGCCATAAACAGGCAGTGGTGGTGGTTGGGTGGGTTGTATAAAATTTAGAATATTTGTATGTTTCGAATTGACAATGAATATGCTATCTAGGCAGTGATTAGAAGTTAATTTCCCCATTGGATATTCTCTCCAGGGCAATAAAGACAAAGAGCCCTAAAATCTAGATATGAAGTAGACAGGACTGAGCCACATGGCAAAGGAAGAGTGAAGCCTAGGAGCTCAGGGTTATCTGGCAGCAAGGACTGACCCATATGGACTTAGGAAGGCAGAAATTATGTCCAAGGTACACAGTCTACAGTGGGTACCAGGCAGACTGGAGTAGTCCCAGAGACAGAGCTGAAGGCCTCTCTGAGACACATCAGTGGGGAGGAGACATATAAGATCTTCAAAAAGCCTTCGTGACAGATCTAAGGGGGAATCACACTGAGTCAGGGAATTATAGAACACACAGGGATGACTTCCATTTTGAAGAGAATTTTTCTTTTCTACTGGACCTGAAGTCCATGCCTTCAAAAGTGGGGAGATTCAGACAATCTCGGGTTTGTTCTCCGAGCACAGATTCCTAGTGTTGGGAAAGCACAGTGCCTGAGCCAGCTGCCCTCCTGGGACTTTTTGTTTGCAGCATCTGCTCTCTGACTTGAGAGCCAGAAAGAGCATCTGGGTCGGGGGGTCCAAGGGCCTGCAGGAAGTAGGGGTTCCCACCACAGCAGAGTCATAGGTGACAAAGCCCGTGGAAAGGAACTTTCCAGCAATGGAAATTGTTCCCCACAGAAAGATACATACCTGTGACACATCAGAACTGTACAAAGCCCACCTGCAGTTGCTATGAACTCCACCCTCTGTAAATCCCCCTCTCAGGTACCTATCCACGTGTGCTGGCCCTCAGGCTCAAACCAAGAACAAAGAACAACTCTCTAGGTAGCTTGAGCTAGTGTTCTCTCCGTTGAGTCTAAGCATTGGGAAATTAAATACCATAGTCCCATGAACCATCAAAATTGGTCCTGAATGTGTCCCAGCCATAATGGTTGTCACCTTGATATAGCTGGGTTTCATCCCGTCTCCCAGTGCAGTCCAGGGAACTCAACCCAATGGAGTACCTCAGATGCATTATGAATATCAGGGTCTTACCGACACACGATGGAAATGTTATCTCATTAACTCTGTGGGTGGTTTATTCCATATTCCAATGCTGCTTTTGGAGGTTGATCATCACATTTTAGGCCCCTAGATTCTGGCCAATGACATTCAAGTTCTTTAAAAATCACTAACTGCTTGTTTGCCCTACAGATGTGTGCTTGATTTCATCAAACCTGTATATCATGCTGTCAAATTTCTCTTTTTCTCTCTTCTAGTTGTTTGGCTCCTTTTTTTCCACGTTTTTTTTCCCTACATGAACAATTTGATTTGTAAATTTGTCCAATGGCTTAAAACACTATTTATCAGTATGGATCAGCACACAGCCAGAGACCAGTAGGGCTTTCTTTAAATGAGAGCCGTTGCTCCTGTTAATATTACCAGACTTCACAGATTGGCCTTGATAATTAAGAGTATTCGTTCATCATGCTGTTGCTATTGGAAGCATCATTCATCAGTTATTGCTTTATATTATTTTCTTAATTGACTCTTACAGGTGCTTTTTTGAGACAGTGTTTCACTATACAGCTCAGGCTATCCTAAACTCATTATACAGCTCAGGCTGTCCTCAAACTTGCAATCCTCCCGCCTGAGCCCTCAAATTATTGGTGTGTGCCTCTGTGCCCAGGTTATTAGACATTCTTTATGTGTAGTTGTGCTGCCAATTACAATCCCTCTATTGTAAACAAATAGTTTTTGTTTTGTCCTTGAGTATTTCATGAGAAACTGTACAAAAATCTCTTAAGGAAACCAAAATATTTTCATCTCCATAATCTTAACAAAGAGAAAGAGAGGTCCGTGTGGACCCCAGCTTCAGAGACTGAGTTTTACCATGAAGAAAAAATAAAACAAAAACAAAAATGAGAAGCATTTGGCCCAAGCCTTTTTTTTCCCCTTTATTTTTTAATTTACTTTACATCTCAATCTTGGCACCCCTTCCTTTCCTCCCAGTCCAACGCTCACAAATCACTTCCACCATTACCCCCTCTCCTTCTCCCCAGAGAAGGAGAAGCCCCTCTGGGTACCATCCCACCCTGAGACATCAGGTCTCAGCAGGACTAAGCAGGGCATCCTCTCCCACCAGTCAGTCCAGCTAGGGAAGGAGATCCAGTGACAGGGAAGAGTCAGACAGACTGGTCTGATTGTTAGGGGACCCACAGGAGTGAGAACAACTGCCCTAACTTTCATTAGATCCTGAAGTCCTCACTTTCACTCTGCCCTCAGCAATGTGAAGACCCTTGCATGGCCAGGAGATGATGTCACACGGCAACTCATCTTTACTTAGACTTCTGCCGGTGAAAATATCAAAAACATGCACCTTCTAGCAAACGGAGAGTGATCTCAACCCTAGCAGTCCAAAGCTGTTAACACTCCGACTCATAACACCATGTGAAGCTGTGCAGCTGAGTGTGGGAGTTACAAAAGAATAAATAAATAAAAATAAAAGAAGGCTCGTGCCTTTAATCCGAGCACTCAGGAGGTAGAGGCCGGCAGATCTCTAAACCCTGTGAGTTTGGGGCCAGCCTACTCTATATAGTGAGTCCCAGTACAGTTGGGGCTACATAGAGAGACCCTGTCTCCAGAAAGAAGAGAAAAAAACATTTACTAAATTAACTGTTATACATAAATATTATAAATGCATAACAAATTATTTACTAATAAACAGAAAAAAGAACTAAAATCATTTGATTATGGAGAAGGACTATTTTAATATTTCCTACCACCATTCCCCACATGTGAGAGAAAACACCCATAGTTTTGCTTTGTACTGAAAAGCTCACACGCAATACTTTGTGAGACCTTCTTCACACTCTGTGTTTTTATCTGCGTTTTTCCAGGCTTTGGTTGGGTTCTTGGTCTGTTTGTACTTGTTTTAACTGAAGGAAATTAACAATTCATCTCTGCATTTGCAATCTCCAAGTGGCCCTGCCCCCTGCCCATGGGTAAAGGAAAGGGTGTGCTTGGGATGCTAATTTTATTTAAGTTTTCATTGTCTTACACACTTCCTTAAAAAGATGA